>NW_028280778.1:467500-1130000 GCF_059751285.1 Brachycentrus maculatus
AATTCAAGTGTCAGTGGATAATATAAATCTATTATATATATATATATATATATATATATATATATATATATATATATATATATATATATATATATATATATATATATATATATATATATATATATATATATATATATATATTTATATATATATATATATATATATATATATATATATATATATATATATATATATATATATATATATATATATATATATATATATATATATATATATATATATATATATATATATATATATATATATATATATATATATATATATATGTATATTAGTTTGTCCAATTATTTGTTCACAAGCGCAGGGTTTTTGTCCACTTTGGACATATTTTATATCAAGTTTTTATTGAAACATTCAACAAACTTTTTCCATATTGAGATGAAATAAAATCTTTGTATTTAGTAATTTTACTATCACATGATTTTTTTAAAATAAATGTATGATAATGAGAGAGCACCAGTATACTGCCAACAAGTCGATTCATTAGATTTATGAATATATAGTCTGGGAATAACTTTTGTATTACTTTTCCAATAACTGATATGAGAGGATTCAGTTGGATAATTTACAAATAATCGTATGAAAATTTTGACTTAAAATTATTGTTTAAATGGTATATGACTCAACGTTGTATTTAAATATGTATAATATATCTTTTAACTTTCGAATGACAAATTTTTTTCATTAATTGATTCGGCAGTCAATTTGTTGTAATATCTATCCATTTTTTAAAGTTTTACTTGGTTAATAGCACCGTTTCTTAAAATCTATTATGACACGTGTTTCGATGCATTCCGCATCATTTTCTAATACCATAATACGGATTTCAAGAATAAGTGGTATTGACTATGTAAGTAAAACCGATATTTAAAATGGAAATATTTTTTCCCTTGATTTTTATTTTCAAAGTTCTTTTTGCCATTAATATCAGTTAAATGAATTGAAAAAAATATGTGCTTTTTAGAAGAACAATTATTTATTTCATTGAAAAATAAATGCTCCAGAAAATTTTACTTTGCGTTGCCCTTAAGTTACTTTATAAGACAAAAACCTTACGAGACAATACACAATATATCACCATAAATATCCCGCTCGGCGAGATTTCCTTGCTGCTGCGAAAGTGTGTGTTTTCATTAGTTTATCCCAGTTTATAGCCTTCCGGAGATTTCTTCTCCCACACATTAACGAGCAACATTCATCCCACGGTATTTCTAGCGACGCCGGTGGAACATTTCCAAAGGCACGATTTAATCTAGTTGGTCCATTTAGCCTTAACTCAATTAAACTTTGCAATTGAATCCGGAATATTCTTTAGCACTAAACTACAGTCTCTGTACCCGATCTAATTTGCACGTACGTGTGTAACTTAACTGGAAAAATATATATTCGTAGTTATACAAATAAGGGTAATACATAGGGGATGATCTTTTTAATATTATTTTTTGTATTGACAAATCCACATGTTTTGTTTTAGGCTTATTTTGTTTAAAGTAAATAATAATAAAATACGAGCGTCTATTTTTTATATACTGTAGTATAAATATCTTCTTTAGCCTTCTGTCATCCACTGCAAGATATAGGCCTCCTCCGTAACCT
Source organism: Brachycentrus maculatus (assembly GCF_059751285.1). Taxonomy (NCBI): domain Eukaryota; kingdom Metazoa; phylum Arthropoda; class Insecta; order Trichoptera; family Brachycentridae; genus Brachycentrus; species Brachycentrus maculatus. The sequence goes on from NW_028280778.1 coordinate 469,118, forward strand.
TCCATTTCCTTCGGTCTGTTGCTGCTTGCAGCCAATTTCTACCCCCTACAGCGGCAATGTCGTTGGACCATCTTTTGTGAGGTCTTCCGACGCCTCTTATTCTCCCATGGTCTCCATATCAACATTTTAGGGGGCACCTTGTGGGGTCCTGTCTTGCGACATGTCTCGCCATTGACACTTGAGTCAATATGCATACTATGCAATATGGATGTCTAATAATAGGCAGAATGGTGAACGTTACACATGTGTATAAAGTGATCGCTTAAGCCAGTATTTCTCAAAGTGGGCGATGACGCCCCCTTGTGGGCGTTGTAAAAGACTTTTACAATGCAAAACAAGCCCAAAGAGACAGATAGAAGTGCTAAGAAGTAAAAAATATATATATTTATTCCTTCCCTCTTTCTGTGATTGGACATTCTGGCGATTTTATTCTACCCTTTGACGAGAAATTTTCATAGAGGGGCGCCAGACTAAAAAAGTTTGGAAACGTGTGGCTTAAGCTATATAAATGCCAGGTCGTTAGCCCTGGGACGCTAAAACTTCCATCTTCTTTCAAAAGAATGATTTATGTTTTATATCATGTTCAGGCACTTATGCAAACTCTGTAAATGCATACTGCTCAGTAAGTTGAAATGATTTCGATAATAAGCCTTATCGATTCTGATACTGAGACCGATCTCAAAGATTAGACGATCCCTCAAAGTTTGGTCCACGCGAACGTACTGCACTCGAAGCGAAACGAGTTTCCCTTCCCTGTCAGGCTGAGGTAGCTATTGACAGATTAAATTCCCATGTTCCTACCAAGTTGCGGACGGTGAAAGGTTACTTTAACAGGTTTTCTTTCCTTTTACGATCGATTCGCCTTTCATCGTTTTCCTTCGTGCGTTGAATGGCTCCTGGCGCGTTAATACGAAGTAGACCACAACTTAAGCCTCTCTTGACGATTCAATAAAAATAATCTCTTTACTTTATGTTTCCTCGTTTTTCGGGGATTAAACTTGCATATAATGCCCGGACGGTTATTTATTCATAAGAAAATGATTTTCCGGTTGGTACTTGATAATATAATAACATCATATATTCCTATTAAACATGTATTATAATTTTCAGTTAATTTAAAGTTGACCATAATTTCAGCCTCGCTTGACGATTCAATAAAAATAATCTGTTTACTTTATGTTTTCTAATTTTTCGGGGATCTAACTTGCATATAATGCCTGGACGGTTATTGATTTATGAGAAAATGATTTTCAGATTGGTAGTTGACAATGTAATAACATCACATATTCTATTATAATATTTGACTTCTCAACATAGATGAAGAAAAGTATGGGAATTTATGGGGCTTACGACCGACAAAGGCTGATTTATGGGATCACTTTAATATTCACACGTGTAATATTCACCAATTCTAATCACGATTGACAACCATACTAAAATTCTTGGAATTCCTGTATATACCAAATAAACGTAGTGCTTGAATCACTAGAATTTTACTAGAGACATGTATGGTGATTATTATTCATTTCATTTCATTAAAACCCTTATCCGCACCTCAATTGTGCATAGGGCACTGCATCATATAAACACAGTGTTATCTTGATCGTCAACACACGAAGGAAAGGTGATCAGCCCTCCCCTTCAGGTTCCAGTCCAGGGTAATATTGAATAAATATTAGAGTGAAAAATCACATATTTTTTCTGTACCTTTCATTCAATTCTTCATTATTTTATATTAAAATGTCAAGAAACTGAGCGGTCTTAAATAATTTTATCGAATTCAGAAGGGTTAACGCAGGTTAAAATAGCTAAAAAAAATCAATGCTCCCGGTGTGCGGTCCAAACAACAATTACAATATTTTTAGAATCTGGTTCTTATAAAAACCGCAAAACGAATTTTATGATATTGAACGAACTAACAATTACGTTTTTATTAATATAGATGACTTTACTACGTCGCATATGACTATGTCTTAAGTATGTATAATAAAAAAAAATAGTAGCTACTAACTCATTTGATGATTCTGATGAAGAGCTTCGATTCTGGTAATTGGGAACTATAATCGATAATACCCGCTTTATGGCATACTAATTAAGTGATCACAATGCGATTCACGTATCACCTAGTTTGAAGGATCTATATTCTACATACCTTAGACACTTTCAAAAATGACTGCCATATTTACATTTTTCAGTCATACAAAAAATGACAGTCATATTTACGTTTAATTTTCCCGGCTTATGATTTTTAATTTAATTTCTTTGTTCTTTATTTCACTTTTTTAAATACGTGCGAACAAATATCGCCTCCTGTATTACCTCGCTCGACTATTTCGATTAATCTAAATATGAAAAAAAATGAAAGAAAAGGGAAATATGTATGTTTTAATTATTTACACAAATGTTTCAATTTCATTATATTTCTGTGAGCCTGAGCGGCTCATTATTAGAAATAATTATAAAATTGTGGTAGAGTGGATTCGAACCGAGAAACTCTGACTTAAGAGTCGGCGACCCTAACCACGGGACCACAACCCGACACAAATATTAATGTACTTTTCTTTATTTGGAGTAAGTATATTTATTTTTTTCTTTATTCGATTTCTTTCTTTTATCAATTAAAACATCAGTGGAGTCTATTATTAGAATTACACGTTTGTATTTTCGTTAAATAAATTATAAACGAAAAAAGCTGAAGTAATCTATAGCGACTAATGCTACCCATGGGTAAAAGTGACTTAACTGCCCTTTTGAGCGTAGATCAAAAATACATTAAATCCTGTCAATAACAAGGAAAACTGAGGTAACCTACAATAATTCAATTTTAAAACTTCATCTACAAAATATATATATATATACAACTTTTTGCTTCATGCGGAAAATCAATTAATTTGTTAAATGCGATTAAATTCGTTATTAAATAATAGTCGATGGAATCCGGCATCATCTTTTTTTCACATGTTATAGATATGTAAAACTAACTGTATGTTATTTCCTATAAAGTATATTTAATGTTGTTTTTTGGAAGGAAATGTTTCTTATACAATATTATAATGTACGTTTGTATTATCGGGATTGCCGTGTATCGCGAGTTTATTACCCACTTCGCTCCGGAAAGCCTATTTTAACATGTTTCATAAATTCGCCATTTTTATTCGGAAAATTAGGTCTGGAGGTGAAGTTTTCCCTTTTTCCGTATAGCGGCGCGATATGGCCGCAGACGCATGCTGCCGCCATAACTTTTCGTTAACAAGATAATGTTCTTGAAATGGGAAGAACGTTCCAGAGAGCTACGTGTGTTTGGTTACGCAATGCCGAAATAACAAGGGGCCTTAGTGTGTTTCAAATATCAATCGTTTGCCAGCCGAATGTTTTTTTTTCCGCTACATTTTTTAAGCGAGCAATTTCACATAATTATAAGGTTTTGTTTACGCCCAATTACTGCCATTTAATGGCTGAATTTCGTCAATTGTTTTATCTTACATTTCAAGACGCAAAATGTAATATGTATAAAAACTGTAAAACATTTTTAGTGCGTCCAAATACTTGTTCACAAATCTGAATTATCTCCAATTATAGCAGTATTTTTCATGTTATTTTTTGACAATATGAAAAATATTTTTCATCTCACCAATAGATGTCTCTAGTGAAGTTCTAGTGCTTCAGGAACAATGTTTCAAAATGGGTTCATATATATAGAACTTCCAAGAATTTGAGTATTGTGGATGTCAATAATGGGTAGAATTGGTGAATGTTACACGTGTGTAAAGTGATCACTTAAACCAGCCTATGACGGTCGTCAGTCTCGTAAATGCCCAGACTTCCATATTCTTCTTCATCTTTGATGAGATGTAAAAAAAAAAACTTTATTAAATTGTTTGTTTAGTTTGCTAGCCGTACGAAATTTATGATTTAATTTTAAACGACTTTCATATTTTCGATCGATTTGTAACTTTGTAGACTTACAGCTAGCTAACATTACAGTTTTCATGTATCTTTATATTTTGACTAAATATAAAAGTATTAATAAGACCATAAATCTTTAAATATGCTTTTCCTTTAGTTGTACTGCTAAGAAACATTTACATCATGCATGAGTAATAAAAATATCAACGAAAATTTCATGTTGTTTGTCATAATTATGGTGTTTATACCACAAGCTTTTTTGTTTAGTTGTATTAAGAAATTCTCACACAGTATTCAAGTCAATACAGTCGATATATTGACTGGAATATACCGAGTCCCAGCTGCATTGCTATCCTTATTTGAATAAAGTTAATATAGACAATCTCATAATATATACGTATGTCCCTTTCTTTGTTCTTGAAAGATCTTTTTATTTCGCATTAAACTGTATTTCACATAATTAATTTTTATATATTACATAATTTTTATTCAACCAATCTCTTAAAACGTCGCATTTCAACAGATTATTTAAATTATACTTTTGAATATGAATAACGAAAACGTATGACTGGCGAACGATTGAAGATCTAACTAATGTCCACATTTTGGAAGCTTTTTAGGAAGGCAATTTTATTCCTTTGTTACAATATAGTCACGTCCAACTTCAAGTCACTTCCTGATCGTTAATGCGTTCCGATATCAAATTGCGGTTTTATTCATATAACTCAATTTCCGACTTTTTCTTTTATATCATAAGTTTTCAGAAATAAGTTTTCTCTGTGAAACTTGTCAAAGGTTCTGAGAAACACACATTTAGTTCGCTTATATTTCCTGTTTTTTGTTCTTTTTTAATTAAAATCTCAAACTCAACAAGGGAAATCCACTTTTCCATCACAAAACGAAATAAATGTTTAATATACGTGTCTTAACTTGAGACAAAACATCTATCGTTTTTATACGAAATAAGATGGAATTTGAGCATTTGAGGGCTTACGACCTGGCAATCGCTGGCTTTAGTGATAACTTTATACACTTGCGTAACGTATATCATTATGCCCATTATTGAATTTCCATATTCAATTCAATTTTTTACCTGTATAAATGCAAAAATAATAAAAACAGTTATAAAAACCCAAAAATGTTAACATAAAAAAGTGAGGTCGGACTTCACATACTAATATAAGAGTTTCTGCTTAATAAAAAGCTTATTTACATCTCACCACTAGATGTCTCTAGTGAAGTTCTAGTGATTCAAGAACAAGGTTAGTAAATTGGTTCATATATACAGAACTTCCAAGAATTTGAGTAGTGTGGTTTTCAATAATGGGTAGAATTGGTGAACGTTACACGTGTGTAAAGTGATCACTTAAACCAGCCTATGACGGTCGTCAGCCCCGTAAATGCCCAGACTTCCATATTCTTCATCTTTGATGAGATGTCAAAAAATAGCATAAAAGTGGTTTGAGCACCTTGTTGTTTTTTTTTCATCTGACTTGGTGATGTTTTATTAAAGTAAGATTCGGGTTATTTTATTTTCGTACAAAATCAAGTAATTTTAAATAGCAATTCCACCTTTATTTTGAAACAAATCCCTTGACTCTTGTTTAAGTCAAGTTAATTGAATTGGTTTTTCTTTCTTACAACCTATTTTCGTGATTTATTTTAAAATAAATTATAAATGTCTCTCTCTTTTACCGAAATGTTTTCCTTCGCTTGTGGGCGGATACTTGTGACGTAAATAAGCAGTTTCAATTACCCGGTATCGGGTTTAATTCCAGAAATTTCTTCTAATTTTAGCTCGCGTAACTTATTAAGGAATTTTTCAATATAGAATCAATAAACTAAATTCTATATTTAACCTCTCCGTTTTCTGTATTCTCTCTTTCAAAATATCAAAATAATCTTTCTTATTTGTTGTCAGATACCGAAAAAATATTATTAATTTTTGCCCCTTTAAATAACACTCTATTTTTATCCGTAATATTATCGCTAAAATATTAATATAGCATGATCCTTGGTTTGATTAAGCATTCCAATTAGACATGAGCGATCAAATAAAACAATGGCTTTTTTAAAATAAATCGTTATTCAATTCGGTTTTTGGATTCGATCATTTGAAGCTAATTACATCAATCAGTAACAAATAATGTTGCGTATAGCGTATTTTGAGCTCTAATATTTTTTACACCAAAATCTTAATATAATTTTATCTTCATTTCTTTATTAAGCTTATATTAATAGATTTATATTATTAACTGACACTTCGTGATGAAATTGCATTTTAATATATTATTAGATTAAATCCAATATTTTTAGCTTTTCCACTTTATTAGAAAAGCTAAAAATATTGGTTTTAATCTAAGCTTATATTACATTTAATTATTTTTTACACTTAATTTACATCATATATTTATTTACATCTTCTTACAATTAGTAAAAAAACATTTATTTCTCAATTGTTTCAGACTCTTTTCATTCTTCATACATTCAGGCATCTCATTATAGATGTTCAAACCCTTATACATTATACAATTTCGCGAACCTTTTTTTTTAAACATCAGTCTTATTTTATCCTTATTTTAAATGAAAAAAAAAATGAAATCGATAAAAAGTAACGTTTATGATCTCAATCAGGCAATCGAGAAATAACAGTTATCAATTAGTTGCAACTCTAGTCCCATAATACATATATTTTTTACAACATTTTGAGTGTGTCCAAATACTTGTTCATTTTGAGTGTGTCCAAATATTTGAACAAGTGTTTGGACACACTCAAAATGTTGTTGATAAATTTACTGGTCAAATTATAAGCTAAAATAATAAAAATGATCTTTTCTGGCGTTTCTCATGTGTGTGATTATAATCCAGTATTCTGCTCAATAAAAGCTTCTTTAGAATATTAATTTATGTAGAATTGGTGAATGTTACACGTGTGTTAAGTGATCACTTAAACCAGCCTATGACGGTCGTCAGCCCCGTAAATACCCAGATTTCCAATTTCTTCTTCACCTTTGATGATATGTGAAAAAATAATACGAAATATTTTTTACTTTTAGTAATAATACTGTAGCTTTCAGAATTTTCTTTCAATGTTCTTCGATTTTTAGTTTGTGATTGAAAATATTATCATATCATCATTTCTTGAATATTGTTTTGACGTGGTGTGTCCCAAGTTTCGTACAATTCGGCTTTGAATTGAGCTTTGATCTTTCCCTTTTCCCCTTCCCTACCTCCCGTCCCTCTTTCATGTATTTTCTCCATTATTTACATTTGTAGATTTTTTTATCTAGAATAGTACAAATACTTTATGTAACTCATTTTAGGTGAATGACTTGATTTATGTAACTATTCTGTAAAATTCACAAATTAATTAAAATTAAAATTAAAAAATAATAATGATATTAAAAAAAAATATATGTATTTTTTTATACCCTATAGATACGCAACCCCCTCGAAAACCGAATAATACCCTTATTTTGGTTTTTTTACAACCGGTCTTTATGTTTCCTACATTTTGATTGTTGTATTTGAGATTGTTACCACCAAAAACAGTTCTTTGTTTTCGTATTAATTTATGGGAAGAGTCCCATCTGGTTTTTATAAGGAATTCATAATGTACAAGCTCGAATAACGCTATTTAATGGCTCTTTTAAGCATCTTGTAACACTTTATCTTTGTTACTTAATCTTAATATCACTTAAAAATACATTAAGTATTGCGTTTTTGCTCAGATTAGTCGTAGCTAGGGTAGCACAGGGTAACCTAACAAGTACTGGATGTTTAAAAAACTGTTTTTATTATTATCAAGTTTTATTTTATTTTAATTTAATTAGTACACGTGGAATATGTTTGTGAAATGATGGAGACAAATAGTCACTTCGGCTCCTGTTATTTAGTCGGGCTGAAATTTTTGTATTGTAGATGACGTTAATAGAATTAAATTCATAAGATTTTTATAAAGTTGTACCAACGTTGAAAAGATACGTGTATAAATTTTACAGCTGTCGGGAAATTTGTTCGTTAGATATAGTATTCTGATTGAAACTAATTTTCCCATCGGGGAAAAAATATTTAAAATGAATTTCATGTCGCTCACCCCTTTTAATACATTGTATTATATTTTTAAACTTCAAAAACGATCTCCTGAAATATCAAGTTTTTGATATATAGTTATATATCAAAAACTTAATATTTCAGGAGATCGTTTTTGAAGTTTAAAAATATAATAAAATGTATTAAAAATAAATATCAAGCCACTTATTTAATTTTTTACTATGCAGCAGATCTTTTTAAGGTAAAACCTAAAGGTTTTTTCTCAATTTAAAAAATAAGTAGTATGTTAAAAAAAAATATTAAACAATATCTTTTCTTCAAAATGCAAAGACAATACTTTCAGCCCTGTAAGGGGTAAATATTAAGTTTAAAATATGCCGCTTTTGCTGGGATAAAGTACATTTTCTGGGTATTCCGATAACATGCACAAGTGAAAATTTATGATTTTTGATACATGACGTTGTTGAAAGGAGTGAGCAGTGAGTGAGAGAATGTTAATGAAGCATTGATTTACAACGAAAAAAAATAGTGTTGAAGCCAAGTTTTAGGTTAATAAACATAATTCGGACTCTGCATAAGGAAAATCAACCGTTGATACTTGGTGTGCTAAAGTTTAACTTCGTGAAATGAGCATCGAAGACAATGCAGGCAGTGGTCACCCGAAAGTGGCTGTTACTGAAGAAAACATTTAAAAAGTCCAACAAATTAAAAAGCATGTATGTACAGACGTCTCCTGGGATTTAAAATAATTCAGGAATAATTCTGCATACATTTCAAAATAGGGGTTTCTGTTAAAGCAAACTACTTTCTCAACTCCCATACTGACGAGAACTCACATGAAAAAACTTGTCGACTTTAGGATTTATATATATATATAAATATATATATATATATATATATATATATATATATATATATATATATATATATATATATATATATATATATATATATATATATATATATATATATATATATATATATATATATATATATATATATATATATATATATATATATATATATATATATATATATATATATATATATATATATATATATATATATATATATATATATATATATATATATATATATATAAAAACTTTTTTTTTTCATTTAAAACTCAATTTTTATTGGGCCACCCTGTATCAATGTAACAAAGAATCGCATAAGTCTGAGGATTCGTAATTAACCTAATCCTCATTGTGTTACTTAATAAAGTAAATGCGTGCTGAGCAATTCTTAAACAGCTTGTACTATATCATCAAATACAAAACACGGATTATATTCGATAATATTATTCTGTCCTTCAAGTTTATGTCGAATAAGGGTCGGATAATTGTATTCTGAATAAATCTAAAATACAAAAGAGTATTCCCCTTAAAAATAAAATCATTAAAACAATGTTCATACATTTGCTTTCCTATGTGCATGTATGTATAATAATACATATTATATGTATTTATGCATTATTATGTATTTTAATGCATATTATATCGCTCACTCCTTTCAAGAACGTCATAAATCAAAAATCGGCAATTTCAGTTGTGCATGTTTTCGGAATGCCCAGAAAATGTACTTTATCCCAGCAAAAGCGGCATATTTTTAACTTAATATTTACCCGCTACAGGGCAGAAAGTGTTGTTTTTGCATTTTGAAGAAAAGGTATTGTTTCATTATTTTTTTAAATAAACTAAATATTTTTCAAATGGAGAAAAAACCTTCAGGTTTTACCTAAAAAGATCTGTTGCGCAGTGAAAAGTTCAATAAGTGGCTTGATATTTATTTTTTATACATTCTATTATATTTTCAAACTTTAAAGACGTGTTCCTGAAAAATCAAGTTTTTTGATTTATGACGTTCTTGAAAGGAGTGAGCGATATGTATTTATGCATTATTATGTATAACAATGCATATTAAATGTATTTACAATTATGCATATAATAATGCAAATTATATGTATTTTTCACCTAAAAATTACAAATTGGTGATTGAAAAGATACACACTTTAAAACTGATTAATTAATTAATTAAAAATGTATAATTTATTTAAAAACTAACTACCTTACTTTTCATCACCTAGGTGGATCCATGGATTCCTGTATCCACCCTTAACTAACTAATTATTTCTCTTTAATTAGCATGGTCATAGTCATCATAAAAACCTGTAACGTTTGGAATCATGATATAACAATTTTAAGCATTTTGTTTTTCATAAAATAAATATATTAATACACACACGTAAAAGAGTTCAAAATCAACTTAACCAATAACTTACCATCACCTCGCTTCTTCGCAGGGGTAGGCAGAAAAAAATATAATGCAATCTGTCTTTCAAAACAATCCTCGCTTTTTTTATTCATATATCTCTTCATACATACCCATAATTTATTCAGAAAATTAATTATTTTTCACGGAGCCATGACTTTTCTTGTATTTTATTGCAAACAAAAATATCTACTCTCTAAAAAATCCTGATAATCATAATATTTTGATGCGAGTGGTCATGGGGTGAGTTTTTAAAATGTCAGAATATGTTGGAAGATAACGTACTAGTAAAAACGCAAATGGATAATATAAAACATTTTAAATATTCGTGCATTTGATGAAAGCATTGCTAATTTAAAGAAAGGTTAAAGAAATATGAGTGTATATGGTAAGGGAAATTAATTTTTTTATAAGTTCTACTTGGTAAATACCACTATTTCTTAAAATCTATTGTGACACGTAGTTTGATGCTTTCTGCATCATTTTCAAACACCTTGTAACACATTTAAAAATTATTCGGATTGCATCGAAACACGTGTTACAATAGATCTGAAAAAATAGTGATTTTTACCAAGAAAATTTAAATTAATCATGGATAGATATAACCACAATGTGACTGTCAAATCAATAATCGAAAATTTTACAATACCACAACAATTAACAGTAGGAATACTGTCATATTCAAGTCGTTTCATGAATGCCATGAAAAATACGGAACGTTTACTCAATAGGTAGTTCAGTTCAGTCTAACCGTTTGCACATAAAATGAGCATTAAAGAATCACGTATTAAAACGAGAAATGAAAACACTTGGGAATAACGAAGTGATATAAAATGCTGAAATAGATAAACGAAATTCTCAGCAAAATATATTCGGGCTACGTACTGGTGCTATGAAGAATATTATTATTATATATTATGCATGTATACTTATAGTTGAATGTGTGTGCTCTATCTAACTTTAATATAGTGTGAAAAGGTACAACATAGTCATATTTTTTAACATAAAATATCAAGTATGCAAGTATCGCAGAGAACTCAGCCGCTAATGAGTTCAGCATATTCGATAATGTTAAAACATGAGTGAAAAACTCTTTGCCCAGTCTAGATATTCACAGAGCCGTAGGTAGGTGTCGTAACATTAAAAAAATCTTTTTTATGTGGCTTTTTAGGTAGTATAATTATACGGATTTTGTACCTTCTCATAAAATACTTTTTTTAAATTTATTTGTTCAATGTCTTTCGATTGAAATGTATAAATATTTCGCTTTAAAATAAAATAAAAACATGTTTTTAAAAACTTTGTAGGAATGCAATCGATTGCTGATGTTAAAATTTATTTCATCGATACCTATATAGTTAAGAAGGTTTCATACATAAATAAGTTGCTTTGTAATATTTTTTTGGGAATTCATACCGTAAATAAAACAAACATTAATGCAATATCAGAAAATGTAGAATTTACGGCGGAACACGTAGTACCTCTTTTCATTATTTGTTTTTATTATTGGTTCGTGAGAGTAAAGCGTTTATTGTAATGAAAATAAATACCTCAGGATATTGTGATGGTGTTGTACTTTAATTGAAAATAATGGTTTGTTTTATATAAATTGAAAATTGTTTTCTCAGGACGATCTTATATTTTATTTAACTGTGTACATACCGTTCCTTGCGTGTTATTCTCTTATAATTGCCGGTAATTTTTATAAGCTAGACCCTTAATACAATTAAGTTCTCACTAAGTCAAATGTAAAATACTTTTATAAATATTTTAAGAACAGTTTGTACTGTAGTTTATATGGTCGTTTCAAAGCATTGGTTAGCCTAAAAAGTTATATATTTTCTTTTCGAGACATATCGATACTCTGGTCAATTATTCTCATAAAATGATTAGAAATCTTATATACATATAAAAAGTCACCGCCGTAGAGTAGTTGGGTAGTTTGACAGCGATACTGGTATTTACAGAACTTACAACCCGTTAAAGGCTGGTTTAAATGATCACTTTATACATCTGTCACATTCATCAATCTACCCATGATTGATAAACACACTACTTAAATTTGAGAAAATGGAAAAATTCAGACTTGTGAACAAGGATGTGGATTCAACCAAAATACTGTAGTGAATAAAATAACTCATCAAAATCATGTTTTCAGGCGCCTTCTAGTATGACAAATAATTCGGGTAAAATCTTGCATACATTTCAAATAAGGGTCTGTGTTAAATAAAAAGCTCGCTCAACGCACCCTGTAAATACCCAGACATCCGCATTATTTTTCATCTATGTTGAGATGTCGATAGATACAAAAATAACTCGTTAGTAGAGAAACGCAGATTTGTGAAGCAGGATTTGGACTGACCCATAATTATGTAATCAAATCATGTATTTCATATTTTTCAAGCCCAACATATATTAATCTATGATTTTTACTGTGAAAAAAGAAAAAATTAGGACTGGCCATTTATTTACACATACACTTACAAAGGTATAATAAAATACTCCATTACAATATACTAGTAACTAGAAGAATTGCGTAAACCTCCTGTCAATATTCTACCCTTATTTTTACCCTTAGCAAGTAAAGCGAAATCCTTGGCCTGAAATCTTACCCGAGTTTTCATAAAGACGGCCAAGGTGAATATACTACAATAATAAGCGTAATCAGATCAGATTAAGACCGTTTGTTTTTTCTTGCGACCTTACAAGGACATGAATTAATAGCGATTTTTCTATTATATTCAAAATTCTCACAATTTAGTGTGTCCAAATAGTTGTTCACAAATTTTGATAATCTCCAAATATAGGTGTTATTTTTCATATTATTATTTTTTTATTTATTCATTTTAATAGCGACTTTTCTATCATATTCAAAATTCTCAACATTTTGAGTGTGTCCAAATACACAAATCTTGATTATCTTCAATTATAGTGGTTATTTTTCATATTATTATTATTATTTATTATTTATTTTAATAGCGATTTTTCTATTATATTCAAAATTCTCAACATTTTGAGGTGTCCAAATACACAAATCTTGATTACCTCTAATTACAGGTGTTATTTTTTATATTATTATTTTTTTATTTATTCATTTTAATAGCGATTTTTCTATTATATTCAAAAATCTCAACATTTTGAGTGCGTCCAAATACACAAATCTTGATTATCTCCAATTATAGGGGTTATTTTTAATATTTTTTTTTATTATTTATTTATTTTAAATAATATGAAAAATAACTCCTATGATTGGAGATTTGGACACACTCAATATGTTGTAAATAAATTAACTGGTCAAATTAGAAGCTAAAATAATATAAATAGAGTGATTATAATCCAGGATTCGGACCTCACATACTAATATAAGAGTTTCTGCTCAGTAAAAAATGGCTTTTCATCTCACCAATACATGTCTGTAGTGAAGTTCTAGTGATTCAAAAACAATGTTTCGAAATTGGTTCATATAAAAAACTTCCGAGAATTTGAGTAGTGTGGTTGTCAAAAATGGGTGAATGTTACACGTGTGTTAATTAATCACTTAAACCAGCCTATGACGGTTGTCAACCCCGTAAATGGCCAGATTTCCATGTTCTACTTCATCATAGATAAGATGTCAAAAAATGATATTCAAAATTCTCCATGATTACACCGATTTTCAAAATTATTTCAGCTATCAACATATTAACACTTTGCTTAAAATATATAAACGCAATTAATTACACTTACTCTTTTTTGTTCCTACCATTTGATACCGTGTGATTTTTTGGGTTTGACTCACATAGTTTTCTTTTCACTGCCGTAACGAGGCGTTTTCATTACGTGACGGAAATTAGCAACACGATTAATTTATTTAATAAACGGGTGTTAGTTGAATGAAAATTGCGAGTAGATTCATACGTTGGGCTTAATTTGAAGTTTCTGAACCCGGCGCCATACAATTTTCAAGCCCAGCGTACATTTTGTAAATATATTTTCAAATCTTACTTCGTGATATTTTTAATGATTCGAGTTTCACGTTTATATGCAAATAGAAAATTATTCATTTTGTGTTATTGTGTTATAGTAATATTCGAGTAATCACATCGTACGATGAAAATTCCATTTTTATTGGATTTTTAATGAGTCAAATCAATTAGGAAATACTATTTTTTGAACTTTCAACTATCTGTCTACCTGTGCTAATTAGGGACCTTTCTCAGAAAAAGGGTTTGAAATTTTGTAAAGGCTTAAATAATCCAGGTATATTTTACATATTATTGAAGGTAATATACATGATATTAGATGTCAATAGAAAACTTAAAGTATTTATGTAAAATAAATATAATAATCCAAAAGATTTCAGAGTATTCAAAAAAATAATGGGTGGCCCTAATTCATTGAGTAGATACTGTACGATATAACAATTAAACACTTGTATACAACATTTTTGAGTTTATTAGTGTAAAAATGTAAATAAAACTAGTTTAGAGACTATTTAGATGTCCTCATCGACAGATAAAAATATATATTTTTTTTTGTTGTTATGGAAACTTTTCGTTTATATTAAAAATAAGCTTTTTTTTATGTTGTGCACATTAATTACATCCATGAATTATTTTCTATTTGTACCAAGTAAATAAATTATTATTGGTTAATTTTAAAATATGTTTATTTATATTTTTACGATGTTTGTAACATTTTAAACCAGTAAAATTGGATTTTTCGAATTACATTTTTTAAAAATTATAATAATTCATAATGCACATCTTGACGTCACAAAAATAATTTGTAATTATCACGAAAATGTTAAACAAATTTTAAATTTTTATTTTAATAAGTTTTATTTCCATATTATTTTTTGACATCTCATCAAAGATGAAGATGAAGCTTCTTTACATCTCACCAATAGATGTCTCTAGTGAAGTTCTAGTGATTCAAGAACAAGGTTTCTAAATTGGTTCATATATTCCAAGAATTTGAGTAGTGTGGTTGTCAATAATGGGTAGAATTGGTGAATGTTACACGTGTGTAAAGTGATCACTCAAACCAGCCTATGACGGTCGTCAGCCCCGTAAATGCCCAGACTTCCATATTCTTCTTCATCTTTGATGAGATGTCAAAAAATAATATGAAAATAACTCCTGTAATTGGAGATAATCCAGATTTTGTGAACAAGTATTTGGACACACTCAAAATGTTGTAAGTTTTATTTCAATTATAATATTTTCAGGCATTTAATGAGATATTTTCAATCATTTTACAATGAGAAACAATGAATCTGTTTTTACTATTGCACAGTTATAAATCCCAATTCTATTAACCTCTATTTTAATCAGTGTCGTACAAATCAGAAATAAATACCCGTACATTATTTTGCTTTTAGGGTAAATTATAACCACTATTCATACCAATAAATCAGAACCTAATTAATTATCGTATTCCTGTTATCACGCTTGGTTACGCAATGTATTAGTATCATTTATCATCTTTTTGAAAGGAGCATACTGGGTTTTGGCAGAAACATAATAATTTTTGAATGAATAACCTATTTAGGCATGAATTTACTAGACCATAGATTACCAAGTCACTTTCTTCTTTTTTCTTTTTAACCCTTATCCCGTAGTGCATAGGGCACTGTATCGTAGCGACTCAGTGTTATCTTGATAGTTAATTGCATGAAGGCAAGGTGATCAGCCCTGCGCTTCTTGTACCAGTCCAGGGTGATATTAAATAAATATGAGAGTGAATATCACCCGTGTTTATTTTAACCGCGCTGGGAATCGACCCCAGGACCTTCAGCACGGTAGCCAAACGCGCTGACCACTACATTACGGAGGTGTATGGATGTCACCAAGTCACAACCTAAATTAATCATAATATCTTCTCTATTGAATAATATGAAACAGGTTTTTATATAATAATTGCCTATTTTAAAGCATTAAAAATTAATTTTCAAAACTTTTAATAATTGTTTAACGGAGATGGGTACATTTGACATATATCAATTTAGTTGAAATAAAACAACTCGCTGTGGACAAATAACTTAAAAAATCACGTTTGTTGAATGTGCCCTCGTCTCGGGAAAACCCAGTAAGGACGCATTGTTATAAATATTTAAAAATAACAAATAATAATTAAACCCTTATCCGCACCCCAATGGTGCATAGGGCACTGCGTCATATAAACGCAGTGTTATCTTGATCGTTTACACATGAAAGAAAGGTGACCAGCCCTCCGCTTCAAGTACCAGTCCAGGGTAATATTGAATAAATATGACAGTGAAAAAATCACTTATATTTATTTTATCCCCCTTGGGAATCGAACCCGGGACCTCCAGAACGGTAGCCGAGCGTGCTGGCCATTACACTACGGAGGCCATTACACTAAATATTTATATGATGAAAACGAAATAAATCAATCAAATACATTTATCTCCAACTAAACATTATTTTTTTATCATAGTATTTTACAAATCGGGTCATTTAGTTTTTTTTTTGCTTTCTTCATTTAATAATCGAACTTTACATGATAAGGAACGCTTAATTTATAATATGAACTTTTACTCCCATTGATAGGCAATCCTCGCAACTTTCGTATACAATATTTTTATTTAATTCTAAAAAAACTAACTAACTAACCATCACGCCGCTTCCCCGCAGGGGTAGGCAGAGAGATAGAGCGCCACACCACTCTTTCCTTGCAAACATTCTTCGCCTCTTCCACGTTCATGCATCTCCTCATACATACCCGCCGATTGTTACGACTCCTAACCTGACCACTCAATTCTAATTCTTTTCAGTTCTTCAATATTTATAAAAATAACAATATTAGTTTTTCTTTGAAATATTTGATATTATTAGATAATACTTATTTATAAAAAATGATGGGTCTAATACTTGCTTGCAAATAGTAAAACAATTTTTATTGTAAATATCTCTAGTTACATTTTCTTTTGCATTTTAAAATATAACGAACTTGTCTTTATTTCCAAATAATCCAGTATTTTATACTTAAAAATTTAAAAGCTGAAAAAGTATAAAAACTCTTATACTCAGATTACGTTTTTTTCCGAACCAGCAGTCGTTTTGATCCTTTCATACTTCAACAGTCACAAAATTATATATATTTTTTCTCATTTGGAAAAAGCAATTTTTGTTTTGTTTTCCATTTTCCGCCGCAAAATTCTTCCGCTGGTTTCAAAGTCAATGCCCCCTTCAATTTGCCTTCCTGATGAGTGTCGCAAGGGACTCCCTCCACTTCCTAAATTATGCACCGGAAGTCGGACTTTCAGGGATGGTGTACTTATACAGTGCTACTTGAGATAGGTACGTGATATTTTCTTTCAGGAGTGTGCGCGCACGTGAATACGCCCCGAGCACATGAAAACATTTTCAGACGCAAACGTTAAATTTCAAGACATATTTGCGTTTCTTAAAATTTACACCATTTTGCATATTTTAATAATTTATTTTCATTTTTAATCTAAATTTTACTTGTTAAATACCACTTTTTCTTAAAATCTATTGTGACACATATTTCGATGTATTCCGCATCATTTTCACACACCGGTTTGAACGCGGTGTTTTTTTTAACCGTAATAATATTATATTTAGTTTTTCTGTCATTCAAAATCAAATTTTAAAAAAATACAGTCCAGGGTAATATTGAATAAATATTAGAGTGTAAAATCAATAATATTTATTTTCACCCCCCTTGGTAATCGAACCCGGGACCTCCAGAAGCCGAGTGTGCTGACTATTACACTACGGAGGCGGACAGAATATTCCAGCATGCTATTTTTTTAAAGCGGGTAATCTTTACCAATCGAAACACCGTTTTTTCTTTAATTTTTAGATTCTCTGTTTTTATTTATTTCTTCATTAGTGGCATCCTACGCAATTAGAGATGGTGAAACGTCTTGAATTTTTCTCTCGTTCGTGCGGTATATTTTCCTTATTATTTTTTGACATCTCATCAAAGATGAAGAAGAATATGGAAGTCTGGGCATTTACGGGCTACGTCATAGGCTGGTTTAAGTGATCACTTTACACACGTGTAACATTCACCAATTCTACCCATTATTGACAACCACACTATTCAAATTCTTGGAAGTTCTATATACCGCTCACTCCTTTCAAGAACGTCATAAATCGAAAATCGTAAATTTTCAGTTGTGCGTGTTTTCGGAATGCCCAGAAAATGTACTATATCCCAGCAAAAGAGGCATATTTTAAACTTAATATTTACCCGCTACAGGACAGAAAGTGTTGTTTTTGCATTTTGAATAAAATGTATTGTTTAGCTATTTTTTTTAAATATACTAAATATTTTTCAAATGGAGAAAAAACCTTCAGATTTTATCTAAAAAGATCTGTTGCACAGTAAAAAGTTCAAAAAGTGGCTTGATATTTATTTTTAATACATTGTATTATATTTTTAAACTTTAAAAACGTTCTCCTGAAAAATCAAGTATTTTGATTTATGACGTTCTTGAAAGGAGTGCGCGATATATGAACCAATTTAGAAACCTTGTTTTTGAATCACTAGAACTTCACTAGAGACATCTATTGGTGAGATGTAAAGAAGCTTTTTACTAAGCAGAAACTCTTATATTATTTTCCTTACACTACGCGGGGTACCTCCGCCGATAGAGCTGTGACTCAATAATTGTAAATTATTTGTGACGGATATTACTATTTATACCCTACACGGGCTGTGCGTAAGACCCTCCAGCTCTCCGTATTGCCCTGCGGAACGATTTCATTTTATCGGACCCGCAGGTGAAAAAGTTGCGACGCAGAAAATCCTATCTTATATTAGAATATTATCTTCCGTCGCTCGGTCCTTATGGGTTTCCTTTCACCCCCTTCTACTTTGTGCCTTTATATGTTTGGCAAACAAACCGAACACACCTAGCTCTAGATTTATGCGTAGACCAGGCCTGGCCAACCCAATCGCACCCGGGCCTCAAATGACCCAAAATTTTCCTTAGGGCCGCATATATACAGTAATAATTTATTTTTTTAAATATATATGGTATCATAACGAATTTCATACTTATTAATTTTTTAGTATATATTTTAAATAATTTGAATGCAGAGGTAAATCAAAAAGTACAATCAGGGTAACTGTGAAAAAAAACATTACTACGGCCAGATGTGAGAAAAAAAACACACATCGAACCAGCAAAAATGTATCTGTACAGTAATGAACTTTTTTTTCAATTTGAATAATTATTCATAATTATTCATTTGGACACATAAATCAAATCATTTTACAAATTTTATTTGAAATAAAACCAATTTATCAATGGCTACCCAGTGCAAAATTTAAAATTAATATTCTTTTCACCAGAATATATGCATTTCATGTTATTACAGAAACTTGATTAGTTTTAACAACTTTAATATTATATAAAACATTTTCTGAAGGACCCGTTTTTTTTAAATCGTCAAACATGACCGCGAGTCGCGGGTTGGCCACCCTTGCGGTAGACGAATTGCAAAAAATCGCGCAAAACAATTTCGCGTAAATTGAAAGAAGAATATATGTTCATAATTTAGAATATACATGTACGTGTATATAAAATAAACCCCTGCCAAAATCCTATATTTTCGTACTAAAAAAAAAACTAACTCACCGTCACGGTAGGCAGAATGAATAAAACGCTAAACCAATCATTATTTGCAAACAAGTGTCCCTTCCACATTCATTAATATCCTCTTAACATTTTTTTAAATGAACATGAATTTAACCAACTAACTATCACGCCATTTCTCGGCAGGGGTAGGCAGGAAGAATAGAACGCAGCACCAGTCTGTCTTTGCAACCAATCTTTACATCTTCCACATTCATGCATCTCCTCATAAATCTGTATTTATTTTTTATTTTTTAACATCTCAACATATATGAAGCAGAATATGGGTGTCTGAGTATTTACTGGGCTTATGATCTGACAAAGACTGATTAAGTGATCATTTTATACACGGGCAACATTCACTGTTCTACCCATGATTGACAACCACACTAATAATTTTTATTGACAAATTTCTACATAAGTATATCATGAATCTCATTACACTGTACATATAAGTTCACAAGAGCCACCTATGTTGGATTGAGAAAGCTTTTATTTAGCAGAGTCCCTTTTTTAATGTACATAAGACCTGAACCCAGTTTATTTTTACATAAAACGAAAGTCCTCAAAAAGATGGTCCGACGACATAGCCGCTGTGGGGAGTAGAAACTGGCTTCAAAAAGCAACAGACCGAAAAAAAATGGAAGGATACGTAAGAAGCCTATATCCAGCAGTGTAAAACAGAAGACTAAAGAAAAAAAAAAGTAAGCTGTCATCAACACTCGCTCTACACAGGGAAATTGATGAAACGTGATAAAGTGAAATCGCGCTACAGGTGGGACTCATGTGTACAAATTTAATCCCATGTTATTTGGTACCGAATGTTCTCAGGATCCCAACAGCCGGGCAGGACTCCTCTTCCCTCTCCTCTTCCCTCTTCTCTTCTATCCCGATTTCCCCGCACGAGAATGTCCCTATGTATTATTTACAAAGAGAGGTAGCATTTGTTTCTGCGCGTGACCTTAGGTCTACGCAGTTTTAACACGTACGGGTATATTTCACGAGGGGTTTCCCTACTCTTCTGTATTCATTTATTTCATCTTTCTGCTTTCATTTGTTTGGTTTTTTGTTTCCCAGGTCGTCTCGACAAACATACCAAACAGGTTTATTGGACAATATTCTTGTTTTTATTATTTTACATATTATTCGTCTAGCCATGTCTCTGTGCATTGAGACATTGACAGAAAAAATACTATATTTTGTTTTACGAATGTACTCGTTCCGTATTGAAATAAATACAAATTTGAAAATCTTCTGAAGAAAAAAATGTACAAGAATCCGTTGTGTATTATAGATTGATCGATTGATTTTCATAATGAATAGTTCCTTATAACGTGTATATCAATCTTAGTATCTACTTAGATAATAATTATTTTGTAGTCGTACAGGAGAAAGTGACCAACTAACAAAACGTAAAATGTTCAGGAGGGCACTTTTGCTTGGCATGAAAAGAAACATCAATAAAGTTAGTCATTTTTAATAAATCAATATATTATACTTCCAAGTTTAAAATCCTTTGGGATTTTTTTCATTGCAATATTAAGCTAGTAAGATATAAAATAGTCAATGATCATGTTTTTGTAAAAATGCACTTGGTCACTCACTGCTGTATTACTACGATTATGTGAAATTTAAAAAAAATAGTACCTAATTAGAATAATATACAGATTTAGAGAACAATTATAATATATATTTATATTTAAATCTGTTTTCACCGGTAGTTCATAAACCATGATTTTCATAATAATATGGCTATTTTTGAAAATTTTGTACATACTTCAATTAATATTATGGAAACCCTTCCTTAAGTTAGCGTACATTTAATATCATTTATAAACCTTTACTAGGGTTTCGAGAAACCTAAAGTCTTCAAATAATTAAAAGTCAAAAAAAAAAAGAAAGAAGGGAGCTTTAAGTCAACTTTTGATGCCTTTAAGTCTCTTAAAGTCTGTTTAAGAACTGAGAATAAGCTCGTTTTGAATGTTATTCGTTTTGTCATATATTTTTGAATGGCAACATTGAAAGATCAATTTATTATTTGTTTTACGTAATTACTCATTCCGCATTTGAATAAAAAAAATTAAAAATCTTTTCAACAACAAAATATATGTAAAAGAATCCGTTGATCAATTTGGTCAATTGATTTTGATATTTAAAAGTTCCTTAAAACGTGTCTACGTTTTTTCTTTGTATGTTATACATGTAATGTACGATACATGCCATATGAATTTAAAAGTGCCGCACACTTTGTCTTAAGCATCTAATTTTCTCCTAGTTTATTTTCATCACAAGCAACGAAGCTAAGAGAATGTGCGGTTTATAATCTGTTTTATTATAGTTATTGTCAAGTACGAAACTTGAAACTCCGGATGGCGACGATGAAAGCCAAAACATCCCAAAAGACCGGTATTCGATGGAGTCAAACTGTGAAACAGGAAATTTAGGTAAAATTGAATTACCCACTTACCATAAGAGTGCCTTAGTGTGCAATCTCACGGGGAGAGAGCATTATAATGTTTTGTTTTAGACAAATTAATTTAAGTTTAATTCTCCTTTCCCTACTTTCATAGCCATTCGTGTCGGATTTTCCCGGTTTTAAATTTTCAATCCTAGTAGAACCTCCATGAATTCACCCGTATTATCGTAACTGAAATTTTATATTAACCTTATTTCGAACGCGCTCGTTCAAAGAAAATCCCTCCTTTTGGTTGAAATTATTTTTCTTTTACGTAAGAACGTCGTTCGTAAAATTGAAGTGGAATTTACGTTTAGATTTTCCCATCACTGATTTATAGTACTTATTCCTACTTTCCATTTTTTCTAAAATTTCTATCGTCATGAGCAATGTTGAAATTATACAAGTTACGAACACGGTTATGCAACCCCTAGCCACTATAAATATTGTCCTTTTCTTAAGTACTATTATTTCTCCATTTTCGTTCCCATATGGCGCCAATGTTTTGTACCCTAAACTTCTTCAACCACGTCATCTGTTTTTCGTATTTTACGTTTATTTTAAAGTTTACATTTATATATATTTTTTAATTAAACACATGAATAAACCACTTTAATGAGTTTTATTTATATATACGATTAGTTTCGAAAACTTACAGATGTTTTCATCTTCTGGTAAAAATTAAAAATAATAATTTTTATACAGTTTTTTATTTTTACCAGAAGATGAATACGTGTGTAATTTTTCGAAACTAGTCGTGTATATAAATAAAACTCATTAAAGTGGTTTATTGATTTTTTTTAATAATCAACATGTCATTACACAATATTAATGCCGAATCAATAAATAATATTTATGTATTTACGTAAAAAATTATATATTTAACGTTTTTGCAGTTTCACATTCTTACAATTTGGTATTTAATTTAAATTTAAATGGTTATGCAATGCAATCAATTGCCAGGGATAAAATTAAAAATGAATATTCAGATTTAATCTGGTTACTATAGATAAAAGATCTGGAAAATATGGATCTTGAGTTTAGATTCACAGTTTAAAAACTTAAAGTTCTAAAAGTAAAATAGCATTTTGAATAGATCTCACACAGGGGTAAGTTGTTCCACGATGCAGGACTACCAACAGCAAAGGGCCTATCACCAAAATTTAAGATTAAAGATGTTCAAGAACTGCCCCAAAGGAGAGAGCCCTGGAAGTTGGTAAACAGCTCAGTACACTAGTATGATGATGGCATAGAAAAGTTTATTGTGTTAGTTATTTTTCGTAATTAAAGCATGATCAATGAAGTTCATTGGAGAGTCGATAAGATAGAAGGTCGTAGCTCTGGACACTGTTGCATCAACGATCTCGGTCAAGGAGTTCATCTAACTGGTGTGTTCATTAGAGAGTCGATTAAATGAAATGTCATGACTCTGAGCATTGTTGAGTCAACAATATTTGTCAGGGGGTTCGTCTGACTGGTGTGTTCATTCTCCTTCGTTTGTCTCAATCCTGTGGATTGGTCTGCAGCAACAAATGACACCCCCTTCGCCACTCTAGTCTATTTCGTAGTCTATTTTGTGTTAATTAAAGAGTCGATTAAATGAAAGGTCATGACTCTGAGCACTGTTAAGTCCATAATCTTGGTCAAGGAGTTTGTCTGACTGCTGTGTTTTTAAAGTGTCGATCAAATAAAAGGTCATTACTCTAGGCATTGTTGAGTCGCCAATCGTGGTCAAGGAGTTCGTCTGACTGGTGTGTTCATTAAAGAGTCGATTAAACGAAAGGTCATGACTCTGGGCATTGTCGAGTCAACAATCTTGCTCATTTAGGCTACGCTGCATCGGCCAAGTGGCGTCGGCTTTCCACTCGATAGTTCCGATGGTCGGCCCCACCTCCCCTCCTCCGCGCGGGCCGACCGGTGGGTCGTATTGATCTGTCCGGGCGGGGGCGGCTGGCGGCGGCTGGCTAGTGTGGGGTAGTCGTTCGCCTACATCGGGCCGCCTATCGATCCTCCCGCCCACAGCGCTGCGCGCGCACCCTGTGACGAATATTCATGAGCCGAGAAAGAGACGCACCGTCTTCCCTGCTCGCTCGCGCACTTTCCTCCTTTTCCTCGTCATATTTGACGCCGGTGTTCGTGGAATAGCTTTCCAGATGGATGCAGATACGATTACGCGTCATTTTATTTGTATGGGATCTTAAGAATGAGTAATTCGAGAATACACCCTTCCTTTTATGACGTAATCAATCCCTCTTGTCTATTGTAACTTTCCCTTGTATTTTTCCGGCAGTATAAACATTTTATTTGCTGGCGTTTTCAATTTTAAAATACTATTCAATTTATTATCTTTAGATCAGTCCAGCTCTATTGCTTTTTCTATAAAATAAGCAAAATACGTGTAATATTCTCAGTATTTTGCTAGAAATATTGTATGTATGTGACCTCAAAGCAGATGGTTCAAATGTACCATCTGGTGTAAAATAAAACGAAATAACGGCGCATATTTCATTTTATGAAGAATAACAGGGCGGGCGTTTTGGTTTATTTTATTATCGGACTTGTGTTTTTGTTTGTTTTTCTTCGAGGCCCTTTCTAATGTAAACATTGTTTACGCACACCTTTTATCATTATTTATATACAACATCACCTCCGTCTGAAATAGGTACTGAAATTGTAAATTATAGCCATACTAGAGAAAAGATTTTTCTTCATTTTGTTTCAAGATTGTCTTATGTAAGAATGGTGTAACGCATTATTCTTGTGAAAAATTCGCTTCTATTCCATCCATATTTTATTTATCATGCTATATATCTAGAAATTCAAGAACTATTTTTCACAAGCTATAAAAAAAACTTTTTTCATAAAATCACTATGACTTAATTACAGTGTCGACCAAATTCGAAGCAAACGGCTTCATCCTTAAGACTAATTAAAAATTAAAGTATGTACTTAACACAAATTCAAATATTTGGCTTCTTCTGAATCTTAAATGGCTCATTTTGTGTTGATAGGCAGTTACAAACGGAGGAATTAGGGTTTTTTAATAAGCGGGAACATTTTAATTAGGAAATTATAAACCATTTTATTTATAATTCCTACCCTAGAAGTTTCTACAAGATTCGGACACATCCCTACCAATCGCCGTGTATTTGGATTTTTGTTAAGGAGATTATTAGTATATAGTTTATTTTTATTTATGAGTTATACGAAAGAAGCTGTGTTCTTTGAATCCGGTCGACACTATTCTTTATGAAGATGAATAGTTATTTTAAAACAAAGTTATTTTGTTTATTTTAAAATGAGAGAACACAAAGTTAATGCTTCAAATATATTTATGATCAGTCTTACACCGTATAATGTAATATTTACTTTTTTTAACAATATTTACTATATATTTTTATGATAATTTTTCCTTTTTTCTTTTAACATATTTATTAATTTTTATATTGGCTTGACGATATTAAAGAAACATCTTTATAAAATGTAAGTGTTATTTTCTCCAAAATCTTAAAGTAATTCGCCTATTACTTTGAAATTTAGACAAATATTGCATTCGAATACCCGCGAGTTTAAATATAACTATTTAAATAAAAATGTAACAAATAGCATAAAAATATGTTTTTAACATCTTTTATACCGCAATGGCAGCGCCACATGTTTAACAGAACAGCAACACACGTAATATCAAACTTTACTCATGGCGGACAGCGTGCTTCTTGACTTGATATGACATGCATTTTCAATGTTTTTGATTGGATCGTTGTTTCGTCTTTTAACATTTTCATTGCTTTGCAAGGATTTTAAAACAATGAATGAAAAAAGTGAAATAATGCATACTTATTAGAAATTAGTGTTTTGTATTTTCTTTTCTTTTCAGACTGAGCAACAGCAACGCGTGTTAGTTTTAACATATTTTAAGACGTTCATCATTATCTCATTAATAGTATAAAAACCTCTTTCTTTCTTTTATTTTTAAATAATTTACACATTAATTAGACATGTCTCCAGAAAATTCTTAGGACCGCAAATTACTCAACCCATTTTGCTAAAGAATTTCGAAAACTGATGGAATTTTTGCGCGTTAATCACCTTCGATTGTATTTCAGGGAAATGTCTGATGGCATTTCTTTAATGACGCCTTCGTTTCCTTTCAGAGGTCACAAGTTCAAAATTATTGAATTTCGGCTTCGCAGAAACTGTGGTCACGATCTTTGTACATAATTTATGACTGGTGAGAGGGTTAGTAAATTCATTATGAACACCTACAGAATAATCTCACTGATCCGACACTCTACAAAGCCTAGTTGTCTCGTCAATATATGAAAAGTAGATAAACGAAAGCATGAAAAGAACAATTATTTTTCCTTGAATGCTTTTTGCAAATACTTTGTGGCATATTTTGTAAAACTTAAAAAAATAAAACTAGACGTTTGTTTTTAACCACTTTTATTTTTGGTACTTTTCTCCAACTGGTTTTGACAATAACCTTGTCACCTTCAGGGATGGATATGTACTACTATTCCATTCACTAGGGATGGATATGTAGTACCTACTCATTCCTGAAAACGACAAGGTTCTTGTCGAAATCGGTTGGAGAAAAACATAAAAAATAAAATGGTTCAAAAACAAATTTTAAGTATTATTTTAAAAAGTATTTTTCCTTTTGTTTAAATAAATATATATTCCTTTCGATAATTGGATTATATAGTCTAAAATTGTATGAAATACCGTTACCAAAATAAAGAAAATTAACCTGATTTGGGGGGTGTTAATTTCACAATTTATAATATTGCAATAAAATCTAGTAAGAATTCTGGTCAAGCTCAAATGTATGTAAGTGAAGCATGGGGTTGGCAAAAAAGGATGACAGCAGATTAAATCAATGCAGTCGAAATCCAATCACTCAAACGAATGTTATGAGGTGTGATAGATGTTCAAATCGTAAAATAAGGGAAAAAAATGCTAAACTGAGATAAGCATTATCAACAACAAAAAAAAAACGAAAATTTTATTAGGATAGTTTGAACATCTGGCAGAAATAAGTAAGAAAAAACTTATTTTTTTGGAATTATTCGTACGTATTTTTTAAGTATACATTGCTAATGATAGACAACGTGCTTCTCGATAGCTACATCACAACAGATTTTCTTTTTTTTTCGATTGCATTGTTGTTTTAAATTACTTCACTTTGACATACTAACAAAAACATTCTACTATTGTATTTTTTCTTTCTATTTTCTTTTCTTTTTACTTAGCCAGATTGAGTCACAGCAACGCGTGGCCAGGTACACCTTTATTGAAAGCTGTCCCACCGCATGCCCAGATCTGATACAGAAGCATCTAGGCTTCCTGAAAGATCTGCTCTTGCAAAGCAATTTTTTTAACTAAGTTGTGAAATTTATTGAAAATGTGAAACAACATAAAGTTGTATCCCGATTTTACTGTGAATTTACATTTTAAAGCTTTCAATATCCCTGTCAATGCCAATCTAAACAAATACAAGTTTGTAAATCCATCACCAAATTTTCTAGAAGTAACCCTAGTGTAAAAGTACCTGTAGTGTAAAGGTACACCTAGTGTAAAATAAAAAAAATGTTTACTCTATATTTTAATATTCCAATTCGTCATGATTATAGATCTCGCATGTTGTTTGCGCACTTAGACGCCCAATATTATTTCTATCTGAGAATTTTCCAGACAGGCTTCTTGTCGCTCTTCAAAAGGGTGTTTCGTGCGTGACGTCCACGTTTATTGTAATATGGTAATGTGCCGTCACTTTCGACTCGTTGGCTCGGTTCGTTTGGCACATTGCGCGACGCGCCTCCCTTAATAGCTGCGTCGGTGCCAGCTTCGCGCGTCAGCGGGCGGGCGGCGCCGCCCTGCCGCCCCCGTGACGTCACTCGCCATCAAAGCTTCTCGGCTCTATGAACATTTCTCCTTTAATCTAAATCCCACATATAAAGTGGTCGGTAAATACCAATCTCGCGAACGTTCGTTATATCCAGTGATTTGTCTGCGTTTTACCAACAAAACCAGGGAATCAAAGAAGATGTAAATATAACATATAACTTGAGTTACGTAAAAAGCAACATGATAGTAAAAATTATGTAGAATGCACCTAAACACACCGCTCACTCTTTTCAAGAACGCCATAAATCAGAAAACTTGATTTTTCAGGGGAACTTTTTTAAAGTTTAAAAATATAACACAATGTATTAAAAATAAATATCAAGCCATTTATTGAACTTTTTACTGTGCAACAGATCTTTTTAGGTAAAATCTGAAGGTTTTTTCTCCATTTTAAAAATATTTAGTACATTTAAAAAAATAATTAAATAATACATTTTCTTCAGAATGCAAAAACAACATTTTCTGCCCTGTAGCGGGTAAATATTAGGTTAAAAATACCTCTTTTGCTGAGATATAGTACATTTTCTGGGCATTCCGAAAACATGCTCAACTGATGATTTTTGATTTATGACGTTGTTGAAAGAAGTGAACGACATGTCACAATAGATTTTAAGAATATTGCTATTTTCTAAGTAAAACTTAAATTAAAAAGGAATAGATTTTACCACAAAGTGACTGCCGAATCAATTAATGGAATAGGTGAAAAAATGTGGAATTTTGATATATTTTTTGGTACAAAGATCTAAAAACCCGTTTTCAAATTACCTTACATCCAAGTGACTCTGATTTCTAGCTACGGCTTATGCTAAATATCTAACTAATCATAATGCAGTATTACCGCAGGCGTAGGCAGAGAAAATAGAACCCCACACCACCATGTCTTTGGAAACAATCTTCGCCTTTCTTTCATATTCATCCAGATGAATCCTCATGCATATCCGCCCGGATACATGTACACACATAGAGATATGTTGTCCATATATGCTAGGCGTAAATAAGTTATAATTTTATCAACTTATGTCGAGATGAAAAGAAAACAGTATTTTCGATCAAAAATTAATCTTCTTCGAGAAACTCCCACGAGCGCCGGAAACATATCAATGTCCGAAGTGATATCGATCAATATACAGAGATAGCTTATGCAAGAGATTTAATATTGACAATATAGTCTTTAAGCACAAAACAATCTATACTTTCACTGTATAAATCATTAAGAAAGTACGCATTAACACTTATTATCAACCATAACCATAACCAGTTTTAATTTGTACCAGAAGATGAAAACAATTGTCGTTTTCGAAACTAGTCGTAATATCAAAATAAAACTCAATTCAGTGGATTATTCAAGTGTTTAATTTAATCAAAATAACCATAACGCATTACAATTTGATAAACATACTTTTTTATTATTTTTTTATTGGTGCGTACGCTTGTAAGGCCTTTACGTATAAAATATAATAAAATACATCAATATAATGGAACGTAAGTCCATGACACAATAAAAATAATAAACATAGCATAACAATATTAATTCAAATAAGTGTAGAAAAATAATAAAAAAGACACCTAAAGCAATCGCATTCACATATCGTTCAAATTCAGGGACATCAAACACTGTTGTTTGAAATAGGTGAAACCAGTGCTAAGTATATCTATGTGACCTATTATGTACTTGACAATAAATATGTCTTTTTTGACATCTCAACATAGATGAAGAAGAATATAGAAGTCTGGGCAATTTACAGGGCTTACAATCGTCATGGGATTTATTAAGTGATCACTTGACACACGTGTAACATTCACCCATAAATGACAACCACACTACGTAAATTTTGGAAACTTCTAGATATATTGATCAAACTCATGACACAGTAGGTTTGTACGAGTTCACAACAGCCATCTTTGTTTCGTAGAGGAAAGCTTTTATTAAGCAGACACTCTTTTCATTTGTATGAAAAGTCTGAATCCTAGATTATATTCACATACTTGAGAAACGCTTGAAAACGTGATTCAAAATTTATTTGAGCTTATAATTTGACCAGTTTATTTATTCACAATATTTTTAGCGTATCCAAATTCTTGTTTACACATCTGGAATAAAACTTATTTTTTACATTATTTTTTGACATCCCAACAGATGTTACAGACATCAAGTTTGAACCAAAAGATAATTGAAAAAAGCCCCCAGTTTTTCTTTTACAATTTTATCATGTCTTACCACAAAGTGAATGCCGAAACAATGAATAAAATATCTTTAAACCTTGTACATAATTATCAAGGTAATAAATGCAATTCCCATCTAAAAATTTAAAAAATTCTGATTCACAAATCGCTCACTCTTTTCAAGAACGTCATAGATCAAAAAACTTGATTATTCAGGAGAACGTTTTTAAAGTTTGAAAATATAACACAATGTATTAAAAATAAATGTCATGCCACTTATTGAACTTTTTACTGTGTAACAGATTTTTTAGGTAAAACCTGAAGGTTTTTTCTCCATTTGAAAAATATTTAGTATATTTAAAAAAAAATTAAACAAAACCTTTTCTTCAAAATGAAAAAACAACATTTTCTGCCCTGAAGCGGGTAAATATAAAGTTAAAAATATGCCTCTTTTGCTGGGATATAGTACATTTTTTGGGCATTCCGAAAACATGTACTACTGAAAATTGACAATTTTTGATTTATGACGTTCGTTAAGGAGTGAGCGAAATGTGGTTTTTCTCCACGTTTTTTTTTTTAACATTTGAACATTTAAAATTATTCTTACGTGGATAAAACACAGAGTTGTCACAAGTATTTGGACGCACTCAAGATGCTGTGAATAAAAATAACTGATCAAGTTATAAAATGAAATAAAACTCTATTCATATGGATAGACAAGAAAGGCAGGCAGAATCAAATTAAAATACCTCCTGGTTTTCAAAATACGAGCTGGTATGACAAAAGGCTTACGCGGGAGAGATTTAGGCATTAGGGTACGTGAAACGAACTAAGGGAAGGTGGGGGCCGTAGTAGGCTTCTGGTCGTAAACGCCAATCCGGGTTGCGGAGTTAGGCCTGTATTGGGACAGGTCGGGATTTTATGAGGGGGTAAAATATACCCCAAATGAATGCTCTAATACTTCCGTGTTGGGGTAATCACGTCGTTTAATTGTTAACATAAAAAATAATTAATCACCCACCTGAGTAGATGTTAAACAGATAACGAGATAAGAGTTTTCCACATCAAACGCACACAAACAAGTTTAATTGTCGACAATTTCAGGAATATAACACATATTTTGTATATTAAAAGTATTGACAATTTTGTGGTATGGTAATAAAACACTCTCCTTACCATCCATTGTTTACTTTGTGTAAAAAAGTGGTATTACTCAAAGTAAACAATAGATGGTAATGAGAGTGTTTTAAATGAAAAACCTGCCGATGGTTATGACTGTAGGAAGAACTACCGCTATGTTGAACAATATCACATTGGATATTGATCTGTTCCATGTGTCCGAAGAAGTTTTCCGAAGCGGTTCTTCTACACATTTAACAAGAGTCTTCTTGCTTACTTTTTAATTTGTTTTTTTTAATGTATACGGCTTAAATGTTAGTTTGTGGTGTATATATTAATTATTGAATAAATTGAATTGAATTGAATTAATACAACACACCTTTAAAAAGATGCTTATTTATTTATTTGACAGGCGCCGTGGCGTAGTTGGGTAGACGCTCGACTACAAAACTGGCGTCATGGGTTCGTTTCCCAGTAGTATAAGTTGGAGAAAGATTTTTTTTATATTGGTCTGGATATTTGTGATGTATTTTTCACATTTACCCTATCATCACTATCCTACCTCAAATGGAGGCTTTGCGGGTTATTCCTTTTTTTAAATCACGATATACATATATTTGTCCGCCTTCGTGTGATGGTCAGCACGCTCCGCTATCGTATTGGAGGTTCTGGGTTCGATTCCCAGGGGGGGAGGTCAAATAAATATATGTGGATTTTTTCACTCTAATATTTATTCAATAATTTCATTAATTGATTCAGCAGTCACTTTGTGGTAAAATCTATTCATTTTTAATTAATGTTTTACTTAGTAAACACCACTATTAATATTACCTTGGACTTTATTCAATATTACCTTGGACTGGTACCTGAAGCGAGGACTGATCTCTTATCCTTCGTGTGTTAATGATCAAGATAACAATGCGTTTATATGATGCAGTGCCATATGCACTATCGGGTATGGATGAGGGTTCGAAGAATTAAATACATAATTACAAATAGTAAAAAATGCAACAAATATACAACGAAGGCACATTTAATTTTTTTCTATTTGTTATGCAGTCAAATACGACATTTCCGAATGACGCGCTCTATTTTAGATCTGCCCACTTCCATTATCCCCTTAGTTTCTATTTTCAATGAACGTAAGAATTAAAAAAAAAACTAAAACGAATTCAAATTTATGCGGTGAATGTATGTAGTTGGTAATAGAAGCAAAAGAAGACCGAGGAAAACTTGGGATGATCAAATACTTGAAAGTGGTCAGGTCAGGAGTTAACATAATCGGCGTGTATCTATGAGAAGATGCATGAATGTGGAAGAGGCGAATATAGTGTGCAATGACAGATTGGTGTGGCGTTCTATTATATCTGCCTACCGTTGAGGAGAAGCGGCGTGATGGTTAGTTAGTTAGATTTTTTATTATTTAAAATATCGTTGCCCCCAATTGACATCGCTTTACGACGCGATTAGGAGAACATAAAACTTAAAGGGTCTTCCGACAATACCAAAGGATCGAGTGACCCTCCGGAATGGGCGATAAAATGAACCTTCATACGACGTTCCTTGAGAATGTAAACTTTTACTGGATTCTTTCATAAATGCTACGACGTCACAAACAATAAAAAGGATTTCCTCTACAGGAAACCCCCTCCCGCCCTTGGTACAAAACGTGACTCTATACTTACGGCATTTATTCAAACTTTATGTACAGAAAACAAATATGTATATTGGCGGGCTTATTGCCAAAAAATCATATCTTCCAAGTAACCAAAAACAGACAATTTTTTTATATCTCAACACAGATGAAGAAGAATATGGAAGTATGGATATTTACGGGGCTCACGTCCGTCATAGGCCGGTTTAAGTATGTTGGGTGTATTCAACAAAAGTTATTGTTGATTAATGTTGAACAAAACAATTTTTTTAATGCCACGCGCCTTTGATTCATCAATGCGGTATCAATTTTTGCAATTTTTAGTAAAGGTTTCACGGTTGTTAGACGTTTGGGGAGTAATATAAGTCGACAATTGAAAAAAGTGAACAAAAAACAATTTGCAACATTTTGAGTGTGTCCAAATACTTGTTAGCAAAATCTGGATTATCTCCAATTACGGGAGTTATTTTCGTATTATTTTTTGATATCTCATCAAAGATGTAGAAGAATATTTAAGTCTAGGCATTTACGGGGCTTACGACCGTCATAGTGTGGTTTAAATGAACTCTTTACACACGTGTAACATTCACCAATTCTACCCACGATTGACGACCAAACTATTCAAATTCTTGGAAGTCGCATATAAGTATATACTTCAATTTTCAAACATTGTACTTAAATCACTTAGAACTTCACTAGAGACATCTGTTGGTGAGGTGAAGAAGCTTTTTTATTGAGCAGAAACTTTTTTATATGTATGTGAGGTCCGAATCCTGGATTATAATCACATACATGAGAGACGCCAGAAAATATCGTTTTCATTTTATTATTTAAGCTTAGAATTTGACCAAATAATTTGTGGACAAGTATTTGGACACATTGTTGTGAAAAACAGACTAGTCATATTGGTCAAAACGTTTCATACCTTAGCTATATAAGCTGTTTGCAATCAAAGGGTAGATAGTGCTTGAACATAAAAAAAACATAAATTACAAATTACTGCTTTATTAATTAAGCAACTACTTAAAAATTTTATTAAAATTACTGATTGACAATAAGGTAGGAAAAGGAAAGGGAAGTTTAGGGAAAAAGGTATTAGCAACCATTCTTTCCTCACTCATTCGATCCACATGCCAAAACCATATCAACACACCTTCCTCAATATTATCGATAATGTTTATCTCAGTCATGCATTATTTCCTTAGTATTAAAAGTCCGGCTTCTCCTGGAGAGTTTTATGTGGTTCCCTCCAGAATTTTTTTGGGGTCAAGGGATCTTGCATCCTTTATGTCACTGCGACCATATTAGGTCTATTGTGACTTCCCCAGTAATGAGCAAATACTGAATAGTTCCTGATTGACCCACACTAGATTATCCCTCCTGTTCCCAACACAGATTAAAATAAAATATTTTATTTTAGTTTGAAGAAACGAAAATCCACTTAATCATTTATTTACCTTGCGCATAATAAATACAATTCCCAACTGAAAAAAAAAATCCTCATTCATTCAAACATCCGTCATACGTCGTTTTGCCGCACGCTGATCTGAGGGGTCGCATTGCGACTGCATTCAGTCATTTTCATCCTTTTGCCAACTCTATGCTTCACTTTCATACAGGTCATTATGTCAATATGATGTCTAATTTCCGCTCCATATTAATTAAATAATAAAACGCGTAACATGGGCGAGTCGCACCGAAAAATGGAAAATTTTTAGTCCCCAAAGTGCGTTCACTGTACGTCATATTCCCAAATTGTAATTACGCGGCGATGCAAATTGAAGCGAATGGCTCTAATCCTTCTCGGGGGTCCGTCCTCTGGACGTAATTTTCCAAGGAAACATGCTCGTGGGTAGGGCGCCTGCGCGGCCCCTCAGCTGGCCTCCCCACAACGGTCCCGCCACTCGACGAGAGCGGACGCGTCGCGCAGCGCACACAGATCGTCAGTTTACCCTGAAAATGTCCGCATATCGACGCGAAACCTTCGCAACAGTTCCACCCGTCAACCGCATAGCGCTCTGATTCATCCCGCATAAAGAGACTCAGCGGTAAATATCACTCATTGATCCTTCGTTCCGTACAAAGCTGTGATACCAGTTTATTTTTCTGTTTTATTTAACCCTTGTTCAATAACAGCCCCCGCCTCTCGGTTACAGAGTTAAAATTCAAGTGCGCGCGTCTTATACGAGTACGTACACCGTTTTCCGTCTCGCTTTTCGCGTAAGCGGCAGTGCTGCCAGAAAGAGAGGTCGCATATTGCAAGGCGAAATATTCATATATTTCGTCTCTTTCTTGAAAATTTGCGAGAGTGAGACTTCGTTCTTTCGTGGAATGCCGAAATTCGCCGTTTTCTCTTTCGCCTGTTTTAAGTTTGAGGAAAATACGCGAGAGCGAGACGGTGAATGCGCGATTGGTTAGTGGCTACGTCCCTAGCTGTATGTGTGTGTGTTTTTTAGGGGTGTATTTCGCGTACGTATGTGCCGTGTGGAAAAACCAAGGTTGTGTAGTGACGCACTGAAGGATTTAAGATTCCATCTGTTAATCAATCCATTACTAAATTACAAATTTTGATAGAGGCTTTTTTGTGAATTACAGTGTTTGGCTGCAGACACAGTTTTATCTCGACGGAATAGGTGAGAATATCATGTTTATATCAACCATTTGTCATTTACTATATCACAGATAAAATTAATATGGTTCATGATTTTGTATCGATGGTAAAGTACAACATAAAATAATCGAGCAATATCTAAATCCCAAAAAATAAATATTATCTCTTTATTTTTGGGTAATATATCTAAAATAAAACACGGTTATAGGATTGAATTCGACTTTTATTTACATATATATGATTATATGTGACGCGTTTCGTCTTATTAAGACATTGTCAAATACTAAAGAGTGTTTGATAATGTTTTAATAAGACGAAACGCGTCACATATTATCATATTTACGTAAATCAAAGTAGAATTCAATCCAATAACCGTGTTTAATTTTGGTTATAATACTCAACAATTCAAAATGGAACTCTACCAACTGTCTGCAGTTACAATAAATATCTCTTTATTTCTTTAATATTAGAAAGTACACGACCTTTTTCATTTTTTTCCGTGTTTATTATTATCCGCTTCCACAGTGTAGTGGATAGCCCGCTATGCTACCATGCTGTAGGTCCCGGGTCAAAATAAATATTTATGATTTTTCAGTCTAATATTTATTTAGTATGACCCTGGACTGGTACCTGAAGCAGAAGTCTGATCACGTTTCCTACGTGTACTTAACTATCAATATAACACTATTTCTATATGATGCAGTGCCTATGCACCATTGGGTGCGGATAAGGGTTAGAATGGAATACAAAGATATTCAATCACATTATATGCTCTTAGAGTTTTCATTTCTGACACTCTAAGCGCGTTTTTTGTGCCAACGGTGTTCGCTCTACTTTCGATTCCATACGTCATGATGGGTCGGATACAAGAGATGGGTCGATAGCTGGGAATCGACATCGCAGGAGGCTAACCCCTCTTAAAAACAGGCCACAAGGTCTACAACAAGATGAAGAAGAAGAAGATATGCTCTAGAATATTCATTTTTTGTCATATATTGTGTTATAAACGTAGATGAAAATATCGATTTATTGATTTATTCAATTTCCTAATCTTCATGTTTTAATGAATTATTAAATTAACTTATAATACGACTCGCTACGTCATGAGCCTTTGAGTTTGCGTCATGATGGTCATTTATTTTTCGGAAAATCCATGAAATATTCACATACCATATTTTAACCAACTGTACTCACTTTATAAAAATAAACAACTTTGTTTTAACCACTTTTTTATTAAAAGTGCACTTTGACCCACCGGTTTCAAAAGCGATTTTTACGAGGTGTGTGGAAGTTTTTGGTAAGAGAATGTAATTAATTATGAGTATTTTAATGTTTTAGAATTTAATAAACCCTGATGATGACAAGGTTTTTGTCGAAACCGGTAGGTAAAAGTATGCTTATTTTTTTTTTAAAGTTGTTTAATTTTATAAAGTTTATAAAATATGCCACAAAGTATCTGCAAAAAACATTCAAGAAAAAACTGTACTCGACTAATAAAGTTTAAACATTATTCTCCTCTCTTCCTATTCGTCTTATATGGAACAATTCGTCCATAGCGCACTTCACCAGCTCGGTTTGATTTTATTGATTGGTTTGATTTTACCTAGATGGCAAATTTCACGTGTTGTTACGTAACGTTTCAGATTCCAATACAAGGCAATACATTTAGCGTAACATACGCTTATATTCGTATTGACCCAGTCGATAATCGAACTAATAATAATTTTAGGTGGATTACTACCAAAAATTATTTTTGAAAAAAATATAAACCTTTTAAGAGGTTCATAAATAACGTAAGGCACACAATATTATTTCAAAATGTTTTGGTTTTTATGTACAATATTTTGAGTGTGTCCAAATCTTTGTTCACAAAGATGGGTTTATCCACTTGTAAGTCATTTTTATTGACATCTCAACATAGATAAAGAAGTATATGGAGGTTTGGATATTTACAGACTTTACGGGAAAATAATTCGAGAAGAATCTCATATACTTTTCGTGTAGGTTTATTCTGATAAAACTCTCTTAACTAATAAGAACCACTTTTTTTACAATATACCTTTAATTTATTTCCATATCGCTCACTCCTTTCAACAATTTCATATATTATCAAAAGACTTGATTTTTCAGAAGAGCTTTTTTAAAGTTTAAGAATATAATCAAATTTTTAAAAAATAAACATCAAGCCACTTATTGAACTTTTTGCTGTGCAACAGATCTTTTTAGGTAAAACCTGAATGTTTTTTCTCCATTTGAAAAATATTTAGTTTATTTTAAAAAAATATTTAACAATACCTTTTCTTCAAAATGCAAAAAACACTTTCTGCCCTGTAGCGGGTAAATATTAAGTTTGATATATGCCACATTTGCTGGGATATAATACATTTTCTGGACATTCCGAAAACATGCACAACTTAAAATTGATGATTTTTTATATATGACGTTGCTGAAAGGAGTGAGCGATATATGTATTCGAAAATGGCCCCATGACTTTCATTTTCCATATCTTTTAACGGATTCTACCAACGATGAGTACTTTCTAAATCAAACGGTATTATAAGACGTCGTCCATTCTATTCATTCCTCCATTTTACATTTTCTATAATTTTCGCAACTTAGTTCACTTATATTTATTTAATATTACCTTGGACTGGTACCGGAAGCGGAGGGCTGATCACCTTTCCTTCATGTGTTAACGATCAAGATAACACTGCGTTTAGATAACATAAGGGTTTGAATGCAACAAAAAAATGCTTTGTAAGAGAAGGCCTGTCAGGAAGCTTAGATGCTTCTGTATCAGATCTGGGAATGCGGTGGGACAACTTTCTATGGTTTTTAATTTTTTTTAAAAGTTAATATAGTAAGATTTTTATACAATTTAATACAATTCCTATACATTTCTACTTAAAACAATCTTATAATTTTAGTTGCGCTGTGCCTCTCCAAAAAAGAGACTGAGCTCTTGTGCTTTTAGAGGGACTTTTTTTTTTTTTGTTTGTTAATAGTATCATGTTATTTATTTATTTTTAATATTATAGGAGAACATATATGTATATTTATTGCGGTACGAGGGAGTAATCTTGTTTAGATTTCTATTATTATTGTATAGTGTGTATTTTCTATTATTATTGTATAGTGTATTTGTAGTGTTTGCTAAATTTCTTTTGTAGGGTGTATGTGTCTTTTATATTTTTAATTTTTTAAGGGAATCTGTTGAAATTTTTTATTCCGAGGTAAGTATGTATATGTAAAAAATTTTTTTTAATGTTTTTCGCAGATACTTTGTGGCATACTTTATGAACTTTATAAAATAAAACAACTTTGTTTTAACCACTTTTTCATTATTAGTACACCTTAACCTACCGGTTTCGACAAGAACCTTGTCATCATCTGGGTTTATTTCATTCTAAAACATTAAAAACATTAAAATGCTCATAATTAATTACATTCCGTTACCAAAAACTAAATCTTTAATTTTAAATGGTAGGTTAAAGTGTACTAATAATAAAAAAGTGGTTAAAGCAAAGTTGTTTAATTTTATAAAGTATGTAATTTTGTTGGGACTGTTGGGTATTTTAAAATCATGGTGACATTTGGGTATTTTAAAATTATTTTTATACCTTTGAGATATTTTTGTTCATCCATCTTCCCTTATGTTTTATGAGTTAGTCGATAGTTTAATTACTTACTATTGTATAATGATCCTGACAAGATAAAGAGCTCTGAAAGATTAAATATAATAAAATTAGAGACTGCAATATGTTTTTTTTAAATCCAATATTCCTTCACAGTTATTGGCTTTTCGATATACTGTAATATCTTTTTGCATCATTAGGCATCCCGTGAGCTTAGGATGTTTTGGCGAAACGCCCATCGACCCACATTTGGTAAGCCTTCGTAGCTTGGTTATTCCTCAGTTTCCCGGATTCTAGAGCTTGTCCTTATTTCTCGGGAATCAGAAAATCTACTTAAAATAAAAGCCTTATCTCCTTTGGAATATTGGCTCTGATAGATTTACATTTAATTGTTTTTCTTACGATTCGGTCAAATATTAAAGAAATAAATTAGAAGTAATATTTTTCATATCGCTCACTCCTTTCAACAACGTCATATTTTAAAAAAACTTGATTTTTCAGGAGATGGTTTTTAAAATTTAAAGATATAATAAAATGTATTAAAAATGAATACCAAGCCACATATTGAACTTTTTACGGTGCAACAGATCTTTTTAGGTAAAACCTGAAGGTTTTTTCTCCATTTGAACACTCTCTGCCCTGTAGCGGGTAAATATTAAGTTAAAAATATGCCGCTTTTGCTGGGATGTTTTCTGGGCATTCCGAAAACATGCACAATTTTAAATTGACGATTTTTTATTTATGACGTTGTTGAAAGGAGTGAATGATATGTTAAATTTCACAATGCTTGTGAAGTAATGAAAATATTATATTTAAAAATATATGGAACAACAACATAATCAAAAGTATTGATAATGTTTAGTGACAAAATCTGTCAAGAACCACTTTATCCGGCATGAGAAATATTTAGTATTGCATGTCTCGCTGTCACGTTTAACATATAGCGCTGCCATTGCATTAACGAAAACTGTTTTTTTACACGTAAAAATACCAGTCAGAAAATTTCAAAGCAGTTGGTGAATAAATTAAGAAGATTTGAAATTTGGGCAAACTGACATGTACATTTTCATTTATATAGATAAATTAAAATATGATATATGCGTATTCAATCGGTGAATAGCTTTAGGAGATTTGTGTTCTTACGATACACGCTAATATTTCAAATCAATACTTTTATCAGGTAAGCTTAATCGGCTTGTATTTGAAAATAGATACCTCATATCGTTCGGCCAGTAATACTTTTCACCGATTTTAAATTTGAGTGATCTACTCGTGTTTATTTTTGTTTGAATTATATTTCACTTATCGATTAAAGTTTTTTTCCATATTTTATGTTGAATTATTAAGTAAAACGGAAAAACTAAATATAATTCATTCTTTTTCAGTATTGATCCAACTGATGAGGATTTAAAAAAATATGTATATGATTCAGAATACATGTGAAGTGAAAACGACTTAACGTACATCCTAAATCATCGTAATTTTCACACTGTCAGTTGTTTTTTTTGGACTTTGAAGGGTGTTATACCTTGCAAAATAAGATAGTTATTTACACAATTATATAAAGCTCCTTTTTTGTCAAATGAATTCGCGTTTGAATATTGTTTCTTGTATAAACCAATCGTGAAACACACGTGTCCGCCTCCGTAGTGTAATGGTCAGCACGCTCAGCTATCGTTCTGGAGGTCCCGGGTTCGATTCCCAGGGGTGTCAAATAAATATTAGTGATTTTTTCACTGTAATATTTACTCAATATTACCCTGGACTGGTACCTGAAGCGGAGGGCTGATCACCTTTCCTTCATGTGTAAACGATCAAGATAACACTGCGTTTATATGACGCAGTGCCCTATGCACCATTGGGGTGAGGATAAGGGTTTTATTATATTATTAATATTATTAATCAATCGTAGAACATTTAAACTTGGCTTCATTTCCTAATAAACTGAAAGCTGAAAACAAAAACTTGCAACAAATCCAACAAAAATAATATGAGACCTTATATGTATGGAAATTATGCATCATTTTATAAAGAGAGCTTTATTAATACTCTGTCTTATGAAATTGTACTCTTGACTAGCAGGCGGCATTTAAAAAATCTAAAATCATCTTTAAAAAGTTATTTTACTAGGTGTATCGAATAAAAAAGATTGCCATTTTTGACATCTCAACATAGCTGAGGAAGAATATAAGTAATAAGTCTGGGTATTTATATGGCTTAGGATGGTGAAGTGATCACCTTACACACGTGTAACATTCACCATTCTACCTAGGATTGACAACCACACTACTCAAATTTTGGAAGTCTTTCATATAACAACAATCTCATAACGTTCCATGATTGAGTTCACAATAATGGTATTTGGACACATTCAAAATGTTGTAACAAATATTGATTATTCCACAAGTATCTGGACACACTCAAAACATTGTAACAAATATTGATTATAACACAAGTATTTGGACACACTCAAAATGCTGTAACAAATATTGATTTTTCTTCATGTATTTGGACATACTCAAAATGTTGTAACAGATATTGGATTGATTATTATACGAGTATTTATACACACTCAAAATGTTGCAACAAATATTAGATTGATTATTATACGAGTATTTGGACACACTCAAAATGTTGTTACAGATATTGGATTGATTATTATACGAGTATTTGGACACACTCAAAATGTTGTAACAGATATTGGATTGATTGTTATATGCGTATTTGGATACACTCAAAATGTTGTAACAGATATTGGATTGATTATTATACGAGTATTTGGACACACTCAAAATGTTGTAACAGAGATTGGATTGATTGTTATATGCGTATTTGGACACACTCAAAATGTTGTAACAGATATTGGGTTGATAATTATACGAGTTTTTGGACACACTCAAAATGTTGTAACAGATATTGGATTAATTATTATACGCGTATTTGGATACACTCAAAATGTTGCAACAAATATTGGATTGATTATTATACGAGTATTTGGACACACTCAAAATGTTGTAACAGATATTGGATTGATTATTATACGAGTATTTATACACACTCAAAATGTTGCAACAAATATTAGATTGATTATTATACGAGTATTTGGACACACTCAAAATGTTGTTACAGATATTGGATTGATTATTATACGAGTATTTGGACACACTCAAAATGTTGTAACAGATATTGGATTGATTATTATATGAGTATTTGGACACACATTAAAAATGTTGTAACAGATATTGGATTGATTTTTATACGAGTATTTGGACACGCTCAAAATGTTGCAACAAATATTGGATTGATTATTATACGAGTATTTGGACACACTCAAAATGTCGCAACAAATATTAGATTGATTATTATACGAGTATTTGGACACACTCAAAATGTTGTAACAGATATTGGATTGATTATTATACGAGTATTTGGACACACTCAAAATGTTGCAACAAATATTGGATTAATTATTATACGCGTATTTGGATACACTCAAAATGTTGCAACAAATATTGGATTGATTATTATACGGGTATTTGGATACACTCAAAATGTTGCAACAAATATTGGATTGATTATTATACGAGTATTTGGACACACTCAAAATGTTGTAACAGATATTGGATTGATTATTATACGAGTATTTGGACACACTCAAAATGTTGTTACAGATATTGGGTTGATAATTATACGAGTTTTTGGACACACTCAAAATGTTGTAACAGATATTGGATTGATTGTTATATGCGTATTTGGACACACTCAAAATGTTGTAACAGATATTGGGTTGATAATTATACGAGTTTTCGGACACACTCAAAATGTTGTAACAGATATTGGATTGATTATTATATGCGTATTTGGACACACTCAAAATGTTGCAACAAATATTATATTGATTATTATGCGAGTATTTGGACACAC
The DNA here is from genome assembly GCF_059751285.1 of Brachycentrus maculatus. NCBI lineage: Eukaryota > Metazoa > Arthropoda > Insecta > Trichoptera > Brachycentridae > Brachycentrus > Brachycentrus maculatus. Next base: position 512,435 of record NW_028280778.1, read on the forward strand.
TCAAAATGTTGTTACAGATATTGGATTGATTATTATACGAGTATTTGGACACACTCAAAATGTTGTAACAGATATTGGATTGATTATTATACAGGTATTTGGACACACTGAAGATGTTGTAATAAATATTTATTTACTCGTTTCAAGTAATATGCAGCTTATTTAAATTGAATGGAAAAGGACAAAATTATCACAACAATAAAATATCACTATTTTTTTTCAATACTTTTATACATTTTTATACTATGACGCAATTTCTCATTTACATGTCTTGCCTTCGAACTTTTAAAATAGCAGACGGTTAAATAATTTACAAGATATACGTTTAAACACCCCAAACGCCGAGCTCGGGTATGTCAATTTCTCCAGGGGTGTATGTTTTTAGAGTCGTCAATATATATTATTAACGGATGACACTGACCGCCAAGTATACGTAACCTTCATTTTATTTTTCGCAGGACGCTCCCTCCGCGCCGCAGCGGGTGCTGTCCCCTTCCCGTAGGGCGAGGCGACCGGAAGTAGGTCCCGGAAGCGGAACATCCGGCCCCAACCATGTCGTCCGTAAAGGTGGCCGTCAGGGTGCGCCCTTTCAACTCCAGGGAGATCGGCAAGGAGTCGAAATGCATCATCGAGATGGCCGGCAACACAACAGGTAATTGGAGATTTGTATTTCTTCATTTGTGCAATTCTTATTAGATTGTTTTGTACTGACATTTCTTGGTGGAATTGCATTTGATATGATACAATACAATAACAACTACAGTAAAGTCTCGATTATCCGACCTAAACCGGCCGCGGCAAGGTCGGATAGGCGAAAAGGTCGGATAACACGGAAAATGATAACAACGACATTGAAAATGTGTTCCTTTTGTTTGCACACGGTATTTTTTTTAAAGATGTACATGTAACAAAACTGAATGCAACGAACTAAAACATCAAAATGCACTTACGGCAAAGTAATATGACATGTTTTGCAGTAGGTACATACATAGTAGGTAGGTTAGGAGTCGTAATAATCGGCGGGTATGTATGAGGAGATGCATGAATGTGGAAGAGGCGAAGAATGTTTGCAAAGACAGAGTGGTGTGGCGTTCTATTCTCTCTGCCTACCCCTGCGGGGAAGCGGCGTGATGGTTAGTTAGTTAGTTAGTTTTTACATACTCACATACAATGCAGTGAACTATGAAACTAAACTTGAGCTTTAGCCGGTAGGTCAGATAACTCGGAAGGTCGGATAACCGAAGGTCGGATAACCGAGACTCTACTGTATATCGTTAAATTATTTATTGATTCGGCATTTACTTTGTGGAATGACATGTTAATTTTTTTTTAATTTAAACACTTGTATAATACCACTTGATGAGTTTTATTTCATTACACACGACTAGTTTCGATAACTAACAGATGTTTCCATCTACAGGTGAAAGGTACAGTTTTACTTTTCACCTGTAAATGAAAACATCTGTTCGAAACTTGTCGTGTGTAATGAAATTAAACTCATTAAGCGGTATTATACAAGTATTTTTTTTTAATAATCAACTATATCTATACTATATCGTTTTACCACGTATTTTTTATTTGACCAGTGACTGTGTTTCGTCTTTTCAACATTATTAAACTAGTGGCCACCTAGCAAAAAAGCTTTAAAGTTGTCATTTTGTTGTACATCATATAAATATATTAAAATAAAATTTAGTAACTTAGGCAGAACTTAATATTTCTATTTGTCTACTGTGAATCTGAAATGGTTTTTTTTATTGACATTCGAAATATTGAAAAAAATACATTTAATGACATATATCGTAGTCATACAGGAGAAAGTGAACAAGTGCATTTTTTACAAAAACGTGATCATTGACTATTTGATATCTTACTAGCTTAATATTGCCTTCAAAAAAATCCTAAAGGATTTTAAACTTGGAAGTAAAATATATTGACTTGTTAAAAATGACTAACTGCATTGATGTTTATTTTCTTGCCAAGTGACTTAAATGGCCTCCTGAACATTTTACGTTTTGTTAGTTGGTCACCTTCTCCTGTACGACTACGATATGTACTGTTTCAATGTTCTTTTATTATTTTTTTGTGTTACCTACAATGAGCTTTGAAAGCACCTACATTATCTTTTATTTATAATTTATCTCTTTTAGGACTTGTTATCTTAGCGAAATAGTGGTAGCTCTCAAAATCACAAACAATATTTGTTTACATGCATTGCTTATCTGTTGCCCCAAAGTGCTGTTATCATTATCATTTGATAAGTATGCACACGACGTAATGTACCTTATTTACAAAAAATATTACTTTTATCATGTAACTTACATACTAAATATCGTCAATATGCTCCAAATATTCACTTTTAAAGTTAAAATCAAGTTTATATCTTATACGAGTATTATAATACAAATCTCAGTAATGAGAATGGATCTTTCAATCTTTTCGCGAAAAACTGGGTTTTTTGCTGTCATTATTTTGTCCAAATCTTTGTTAGTTGGAAAATATGATTTATTATTGATTTATTCCCTAAGGAATTGTTATCAATATGTGTTATGGATATCTCCAGAGACAATGCTAAGCATCTATAATTAACACAACAAAAATTGATATATCAACATATCGCTCACTCCTTTCAACAACGTCATAAATCAAAAATCGTCAATTTTCAGTTGTGCATATTTTCGGAATGCCCTGAAAATGTACAATTGTTTTTGCATTTTGAAGAAATGGTTTTGTTTAATTATTATTGTTTTTAAATACACTAATTATTTTTCAAATGGAGAAAAAAACCTTTAAAAGTTTTACGTAAAAAGATCTGTTGCACAATAGAAAGGTCAATATGTAACATGATTGATTTTATTATATTCTTAAACTTTAAAAACGATCTCCTGAAAAATCAAGTTTTTTGTGAAGGAAAGATGGTACGTTTGAATTCTTCAAGTTTTCATTCTACCCATGATTTACAACTGTATTACTAAAATTTCAAATGTTTTAAATATTTCATGTGACAGAATCATTTCACATTTTGTAATACAAAAATCTTGGTACAATATTCTTGGAATACAAAAAAATTCTTGGTCTAACACAAAATCTATGGTGTAGGTTAAATAATAACGATTTCATTAATTGATTCGGTAGTCATTTTGTGGTAAAATCTATCCATTTTTAATTAAAGTTTAACTTAATAAATACCACTATTTCTCAGAAATAGTTGTATTTACTAAGTAGAACTTTAAAAAAAAATAATTATAGCAGAATCTTATGCATATAAAATTACTTTTCAAAATCTAAAAAACGGCTTTTAAAAAATTGAAACTTGTTTTTTAAACAGTTATTTTTACCATAAAATTTTGGGTGAATCGAAAAATTTTCTAACTATTGGTCACTTGAATCCGTTTCTATTATTACATATTTCATAATACATACTTCAGAATAATTCTTTTAAACGTTATGGTACGTTTATCCACTGTGGGTTGTTGAATTATTTTAAACGAATTTCCAAACCATTTTTAACTTTGCGTATTTCTAACATTATTGCGTACCTACCGGAAATTTCGTTTTTTAAAATCAAGTTCCGCAGAATCGAAGTTTAACTGTATTGTATTTTGCCATATAGTAATGACAAAGAAAATAGCATTTTTACCGTTTGTGGGTGTCTAAATTACCTATTCGATAATATGTGTTTTATAATGTAATAATGCGGTGCCCACTCACAGAACGGCTAGAATTTCAATGGAGCAATGACGTCAAACCTCCGAGTATATAGGAAAAACAATGTCGGGGAAGGTTGTTTTATAAATAGGCCAGGGGAGAATATATTTCGGTCTTGTTAATTTCCATTTATATCCTATATAAAGCGTTCATTGGTAATTTTGTATTTAGGATTATAATGTGGAAATTGTTATTGCACTGTAATTTATATTTGAAGCACTAACTTTGTGATTTTCCATTTTATAATTAAAAAACTTTGTTTTAAAATCACTATAAATATTTTATTATAACTTAATTATAATATCTAACGGTTTCGAAGCTAACCACTTCTTTTTCAAGACTGATTAATACTAAAACACTATCTACCTAACAAAATTCAAAATATGGAATCTGGCTGTGGTCCCGTGGTTAGTGTCTCGGACTCTTCTGAAGCTTCTGAATGATCTAGGTTCGATCCCCACTCAGAGATATCTTGAGCCCTATGTTTAAAAACCGAAAGAAGCATTAAATTGATATATCATAACATTCTTTTTTTAATAATTGATCATGCCTAGTGTTCCTCGGTCTTCCTCTGCTCCTATTACCAGCCACATTTGCCCTATATTTGTTTAACTATTTTTTCTACACTCATTCGAATCATATGCCCAAGCCATCTCAACACACCTTCCTTAATTTTATCGATAATGCGTATCGCAGCCTTGCATTCTTTCCTTATTTACCATTTGAATATATATTATACAACGTTTTGCCTCGCACTCCACTAAGAGAACGCATTTTGACTGCATTTAGTCTACTTTTCTCCTTCTTTTGCCAACTAGCAGTGAGTTTCGAGTTTGATCAATATATCTAGAAGTTTCCAGAATTTGAATAGTGTGTTTGTCAGTCATGGGTGGAATTGGTGAATGTTACACGTGTGTAAAGTGATCATTAAACTAGCCTATGACGGTCGTAAGCCTTCTTATAATATTCTTCTTCATCTATGTTGAGATGTCAAAAAAATGTAAACAATAACAGAACATGCTAACATATCGTGGGTGAACTGGCAAAAAACGTTAACTCGAAAATATGCAATTTTGGCTTGATGATTGCATATTATAAAGTTTGCAACGTTCTATAAACTGGCAAAATACACTTATCATATTAATGTGTTTTTAAAATTAAATTCAGCTTTGAGCTTAATGGCGGGTATTTTATTCAGGCTAAAAGCTTTAAATAACAGTGATTATTAACCCCTTGTGTGGTTTGCCCGAACGCAATTCGGGTAGGTATTTTCACAGTGATTTGCCCGAATCCAGTTTGGGCACATCATACACGAAACATTTCATAGTGATTTGCCCGTAATTTTCACTTTACTGGCAATTCGACGTTCAATGCCAATACTCATCCAGATCCCAAACATAATAGTGAAAAAAAGGGTAGCTTTTTTTACCCACTTTTTCCAAGAGGTTGACCACAGAAGTGGTTAAAACAGGAATTTTAGAATTTCATTAATTGATTCGGCAGTCACTTTGTGGTAAAATCTATCCATTTTTAATTAATGTTTTACTAAGTAAATACCACTATTTCTTAAAATCTACTGTGACACGTGTTTCGATGCATTCCGCATCATTTTCAAATACGGAGTTTGAAAATGATGCGGAATGCATCGAAACACGTGTCACAGTAGATTTTAATAAATAATGGTATTTACTAAGTAAAACATTAATTTAAAAAAAAAGGAATATTAGAGTTAACGTTTTTTGCCAGTACACCCACGATATATAATTAGTGTATTGTTAATTACTTCCACTTACGATTTTAGCACCCTAAAAATCTACCGCGAACTTAGTGATAATGGTGCTGTAATGGGTTCGTCACCGTTTCAGTTATTTTCCTCTAGCGATTCACTATTGAGTAAGGCCTATCGAGGCGTAGCATCTAACGAAGCATAGTCCGCGCTACGAGGGGTTGTTCAACCTTTAAAGCGCGTTGGCGAAAACCGAATTCAACTAAGAGGTCATGATGCGTGTATGACATATTACAACTCATCAGTATAAAGCCGAATAAGGCAGTATAATCAGTATAAAGCAGTATAAGGAAGGAATGCAAGGCAAAATTAGCATTATCGATAAAATCAAGTTTGGGCATGGGAATCGAATGAACCGAGAAAGAATAGTAAAACTTGAAAAAAAGGAGAAAATATAACTAATCACTAACACAAATATCTTTCCATAAGTATTTTTCAGTTCATTCATTTTGGATTTTATATATTGCTCACTCCTTTCAACAACCTCATACATAAAAAAAACTTGATTTTTTAGGAGATCGTTTTTTAAGTTTAAAAATATAATAAAATGTACTAAAAATAAATATCAAGCCACTTATTGAACTTTTTAGTGTGCAACAGATCTTTTTAGGTAAAACCTTAATGTTTTTTCTCCATTTGAAAAATATTTAGCATATTTGAAAAAATAATCAAACAATACCTTTGTCAAAATGCAAAAACAACACTTTCAGTCCTGTAGTGGAAAAATATTAAGTTAAAAATATGCCGCTTTTGCTGGGATATAGTACATTTTCTGGGGCATTCTGAAAACATGCACAACTGAAAATTGTCGATTTTTGATATATGACGTTGTTGAAAGGAATGAGCGATATGTCAGGCTGCTTCTTAATTTGGGTATTGGCAATATATTGCAAAGACCTTACTTCAAACATAGTTTTTTTTATTATCTAATTAAGTTACATTTTTTCCAATTTAATACAATTTCTATACATTTCTACTTAATAAATTCTCATAATTTTAGTTGCGCTGAGACTCAAAAAAAAGACCGAGTTCTTGCGCTTGGAGAGGAACTTTTTTTCTTCTTTTTTTTTTAGTTTCATGTTATTCTTTTTTATATAACTGGGGAACATATATTTCTATGCGGTACAGGAAGTTATCATGTTTGTTTTTTTTTTAATCTGTATAATAACGTATTGTTCGTTTACTTGATAAACATATCGGCTCCACGTATTATTTATTAAGTCCTCGTGTATTATAATGATGATTTTTTTTTTAATTGGTTTGGTGTTGCTGTAACCATACTAACCACTGCTCTACGGAGACGGACAAAGGGTGTAAGAAACTAATTAATAACAATGAAATGGTACAAACGATGAAACATTTTTTATTATTTTCACAAGGAAAACACTGCTAACTTACAATATAATAATAAATACTGGGTCGATTTTTGTATGGAGAAGCATAAATTTAGAATGGTTCGGTCCCACGTAACGATCGTAAGGAATTATTTTAACTGTGTAGTGAACTCGCACGCGAATGGCCACCATAAACTTGAATACACTAATGCTATACCCTGGGAATAAATTTTACCTCACGGCACTACAGCTGCCACGATGTCTAGACTTATAGTTTTTTTTTGTAGAAACTTACGCGAATATTAGCGCCATTAATGCGCTTTTAATAAATAAAATAATATCGCTTGAAATGCGATGTACGCGACAGATAAATTAATTTGTGAACATTTGTCGTTAAATACCTATAACTGGTTGCATTCCGATATTGTGTTTTCACACTTTTTATTATATTTTTAGGGATGATTTTCAAGTAATTGATAAATCGCTTGTGGCTGGAACCTTTAAAGATGCTATGCAACGATTCTATAAATAAAAGTATGCTTTTTCATTACACTTAAAGGAGCTTATTTTTAACGCATTGGAATTTTGAGGAAATGGAGCACTTGTTCAGTCAAACAGTTTTTCTATATTTTATGAAAATTAAACACTTGAACATACCACTTTAATGAGTTTTATTTATATACCTACGACTAGTTTCAAAAACATCTGTCGTTTTCGAAACTAGTCGTATATATAAATAAAACTCATTTAAGTGGTATATTCAAGTGTGTAATTTTAATAAAATAATCATGTCATTCCACAAAGTTATTGCCGAATCAATAAATAATATAGTTTTTCTATATGTACTTTGTCCGCCTCCGTAGTGTAATGGTCAGCACGCTCGGCTACCGTTCTGGAGGTCCCGGGTTCGATTCCCAAGGGGGGTAAAAATAAATATAAGTGATTTTTTCACTGTAATATTTATTCAATATTACCATGGACTGGTACCTGAAGCGGAGGGCTGATCACCTTTCCTTCATAAGTAAATTGATCATGATAACACTGCGTTTATAAGACACAGTGCCCTATGCACCATTGGGGTGCGGATAAGGGTTTTATATATATATATATATATATATATATATATATATATATATATGTACTTTAAAATAAACAATTGTTTCTTGCGCATTCAATCGTTATAAGTTGCTCAAGAAAATTGCACTATTTGAAGAGAAATTAATTGCAGACGTTAGAAAATAGTTTTATTAATAAGCGTATTTCAAATAATCACACTACATACCCTGTTATATATTTTTAAAATGTAATATTTATATTCACAATTTGTTGGTGCATTAAAAATTTTATTCAGAAATTCTAGATTTTGCTTAGGAGTTATTTACATCAATATTTTTTATTTATATTGCAATAAAGATTTCTACCATACGCGCCAAGCGCGTATTCCGCACTGGGGAAATCCTAGATTTACGTGCCTGGCGCGTACGCCGCACCCGACACGTTAGACGTAGTATAATAGATGGATGTATAATTTATAGTTTTTATGTATATATAAAAATAAGACCCTTATCCGCACCCAATGGTGCATAGGGCACTGCATCATATAAACGCAGTGTTATCTTGATCGTTTACACATGAAGGAAAGGTGATCAGCCCTCCGCTTCAGGTACCAGTCCAGGGTAATATTGAATAAATATTACAGTGAAAAAAATCACTTGTATTTATTTTACCCCCCTTGGGAATCGAACCCGGGACCTCCAGAACGGTAGCCGAGCGTGCTGACCATTACACTACGGAGGCGGACAATGTATAAATCATTTTATATATGAAAACTTTTAAAATAAATTTAGGTCATTGATAGTACATATTATGTCTAAACGGTTGAATTTAATGCGAATTTAATCACCTTTCTATCATAAGATATATAACTCGAGATTGCCACACGTAATATAGGTCTGATATAATCTTTCCCTAATGTTCCTCCGATATAATACACAATGGCCAAAGCGACATTAGATGCGGATAAGGGATAAAAACAATCAGGGAAGGGAGATGGCAATAAACTGATTGAATCGGTGAAGATCAATGTTTACGATAGTGAAATTAATATAACGTAATGTTATATTTATATTTTCTCCGCCTCCGCAGTGTAATGGTCAGCATGCTCGGCTACAACTTTGGAGGTCCCCGGTTCGAATCCCACGGGGGGTTCAAAAAATATGAGTGTTTTTTTCACTCTAATATTTATTCAATATTACCCTGGAATGGTACCCGAAACAGACGGCTGACCACCTTTCCTTCATGTATTAACGATCAAGTTGACACTGAGTTTATATGGTGCAGTGCTCTATGCACCATTGGGGTGCGGATGAGGGTTTAAAGATGAAGAATGTTGTATAGGTTTCGATTTAAAAATGCGTTTTTTACGAAATCTTATTTTCTTTAAAAAATATCTTATTTTTTCAACCACATATGTAGATTTAACGCTTCTCACACGATTAACGTTTAATTATATTAATATTATGATTTTTTTATATTCAACATAAATAAGGAAGAATGTGGTTGTCAATCATGGGTAAAAATGGCGAATTCTACACAGTGTATAAAGTGATTTCTTAAATCACCGTATGACTAGTCGTAAGCCTTCCATATTCTTCTTCATCTATGTTGAGATGTCAAAATGTATCATCAAAATATATTGAACTTTCTTTCTTTAAAACCATCATAATTTTATTGTGTTTTTTTTATTTCTCGAACTCTGATTATTAAAATAAGTTTCATTTTGTGGCTGACGCAAATTTCGTCTTCATTTGTTTTTATGCAAAAAAAAACCTTTCTAGTTATAATACTTTATATGTTATTTCGGTTATATATCGTTGATTCCACTATCTATTTGTTGGGCCATATAAAGTACTATATATTCGAAAATGAACGTAAAAAAGTTTATTCCTAAGTAAAGATCCATGTACGGGCATAGAAAAGTGTTTCACGCTCCCGGCAGTTTTATGGGAGGTGTTCGGGCACCCGCGGTTTACGATGTATTGCAGCCACGTTTATGCCGCCGCTGTCTGCACTGCTGGGACCAGAATTCTAGACGCTCCCGTTAAAGGAATGGCTGCCTTGCTCGCATTTGCAAAATTACGACACGTTTCCCGACGTCGGCTTCCAATTGGAACATAGCGCGCGCTTTTTCGAATTAATTCCACGAGCGAGTACCTACCTATCCGTAAAAAAAAATCACGGGAAATTTGGTCTCATAAAACGGCAACACAGATAATGGATGTCGGAATGTTGGGATGAAAAATTGACAAAATAAATAAGTGATTACTCAGAAATATCTCACAAACGTATAAGCTGTGCAAAATTGAGATACAATGTTTTATCGTTGTATTGATTATTGCAATTTTTCGTATTTATGCCGATACTTCATGGCACATTTCAAAAAACATGTAAAAATAAACAAAAACAACGTTTTTTAGTACTTTATTTCGATACTATTTTTGTATCCGGTCTCTACAAATACCTTGTCTTCTTTAGGGATGGACAGATACTAAACATACTCATCTAAGTATGTATGTTTTTCTCTGTTTTAAGTTTAGCATCTATCCATCCCTGTTTAGCATGAAATACTTGATTATGCCAAGTTTTTCTCGGTCTTCCTCTGCTCCTATTTCTAACCATATTCGCCTCATAAATTTGCATTTTTTCTACATTTTTAAATTCTAGCTTTCAATGAGTAAGCAATTGTCAATATAGTAATGTATTCCGATTTCAAACGTACCATTAATTAATTTTACACAGATATTTTTAAATCTTTTTGAAATTAAAACAATTTTCATTTTTTAGCCGATTACCAATGTTTGAGATTAAATTTGATATATTCGGCAACAGTGCATTATTTAATAATGGCTTGATCAATATTTTAAAATATCTTTTCCTTTTGTTACAGCTATCGTCAATCCGAAAGCTCCGCCTGGTAGCAAAGATTCAGTCAAAAGCTTCAATTTTGACTTCTCATATTGGTCTCACAATGTAAGTTCACTGCATTTATTTGAATTAATTAACATATTTAAATGTTTTTCAAATAAATATTTAAAAAAAATCGTTTTTGATCTCAGCCTGGTGATGCCGACTTCTCCTCACAAATCATGGTGTACAAAGACATTGGAGAAGAAATGCTTCAACACTCTTTTGATGGTAAAAACTACTGGATTTTATTTGCTTGACTTGAATATAAAATTGACCGTTGGAGTGCTGAGAATCGATATCGCTCACTCCTTTCAAGAACGTCATAAATGAAAAATTGTCAATTTTCAGCTGTGCATGTTTTCGAAATGCCCAGAAAATGTACTTTATCCCAGCAAAAGAGGCATATTATTAACTTAATATTTACCCGCTACAATGCAGAAAATGTTATTTTTGCATTTTGAAGAAAAGGTATTGTTTAATTATTTTTTAAATATAATAAATATTTTTCAAATGGAGAAAAAACTTTCAGGTTTTACCTAAAAAGATCTGTTGCTCAGTAAAAAGTTCAATAAGTGGCTTGATATTTATTTTTAATATATTGTGTTATATTTTTAAACATTAAAAACATTCTCTTGAAAAATCAAGTTTTTTGATTTATGACATTCTTGAAAGGAGTGAGCGATATATCAACTAAACTTTGCCAAAAGCTCGGCCTGTCGATATATAGACGATGACGCTAGTGTATTTTGGCCGTCGAGCTGTGAGATTGTGTCGTAGCGTACACGTTTCTTAAGTTCAATTAATATTCACAAATAAACAAATTCAACTCATTTTCAGTATAATCGAAACACATTTTTTGTAAAATTCTTACAATGTTAGCTTCGTCTAACAGTGATGTTGAAAGCGATTGTCAAACATTGCATTAAAACATTTGTTTTACTCAGAGTAGTGTTAATAATGAGGAAATTAGAATTTTCACAATTCGAAGGATGCACATCGATAGTGAAAACTCTGAAGACGAACCAATTTCACACCACTTTAATACATTCTTTCGAAGGAAAATTTGCGTTTTTTTTTTTAACTCGCACTTTTTTAAAATGTTTATAAGTACATCTATCACAAAATGCTGTTTTATTTGAGTAGTTCGATATGTTCTCTACCAATACCAAAAAGAAATACTAAAATCGATCAATATTTGAGAAAAATATTGTTGATACAGCAAATAATTTATTTTTTTATATACATATAAGAAATTAATCTCAGCACTAAAATGGTTAATATTCTGTAGTTTTGCAACGCTTATTGTATGTCATTTGTTTATTTTCTAGGATACAATATATGCATATTTGCATATGGCCAGACCGGGGCCGGTAAATCGTACACCATGATGGGGAAACAGGAGGATGAGCAAGAGGGAATCATCCCGCAGATTTGCAAAGATCTCTTTCGCCGCATCAAGCAAACCACTTGCGATGACTTGAAATACTCCGTAAGACATACACAGTATTGCCTCTAATCTTAGCATAAGTGATAAACGATTGAATCATAAAAACTTACTAAGTACAGACTTTTACATAATATAATTATTCAAAGCTAATCGTGCACAAATTTAGTTGTGTATTGTGTATTTTTAACTCCATTTGGAGTAAAACTTTTTAGGTTCTAAAAACAGTTGAATTTATGCATTTCTCCCTTTGCATTCGTTGAGAATTTTATTATTTCAGGATTAGAACATTGTTGTGTGGAACTTAATTGATGAAAATCTCTCGAAATTAAATTAAGTATTTCTTTTATTCATCAATTTCCATTGATTCATACTTTTATGAAAGAAACTATAGGCTTATGATACAAATAATTTGGACTGAAAACATTCTAAATAATGAGAGAATGGTGTCGATGGTAGCGCCTGATCTGGTAGTAAACTGACCTTTATCGGTGTTCAATTGTAACTTGACCTTTTCATCCAAAAATGTTATCAACGGTTAAGTTTTATCCGAGTTGAATTTTATATTGAAATCACCACTCATATTCATTGGCGTTTTGTCTAGTTCTTTTCCCAACAATCCTGCACTTTGAATAGTGAAAATCGTTAGCTAATTAATTGTATAGTTTATGCAAGCGTCTACTGGTTCCCTATGCTTTGTATTGACACAGTACACGCAGCGCATCCACATAGACTGTATGTGACATATATGACAGAGAGAGCAGAAGCGATTCATTCACTCTTTCTTTTCAACTGCTGGTTGAATTCGGAGAAGAGGAAGATTTTCTTGTCTTCATCTGATCCGGGCCAATTTGCCTTTCCGTGCCTTAAAAAGTTTCACTTCAAAATATAAACCGGGATAAACTAACAAATACCATCACAATCAATTAACCGAAAAAGCAACAATTATCCAATAGGCACATTTTTATTACCATATACATACATATTTTAGATATCGAGTGTCTTATTTTGCAAAATTTTTTAAGGTGGAGGTCTCCTACATGGAAATTTATTGTGAGCGTGTGAGGGATTTACTCAATCCTAAAAACAAGGGAAACCTACGTGTCCGTGAACATCCTTTGCTAGGACCTTACGTGGAGGATCTTTCTAAATTAGCTGTCACCAGCTATCAGGATATCCATGACCTAATTGATGAAGGAAACAAAGCCAGGTAATTTGATTTCTATTGACAATTATTACATTATTCATATTTTGATTACTCTTTTGTACGTACTTGAGATGAATCTTTTTGCCTCATTTAGGACTGTGGCAGCTACCAATATGAATGAGACGTCCAGCAGATCGCATGCAGTTTTTACCATATTCTTCACTCAGCAGAGACATGACCTGACTACCGACCTCCTTTCAGAGAAGGTATCTGTAATTCAATATTAATATTGATATACAAATGTTTATCCTTATCTTTATTAATGTGGAAATACGGCGGAAGACGCAGCAAACTGTGGTCATAACTGTTGTCGAGAAAAGATGATTTAGTTGGCCAGGCCATGTACTTTGCAGGCCTCCCGAGAGCCGCCATCAAACTTGCCTCTTTTACAAGGCATCAGATTCCCTCAGCCTTGAACATCCACTTCTGACAATACATCGGCAGTTTTAGTCTGAATTTTGAGACGCGGATCTGACTTGGGAAAATACAAAAGAGCTGGGAGTAGACAGTACAGCCTAGAGGCAATTTGAGAAGTCCATATGCTCCACGTAAGAAGCGGATATGGATGAATAAATATTGTTCTTGTCCCTAGCTGTATCCAGGTGGTGCATATGGCACTGCACCAGATTGAGGCATAAGATAAGATATAATGCTGATGATAGCTACTGCAATAGCAGCTGAAACATCGGCCATAAGTATCGACACACAATGACATATCATTTAAACAAAGTGTTCACACATTGACCACACAATGTTAATAATAATAAAACCCTTATCTGCACCCCAATGGTGCATAGGGCACTGCGTCATATCGACGCAGTGTTATCTTGATCGTTTACATATGAAGGAAAGATGATCAGCCCTCCGCTTCAGGTACCAGTCCAGGGTAATATTGAATAAATATTACAGTGAAAAAAATCTTCTCCAAGATTAGATAAATAAACTACACAGCTGTGGCGGAAATGTGACCATTAATATACAATTAAGTAACATGGGTGTCTACTTTGTAACCATGTCAGCCGTCACTGCTACTTTTATAGAAATGCTATATAGTGTATGAGGTTTTCCGGGTTCAATTATTTTGTTTTTGAAAATTTTTCTTATAATAATATATAATAATTATAATATAGATAGAACACACTCTACAAATAATCACAGAAATTAAAAATAATTTATTATATTTTTATTTTTTAACGCATGATTCCACATGTTGTAAGCTGGTACATTTGCAGAAAAAATTGTATGTAATGTATTATTTTTATGCATCAAATAATATTTTAGGTATCCAAAATATCGCTGGTAGATCTGGCGGGATCTGAGCGAGCCGATTCTACTGGCGCTAAGGGCACTAGACTCAAGGAGGGTGCCAACATCAACAAGTCTCTCACTACTCTGGGAAAGGTTATCTCAGCCCTTGCTGAAATTGTAAGTAAAAAATAATATATGTAGGTTAAATTAATTTTTACTTATCTCTTGTGTTATACTCTGCCTAAGACAGGCATATTAATTTCATGAATACTTTTTTTAAATATAAATATGAAGTGTTTCATAATATTTGTATATTATAATAATCTTGTAGCTATTATTTTTCTTTACTTTCATTAACATCATTTTGATTTTTCCAATCTTCCTCGGGATATATAGTCGGTAAGTGACCAAAGTCTAGCTTCTCTCGTTATTGCACTTTTTGTATTTTTGATTCTGGTCAAATGATTTTTTTTTAAAGTTTTTTTGTCATTCTACACAGTTAAAGTAATTTTTTGTGTTGATTTTTTTATTGTGTTTTTGCCTTCTCTTATGCTTTTCCTTTTATTTTTCTTTATTATCTCTTGATGAGACATTGTTTTCACATTAAAGGCATCCAAAAGCAAGAAGTCTAAGAAAGCGGACTTCATTCCGTATCGAGATTCTGTCCTTACATGGCTTCTGAGAGAAAATCTAGGGGGGAATTCTAAGACAGCTATGATTGCTGCAATTTCTCCAGCCGATATCAACTATGATGAGACCCTTAGCACCCTCAGGTAAAAAAAAATCTACTAGGTAGATACTGTACTGATTATTACCATGTCTGTATAAGATTTTATTTCTTTTATTTGATAATGGTGAACACTTTCAAACTATAATAAGAATGTAAATGTTTGTTTGTTCAAAACCTTATATCTTTTAAAGTCATTCATCAATTGCTTTGAAATTTTAACGCAACATTGCATTCAAACGAGCCATATGTTTTTATTTAAAAACCGCCCAACAACATGTGTTAATAGATTCTTTTACAGAGACGACTGATACAAATTATCTAATTCTCTTTAAAAAAATATGTATTTACAATAAATAGATATTTATTATTATCAATTTTAATATATAACATACAATTGAGTATATTTATTTTTGTACCTAATTTTAGGTAAAATGCAGACAGTTTCAGTGTCTATCTTAAGAGATACTAAATAATATAGATGAAAATTAATGTAAATTCATAAATAATTATCATACCAAAATTCTCTGCGGACACCGAATAGTAGTAGGGGGAAGCAGAGACATATACAGCTTTAATTAGTCCTAGTAATAATATGCAATACAATTGGAGACTATGAGCACCAAAAAAACAGAAGCATCTGGGAGTGCCCAGTGCCAGATTTCTAAAAGCTTTGTTTTTTATAGATATGCGGATAGAGCCAAACAGATTGTTTGCAAGGCTATTGTCAACGAGGATGCCAATGCCAAACTCATCCGGGAGCTCAAGGAAGAGATTCAAAAACTGCGGGAGTTGCTCAAAGCCGAAGGAATCGATGTCCAAGAAGGTTTGTTTAATTATTTTGTATAAGCCTAATCAAATGTAGTTATTTAGCTGTTTTATCGAAGGATCCATCACCGCATTCATTTTATCACATTTTAATGCTTAGGAATAATAACTTCATATGTTTGACGTTTGACATGAGATGTGCTGTTGTTTTTTTATCGATTCTCGAGGTATGCAATTCGGTATTCCATAAATTTCAGCGTGAGTGGGTAAATAAATACAAGCAACCTATATTAATGTGTAAAACCAATTTTATAGTGAACTGTCTATCCAGGATCAAATTTGAAATGATTTGTTTTTGTAACAGAAGTTGTTTATTATCCTCTAGGGCCCGACGGCAAAGTGTTGTATGAAAAGAGGGAAGATAATAGTAAGTAGTATACGGATAACAGATTCATAGAGTTGCTGCCATTTTTATTTTGCGGACATGTTACTTTTTATTTTCAAAGTGTATTTTTCTGCTTTGTTTTATTTGGTTTATGTTTTCTTACTTACAAGAATACATTGAATTCAGCATCTCAGTTATTTTATGTTAAATTCTCTCGAAAGAGAATTCAGTTATTTTTAATTGCTCCCATGAGTCAATTTTATTCAAATTTTTATTTAGATGGTGCTACCTTCACAATGCAATAGAATTATGAAATTGAAATTGTGATTCTTCATAAAAAATGTATTCTTGAATAACACCTTATTATTTACACTTTTTAGTTCTGTGTCCTTGATGTGTCGGTAATATCACCATCACTAGTCAGTTTATTTTATTTTCTTATACTCAATGGCGGCCACTTTGTTTTGAAGTATTTTGTTGAAAAAAAAACGTTAAAGCTGAGTTGATCATGAGCAACATCAAAATCGAAATAATTCATCCTTAAAAAATTCGCAACATTTGTAACGTACTATTTTATTATGAAAATGAACATCAAATCAGCTTTCGAAGTGCATGAATTTACATTATAATTAATATCTTTATTCCAGTCTGCATGGTAAGTCGTATTTGGCGCACACCATCCAAATATCGCTGAAAGGCTTGCAATTGGACTTATCTATAAACAGCACCTTCAAGCTGTTATATTTGTCAAAAAGTATATATGTGAATGAAAGGCCTTTCAACATGCAGCTTTTTACGCTTGGTGTCTATATAACTATACTATTATTCTATATTTGTTTATCTTATTTTATATCATCTTATCTCACTCTTCAGATTCATAACATGTGCTTTTTTTAAATATGGACATACATACATAATATTTTTCACCACTAGTATTTGTCATTGTTCTTGGTACAGTAACACTATCCTTTTTGTTGTGATAAATGTGTTTGTCCAAGTTCAAACCCTGGATATCCTTACACCTAGATTGCCTTAATATTGAGTAATTGTCTCCTTGTCTTATCCACCCTTTTGATCGTTTTTTAATGTAATGTTAAAGTGCATTTTTGTAATTGTCTGTTGATTTTAGGGGATGAAGAGAACAACCCGGGACATCGGGAGCGCTGCATCAGTGAGTCGGAGAATGGAACTCCTAAACTCAGCCGTGCCGCTACTACCATTGCCGAGGAAGCCGTGGATCAGCTTCAAGCTTCCGAGAAACTTATTGCGGGTTAGTTTTCACTTTTGTAACTCGGAAAATCTAGCATACTCAAGAAGTATTTTTCTTCTTATTACTATTTGAATACTATCCAGTTCTTTTCACATATTAACACCAAACTCGATAATGTTTTCACTACAGTAATTTTTAATTTACTCGAATCCAAATTTTAATACATTTCAAAAGCTAACCTAATATGTATTGGCTTAATGCAAATAGGCATTCCGAGGCAATAAAATGTCCTCAACTTAACGCTCTTCAATTTTTGGCTTAGCTGAATGTCTGAGTGATCTGGTGTAAATGCTACCTAACACTCGTATTACATCAACATTTTCATCACTTTTTTGCATTTTAAAACAAAACATGTAATTATTTATGTCGCCATTCCACTATTAAATTTATTTGAGAAAATAACTAATTTTTTTGTGTTTTCTTACTTTAGAATTGAATGAGACTTGGGAAGAGAAACTGAAACGAACAGAGAACATCCGCATACAGCGTGAAGCAGTTTTTGCTGAGATGGGTGTTGCTGTCAAGGAAGGAGTTACCGTCGGAGTATTCTCACCCAAAAAGACACCTCACCTCGTCAATCTGAATGAGGATCCAAATCTTTCTGAGTGTCTGATCTATTACATCAAAGATGGTTATTTAATTCCTTTATTTTTTAAATTAAAATATTGATGTTGAAAGCAAAAAATTACTTTTTTTAATTATGTTCAATTCGTACAAAAAAGTAATATTTATAACAAAATAATAATAGTCCATCAACCTTTTACAATAACATTACTTAAAAGTTAATGTTACTTGAGAGAAATTAGAAGCCAAAAAGTATAAATTTTTTATGGTTTAAACCTTCAACCTGTATCCAATTAATAGCCAAATTTTAAAAGGTTGAATATTTACGAAACATTTTAAAACAAGGTTTATTTAACACATTTTTTACAGCGTGCATATATTTGTGCATTTTAGAAATATTATGTTGCTACAGTATGCACATTTTTGTGCATTTCTCAACCCCGACCCTAATTATACTCAGACAGTCTGCCACCCGACCCTCAGTATACTAATAACAAGTACCCGCAAACCCAATTTCGATCTGTATAATGTTTTTTAGCGTCTCTCCGCTCTACCAAAAGTAATAAAATAGTACAATTATAAGCGTCTGCCGCTCTCTCACCAACAGTATGTAAAAGACGCTTTTCAGCATTTCCGGCAAATGATGTGTTAATATAGAGAAATAATAAATACAAGAAATATTATGTTCAGTTGGAAATAAATTCAAAATGCACACAAAAGAATGGCTCCTAAAAATTGGAAGATCCCAGCTGGAGCAGCAAATAAAAGTTTGTGTGTGATTAATCTATGTGTCAGTGTTTTATAATTATATAATCCTATTTTCTAATCCTATTTTCTAATTTTATAATATTACTCCTTTAGATTTTACTTTTCTTTTAGTTCAACTCTCTATTTGCTTTCTTTTTATAATTATTATTTCATATTATTTCAGTCTTACCACCTTTATATTATCATTAAAATATATATAAAGCTGTATTATAAAAAGAATAAGCATACCCTGCCTACCTCAGAACAGGTATCTCCAAATACCTAGTGAGGATAGACAGTGTCCAATAAAAAAAAAAATAATAAATATATGTTTATATATAAATATGTATAACTTAAGTACAAAATTATATTAAATAATAAACGCTGTTCTGCAGCACTGAACCAGAAAAAAATAAATAAATAAATAAATCTCATTTGTATTCATAATATAGTAAAAAAAAAAAGCTTTTTTGCTTTCGAGTATCAAAATTCTTTACAGTTTATAAAAACTGTATTTTTGCACTATAAAAAATACACTTTTAAAATGTATTTCAAAGATTTTATACATTCATTTGTTTTTTTTCCAGGCATAACTCGTTTAGGAACCTCTGAGGCTAATATGCCGCAAGATATCCAACTATGCGGCTCCCACATCCTCAAGGAGCACTGCATCTTTGAGAACACTGATGGTGTAATCTGCCTTGTCCCACACCATTCTGCGCTTATCTATGTGAACGGTCGTGAGGTGAGTACTTTCAAGTGACTCTCCATTAGATCCCTAAAAAATGACTTAAACTTAGAATACTAAACTATCGTAAATTTTGCGACAGAAAAATGATGATCTCAGGTCCTGCTTCACTGTGTCTTCCTAATGTACCTTTATTTGTGCATTATGTGATCCCTCAAACCAGATTTTAGAAATGAGATTTCCTACCGGGCCGTAAATTTTAATGTTTTACTTTTTCAAGATAGAAACAGAATCATTGCATGTAAAGCATAATGGCTTCATTTTAATTTCCACAAAAAAATAGTTTATAGTCCATCTGTCTTAAAAATTTCTCAGTTCTTCTGTTACTCTTCTTTTCTTTAGTCCAACGTCTTTACTACTTGACGCCATTATGGGTCTTGAAATTGTCACGATAGTGAAATACTCCCATATATGGGATATGATACGAACTACGCATGATGGAATGTTCTTTTGGTGGTTTTGTGTACACTAAAGGAAAAAAATGTGTGATTTGCTCCGCGGGCCGCAAGTAGACACCCGGCGGGCCGCATGCGGCCCGCGGGCCGCGGGTTGGCCACCCTTGCCTTAAACCCAAAGATTTTTTATATATTTTTTTAAATATTTATTTCCTAACTATATACACATATAAATACATATACTGTATACATTCATTACAAAAATTATAAACATAACTAACATATTTTTTGCAGAAACCCATCAAGCCACCTTGTGTGTCTTGTCGGTGTAGTTTTTTTTACATACATTTTTTATTGGTTTTAACTATTTTAAATTTTATTTTACTTAATATACACACAAAAAAAGTTACCATTTCTTGACTTTAAAGTTAGAATGGACATCATTTTTCTTTAATAAATATTTTTTTATCTATCATTATCATTTTCATATAATAATCCACATCTGTGTAAGCGCTCTTGAGGAAGTATTTTACGAAAATGGCGCTTTATAAATAATCTAAAATTATTATTTATACTATTATTACTTCTAAAATAAAATCATCTTTTTGATTATCTTTTTTATTCCCATTTTATTTCTATGTCATATTTTTTACAAAAGTTTAGTAACAACGTCACTCGTAGGATAGTAATCTCAGGTTAAACATAATTAACATCTTGTCTTTTGTTCTAGATAAATGAGCCAATCATTCTGAAAACTGGTTCTCGAGTTATCCTCGGGAAGAATCACGTGTTCAGATTCACTCACCCGGAACAAGCGAGGGAACGCAAGGAGAAACTTAACCCAATGGATACATCAAGTAAATTTTATATTTTTATGTCTATTCTTAGTACATATTTTAATATTGTAGTGACTATCAGGTCAAAATGCATGGAAGTGAACCATGGAGTTGGCAAAAGAAGGATGTAAGTCGACTGAATGTAGTCGTAATGCGATCACTCAGATAAATGCGTGGCAAAATGGTGTATGATAGATATTTGAATGGTGAAATAATGAAAGAATGCAAGGCTGTGATAAGCATTATCAATATAATCAAGAAAAGTGTGTTGAGATGCGGATCGAATGAGTGTGGGAAGAACACCAAAACAAATATATGAGGTGAATGTAGTTGATGAATATGTTCACCTTCCTAATGGTTAGTGTGTTTAGCTACCATGCTGGAGGCTCTGGGCTCAATTCCCAGAGGGGTAAAAACAGATATTACTGGTTTTTCACTCTAATATTTATTTACCCTGGACTGGATACCTGAAGTGCAAGAACCCCACTTTGCTTTCATGTGAGTAACAATCAAGAAAACACTGCGTCAATATGACGCAATGCGTTATATACCATTGGACATGGATAAGTGCTAAAAGAAAAATGTTTTTGGTAACAGCAGCAGAGAAAAGCCGAGAAAACCTATGATGAAAAAGTGCTTTAAATATTTGATATTGGATAAGTCAGGAGTCGGAATAGCCAGTGGGTATGTATGAGAGGATGCATAAATGTGTAAGGGTCAAAGAGTTTTAGTAAAAAACAGAGTGGTTGGTGGCATTCTATTCTTTTTACTTACCTCTTCAGTTAAGCAGCATGGTGGTTAAATATTTAGTTTAATTTTGCACTGACTTATTTCTATCTGTTTCAGCAATGGGTGAGACCGTCGATTGGAATTACGCTCAATGCGAACTGTTGGAAAAGCAAGGTATCGATTTGAAAGCCGAAATGCAAAAACGACTATGCGCTCTGGAAGAACAATTCCGAAAAGAAAAGGAACAAGCTGACCAAGAGTTCGAAGAACAGAGAAAAGTAAGCTAGCTTTTGCTGTAATATTTACTAAAGTTGTCGGAAATTTGGCAAGAAACGCGATTAATTTTACCCTTTTCAACAGAGTTATGAAGCACGGATAGACGCCCTCCAGCGGCAAGTTGAGGAACAGAGTGTCACGATGTCTATGTACAGCTCCTATACTCCTGAAGACTTCCACAATGAAGAGGATATATTTGGTTGGTCCTTTATTTATGTTTGGATGTTTTCTTGCATCAATGAATTTACCATCTTAACATATTGTTGGCGGGCAGTTTTTTCACCAATCCCGACCCTAATTAGTATACTAATTAGGGTCACATACTAATCACAAGTAACCGCAAACTCAACTCCGATCTGTACAATGTTTTTTTGGCGTCTTGCGTTTTACCAAATGTAAGCAAATAGAACGCTTATAATCGTCTCGTGCTCTCTACGAACAGTATGTTAAAAACGCTTTTAAGCGTTTCCCACACACAGTGTATCAAGAATTAATCTACAGTATCGTTACTCTTTCTTTAAAATATTTGCCTAATTATATAGCCATTTTCACAAAAAATCGTCATAATTAATGACAGTTAGTATGGGAACTTTAAAATAAGGACTATTACTTATTTTAAAGTTCCCATACTCTTTTTGAATAAGTGTAGGTAGGCCTTTTTATCATAGTTTTGTATTTTAATTTTAAAGTTAGCCAGAAAATATAAATGAAAACCATAGTAATATTGATACTTGCATACATATTGTCGGCTCAAAGGTAAAACTCATTATGCATAGATTCTATACTATAGAACAGTCACCATGATCTCGTTCTACCATTTCGAAAAATTCATTTCTTTTTTACCATTTATTTAAAAAATTTAAAAATATATACAATTATTATGAGAAATTGGTACATTTGTAAAAATTATTAAATGATCAATTTTTTAATTATATTTAATGATACAGCACTGGATGCACCAAACTGCAATATAAAATGAAATTTTAGAAACGGCGCAATTCAAGTTTATGAATTACTTTCAGATTCTCATTATTAACATTTAGTTTATTGGCCTTAAAACATTCCTTGAACTTATTTCTTTAATCTGAAAATAAAAACAAATTGAAATATAAATGAAGGAAAATTAATCTTCTTTTTCGTTTTTTAACTTGCTTCTGGTCTGTGTGCCATCCAATTTTTTTTTTTTTTTTAACCTGTATGGGATAGGATCCACTACACTTAAATTTTGTATGATTCCTTTCATCCATCTCCATTAATTCATGAAATTTATCTTTCAGTAAATCCTCTCTTTGAAACAGAATGCTGGTCGGCACGCGAAGCGGGCTTGGCGGCGTGGGCCTTCCGCAAGTGGAAGTACCATCAGTTCACCTCCCTGCGAGACGACCTCTGGGGCAACGCCATTTTCCTGAAGGAAGCCAACGCCATATCCGTAGAACTCAAGAAGAAAGTGCAGTTCCAGTTCACATTGCTGACGGACACGCTCTACTCCCCCCTCCCGCCGGAGTTCACGGCCAACAGGCCCTGTCCTGATGACGATGACGAATACGGGAGGCCCTACCCGCCCACATGTGTCGCCGTGGAGGTCACCGATACTAAGAACGGGGCCACTCACTACTGGACCCTGGAAAAGCTTCGGTAAGTTTTTGATCATGCAATCATCACTCTTTTAAATAATTGAACATTAGTTGCATTTTTTTTTACAACTACAACGGTCATAAAAAAATTGTCAATCATTCCCTAATTTGCAATTTTTTATCAAATGATTGCCGAGTAACATTCTTCATATATAAATGTATTATTTTCCAACTTACGTCATTATTTTCATTTTTACGTTTGCTGTCCCAACTGTGGAAAGTCAAATTACTTTTTTTCATTCTAAACATTCCGACATACGGATCAATTTGCCTTTCACGATCGATTCGTAGAGTAACGGCTTTTCATTTAGAGCGAGCCTTCGTTCAAGGAGGCCCTGTTGAACGAATGACAGATTGGTGATGGAGACTGTGCTCAGAGTGTGTGGTGTGTTGTAGCCACCGTCTGGAACTGATGCGCCAGATTTACAACATGAATGAGAGCATCAGCGGGGAAGTGATAGGGGAGGGGGGTGGGGCGGAGAGTGTCGGGGGGGGCGCGCCGGGCGCGGGGCCCCCGCCCTCGGAGTTCCTGCAATGCCTATCGGCCTGCGCCCAACAGACGCGCCTGTCTCTCGCTAACCTTTTGCCTTCGAGGTTTGTCCCCAGCACGATGCTAGGCTTCTGTGAGCTTGTTGCCCATTGTGCTCACATCTGTACTATCTACCATTTGTAACCTTTAACTACAAATATTATCAAAAAAACATATATACGGAATATCAAAAAACAATCTTTTCTTTTAAATCATCCTCCGTAATGTATTTTCTTATAAAAGTTCTGTAAATGTATTCTTTTTTAAAAGCGCACAAATCAGTATGTATAATTTGAAAACCAAATTATTTACATTCTTTTAAAATCATATCCAACATATGAATTTTTAAACTTATATATTTTATCCTGTCTGGTATTTATTTCAAACAAAAGTACACCGTGCCAATTCAGTTTTGTCTTGATTAGAAATAGTAGAAATTTTGCAATTACTGTGGATTTTTAAATACAAATGTGTATTATTTTTCAACTTATGGTACAAAACTAAAATAATAACTGACATTTTATAGAAAAATAAACTTGTTATATGTAAATCCCTTTTTTCATTAATTGATTTGGCAGTCACTTTGTGATAATATTTATCCATTTTTAATTTACTTGGTAAATACCACTTTTTTTTAAATATATTGTGACGTGTGCTTTGATACATTCAGCAACATTTTCAAACAGTATTTGAAAATGGAGCGGAATGATGCGAAACAGTTTTAAGAAATATTGGTATTTCTTCTTCTGTGCATGTCATGTCAGGTCGCCTTGACGTTGGCATCACTTTAGAGTATTTGTCCTTGTCTTGGACAGCTCTGAACAGCGCTTCGATGGTTCTAATCCCTGTTTAATCTCGTATATTCTGGAGCCAGGAGATCCGTCTATTGCCCACACCTCTTTGACCTTCTATTTTGGCTTTTATGATTAGAAGCGGTAGTGTTATTTGCAAAGTAAAATTTGAAATGTAAAACTTTTTACTGATTTATTTCTTTTTTATGTACTGGTATAGCCATACCACCAGACAGGTTATAAATTACGAGAGGAACTTTGATGATGATTTATTTAACTTTTCCAGGCTTAGAAACGTGAATTTTTTCATTTTGAATATATGGTTACATGTTGGTATATAAGTATTGTTTGTTTTACTGGTTTGAAGAGCTTAAGCCACGCTCTGTCTGCCCCGCCCCTTGTCACAAGTGTGTCAGTTGTCACCGGTGTTGTCTCTAAACTAACTGCTTGGCTTTGTGAAGTTGTATGTTAAGCTTTTCATATCTCGACAAGACTGTAGTTCCTTCTACTAAACGGGGATCTTATTCTCTTATTACGCCTAAAGTATATTTGTGTTTAAACTTATAATTATATTTATATCTATTGATCTTCAGTGCTGTCTTTATGTTATCATGTCAATGCACGGCTTAGTATTATATTTATCTTCTATACTTTACTTACTGTATCTCTTTTATTAATCGTTCTGAGTAGAAGTATAAAATATATTTTTTAATATTTTTTATAGGTATTTCTGGATCAAACTCCATCGTAATATATTTAAATACAATGTATCAAATAAAAATATTTGGTCTTATGCTTTAATAATTATATAACCCCGCCTCCGTAGTATCAGGGCATTTAGCTACTGTGCTGAAGGTCCCAAATTTGATTCGTAGGGAGGTCAAATTTATTATACATATATGATTTTCCACTCCAATATTTCTTCTTCTCCGTCTTATTCCTGAGGGTTGTGACCCTTGCAAAAGCAATTACTCTTCTCCAGTTATCCCTTGACTGTGCTGCACGTAGCGCTCCAACCACTGAGGTGCCTGCTGCTGCCTTAATTTGATCAGCCCATCGTGTGGGGGATCTTCCTCTCCCTCTCTTTCCAATATTTATTTACGTAATATTAACCTGGAGAGGTACCTAAGGCGCAGGGCTAATCACCTTTCCTTTATGTAATTTATCAATGCTTCTATACGATGGAGGGACTTATGCACCATTGTTTACGGACAAGGGTTAAAAGAAGAGGAAAGACCAATTTGTTTATACCACTTACCATTCCGAAGACGCCTCTTTAGGTGAAAGCCGTGTCCGGTGGTCAATTACAGTAAAACCTCTTATCCCGACTTATTGAGGATGAAGATATTCCGGATAGTTAAAAATCTACAAAAATGAGGTTCTACTGTATATTATTAACATTTCCGGAGTACAATAATTGATGTCCGGTTTTCTCCAGAGATTGGTTTTTTTTACATGAAAATGATTACATGGAAAAAAATTAGAAATTTATGTATTATAAAGATAAAAATTATGTTAAAAAAATTACAATGATAAAATCACTATCTCTAGGTTTTATTTTATGACAAAATTACATACAAATATCCACAGATGCCATTGCTATACCTACCAACTGACAGTTAAGTTACATCGTACCAACAGACAGATAGATTTCGACGTTCATTAACGTCGATACTCCTTTGAGGAAAATTCGCAACGACGTTTATTTACGTCCATACTCCTGGAAAGGTTAATAAATGTGCAACTATAATACCAAGTATTTTTATATTACAATGTGTATCTGAATAAATTATGAAAAACAAAAATTAAACTATCTGTAAACGGGATCAAATATATTCTTTATTTATTTTGGCTACTATGTATCTGATTCTATCATACTACAATATATGAACAAATATCTGCTTTGTATTTTTTTTTATAACCTATTGTATACTTATACCTTTTATGTGTTTTGATTGGAAAATATTTTGATTTTGTACTTTTTCCAATAAAGCTTATATAATTTTCTTTCACTGAAATATTACTTTTTTGTGTCCGTTTCAAGCTCTTAGTACACAGCATGGTCTCTTGATAGTTGTTTTAAGCGTATTTTTCAATTTTACACTTAATAATTCATGCCCTATAATTATTTATCAATTGTAAAATATATTTACAATGATTAAAGAAAACACTTGTTTTTTACCACTTGAGTTTTATTATGGACTACATGTTTCAGGAGTTAAACTTCCATCATTCAGGTCTGTATAATAACATATAGTTAACATATCTGTATAGTTACTATACAGACCTGAATGATGGAAGTTTAACTTCTGAAACATGTAGTCTATAATAAAACTCTAAAAGTGGTAAAAAACAAGTGTTTTCTTTAATCATTGTACATGTCTTACCACAAAGTTAATGACGAAACAATAAATAAAATAAAATATATTTCGTGAATTGGTTCAATTCACCTAGGATTCGTAAAGTTTTATTTTTCATACAAATATTTCATTAAATTTAAACATACTTTTACATATCCTAATTTTTTTTCTAGTTTTCATGTTTAATTTGGGATTACTGATTGTTATTTTAAATTACTTTTTTTAAGGCAACGACTGGAGCTCATGCGTGAAATGTATCACAATGAAGCGGAACTTTCCCCGACTTCTCCCGACTATAATGTAGAGTCCCTTACGGGCGGAGATCCATTTTACGACAGATTCCCGTGGTTCCGTATGGTGGGGAGGTAAATATTATGGTTCTTTATATGACTAATTAAAACCCTTTTTTTAAGGAATAACCTGCAATTTTGTTTGATTTTATATCATTTTATTTTTATCCGTTAACAGAATCGTCTAATTACGGCACAGTTGGATAATTATAATGAAAATCTTGAATGTTTTTTGCAGATACTTTTACTACCACATTTTATAAACTTTATAAAATAAATATGTCCGCCTTCGTAATGTAATGGTCAGCACGCTCGGCTACCGTTCTGGAGGTCCCGGGTTCGATTCCCAAGGGGGGTAAAAATAAATATAAGTGATTTTTTCACTGTAATATTTATTCAATATTATTACCCTGGACTGGTACCTGAAGCGGAGGGCTGATCACCCTTCCTTCATGTGTAAACGATCAAGATAACACTGCGTTTATATGACACAGTGCCCTATGCACCATTGGGGTGCAGATAAGGGTTTTATTATTATTATAAAATAAAACTGAAACTTTTTTTTTAACCACTTTTCTTATTGATACGTTTCTCAAGCCGGTTTTGACAAAAACCTTGTCATCTTTAGGGGTGGTAGATGCTTGACTGTAAAAATGGGGTCGCGGGTTTAATTCAAGTCAATTACAAAATTATATCAATAAATATTTAAATTCAAGTTGTCCATGTGTTAATTGTATTTTTCATATTTATCTTCTTTATAATAATAATATTAGTTGTGGATAATTTATATAAAGGATTTTTTTTTAAATACTATCGTAAGATAAACTAGGTAAAACTATCTTATTTATTTTCTTTACTTTCTTGCCTGCAGACAAGCCTCTAAACTACAGGCTTTGCAATTTATTCCTTTTTTTAAATAAAGTAATTCATTAAAATTATATCATTAGAACATAGAACTCTGCGTATACATACATTCCTTCGTCTTTAAAGTGCTCATCATTCAAAAAAAAAATCCGGGCAGTCTGAGGAATTAAATCAGCAAAACGGAGTGAATTTTAGCATCAACCCATTTTTTAATTAATTTTTGTTTTCAGGTCTTTTGTTTATCTCTCCAACCTTCTGTACCCTGTGCCTCTGATACATAAAGTGGCCATCGTAAGCGAGAAGGGAGATGTCAAGGGATACCTTAGGGTCGCTGTTCAGGCAGTGGTGGAAGAGGAAAATGCCGACTTTGTGAACGGAGTGAAACAGTCGGCTAAAATATCCTTTGATGATGAAATTATTACAAAGTCCAAAAAACACATGAACCAAACTCTCGCTTTGAATGAGAAAAATAATCAGCATAATTTGGAGGACAGGATTGTGGAGGGACAAGATTCAATCAAGATTGAAGGTATTTTAGATAGTAAGCTGACTTTTATACTAATATTTTGACATGGGTGCAATTCTCTATTCCGTTTAAATCAAAAATATTTTTATCCTGACCTACCAAAACTTAAATCAAACAGGACTACTTTTTCCCATTTGGATATATATTTTTTTTGTTTATACTTATCAATAGTTCACATAATTTTTCATCAATTCCATAAAAGAACTCCACCTAGAACAGATTCCTTAAATATGTGTAACAAAATTATATAAATGAAACATTGTAAAAGTGAATATATCAAAAAACCAAATATAAACAATATCAGCATTACAAACTTTTCCAATATTAAACAGTTTTGCCCATGCGCAAATTACATATATTGAAAACGAAAATTAACCTATTTTTTTTATATAAAAGGCAAGACCATTTTGATATGGCAAAAATTATAAAAGCATATGTGTGTTAAACTTAATAAACTTAATCGAGTATCAAAATGTTTAATTGACAGACATTGTGACATAGTTGGGTAGACTCTCGACTGCAGAATTGGAGTCTCGAGTTCGATTCAAGAAAGATTTAATTTCAATTGGTTTGGGTGTTTGTGATAAATTTTTCACATTTACCTTCCCTTTCCTTGCTATCCTACCCGCAGACAAGGCTCTTAAAGTAGAGGCTTTGCGTTTTATCTCTTTAAAAAACAACAATAGATAGGTACCAAAGGTGCACCGTATTATAGTGCACCGTAGCCTCTGTCTTAACTTAATGCTAAGAATGAAATACAGGGTTAAAATGCGCTTGTTTTACAACGTAACTTGGGATCTCAGTCCAGATAAGGAACAATTTGTTGTAAGTGGGATTCAGCAATAGGAAAGTTTTATAAAGGATCTGTTTAAAAATGGTTAAAAAGCTCTAAGAGAATTGCACCCATAATGCCTTATTATATACGCAATATTCCGACAATTTATTAATTCTGCGTTATCTTGCAGAGTTAGCATTGGAATGTGACGCAGACAGCGGTCGTGGTGATAGTTCAGTCGCTTCCGAGCTGAAGGAGGAAGATCTTCCCGATCACCTGGTTCCCGGGAAAGACATCACCTTCAGGGTGACTGTCCTTCAAGCCCAGGGCATCTCCACCGAGTACGCCGATGTCTTCTGCCAATTCAAGTTAGTGTATTTTATACAAATATTAATACCCTTTTAATGCCAATCGAATTATAATTTATCCACCCACAATATTGTTCTGATATCTATATATCTTTCTTTATTTATTTTTAAACGTACAGTGCCTTATATGTTTATAATATTGCAGTAAAAAATTAATTAATGGAATGTGAAAATTTTATTGTACACCGTGTTTCAAGCCAGTACTGATTACTTTTAGCCAATCATTTCTTTTAAAGAATAGATAATGATAATAATTCTATGTAACTTTTCACCAAAAGTGATTTTTTTTCTTGTTTTCCTTTTAACAAAAAAATATCTTCGGTCTATATGAATTTTTAGAAATACTTTATCAGAATATAGTTTAGAATATAGTTTTAATTTGTACCAGAAGATGAAAACAATTATCGTTTTCAAAACTAGTCGTAAATAAAAATAAAACTCGATAAAGTGGATTATTCAAGTGTTTAATTTTAATAAAACTATATCAGAAGCCTATTATTACTGTGTAATAACAATATGTTTTTCTATTCGGTTAATTTCATACCTTATTTAAAAGAGGTATGTCATATGTAATGCACCCGTCTGCTTGATTGATCTTGTCATCTATGTCTTTTACATTTTCAAAAAAATAACATGGCTTCATTCACACACGACTATAATTTCCATTTGTTACAAATATATTTTCATTACAGTTTCCTACATCGTCACGATGAAGCTTTCTCTACAGAACCCGTTAAGAACACAGGAAAGGGGACTCCTCTTGGATTCTACCATGTGCAGAATGTAAGTTTACATCCTTAATCTTGAGTTTTATTTATACTGCAAAATTATAATATTCATATTTTTCTCACATAACATTAATTATTGTTTTAGATAACCGTGCCAGTTACGAAATCATTCCTGGATTACATCAAAACACAACCTATTGTGTTCAAAGTATTTGGGCATTACCAGCAGCATCCATTGCACAAGGTAAATTGATGCTTATCTATTTAAATAATTATGTTCTTTTAAAAAGTTATGTTGTTCAAAATCTTAAATCTTTTAATGTTTTTTTACTGACTGTTTTGAAAACCTTCCATTTGAATTATATCCTGTTTTTTTTATATCTGTGACAGATGTTTTACTTGTGAAAGATAAAAAACATGTTTTTTTTCAAATGGTTTTTTTTACTGCAGTAGCAGCGCCATATGTTAAATATAACAGTAGCATACGTATTGCATAAAAAGATATTACAATGCGTGTGAAACATTGAAAATATTTAAAAAATTCTTTGAAAAGGGGAAGCACACTGTCTACCATAATCAATGTTTAGTATTGATACTTCACACGCATTGTAATATTTTTCTTTTTAGGGATCGTATCCGCAGATACTAGTAGTAAGAAAAATATAAATTCAAAGTCAAAAACCATTACAAGTGGAGATGTATTGATCTCTTATCCAAAGTAAAATTATTTTGTGCTCCAATTTTACTATTGCAGATTCGAAATATGGCTTTGTTTCTTGATTCTAAAGTCGGGTAAATCTTTTTCAAGTTTCTTTCACCCATTTGATAAATAAAATATAAATTTATGTTTTCACGAAGAGTGGTGTTTATTTTTAATTATTACAAATAGTACTTTGATTATTTCAACTTCTTATCAACTGGTTAAAAGAGCATGGGCAAAACTAATCATTTGACGACAAGGAAAGACAACCAAAGAGCATTTAGTCTATCTCTGTTTGTCATCAAATTTTTAGTCTAGACCATGGTCATGTGACTTGTGTGATTATGGTCGTGACTAATCAATCAGGCTGGTGAATATAGTCAAAGTACAAATCATAACACAACAGGACCTCTATAATCCAAACCCTTGCTAATTTGAACACCTCTGTAATCCGAACACCCATTCATCGCTTCTTTAAAACGGAAATGTAGATGAAATAATAAGGCAAGTAAAACAAGAATGTCACGGCGAAAGTGAAGAATCGTTTGACGCTGAAGCAGAAGCAAGTATTCCACATTCAAGCGCCGTGTCTACCTTAAATACATGCCTAGAATAGGCTGACCAAGTGAATATTCCGGTGCCAGAGAATGTGCTTTACATAAATTGCGAGACAAACCTTTTTACTTGTCATTAAATAAATCTCGACTAACTAAAATATTTTATTTCTTTGTAAAATTTATAAATACATGTGAAATTTCACAATACATTGTTTTATTTATTGTAACTGCAGACAGTTGGTAGAATTCCATATTGAATTGTTGGGTAATATATCCAAAATACAACAAAGTTTTTGTTGGATTGAATTCTACATTTATTTATGTATATCTTAATACATGACGAAACGCGTCATGTATTAAAATATACATAAATAAATGTAGAATTCAATCCAACAAAAACCTTGTTTTATTTTGGATATATTACCCAACAATATATTGTTTTATTTGATAAAAATACCCTACAGATTCTCTGTACTGTTATCGAACTCTCCACTAGTCCGAACAGAGGGTAAATTTTCGGCGTTTGGATTATAGAGGTTCTGCTACAATTTGAAATGAATAGCATTAAGCCTTGTGTCTGAATGATACCTCAGTGCGGACTAAACTGTCTTTACGGTGGAAGGTTGTGGTTTGGCAGGACGCTAAGCAGGACGTGACGTGGTCGGCCCGGGCGCCCCCCAAGCGCATGCTGCCCCCCTCCATCCCCATCTCGCAGCCCGTGCGCTCCCCCCGCGGCGCCGCGCCCCCGCCCGCCGCCGCCGCGCCCCCCTGCCACCTGCACTCCAAGCACGACCTGCTCGTGTGGTTCGAGATCTGCGAACTAGCACCCAACGGAGAATATGTCCCAGCTGTAAGTATAACTCTTCACCACAGTAGCTCTAAAGCTAAGAAACAAATAAGGATCCTTATCCGGACCTTTACAGGACACTGCAGACTGAGGAAGCACTTGTAAAAAATTGGACTGTATGATTCTCCAGTCTGCAGATTTTGTATGAAGGATAGCGTAAAACCTATTCACATTCTCTATAATTTAAATATGTATAATATACCTATAATTTAACTTTACTAGGATACACTAAATGTCACATCCTTGGAGAGCCACTACTGGACTCTGAGAAGGTGAAGCTCCTATCACTGAGACAGGTTGTGAGTCATATATGACTCACGTAGGTCTTGAGAGTGAGCTATGATACAGAGAGAGGTCACAATAGTCCGAATATGGTCGCAGTGATACATCAAGAGTCAAGGGATGCAAGATCCCTTGACTCTGATATAACTACTACTA
The DNA here is from genome assembly GCF_059751285.1 of Brachycentrus maculatus. Classification (NCBI taxonomy): domain Eukaryota; kingdom Metazoa; phylum Arthropoda; class Insecta; order Trichoptera; family Brachycentridae; genus Brachycentrus; species Brachycentrus maculatus. The sequence goes on from NW_028280778.1 coordinate 545,980, forward strand.
CAAAGTTTTACTTGCATCTTCGGAATGCAAGTAAAACTCTGATATAACTACTACTACCATCACGCCGTTTCACCGCAGGGGTAAGGCAGATGGATGGACTGCCAAACTATTCTGTCCTGACATACACTCCTTGCCTCCTTCACATCCATACATCTAGTCATACATGCCCTCCGATTACGCAGACTTTTGACATCACCCTCTGATATAAAAGCTCACTATTTCACTATCTGCCTTTACTGCTACCATCAGGTCAGCATCTAAGCTGAATATTGGACTCTTTTTTAATGGAGGAATCACAGTTATTATGCCTTGCTTATAATACACAAGGCTTGACGAATTGGAGCTCTGACTGCTAAAATGCTTGGTAATTTGCCTATCTCCGCAATCAGATTGATCAGAACAGCAATGGATCCAGAACTAAGGCATGTGGGATTCCGTAATTAGATTTTGCGAGTGTAAATAAATCTTTAAAACATGAAGGAAAGGTGATCAGCACTCCGCTTCAGGTACCAGTCCAGGGTAATATTGAATAAATATTGGAGTCACGAGATTAATGTTGTGTCCGTTCTTAAGAGAATTAATAACTAGCAAACAACCTCAACAGACCTTCGCTGAAACCTAATCCTTCTTAACCCTTCACTGCATAGTGTATCAAATTTGATACATACCCAAAAGTTAGTGTTAAAACGTCCTTTAAAAATATAAGCAACCATTCTTTGTTATTACTGATTAGATACATTCAAAACTCACGTATATAGTTCGTAATTTAGCCAAAAGACGCGCTATGAACGCCAAAATAATAATTTCACTTGTCTCTCGAAGACGAACTGTCAATGCAGTCATGCAGTCATGCAGTGAAGGGTTAACTCGCGAAAATGGATTTAATATGTTTCTCAATACTTGTATCACTCACAATCTTGCCCAATTTTTATGAGATTCCGCATGGCTCAGTTCTGGGTTCTTTACTATTCACACTACTGTGAAATTTTAATATTCAATTAATATATTGATTTATAATATATTAAAAATCATATGTCACCTGAAATAAAACTATTAATACCATAATTGATTTGTGTTTATCACAGAAATGTTTGGGTTATTTAGGTTGTGGAACACAGCGATGAACTAGCATGCCGTGGACTGTTTCTGCTCCATCAAGGAATCCAACGTCGTATTCGTATCACGGTTGTGCACGAACCGGAGACAGAACTTCGCTGGAAAGATGTCAGGGAGCTTGTTGTTGGTAAGATACCATTTTTAGTGCTAATATTTGCAACAAAACAAAATATAGCATTATTTTTCCAGCTAAAACTCTCTCTTGGAAAGCTAAAAGTCTCTTTCTCTAGCTAAAAGTCTATCAGCGAACTAATAGATTCTGTGTATTAAAAACCATGCTATGTTTATTCCAGGTCGCATTCGGAATAGCCCGGAACCAGCTGATGAAGACGATAATGAATCGTGTGTACTGTCTCTTGGACTGTTTCCCGGAGAACCTCTGGAACTGCCTGGAGATGATCGTGCTATGTTTAGGTATACATTTGATGCATATTCTAATAATTCTTACCTGTTAACAAAACCATATCTTTTGAGTTCAAGCTGTTTTCTTTTTAATTCACTTACTATTTTATACATAGCTACTCACATATTCAATTTTGATTTTGATGTTGATATTATAACCTTTAGTATGACACAATATTTTTGATAAGAACATTACACAAGTTGCATTTGCCTTGACATCATTTTACTTTAGTAAATGGTTGTTCGTCATAGTAACTCTATTTTTTTAATTACATACCTTTTTATGACATTATTCTTGATTAAGGATAACATTACTGCGATTGCTGTCGCAGATATTGGGTGGGCATAATCTATTCTGTCAACACATAAAAAAATCTGGATCAAATTACATTATATTTTAATATTATCGGCTTAATTCATATAAAATGTCTTAATCCATCTGGGCTTACTTTACAAGAAAGAGTATTTTAAATCTTACTATCGGAATTGATCAATTCCGAAAATACTCTGTAAATAAAGCCTGACTGGAGACTGGAGGCTTAAGACTTTATAGATTATTTAAGTCAACCAGCTTTATTATTTTAAATAAAAAATAAATTATTCTGTTATTTTTTTTACTCATTTTCACTTTTACTTTCAGGTTTGAAGCTGCTTGGGATAGTTCTCTACACAACTCTGCATTACTTAACCGCGTTACAGCAAGTGGAGAAATTATCTACATCACTCTCAGTGCTTACTTAGAAGTGAGTTCTTCCTACACACTTTCTAAATTTCTAATCACCAAAAAACTGACATATTTTCAAGAAATTTCTACACCGTATCATTTCTTTTTCAGTTGGAGAACTGTGCTCGGCCCGCTATAGTGACCAAGGACCTGTCGATGGTAATATATGGCCGCGACGCCCGCACCGGGCCCCGCTCTCTGAAGCACCTGTTCAGCGGGGGCGCCCGTCCCACAGAGGGGCAGAGGCTCACCGGAGTCTACGAACTCAGCCTGCACCGAGCACTGGAGCCAGGTACAATAAATTATTTATCATTATTAACACATTGTTTTCAGGCAGTTTTTTTTTTATCAACCCTGACCCTAATTAGGGTCGTATACTAATCTCAAGTAACCTAATCACAAGTAACCTAATTACAAGTAACCGCAAACTCAATTATAATCTGTAAAATGTTTTTTGAAGTCTCGTGCTCTATCAAAAGTAAGCAAATAGAATACTTATAAGTGTCTCCCGCTCTCTACCAACAGTATCTAAAAATGGTTTTAAGCGTTTCCCACAAACAATGTGTTAATGAATTATTTTTAAAGTAAATATCATATCTGTATTCTTAATCATTCTAATATATACGCAAGTTATAAAGTATAGTTGAATCACAATTGGCACATTAGTAAATCCTTTTCTTTCAATGCTTATATCAACTGAAATCTTTTAGGTCGGACTCTAGTTTAGAGTCTTTCATTTATCTGTTTACTTTACTTTTCCTAAGGCGAATGGCGAAAAGTGCAGAGTGCTCTAGACTGTTCGGCCACGTTACAAGTGCAGGTCCAGACTCTCCATCCACTTTACGTTCCTGGCATAGCTTCTTAAAGGTCTTCAAGGCCAGGAAGGTGTCTTCTGGTGGGGCTCTCCTCCAGTCTGGTTCTCCGCCCTACAGTATATCCTGGAGATGACATCTGACATCTGTCCCCTTTTCATTTATCTTATTTTTTATTTCAGGAGTACAGCGCAGGCAGCGCAGAGTACTGGATACCAGCAGCACATACGTCAGGGGAGAGGAAAACCTTCACGGATGGAGACCACGCGGAGATTCACTCATATTTGACCATCAGGTATTTAGATCGACACATCCTATAAAAATTATATTAAAAACTATTTCTCATATCCTATGAAAAGGACTCTTCAAATCTGGAATACTGTCTTCTCAATAGCTATGAAGGTAGACTAAAATGTTCCACATACTGATAGTAAAATTGACAATATTCATGTCCACAATGCTCGTTTACAGTAGTTGCCATTTGTGACTTCTCATAGATTGTGAAATTTAAATTTTTTAAATGGCACTTTATATAATTTTCAACTGATTTGAAGACTAGTCAAATACCTTGTTTGATTCATAAGTAATGTTTTACACTCTCCACTCTTCCCATTCTAAAAATGTCCATTAAAAACAGTGGTTAACATTTATTTAGCATTTGGCAAAAGACAAGTGCAGGAAGACTGCAAGCCTTGAGACAATGAAAAAAAAGTTAATAAACCATAATACAACAAAAAAAACATGAAAACTACTATTTCACTACTTTAGAATGAAATTGAGTTTCGAGCTGGGCGAATAGCATTAAAGGTGGATAACATGACCTCCCAAGACCCCGAATAAAATGTCATAACCATCTTTTAATCTAGAAATAATAAAATCGTCAACAAATACAAAGGGAGCCATGCATACTATCTACTGTTTCTAGAACCTAAAAAGTTTAACTTTTAACGCGTGAGAGTCTCACGCTTTTTTTAAATTTAATGTTCATTACAAGCTACAGCTTCCAAGAATTAATAATTTTCTTTTTATGGAAGTTCAAAAACTCACAATCTTCAACTTCTTCCTAGCTCCATCACAACTTATCTTCTTTATAGACTGTTGGGATCAACTCTCTTCGGGTTGTAGGTCCTTCTATTGTATACAACGTCACCTAGGCCATGCCTTTGAATCATGTTATCTTTCTGCAGCTTCCATGAATTTTTGGTCTTCCTTTAGATGTTTTTAGAGGAAGATCCATAGCAATCGTCTGGTTTACAATATGTTCAGGCTCTCTACATCCTATGTGCCCATACCATCTCAGTTCCCTAAAACTCGTAATATTATAATAAAATTGTGTTTTCAGTGGGAATTAGAGAAACTGACAAGGCTGGAGGAGACCGGGCGCACACGCCACGCCTTGCTGCTGCGAGAGAGAATGGCTCCCCCCACCATCCCCAACAATGCCGCTCCGCTCAACATCCATGACTTCACCAAGTCTGAGAAGGTAACAGTCACCAAACTTGCAACGAGCGCCCTTTTTTTAATATTTATTAGTTGCCTAAGAAAATTTTCCTTACCTATTATTATGTTTTGTCCATCCCAGGTTTGATTCCTGGTTATTCGTCTTGTCTTTTTTTTTAAAGGAATAACCCGCAAAACGTCTATTTTAGATGCTTGTCGGCAGGTAGGAAAGGATAAGGAAGGTAAATGTGAAAAATACATCACAAACACCTAGACTAATTGAAAATAAATCTTTCTTAAATTCATTTTGTGATTGGCGGGAATCGAACCCACGACGCCAGTTTCACAGTCGAGCGTCTACCCAACTAGGCCACGGCGCCTGATTTTCTAAATAAGACACCACTAAGTCCTATCTTTATGCCCTAGTGAGTCTTTATGTAATTTATAACGAGCACCATTACAGCCAAGTCTCTTATGCGTGTGTGTGTTTTGTGTGACAGGACGCGTGCAACATGCAGGCCAAGGCGGGCGGCGGAGGGGGAGTGGTGTACTGCGGAGGGGAGACGGCCCCCGCCCCCCACCACCCCGACCCCTCGCTCTACGAGCCCTGGGAGATGACAGACAGGGAGAGGTATCTGGCCACTAAGTGTCTCCGCCTCATACAAGGTACGCAAAAAAACCAACACTTTACCTACAACATTCTTCATCTCACCAATGATGTCTCTAGTGAAAATTCTAATAACACTTTACGTCATCAAACTATCTAAGCAGCATTTCACTCAAAGCATTTTGGTCGTGTCGAAATCCTTGTTCACAAATCTGAGTTTCTCCACCTAGGAGTTTTTTTACATTTTGACATCTCAACATAGACGAAGAAGAATTTGGAAATTTGGGTATTTATAGGGCTTACGACCCATCATAAGCTGGTAAACTGGTGATTTTTGGGAACTCATACATCGAAATTTTGAGTAGTGTGGTAATTGATGCAATGTTAAGGTGGTCGTTTCATATTGATATATCAACATAGATGAAGAAGAATATGGAAGGCTGGATATTCACAGGGCTTTTGACCTATCATGGGCTGGCTAAGTGATCACTTTACACACTGGAAATATTCAATGTTCTCTACCCATGATTGACAACCACACTAAAAATTTTGGAACTCATACATATATTATATCATAAATCTCATGACGCTTCAGGCGGTATCAGGGACCCTTATATTTCTCTCATCTTTCATGACCATTTTTTTTATTTCTAATTCTTTTACTTATTATTTTCCTTGAAAGTAGTTCTACTATGTCACTGTTTGAAACAGCTACAGTCAAAGTAAAAATTACCATGATTGCCAACCTTCAATGAGTGATAAGTATTTCCGTATTATGTATATTGATTGGTACCATTATTTTTGTTCTCAGGTCGAATTGGAAACCCGAAGGAAAATATGAACACAATAATGGCCGCATCTCCATCCTCCCCCGTGGATGAAGGGGTCACCGATATGTCCTCAACCACGAGCCTCATGTCCTCCATACAAAGCGCCAGTTCATTTGAGTAAGTCCCAATTCAATTCAATTCATAGCCCTTGACAGACAAGTAACTAAAAAATCATTTATGAAATAAGGATGCGCTTGGTATGGAAAAGCCCAATAATGTCACATTATCGTAAATTTTAATATATGTAAAATAAAAATAAATTAAATAAATATTGTAATATTTGACGTAAATGAACTAAATATAAATTCCTGCAAAAACCACTAAGGGAGCGGTCCTAGTGATATATTCTATGATATAAACTGAGTATTTTAAACTTATAAAACTTATTTCTTTACGACCTTTCCTATACACAGACTCCATATCATGATATAGTAATAACAGCAAAAAACGTGATATTTTTAGGAAAATTCAGTTTTCTCAGTTTACATTGGCATGTGATATGCATTTCATCATTTTTGCCTCAGTTAATGATTAACGATTCAAGCCTCAATATAGAGATACTCCCTTATTGAAAATTTCAGCTTCTTACTCATTTATATGCAGTGAGAAACACGTGAAAAAATTGTAGTTTTAGCGTGTTATTGAGCTTATGAATGAAATCATTGATATTTTGGTTTTTGTAAATATGATCTTCAAAAAAAAATCCTAAAATCTACAATCCCTACTACTTTTACAATCCCTATCTCTAAAAATACCTGAAAATGTTAAATTAAATTCCTCCAAAATGATAATGTCAGTTTCCTGCAGTAGTGTAAACAGTCTAGTACTAGTTGAAACTGTGCCTGAGGTCATGTTAAATGATTTATATTTAATGTGACAATACATCAGGCCTCCTTTTTAAATAACGCTGACAGGGCCTTTGATATACGGCAGGTGAAATTGTTTTAAATGGTGATGCGTCATGCTATTATTAGTATCGGGGTGGAGAAAAGGTGAAACTGCGAACCTTTTGTCTGGTCGGAATGATAAAATAAAAACTCTGGATAACAGAACACGGAAAGAGATTATCGGAGGCTTAAAATTAAACTATTAATCCAATAGATAAAAATATCATTACAAGAAATGGTTAACATAAGTTCTGTCTAAACTGCATTCTCGGATCTGATACAGAAGCATCTAGGCTTCCTGACAGACACTAAATGATTTGTCTGATCAATTTGTCATCCCTTCCAGGCTGTGTTCCCCGGAGCGTGCGCTGCTGGAGCATACCATGCAGATGTGGGGCGGCTCAGCCCCTGCGGCCGCGGCCCCCGCGCCCGCCCCCCTGCCCCTCTACGTGCCTGACTGCGAGGAGATCCGTGTAAGCGCCGCCGTGGCTCGCAAGGGCTACCTGAACGTCCTCCAGCACAAGACACACGGCTGGAAGAAGAGATGGGTGGTAAGACTACTTATTGGATCTTACCTTCGTTCTTAGCCTTATGTTATAAAGTGATATACTTACTTACTCCTAACTTCAGCCTTCTTCTTGTGTTTAGCATTGAATAAAGGCCTTCCTCTCGGAATCCACAGTTCTCTCTTCCTCTCACCACTTTTTTAATGTCATTGGACCATCTTGTCTGGGACCTACCCACGCTCCAGTCAAGTTCAAATAAAGTTTAAAGTGAAATGCAAAAAAGTGTTAACAATATCAATATCCAATCAGACTGAAAGTGATAGATACTCAAGAACTATGGAAGAGCAGGATCTTTTGAGGAAGAGTTGCCAGTGTGGAAAAATATTCCATTTATGGCTATCAAGCTCTTTTTTGTACTTAAGTAGGTTCCTATGTAAACGTTACTCCACATTTATGTAATATAATGGCAATAACATGCATCAATAGTACAAATGTTTACTACATTACAAACATCTATGTGAGTTTACATATCGTAGTCGTACAAGAGAAAGTGACCAACTGACAAAACGTAAAATGTTCAGGAGGGCCATTGAAGTCACCTTTGCTTGGCAAGAAAATAAACATCAATGCAGTTAGTCATTTTTAACAAGTCAATATATTATACTTACAAGTTTAAAATCCTTTGGGGTTTTTTCAGGGCAATATTAAGCTAGTAAGATATCAAATAGTCAATGATCACGTTTTTGTAAAAATATGCACTTGGTCACTTTCTCCTGTATGACTACGATATATAAATAAAATTCTGAATGTATGTGAATGCCTAATTTTTTTATTCTTGTATGGAGTGGAGAATGAATAAAACTAAAATGAATAAAACTAAACTTATGGTTATGAATTTTAACTGAGCAAATAAACTTATGCCGAAAAATTATTTGAATGATTAAAAGAGCAAATGAGTTTTCATATATATCTCCAGTACACTGATAAGTGATAAACTTATGCATCATTTGGTGAAAATATGTTTTGTTATATACAATATACTGTGTATTGGCAAAAAACGTTAACTTGAAAATATGTAATTTTTAATTAATGATACATATTATAAAGTTTTCAATGTTCTATAAACTTGCAAAATACACTGCAGTAGTTTGAAATGTCATATCTATGTGGTTTTAAAAGTAAATTCAACTCTAAGTTTAATAGCGGGTATTTTATTCAGGCTAAAAGCTTTAAATAACGGATTATTCAAACAGGGATTTTAGAGTTAATGATTTTTGCCAGTATACCCACGATATGATATGCTCATCCAGAGGCTTCTCGTGTCGATTGTAGCAATTTGTGTCTTACAGTCGGCACAATAATCCAATATTGAGTCACACATGTTAAAAAAATATGTATTCCTGCCTAACCACGATTATGTAATGTTCATATAACCTTTGACAGGTTGTGCGTCGACCATACGTATTCATCTTCCGCACGGAGAAGGACCCGGTGGAGAGGGCGGTGATCAACCTAGCCGCAGCTCACGTGGAGTACTCCGAGGACCAGGCCCAGATGGTGAAGATGCCCAACACCTTCAGCGTGGTCAGCAAGCACCGCGGCTACCTGCTGCAGACCCTCGGGGACAAGGAGGTCCACGACTGGCTCTATGCCATCAACCCGCTGCTTGCTGGACAAATCAGGTAATTTGCTATTTTTTATACATCTTCTCCTTCTTCTTCTTCTTTTTGGTTTACGCCTTGTGGTCTGTTTTTAATAGGGACAAGCCTCCTGGGATGTATATGAATATACATATTGCCTGGAAAATTGAGAGTTGTGCATATCTTCTTTCTTCTTCTTCTTCATCTTCTTGCTCAATGCTGAGCGTCGTGGTCTTCTGGAATGTCAGGCACTTGGTGCACAAGTCCTCTCCATTCTTCCCGGTCCTGGGCCAACTTGATGGCAGCGTTTAGCGAGGATCCGGTTAATTCCTTTATTTGGTCTGTCCATCTTGTTGGAGACCGTCCTCTTGCCCGCTTGCCTTCAACTGTACCTGTTGTGCATATAGTATTTTTCAATAATTGCTTTCGAAGGCCAGTTGGAACTGCCATCTGTTGAGAGCTTTATAAAATAAATGGCTGCCACCTTCTTACTGTACTTTTTTCTTCTTGATAATAGGCCTTGTGGCCTGTTTTTAAGAGGGATTAGCCTCCGGTGATGTCGATCCCCAGCTGTCAATCCATTTATTTGGTGCTTTGCCCAGGAGTCATCTACCTTAGGGTTAGCCATGCCATGCAATGTGGGGGTGTCTGGATGATTCCATTCTCCTCACATACCATTATTTTCTTCTTCATTGCCTTCCCCACCTAACAACATCTTCAATCTTGCATATTTCTCGGAGACTCTTGCCAGATATGCTCCTTAGAATCTTTTATTAGAATACTTTTCAATTGAAAACCCACAATTTTGTAAATACCTACCATTTGTCTATCTATATGTACTTTTTTTATAACCTGCATTAGAAACTCCTCAAGCATTATACTTTTATAAGTAAGGAATAAACTAACTATGACTAAGAGGTCAAAGAGGCATGTGTGGCACTTTTTTGTGTCAAAGGCAGTTAAATATGATGGGTCATATAAATCCAAAAACAAAACTGAATCAACTTTGTTGTTCTTTGTTCCTAGCGAAAACAAACCAACTGCAGAAACTTTTTTGAAATTATGTTATATTTATGTGTTTTTGAAATTTAAATTGAGGTTCAATTGAAGTAAATTTTACACTTACACATGAATTATAAGCTCTCATATACTTTGAGACTGATTTAATTTGAGCAACAAGTTTCCTACCTTTTCTCTGAGAAGTCAAAAGTCAAATATGCACATAATTTATTTATATTTATGACAGTTTTATTTTCTCAAGGCAATTTTAAATTACTTACTATAAATTACGATAAATAATAATTTCAAAAATGTAATTCTATTTTAATATCAGTTGTATAAAACAAGCATCATCTCATTGATATTTATTGTGTCATCTTCAACCAATCAATCCTTGTTTTATATACACGTTGTAAGTTTGATGCCGACAGATCCAAGTCAGCGAGGAAGAATCCGCCCCCGCAGCAAGTCACGACGACAACGCAAGGGAAATGAGATACAATCACCATGGAATCTGTATTGGTTTATTAAGTGCATAACTCCCGCACGATATGTCCCCGCTTATGTTTAATTGCCATACCTGCAGGTAATCACTCTGTTCTACCTATTTACCAAATATTTCCTACGAAAACTCAAACTCTTTCGCACAGAAAACTCTACTCGCAATTAACTTCCTTTGTATTCTGGAGATTTAACCATTTTTATTGAATATTTTACCGGTTTCAATACTGTACACTTTGAGAATGAGACGGTTATGGAGGGCTTGACTGAATTTGTGATTGAACTAGGTTTTGTAAGCATCTGTGATAAAGTACTAGAAAATGAAATGGCATATTTTTATCTCGATACATTAATTTTAATAATATATTTTTCTATAGAGGATTGTATTTTTTAAAAATTACCTGCAGGTTAACAGAGTGTAATTTAACATTTTTAATTGAGAATCGACGAGTGACTTAACAGAGAATGTTTCGAATGATCATAATTAACTGACGACATATCCTAAAAAGTGCCATTGTAAAAGTAAACTTTGCTAATCAAAATAAATAAGCGGAATTAAATTCCAATAATTCCTTGCAGTATTTTGAAATTGTATAAAGAAGCGCTTCTCGATAAAGATCATCCATAATGGCAATTGCATACTAAGAGAATGGGACATAAGTTTAAGATACAGATTCCATTGGTTGGAAAAATAAAATAAAAATCTGCTCGCATTCTTTGATTTTCCGCTGCTACTGTGAGCCGACATTCTCATCACTTTATATTCTCAAACTTCCTGGTTGTTACTTTTAGCGACAATAGTAGTTTTTGATATTAAAGTTATCTTAGCTACGAAAATTGTCACAATTTAAAAAATGTCAAAAATGCTCTTTAAATATGGCTGTCAACCAGTAAATAATGTAAATAACATTTCATAGTCGCTTGAAACATGTAAAATCAATACGTTTCTTTTTTCTTGTTTGTTAAGAATGTGAATACATACTTTTTCCTATAATGTATATATTTGGATTTAACTATATTAATACTGTTCGCTTATTGCTGAAATCTGAAAAGAAACATTTTAATGTAACGAATCTCTTCGTTGGTTATGACAGTGTTATGTTTATTTATTTTTCTTTCGTGATACTAAAAATAGTGTCAAATAACTATCTCGACAAATTAACATTGTGATATTTTATTATAATTTATTCTAGTCAAACATTGTGTTACCTTACGAGCGTGGTTAAAATGTTAAAATATGATCTTATTGAGTATTAACTGTAAAGCTATTTAATCATTGCTCATGTTAATAAATCCAAAATGTTTTATTTCTCATATATTTATATGTATATTTTTGTTATATTTACTTAGCATAAAAAGATTGTACTAGATGTCCCCCGTAGTTGCTATGTTTTTTCAGTCTAAATATTTATTGTATGGACCATTATAAAACTGTATCATTCTAGTTACCAAATACATACATTTAAGCATTTATTAATAAAAGTGAATAACCTAGTCATTATATTAAGCACTATGTAATTGTCTGATAAAATCATGCATATTAAAATATATTTACTTTTATTTACTGTTTTAAGCTTTTTATATTGATTAATTCACCACGCCTTGACTATATTTGATTCTGTATTGAATTATTGCTTAAAACTTTTTTTAAGTATAGTTGTTAATTGATGTGTTAATAAGATCAAATGTTTATTCATTTACCTACAAACAAGTGCATTAGATATTTTTACTTACATCATTTTACTTAGATGTAATACAATTGGAAAGTATTATATTATATTATGTAGTTTTGTATGACGGATGCTTGATTGTAAAATGGTACCCGAGGGCTAACTTGTTATCTGAATAGTGTACATTGAGTATAAATAAAGAGAAATACGATTTCCTTAAACAGAAATGTTGTAAAAGTTTGTAAAGTAATCAGAGAGGGTTCGGGATTGTGCAATGAAATATACATAAAAGGAATTCTTGAGCATTTTATCGGTATTTAAGGAATGTAGGATTGAATAAATACATATATTTTTAGCTAAATAAACATTCCTTAAAGGTGTTTTCTATATGTTTAGATTAGAAAAATAACCGGTATGGAAAAAAAATGAGCTCTGAAGTATAGAAATATTGTTGGTTCTAGAATAATTATTGTGTAGAATTATTTATTGCGTATATTTCCTCATAAACAGTGTGCAGCTTTTATATAAAACATATGTGACTATTGATGTTTGCAAACTTCACATTAAATGTTTAAGAATTAACAATACGTAAACATATTTAATGGAAAGCGAGCAATCCGGCGATTGTCCCGTTAAGTTATGCGTAATCAAATTAACTTTATATATTCTCTCCTTTGAGAACGCATTAATTGTATATATTTTGCCTTGTTTGGAATCACCCATTCTCCCACATCTACATTCATGCTTAGCTCCAGTATTCACACTTGATATCTAAGAGGACACTCGACATACTAACTGCCAATAGACGATTAGATATTTTTTTAATGATTTATTTGCCCTTTAAATCATTATTTTGAGTAATATGTTAATTTTTCTTTTGAACGGGTAATATTTTTAGTAAGTATATATGTATAATGGTGTAAAATATATTTATTTTTGTTATCAAAATGCTTTTTGCACAAATAGATAAATGTATACTAATGTATTTAGAATTTGTAGTCATTATATTTCCACCAACCAGAGAAGTAACATTTTAAAAGAAAACATTTCGCTTTGATACATTACATTATAATGTGTAATTAATTACTTTTTCATGAATTCAAAATTAAACATTTAGTCACTTTTTCCTGCCACATAACCATTGTTCACCAAAATAATAAAATACATATTTAAATGTGTAATTTAAGCTCATTTCACTAGATGTAAATGTTAAAGTTATCATCATACAAAGGTAATATTAACGTGACTCATTTGATTCACTTATCATTTGAGTCTGTTTTGTAATATCCAAAATAGTGACCGATTTCCACACGTCATGTGGCGTCACCGAATAAAGTATATATGAACGTATGTAATCATCTTTCTTCCATTTTTTTTTTAAATCATGATTTACGGCAAGTGGATAATGTTTACGGACGATAGATTTGAAGAATCTGAGGTAACAATCAAACATGGGTGAGCTGGTTCTCATCTTACAGATGAATTTGATTGTACAGTCAGTAATGGTTGGGGATAAATAATCTATGTTTTGTCTAACTATTTTGAAAGTACGGCATCTATAAAACTTGTATTTTAAGGAATTGCCTAACTTTTGTAATTGAATGTTGTCTTCATCAGTATTATCCTTTTGTATGGTGAATTTACTCGGTATTTAAAATCATAAGTTGTGTGTAACACTTCTTCCAATAGGCACGCCTTTGCTGTTTGCTGTATATTGCACATTGATATCCAGCATTGTACAAAGTAAATCAATTGTTTAGTTATTTATCGCCTTGTTGAAATGTACATAAATAATGTACCTACATTTTTTAAAACCATTGATCCCCAGCTATATTAAAAGTAGAAATTGATTAATCTCATTTCAAAACGTTTCGCTATATGATTTCATTCTAATCTGTGCTTATCTATTGACATTTGAAGTTTTGTTTGAGAATATTACAAGAAAGCATTTCCGCTTAACAAAATAAATTATTTAATTAGAAAATGAAATATTATCTAAACTAAATCTAGAAGAAATATGTGTATTATTTATATTTTAGGTTACCTCATTTAAAGTGTAATATTTGGATTATTCAAAGCTAAATGTATTACCAAAATAATAAGTAAAATGGTATTAAGTCATAAATAAAATGCTTTGAAAACATATAACCGTGTTTCCTTCCATATCCACTCAATGTATTCCATCCCACTGAACAAATCATAAAGCAAATTGGTAAGTAAAACAACTTCTCGCTTATGTCAATTTTTCCAATGTCATCAACCTCGACAGTCTTTAGAGACTGACAATGCGAAGTGCCATCCTGCTGATAACAATAGGACACCTGATAATGAGGCGAATTTAAGAATGAAAAATTTCTCCAATTAATGTCTTAAAAAGAAAAGAAAAAACTGGGAAGAAAAACTGTCCTATTTATTGTAACTGCAGACAGTTGGTAGAATTTTACTTTAAATTGTTGGGTACTATATCCAAAATAAAACAAGGTTATTGGATTGAATTCTACTTTATATATATAATAATAATACATAATATGTGACGCGTTTCTTATAAAGTCGTAACGTGTCCTAATAAGACGAAACAAAAAATGTTTGAAACAAAGTTTGAAACAATGAGTGTTTGATAATGTCTTATTAAAACTTCGTCTTAAGAAGACGAAACGCATCACGTATTATCAAAACTAACTAACTAACTATCACACCGCTTCTCCGCAGGGGTAGGCAAAGGGAATAGAAAGCCACACCACTCTGTCTTTGCAAACATTCCTCGCCTCTTCCACGTTCATGCATCTCCTCATACACACCCGCCGATTGTTTCGACTCCTAACCTGACCGCTTTCAAGTATTTGGCATACCTGATCGTGCCAAGTTTTTCTCGGTCTTCCTCTGCTCCTTTTTCCAAAGAAAAGTGGAATTCAATCCAATAACCTTGTTTAATTTTGGATGTATTACCCAACAATTTAAAACTGTCCTTATCATGCTGGAGGCCCGGGGTTCCATTCCCAGGGGATTAAAAATAAATACATGTGATTTTTCACTGTAATATTTATTTAATATTGCCCTGGACTGGTACCTGAGGAGCGGATTGATCAGGTAAGGTTACCTTCATGTATTTAAGAATCAAGATAGCACTGCTTATGTTTGTTGCAGTGCCCTACGCATCATTTTGTGTGGATAAAGGTTTAAGAAGAATTTATAATATTCATCAGCAACAAATATCACGCAAATGACCAACTTAAACTTTTCCATGAATACAGTAAAGTTCTATTTTATGGATAAATCTTACAAAAAAAAGTATGTTAAAAAAGAAATTTGTAAAATAAAACAAGCGTACATTAAATAATAAAAAGTATGACATGCATATGTATGTACGAGATATAGATATTTTATTTAACTGCGTGCTGGACAAATTGATAATCACTAAATTTATAATCATAATTTTTAAATTTTCAATGATTTTATAAAAGAGGTCAGTAGCTACAAAAATAAATAATAAACAGCTACGGTGGAACCACGGAAATCCAAACTAATTGGGGAATTAAATGGCCTGTTCCGATTTAGAAAAGTTCGAATTACCCAAGAAATTTGCAATACAGTACATACACAGTACTTTACACCAGTGCTCCGCAACCGGTGTGCCGTGGCACAATGGTGTGCCGTGAGCAGGTATCAGGTGTACCGCGGCCAAATTCAATGTAATTGTTATTTAACATTATGTAATTAAATACAAAAATAATTGGTCATTGTGTGTTAACACACAATGACAAATTGTTTTTCATAACATTGTCTTTTATTTCAAAATTATAAAATAATTATGAATACATCAATTTTCAACGTATTTTATGTATTAATTGTTAAAACACAGATTTTTTGAGTCTACTAAGTTGTATTTTATTGTGAAAAAACACATAAAAATTAATATTATGACAATTGTTTCGCTTAGTTATGGCATTTTCAATCAAATGCGAGGCGAAACAATTGTCCCAATAAAAAATTTTATATGTTTTTTAACAATAAAAAACAAGGTGACTAAAAAAATCGGTGTTTGATTTAACAATTAATGCATAAATTAAAATAGAGTGCTACAAATTAAAAGCTAAATCAATAGAAATAAAACTTTAGGTGTGCCCCGGAATTCTAGGTAGAATTTTGGTGTGTCGCAGGTGAGAAAAGGTTGCGGAGCAGTGCTTTACACTACAGTAATTACATTGTGCTTTTTACATTTCACTCAATTAACTTTTTACATTTTAATCTAATATGTATTACAGAACTTAGTAGCAATACAGGTACAGTATTGCTACTCAATAATTTTTAAACAAAATTAAATTGTAAAAATAATTTTATGTAATAATAAATAAGTTCTTCAGTCGTTACATGTTTTTTTTATGTTTTCCCACATTTTTTTTTCAAAATCTTGTTGCATTTAACGGGATTTTGGATTTCTGGGGTTCTATTCATGTTACAAAAGTAAAATAGGATAGGTTATTTTTATTTATTCCATTTTATATAAAGTACTCATTTGAATAAATACTGACTATTTTATTATAAGACAACTGATGACTTTAAGTTACTGAACAAAGTACTGAATTATTATTGAGCATAATATATGAAAAATGAAGAGAAAAATGATAACACAATAATATCACGATACAAAATATGTATTTCATTAAAATTGTACATTTTGTTCTTGGTTTAATTTATTCTTTGAATGAGAATAAGAAGGAATTCGTTATATATTTGGTAAACCCTTTAAAAATTATGAATATTATTATTTATATTATCTTTTGACATCTCATCAAAGATGAAGAAGAATATGGAAGTCTAAGCATTTACGGGGCTGACGACCGTCATAGGCTGGTTTAAGTGATCACTTTACACACGTGTAACATTCACCAATTCTACCCATTATTGACAACCACACTACTCAAATCCTTGGAAGTTCTATATATATGAACCAATTTAGAAACCTTGTTCTTGAATCACTAGAACTTCAAAAGAGACATCTATTGGTGATATGTAAAGAAGCTTTTTACTAAGCAGAAACTCTGACATTAGTATGTGAGGTATGAATCCTGGATTATAATCACACACATGAGAAACGCCAGAAAATCCCATTTTCATTTTTATTTTTTAAGCTTATAATTTGACCAGATAATTTATCGTCAGTCGTCAGCCCCGTAAATGCCCAGACTTCCATATTCTTCTTCATCTTTGATGAGATGTCAAAAGATAATATGAAAATAACTCCTATAATTGGAGATAATCCAGATTTTGTGAACAAGTATTTGGACAAACTCAAAATGTTGTAAATATTATTATTAATAAATCAAATTTTTATATAAGAATGTCCATAAATTTTTATTTCATGATTCTTATACTATAATTATTATGTGAATGATTCTGGATTGCTTTCTTCAATTGTACATTTTTTCAAATGATGAAAACTCAATTAGTGACATATGGCTCAATGATATCAGCTTACGTATATATATGCTTGGTGATCTTGCAATACAATAATCAAGAACAGACATTTTTAAAAGACCACAAAGAAATGTGAATATTTTTTTATTATTTCTCTTTTTTTTCCATTTTAGGTAATGAGGTAATAAAATAAGATTAGGGATATACATTATGATGAGAGATATGTAGATTATGCCTATAATTTAGAGCAGTGCTCCGCAATCGGTGTGCCGTGGCACACAGGTGTGCCTCGAGCCGGATTCAGGTGTGCCGCGGTCAAATTAATGTATTTGACATTTTATAATTATTCATTATATATATACACAATGACAAATTAATTTTAATAATTTTGTCCATCTATTAAGATCCATCTATTAAGTCCACCAAAGAATAGTTATTATAACAGAGTAGTTTTTTCAATAGGCTATATTTTTACCTATTTATTTTAGCTTTTGGTGTGCCGTGGAACTCTTGGAAGAATTTTGGTGTGTCGTAGGTGGAAAAAGGTTGCGGAGCACTGATTTAGAGAACCGTTATTATTAGTCTCTATAAAATTCAAATATGACTATAATATGAATATAATACTAAAAATTGTGCCATTTGTACTGATAAAATAAGTTGGTCAAAGATAAAAAGGAAGAAAATATTATTTATAAATGAGAAAAGGCCATTTCTTTCTCTTATTTATCTATCGAGGCCTCAATTGGACATCAGACGGACCCAGATAAAAATCGCAGATGTAAAAAAGGCACCAAGAGATATTTAAAAAGAATGAATTTTGTGAATTATAATAATTAGATATCACTCTCGCCATTTAATTTCATTATAATCATTTAATCTATCGTAAATTTGGTACGTCTGACATTACATTGTTTATCTCGAGATTGTTTTTATATTGCATTTACATCAATATGGCTTCATTTTTCGCAGCAAAAAAGATACATTGACGTATCGCTTACTCCTTTCAAGAACGTCATAAATCAATAAATTTTCAGGAGAACGTTTTCAAAGATTAAAAATATAATACAACGTATTAAAAATAAATATCAAGCCACTTATTGAACTTTTTACTATGTAACAGATCTTTTCAGGTAAAACCTGAATGTCTTCTCCATTTGAAAAATATTTAGTATATTTAAAAAAATAATTAAACAATACCTTTTCTTCAAAATGCAAAAACAACACTTTCTGCCCTGTAGGTGGTAAATATTAAGTTTAAAAAATGCCTCTTTTGCTGGGATGGAAAATGTTCTATACATTTTCAGGGCATTCCGAAAACATGCACAACTGAAAATTGACTTTTTTTATTTATGACGTTCTTGAAAGAAGTGAGCGGTGTCATACTATCCAACAAAAAACTTTTCAGTAAAATTATAAAACGATTTATTAATAAAGCGAATTCAAGTTTCCAGTAACCAAAATGTTTTGGTTACTGGAAATGTCAATTTTTATTGAGAATTTTTCTATTGAAACTTGCAAGAAAAACCTTTGGTAGATACCATAACGTAGTTGGGTAAACGATTGGTGGCAAAACAGGTGTCCCAGGTTCGATTCCCGCTAATTGCAAAATGAATCTAAGAAAAAATTCATTTTCAAATGGCCTGAGTGTTTCATCCTACCTACATCAAACAAGCCTTTAAAATAAAAGCTTTGCACCCGCCTTCCTTTAAAAAAGTTCTTCACTTATACCAATTGCTTAGTCCTCTATCAGAATTAATTGTTGAAGTCTGTTTACAAAAGCTTAGAAAAAATTAAAGGTATTTTGAGACATCAGTTGGATTGACGCAAAGATGACAAAAAGCACAAATTGAATAAGGAAAGGAAAAATTCAATTTAAAAAGTTTTTTTTATGAATATAAAAAAAATACATATTATCATTTATCGAATTGCATGGCAAAATCTTAGTCTTTTGACGCGTAAGGCTTTAACCGTACATGGCACTGACCCATAGAATAAAAATAGTAAGAATTGTACTTGCTTTTTATGCCAATTTCAAAACCTATGGTGTAGTTTGATCATCCGCCTCCGTAGTGTAATGGTCAGCACGCTTGGCTACCGTTCCGGAGGTCCCGGGTTCGATTCCCAGGGGGGGTCAAATAAATATTAGTGATTTTTTCACTGTTATATTTATTCAATATTACCCTGGACTGGTACCTGAAGTGGAAGGCTGACCATCTTTCCTTCATGTGTAAACGATCAAGATAACACTGTGCTTATATGAAGCAGTGCCCTATGCACCATTGGGGTGCGGATAAGGGTTTTATTATTAGTTTGATCATAAAATAAAGCATTTTGTAAAAAAATCTTTATATTATTATTTTTATATAGGCTGAATGTAAATAAGATGTTGGTTGGTTGCAAACTTGACCTTGAAAATGTTAAAAATTTATTTATACAGTAGCAAGCACAGAAAAATTATATTAGTATTATATTTATTTACTAACAGGTTCTACTAGAAATTAATTCAAAGTTCTTATGAATCCAACAAAAAAATTAAGGTCAAACATCTTTCCACGCTTGCGAATATATTTGCGCCCCAATATTTATTTATGAATGACTTGATTATCAAAGCAAAAAGTACCTACCTGAATATGAGTTGATATCAACTTGCATGTAAATAGTCAAAGGTTTTCATGTAATATAATATGGTTCCCTAAATTATTAAGGTGGAGACTGACCGGAGCATTTTGTCGTAACATAACATCGTAACATCGCTCGCGGCGAGCATCAGCGAGCATCCGAAACTATGGATGGAGCGCTCGGCTCGCTGTACTGACTGCCTGAATGCTCGCATCGTAACGTGTTACGTTACGACGAAATGCTCCGGTCATTGTCCACCTTTAGAATTAATGTTCTGAACATAAAAGTCATTGTTCTTTGTAAGTTTAACCACCAATAACATTTGAAGTACAAAATAATGATGATACAATAGAATGATTTAAATGTCAGCAAGTTAACCTTTCCCTCCCGGTGATATGTATTTACTACAACTCTACTTTAAAAATGAGAATATCAATATAAAATATAATGGATACGGGCTTAGAATTTTTGTATGCCTCCATAATATAATTACGTATTACATCAAAGTATTATAATATAAAGATATTCATTTGCAGTGATAGAAATAAATAATTTGTGAAATAATCCGATAAAATCACCAATATGTATACAAAAGTTTCTCAGTGTGTGCATGCGTGCCGTGCTTTGCGTATATACGCATGTGCATATGCACATGTCGTAGCGAGTTTAGTAAAGCTTGTCGCTACACTAGCTATTGCGGCTACTTGCGATGTATTTTTTTCTCATTTTCAGATACTTACCAGAGCTAACATTACAAAATTGTTTCATTTCATCTTCAGCTATTATCAATAAAATGAACATTTAGAGATATTCACATTTTCTCCGTTTTTAAACAACATTTTCATACGGTGTACAAAACCAGTGCACGCGGATTTTTTTGCATCGTGAGGGAAAGGTTAATGTAGGGAGCTGTAAAACAATTAGGTACAGGTGTTTCCAACAGAACTTATCCCTACCTAACAAACTCAAAAGTACTAAAAGTATACTCAAAAGTTTGTATTGTATATCCATGTTAGCCGCCTAAGGGCGGTAATATGTTATAATTTCACAATCTGTATAAAATGATGTGTTAGTGATAGTACTATGTTCAGGTCAACTCTGATAGAAACGCCTGTACATCAGACATAAAAAGTAATGAGTTCAATAATAAATTACTTTCATCTCAAACTCCTGGGAATAGAGACTGATAGACTGCAGTTCTTTTAACACATTGTGTACGGTGTGCACATATTTGTGCGTTTCAGAAACCTTGTGTGGTGGCGGGGTACACATTTTTGTGCATTTCGGCTACCTTCAATTTAGTATACAAAAAACACGTCATAAACTTCTAATCTCTTGGCCTTTTTGCTTTTGTTGTGTAGTGGATAGATGTCGTTGTAATATAAAAAATAATACTGATATTTACTGGTTCAAAACATAGCTAATGGTCGTAATCTGTTTTGAAGGAAATGTTACAAATTAACTTTAAACAATGGATACAGACGGTGCGTTTTTTTCTTTGTCCTAAAATGAAATAAAATACAAAGATCATTGTCCTTTACTTAAGTCGGCAGTTGGTACTTACAAAGCAATAAACGCGTGTGGGGAAAGCCCATAAATCATTTTTTATTCGCAGATTTTGAGTTTTCGGCGGTTGTTAAACTGTGTTGTTATTTTCTAATATTTTATTAGTGTTTTTAACATTTTTTTACTTTTGTGATTTGTGGACTAACATGATTTTATTTTGAGACGTTAGAGACCATTTAACCGTTTTTGTATTGTTTTCGAGTTCAACCTCAAGTTCAAAATATGAAGTTCACTGACATATTTTATATTTCCGGACAGCTGTCTAATGTCGCCCGCCTCAAGATACAGTTTTATCAAAACATTGCCGTAACTAATGTGTTAACACACTAAGGACGGGAAAGGTATTTCTACCCGTTCGGTAGATTGATGACGGGTAGGGTATTTTTACCTTTTGCACCGGCCTCATTTCAAAGTAAAAAAGAAGGAATTATTTAATGTTTTCATATGAATGTTATGTTCCAATCTCTTTGTTAAGGTCTTAACTATATGTACAAAATTATTCAATTCCGTCACCAGCACTCAGCAGGTGAAAATCACCCGTCATTAGTGTGTTATGTTTAAAAAAAAGTATTGAAACATACACATTAAAAACATACACGGGTGTGTATACATTTATTTAAATAAGTATTTAAATTTAAATTATCAATCAAATATACAGATAAACAAAAAGACATTTAATAAATTTTAAGTCTGTCTCAAAATTTACTTTTATATACATACAAAAAGTCCAATAACGAACTCACTTTCTTAATGAATACAAATATTATGACTAAGGAATTATCCGGAATACGGTAAAAACTAATAACTTATTGCCAATATTAGAAAGATTGAGACTATTTGGTTAGTTTATAACATGCATTAGAAAACTTGGCGCTTGTATTTGTTGTTGGGTTTACTTTTTCCATTGCTTCCTTTAGGTTTTTCTGGAATATTGCTTTTTCATCGCAGAATCCGTGTTTTGTTTTTCCAAATGAATTTGGTCCGACAGAGGTGGGTGTGTCTCTAAAATACAAAAATAAAAGAATTATTATGTGGAGAAAATATTATATACCGTAGAACGGGGCTACTTGAACTTTGATGGGTTACTTGAGCCCAGTACAAAAAAAATATTTATATCGTAGTATCGATTGAAGTATCGTGACAATAAGTGTTACCTGTCGGAAACAATGAACCATGTCGATACATTCATTATTGTAGACCAAATACAGATTTAATTTTTTTTTTCAAGTAGCCCAGTTCTACGGTACAATATTGTATAACCAGGTGTAAAAGTAATGAGATAAATTTTACTAGAGAAATCCGCTCATTGTGGTCACTATAGGACCTATAAGTATCAATGACCAGTAGTGTAGTCGGGTAGTGTACTTTTTTATCTATGAGTGGCGCTCAGGCTCTAGTCGGGAACAAATATTACGTTTTGAAAAAAATGTCTCTAAACTATTCGAAATAATAAGCGTATTTATTGCCGATAACTGATAAGTCTAAACAAGTGCCATTGCAAATCGCACATGTTGCCATCCCATCTATTCAAAACAGGAACAGAAGAATTTGAACTAGGAAAAACCTAATTTTATAATTCTTTTGAAAGATTTGTGCTAGTGATAAAAAGTTGGAGTTTATACTGCTTTTAACCTGTCCAAGAGTCAGTTTTTTTTTAAAATATTTTTTTACTATTTATAATTTATATCATAGTCGATGCTATAAGCAACATATTTTCTTGAATAAAAAAAAACATTTACACCAGTAAACATGTTTTATCGCAACATTGGCAATTTTGACATAAATCATGTTTTAAACATGTTTTGATATAAATCATGTTTTGTATTGGTCTTTTGAAAATTCTGACCTTTTTTGTAATATTATTTTCTGCATAACTCGTATTTACAAAATACAGATTTTATGTTTAAACAATTAGTATTTTGAAAACTTTCATACTGCCTGGTCAGAGTTTCAGTGTTCAAACCCACTCTACTACAATTTGAAACCTATTTTTAATGATGAGCCGCTTAGCCTCACAAAAATAGGATGAAATTAAAGTATTTTTGTGACCGTTAGAGTCCGCGACACTAACCACGGGACCACAACCCGACATTATTTCAAATGTTACTTTTTCCAGTATAGCTGTGTTTTTATAATAATTACTCTGAATTTGCCAATCACCTAATAGAAAATAATCACTCATTTGATAAAAATAAAGGTCTAAATATATTACACACATGCAATAATAATAATAATAAAACCCTTATCCGCACCCCAATGGTGCATAGGGCACTGCGTCATATAAACGCAGTGTTATCTTGATCGTTTACACATGAAGGAAAGGTGATCAGCCCTCCGCTACAAGTACCAGTCCAGGGTAATATTGAATAAATATTACAGTGAAAAAATCACTCATATTTATTCTTACCCCCCCTGGGAATCAAACCCGGGTCCTCTAGAACGGTAGCCGAGAGTGCTGACCATTACACTACGGAGGCGGACATGCAATAGAGGACTTAGATTAGATTACTTAGAAATATTGGAAATTAAAAAGACAATAAATAATAATTTACAACTAATAAATACACAAGTAAATGTTTTTTCTAAAAGTTTGTAATTAAATATGTTTCCAATCACTCATCGTCCCTGATCCCTTTTGACTGTGACTGCCAATCAACACAAAAAAATGAAGCCACTTGAGATCTACCCAAGCTCCTTCGCCTAGCCGTCAAAATATTCTGAATTTTGTTTAGTAGATAGTGTTTTAGTATTAATCAGTCTTGACAAAGAAGCGGTTAGCTTCGAAACCGGTAGACATTATAATTAAGTAATAATAAAATATTTATAGTGATTTTAAAACAAAGTTACATTTTAACTATAGCTGAGTTTCACTTTATTACATTTATATATAAATCACTGTGTAAACATTTTTTATTTCTTTAAACTGTTTTGTAAAAGTTATTGCAAATGAATAATACCTTCCGATATTTCTCATTCGCATTCTTGCTTCGGCGGGCATCTCTTCTGGCTCTTCATCGCTGCCATCATTAAACACAGAAGCGACTAGAGGTACCTTCTTCACTAACACATTAGTCTGCGCCGGTGGAGCATTTAATGACATCTTAATGGGCTGGTTCTGAAAACAATCATCATCACCATCCAGATCCTGAGCACCAAATATGGCAATCTTCAAACCCTTATCCGCACCCCAATGGTGCATAGGGCACCGCATCATATAAACCTGCGTTTATATGATGCGGTGCCCTATGCACCATTATCATATTGCACCAATACACCATTAGCACCAGTGTTATCTTGATCGTTAACACATGATGGAAAGGTGATCAGCCTGCCGCTTCAGATACCAGTCCAGGGTAATTATTCAATAAATATATTACAGTGAAAAATTCAATTATATTTATTTCCCCCTGGGAATCGAACCCGGGACCTCCAGAACGGTAGCCGAGCACACTGACCATTACACTATGGAAGCGGACAAAAATGGCAATACCTACAATAACAGGCAATAATTTTATATCAAGTCTCAATAAAACTATTTAAAAATATTAAATAGTGATATATTGTGAATATACTGGCAAAAAACGTTAACTTGAAAATATGAAATTTTGGCTTAATGATGCATATTATAAAGTTTTCAAAGTTTTATAAACTGGCAAAATACACTAAGTAGTTTGAAATGTCATATTTATGTGGTTTTAAAAGTAAATTCAACTTTAAGTTTAATAGCGGGTATTTTATGCAGGCTAAAAGTTTTAAAGAACAGAGATAACGTTTTTTGCCAGTATACCCATGATATGATATGTTCAAGGGGCTTCTCATGCCAATTGTGGCAACTTGTGTGTTACAGTCGCCACAATAACCCAATATTGAGTAACACATCGCTCACTCCTTTCAAGAACGTCATAAATCAAAAATTTACAATTTTCAGTTGTGCATGTTTTCGGAATGCCCAAAAAATGTACTATATCCCAGCAAAAGAGGCATATTTTTAACTTAATATTTACCCGCTACAGGGCAGAAAGTGTTGTTTTGGCATTTTGAAGAAAAGGTATTGTTTAATTATTTTTTGAAATATACTAAATAGTTTTCAAATGGAGAAAAAACCTTCAGGTTTTACCTAAAAAGATCTGTTGCACAGTAAAAAGTTCAATAAGCGGCTTGATATTTATTTTTAATACATTGTATTATATTTTTAAACTTTCAAAACGTTCTCCTGAAAAATCAAGTTTTTTTATTTATGACGTTCTTGAAACGAGCGAGCGACGTGTTGAAAAATATATTTATAACTGCCTTTGGACAATATCAGAAGATTATCAAGTACACATCATTTCCGCCTCACATTTTAACATACTACTGACCCCAAATGAACTGTAAAATAATACCTTTGAAGCCGTATTCTTGAATCCAATTGATATTTTAGTAATTCTGGGGGCAGGTGGTGGTGTGGGGGGCATTATGTCATCTCTTGAAGTATGTCCCTCATCCTTTGGGGGACTGATAGACATTTCCCTTACTTTAGTATCTTCAACAGAGAAACAAAACCAATACAGTAAAGAATGCATGTTTAAAAGGAAGATAAAATTATTTTAGATTTTTTTTTAATTACCTGGGTCCCGTTTACTTCTAGAGACGCCTTCCCTTGATCTGGAACGGCGCGCCGATCTCTTCGGAGACCTGCTCCTGTCTCGTCCCCCACGCTTTTCAGGGCGTCTTTCTTTATTCCAAGAGCCATCGGATTCTTTATAGTAACGGTCATCTCTGCTTTTATAACTGGATCTCGAAGACCCTGGTAAGATGAAACACTGGCAAAATAAGATCAAATGAAGATAGTTGGTGGAAACCTATCATCTCATCGAACATAAACAAATTAGTCCCGAATATAAATTCTCGGGAATGTCGAAAACAGTATGGCAACGCTGTCATATTGACAGATTTCCGAAGAGCTCGAAGCCCGATAGGCAAGAAAATCAGGTACCAAATAATGTACATACAACAATAAAATCAGTTAAAAAGCACAGAATATATTTTGCAGTACCTCTGCTTAGATTATCTTCTAATTCGCGGTCGCTCATTTTTATTTATCCGATTTGTGGTGTCGGAAACGATCCGCACTGCGGCTCTTACGAAATAATTATTGCCAGCGTGTCGACAATAATTTACCTCACTTTGCGAATAAAATGTAGTACCTACTTTTACCATCGGGTGGATATACTGTCAAAAAAATCTATGTATGTTTTTCAAAAATTAATTTTTCATACATCCCACTTCTTTATTATTTATTTATACACCTTTGAAATAATTTATGATAAAATTGATTACGTACCTAAATATATTTTAAACTAAATATGAATTTAAAATTTCGAATAATTATTTTTAATTACTTATACGCCTCCGTAGTATAATGGTCAGCACGTTCGGGTATCGTACTGAAGGTCACGGGTTCGATTCCCAGGGGGGTCAAAAAAGAAAAGTGATTTTTCCTCTTATATTTATTCAATATTACCCTAGACTTACCAGTCCCTGACTCGGAGGGCTCATCACCTTTCTTTTAAATGTTAATGATCAGGATAACACTTCATTTATATGATGCAGTGCCCTACGCACCATTGAGTGCGGATAAGGGTTTGAAAAATAAGAAAATTATAGCTTTACATTTGTTTTTGTTTTTTGTTACAGAGAATATATACTGTTTGTTTAAGCTCAAGTAAACGTTTTAATGATGAAGGTTTCATCATTATCTAACAGCGTTTTATCTGGCCATAAAATAATATTTAAAAATTCGAACTTATTCATGAGAAGATTACAAAAAAAATATTGTTCAACAGCCAGTGAAGTGAGCAATATTCCTGAAATATTGGATAAGAATAAATTAAAGCATTTTAAAAATGGTCCAGGTTTATTGGATTTTATTACAACTAATACACCATCTACAAATGATATTCATAATGTTTTCAATGAAAATATACCATACATTAACAAAAAAGAAATGTCTTCAATAAGTCGAAAAGTGTATTTCGATATTTATGGATGTCAAATGAATATTAATGATACAGAGATTGTATGGTCTATTTTGAAATCTAATAATTTTTCCAAAACTGATGAAATGGAGGAGGCCGATGTTATATTAGTAATTACATGCGCAATTAGAGATAGTGCTGAGTCCAAAATATGGAAACGTTTGGATTATCTGCGAGGTTTAAAAAGAAGGCAATCAAAATTAAATCGTTCAATAAAAATTGGTATTCTTGGATGCATGGCTGAACGATTAAAACACCAACTTCTAGAAAAGGAACAAGCAGTTGATATTGGTAATATTTATTTTGTGTCTGAAAATTTTAGGTAAAATTATTTAAAAAATTCATGTGAATTTTCATTTTTTTAAATTTTGACATTCCTCATTATTTTACCTGTATAATGACATTCCAAAGAAACAAGCTGATTTTCACCATTTTTACTGTAATTTTAGTTGCTGGACCTGATAGCTACAAAGATTTACCTAGACTTTTGGCAATAACAGAAAATAATCAAACAGCTGTAAATATTCTTCTATCCTTAGATGAAACTTATGCAGACATAATGCCGGTTAGACTAAACAGTGATTCAAAAACAGCATTTGTGTGAGTTTGTATTTTATGATTAGCAAATACATATGTTCTAAAAAATCCATGATTATTTTAATTGAATTATGTCAATTTCCAGATCAATAATGAGAGGATGTGATAACATGTGCACTTATTGCATAGTTCCCTTTACTAGAGGTAGAGAACGTTCCAGGCCTGTAGATTCAATAGTAGATGAAATAAAACATTTATCTGATCAAGGCGTTAAAGAAGTAACTCTGCTGGGACAAAATGTAAATAGCTATAGATATTTATCAGAAAAAGATGGTTTTACTGAAGCGACAAAACTTGTCAAAGGGTTTAAAACAGTATACAAAGTGAAAACAGGAGGTCTCCGGTTTGCTGATTTGTTGGATAAAGTATCTGTAATCAATCCAGATATGAGGATTCGTTTTACATCTCCACACCCTAAAGACTTTCCTGATGAAGCAAGTATTTGTCATTGAACTGACTTAAATTATATCAGATCCATAATTAGTACTTTTGAAAGACCAAAGATGCAATTTTTTTTTTTTTTTAGGTGCTGCAAATTATAAAAGAACGCCCAAACATCTGCAATTCTTTACACTTACCTGCTCAATCAGGCAGTTCTGCTGTACTAGAAAGAATGCGAAGAGGTTACACTAGAGAAGCTTACATAGATCTTGTAGATCATGTGAGGGATGTTATTCCAGATGGTTTGCATATACATATAATTTTAAAAATATACATAAATCCTTGATCCCCTAAACAACTATCATGCAACGTTTTGTATGGTGTTTTTTGTGTGAACACCGTACGACAGTTTTGTAAACACCTTTTATTATGCATTTTGTCACATAACAGTCACTTATCAAGCGTATGGAGGCCTGCAGATATTTAAATGTACCTTTTTAATGTCACATTTTGAAATTTAACACTCATTCATTTTCAGTTGCCCTATCGAGCGATTTTATTTGTGGGTTTTGCGATGAAACAGATGAGGAATTCGAGGAGACTCTAACATTAATAGAAAAAATTAAATATAACTCTGCGTTTATGTTTGCCTACAGTATGCGAGAGGTGAGTTTGTGTTTTATTATTACTTTGTATATATCAATGAACAGAATTATTACATAAGAACTCGGTAACACAGACTAACGAGTGCAGAACTAACTGCTGGTAATGCCTGTGGGGAGTTTGATTGGTCTGTTAAATAGTTTACCAAGAGTGTTAGATCTATTTACATTTTTATTTTCAAAATTTTGACAATTCCTCTCCGATTATATAATACAATGTCCATACTATGTACTGGTAGTTTTGTTTTTTCCTGTTATTTTTTTTTTAATTTTCTTAATACATCTTTATGTATGCACATTTTAAATAAATAAATACATAATGTAATTGTTATGTATCATATGATAATAAATTTAATCAGGTTTTGGTACCGTGATATCATTTCAGACTGTGGGTCCATGTTTATTTTGACTCTGTTGTATCTTTATGCCAATATTCTAAGATATTATTGATAGACAGCTAATTTTTAAATACCCAAATATGATGCCAAATACTTCTAATAATATTGATGTTTATTTTTAACTGAACAGAAAACTACTGCTCATCGCAGATACCAAGATAATGTACCTCCAGAAGTTAAAAAAAGTAGGCTTGTCAAGATGAACGAAGTGTACCGGAAAGGATTAAGAGAACTGAATAATGCTCAAATGGGAGAAACACAAATTGTTCTTATTGAAGGTAAAAGCAAAACTATGGATTCCATGTTGATGGGAAAGAATGATAAAAATACCAAAGTATTATTACCGGATATTACTATCCCGACTTCTCCCTCTGAAACAGTTTCCAAAAATATTTGTGCAGGAGACTATGTGGCTGTAAAAATTGATGGTGTCATCGCCCAAGTATTAAAAGGTATCCCACTCTATCATACATCAATATCTTCATTTGAGGGTTCACTTTCCAATTATGAGGATGGGGTATTAAAGTCAATTCAGTAATTGAAATACTCATTTATTCATCATTATAAAATAACTACTTACATCTTTGTTTTAAATACTATTATTAAAATAAGAGACAAAACATGTGCATTAAGAATCAAATAAATAAGTTACAAAACATTTCAAATGTGTTTGAATTATTTTCATATTTAACAAAAACATTTTTCATATAAGATGGGAATACGAATAGATAATAATTATAAATAATATTTAAATTTTTATTGCATAAAACAACAACTTTTTCAGTATAATCTTATAATGTTATATTTTAAAATAAATTTTTAAAAGCGTTCGCCTTTTAAAATATGCAAAACAGATGAGAATTAATAATCTAAATATATAAATAAAACAATATTTAATCTATGAGAAATACGCTGGAGTCATATAAAATACTTGTACTTTTCTCTTTAAAGCTACTTAGAAACATAAACATATATGTAAAGACTTAAACTAGACTGGACGCTCCAATATGAGAATGCGGAGGATTCATCATACTACTTCTTATAACTCTATTCATGGCGATACCTGATTTCTGATTAGGCAAGTTCTCGGAACAATCTACATTGCCCGATAAACTCGGAGATGCTCCTTGTGAGCTGCCGTACACTTTTGTACTATAGCCAGAGTCATTGTGAGAATCTCTGTCCAACTGACTTTGCAATTCAGAAAGATGTGTATTGATAGCCAAATTATGCATGTGGTTCGGTAAGTGAACACTTTCTGCAGGGTGGCCATGTGAATGTAACATCGGTGCCCCCATTGGAACATTTCCATCGTTTACTATAATTTCTCGAGGAAAGTTCCCTCCTGTTGAATGTAAATTGTGATCTAAATTGTCACCAGGAAACCTTTGATAGCCTTGATGCACATTTGTGTCTCCCATGTTGGATATTTCCATTTGAGTGTTGTGGCCGACATGATTGCTGAAAGCGTGGGGTGTTCTTGACAGTTCCCTGTTTATGTGGTCGTGCATCATTTCATTAACCAAACTGTTCGAATTAAATACAGGATTTCTACTCCGACTATAGTTGGCAGTGAAAATATCAGTATTATTTACATTTGGTGGACCCAGATTATTAAAGCACGGTGGGCTTAAAGAGTTTGGATTGGTAAAGTGCGGATGAAATTGTGGATGCATATGATTGGAGGATTGATATTGGGTAGGAATTCTGTGATTTATCTGATTGTCGTGTAATCTTTGTCTGTTGGGTAAATCGTGAAAATATGCATCTTTTGGTATGGGAAGTAAACTTCCCCTTAAAGCCATTTGATTACCTTTACTCATGTACTGTCCGTTCATCATTATCTTTTGTGGTATTTGCGGTTGGGCATTTTGGCCCGAAATCATATTTTCATAGTTAGGTAATGGTAATGTTGTAAGTAAGTTTGAATTTTTCATTAAGCCAGGTTCTAAAGTGCTTCTGATAGGAGCGTCTTCTTCATCGCTGCTTTCAGATTTGTTACCATCAGACTTTTGCTGAAAATTAAACATTTTTCTCGAAGGAAAGGGAATCAAGTTGTGAAAGCTAAACTTCTTTGGCGATTTTACACTCGGTTCAGGTTTGGAATTATTTAATTGGCTGGAACTTGGCTGAACTAGGAGTGATGAATTTATCGGTTCAATTGTATTAAAATGAGTACTATCACTCAGGGGTATAGAATTATTTTGCCAACTTTCATGCATGGAAGATTTAGCTGGACTATTAAGGTAGTTCGGGGATAGAGGCCTACTCATAGATCCATCTAAATTTCTAACAGGCGACTTCAACTCTCTTATTGGAGATCTAGAAATACGCTGGATTTCATCCATTAGCTGTTGTTCTTGTATTTTAGCAACCAATTCGTGAACAGATTTTCTAGGTCCGGTTTCATCTGTCGCTGTATTATGAACCGCGAAAAGTTGCGAAAGGTTTTCATGGTGAGAACTGTTTCGTGAAGGATCTTGAATGTCATTACTGAAGGAATTGGAATGAGCGGACTCACATCTGGTCATGTGTTTAGGAATTCTTATGTAACCATCATTTTCTATTTCTTCGAAACAATTAACAGTGCTATGTTCCTTTTTTGTTTCTAGAAATTGCGCACTGCAATCAATTTTCGATGTATCTTTCACAATTTCTGCAATCTTTTGATAATTATTTGCGAATTGATTTTGATTTACACCAGAGCAGGTTGGCATGTTTATTGTTTCCAAATTTTTAGAGCTCATGTTACTATTACTTAATGATCTAGTAAATTGTTTATTCGGTGATGAATATTTATCATCACTTTCGGAGTAATGGGAACTATCGTGTTTCATTGGTGAGGATTTACCAAGCATGGGTTTGGCATGAACCTCCGCAGTCACATTATGCGAAGACCCACTACCATTCCTAGTAAATTTACTATGACCATAATTAAAATTTGATGCACCGTCGAAAGATTTGACACTTGTACGATTTTTATCCGATCTCTGATCAACATCTGATCGATGATCGGAAGATATACTAGTCTGTTTACTTCTATGGCTTGGAGATTTAATGGCACATTTATTATTTGAATCTAGAATGGAGTTCCCATCAAGAACATCGGCACTCTTAGACGTATTTCTCAAAGATTTTCTAAAATCGTCTATTTGATACTGTGTATGAAATGCTTTATCATTAAAAGTCCGTATTATATTCCGCATTTTTGATGTTGCATCTAGCATTTCTAGACTTTGTGTTCTTTTCAAAGGCGGTAAATCATCAGAACCTTGCGGACTTATCTTCCTGACCCGTTCTGAAGCTCTAAACATAATTCCTCTAGTTAACCATTGCTCCAAATGGTGTTGTCTCTCCCGGCATAGGACTCTTTCAGCGGCAACACATCTAGTCAGCTCAGATATCTGGCCTTGTGTTCTCAGTTCTAAATTTGTAACCTTTTTATCTAACTTTTCGTGAGCTTTATCGATGTGCTGTTTTATTTCCTGCTTATCCCTATTTAACTTGTCCTCCATGTGCCTGAAGAACGGTGCACAGTAGCAAGTGTATCCGACGCCCACCGGTCCTTTGCAAATATTCCCCGCTAAATCCAAATAATACTGTTCTCCCTTTTTCAAAGGCTCTTTTGGCAATGAATCTAAATTTGGCTTTGGAAAGTTTTTGGGATCGGGATAATAGTGGCATCCGTAAGGGGACCAATGCTTAGCGTTACTTTCAAAATGAACATTCTTAGTTTTTCTTTTATCTTTATGCTTGCCCGGACTTGCATGAATATCCTTTTCTTTCTTCAGTAAGCCATCAGGAGTATCGAGCGACCTTTCTAAGCTTTTTTCTCTAGCTTTTTCTTTAGCCTTTGCATCTTTGCGAGACCTCGAAGGTTGGACACACAGTATTTCTATAATTTCATGTAACTCCTTTCTAACGGCAATATCTTTGGGAGTTTCATTTTGTTTATTTTTTAGTGTCTTGTTTGAACCGGCTTCGAGAAGAATTCTAGTGAGTTTTCTGCGTCCCATTGCTGCTGCTATATGAAGTGCAGTATCCCCATTTTTGTTCTGATCGGAGACGTGGCATTCGGCAGAAATTAGTATTCTTGTAACTCCAGCATGGCCGTATCGAGCTGATGTGTGGAGGGAAGTGTCGCCATACTGAAAATTAAAATTATATTATCAATGCAAAGTAAAAAATTAAACTTTTAATTATACAGTACATAATTAGTATTTGCACTGCAAAACCAGAATAAGGTAATCCAAGTTAACATATATTTAAATTTTAAGTTTTAAGGTTGAAGGAGGTGTCATTTGTTCTGCAAAACAATCCACAAGATTGATACCACAGAAGGTCTAATGATTTTGTATGAGTTCAGTTATTTACTATTCCCTTTACTGAGAGGATATTTAACAGAAGGATATAAATAATTCTGTACAAATATATTTAGCTGACGAAAAGCTTTTAATTTCTTTTTAAAAATATCTACTTATCATAAACTATTTCATTGTGCCTATTTTTTTTTAAATCTGATCATGCCAGAATTTATTTACGATAACTTTCATTTAAGTGTTTTTGTTATCTGACTTTTATTTTGCCTAAAATATAATTTTTTTAATAAAATTATTTTTACTAATTATCATTGTGGCTGAGGGAAAAATTAAAGAAATAATTCAATGTGGTGGATACGATAGCATATTGCAAGAAGCCTCACATTATTTTGGATATCAGGGTCGCATCCGGCGAGTAGGATTTCCCTACAAGTCTGGTTGTGTCCATTTTGACAGGCAAGATGTAATGGCGCGAAACCTCCGCGGTTGCGCGTGTGGGGGCGCGCATGCGCAGACAGGAGACGTGCGCATCGGCTGTACCCCTTCCAAGCCGCTTCGTGAAGAGCAGTATTGCCATGCTGGAAAAAAAAAACAACATTAAAGAACCTACACGCAGCATACATAATAAAACACTTTCACAATTCTATACATTTTATATTTCGTGAAAAATCATTTTTGATCAAAGCAATTCTATAGTTTTGATTTTTTTATTTTCTAAATAATATTATTCAAGTCAATAATGCAAATTTTGACTCAGGTATACTGTTGTATCTCGGTCGCTGTGTTCATTAGGGTATTCGATTAAGCAACAACAACAAAAAAGGTTTTTGTGACAAATAATGTTCAAAAAACTAAGAAAATTTTGTACATGTATTACCCACGCTATAGCCGCTTGTCCACTACACGAAATTTCACCGTCCGGCAGCCCGGTTTTGAAAAATTAAAGCAACTACGACAGTTTAGCTTGATCGAATTTACGCGCAACGCGTCACGCACCGATCAAGAGCACCGATCCGAAGAAACATGGACAAAAGCACAAGCCAATCCAAGCCAATCATCGTTTTAAAACGCTAACTGACGTGCCGGACGGTAAAATTCCGTGTGATTCCGTGTAGTGGACAAACGCCCTATATGTAATAGAATTAAAATGTTTCTACATTTTTTTTTTGTTATTTTTTTTTAAATAAGTGAAAATATCAAGAACTTGTGGTACTTATTCATTTAAGTCTTAGATTAAAATAATAATAAAAAATAAATAAAAAAACACTGTTATTAATTGCAGTTTACAGGTATTTTTGCATGCATTTTCACATAAGATCGATAAATCAATTGTGAAAAGCACAATAGGCATTAAAAAAGAGCACTTATCGGATAATAAGTTTAGGCGTCAGATAACGATTGAGTATTACATTGTTTGTATCTTGCTTCCATTTAAATATTTCCTGTTTTTAAGATTACACGCGGCGATGTAACTAACGAAAATGAAATCATTACTGCCGGACGAATAGTGGGTACAACCAGTGGTGGGATTCAGCCGGTTCGCACCGATTCGCTAGAACCGGAGTCTAAAATTTGTAGAGTTCGCCGAACCGGTCCAACCCTTTGTTGTCACATAATATTCCGATTGAAATCATATGGCTCACTCCTTTCAACAACGTTATAAATTAAAAAACTTGATTTTTCAGGAGATCGTTTTTAAAATTTAAAAAATAATTAAATGTATTAAAAATAAATATCAAGTAATTTATTGAACTTCTTACTGTGCAACAGATCTTTTTAGGTAAAAGCTGACTGTTTTTTTTACATTTGAAAAATATTCAGTAAGTATATTAAAAAAAATACTTCAACAATACATTTTATTCAAAATGCAAAAAAACACTTTCTGCCCTGTAGCGGGTAAATATTAAGTTAAAAATATGCCGCTTTTTCTGGGATAAAGTACATTTTCTGGGCATTCCGAAAACATGCACAACTGAAATTTGACGATTTTTTATATATGACTTTGTTGAAAGAAGTGAGCGATATATCGGAGCACGCTCGGTTTACTTATTCCACTACGTTGTAAAAATATTTGAACCTCACGAAGAGAAAAAAATATTGGAAAGATGAAAAAAAATTGTGGGAAAATTCATTTAAGTTATTGCACTTAGTAAAAAGAACATCGTGAAGGATATACGCTTCAAAATGTACAAGTAAACAATGTTTTCCTTTCTATAACTCTCCGGTCTCCCACAGGGCCATTTTTTTTAATTACCTAACGTCCAGGTGACTCTGAAATCTAGCTACGGCTTATGCAACACCGTTTATCATGTCCCTACTCAGGCTTCAACTTTATAAGTTTCATAGCCTATGCCTACTTGTGAGTGGATTTACTCTTTGTGTTTAAAGTTACTATAATTTCATGAAATTCATGAGTGAAAATTCTAGGCAAGAAGGAGATAGAAGCATTTATTACATTAAAAAAAAATATATATATTTGGGGGGGGGGGGTAGAAGTAGTACCTAAAGGGCGAACCGGTTCTTGAAAATTTTGAATCCCATCACTGGGTACAACGGCTTATCTCGTACTCGTACTCGTACGTACGTTAATGAGAGATTAGCCCCATATCGATGTATTTATGAAGGCACTTAAGGCTACAAGGCAGAAGGCAGGTTGCGGAATTTCCATTGTAAAGTGGGTACGCGAGATAGCTAAGAAGAGTGGTATGTGATAATGGGCAGTCCAGGCCTCTGCCATCCCACCCCGACCTGTGTGCCAGAGCTAAGGGCGGGGAGCCGAAGCGATGAGTTATTTACGAGAGCTTAAACAAACGCTTCCCCCGGGGCCTTCAGATATCTCCAATAAATTTTCCTCTTAATACACACCATGCGACGCGGACTGTAATTACGCCAATGATACGGGCTACGGGCGAGTCGCTCCCACCAGTTGGTGAACTCGCTACTCGCTACCGGCCGACGGTGTTTTAATGGACCGTCCGATAATTATTAAACGCAGCAGCTTATGTTACAATCTCGTACAGTTGATCAAGTCTGTAGCAAATAATATGGTACTCTAAAGATGCCGTACGAAAAACTGCACAACTAGATTAGTTAATATCAACTTGCATTTTTGACAATGTCAGCAATGTGATAAACGGATCAACCGATGTAGAACGATGTGTATACGTCGCTTTGCATTAGTGACTTAAGCCCCAAAAAAAACTAATTATAAATTTTTATAAATTCACATTAGAAACAACAAAAAGTTTGCGACTCAACCAGCTGGTCGATTGAAAGAGAAAACGTATAACGATCTTCAATAAAAACGTAAAAATGGAGTAATCTGCATGAACAAATAACGAACGGCTAAATTATGACTATGCAAAGAACTTCAAGTATTTTAATCTCATGGCATAAAATATTTATGGTACTAAAATTTCATTTATTGATTCGACAGTCAGTTTGTTGTTAAATGTATCCATTTTCTATATCTATAATAGTGACTTAAGCCCCAAAGGAACCTAATTAATTATTTTAATAAATTATTTTTTTGACATCTCAGGATAGATGAAGAAGAATATGGAAGCCTGGGCATTTACGGGGCTAACGATCGTCATAGGCTTAGTTAAATGATCACTTTACACACGTGTAACATTTACCGATTCTATCCATGATTCACACTACTCAATTTTTGAACTCCTACATATATTAATCAAACTCGTGACATAACGCATGAGAGTTCACAACAGCCAACTATGTTGGAATAAGGAAAGTTTTTTTTTATTCATCTATCTATGTTGAGATGTAAAAAATGTAAAAAAATGACTCCTAAGCGAAGATAATCGAGATTCGTGAACAAGTGCATTTTTGGACACACTCAAAATGTTGTATGGTATCTTGCATTCTTATATAATAAAATAACAATCAAGTATGTAGTATTTTTCCACATGAATTTTATTTGACCAGCAACCGAGTTTCATCAGACTAGTGATGTCGGTTACCAGTCTGATCATGTCGGTTACGACGAAACCCGGTTGCTGGTGAAAAAAATCATATGGAAATACACTACATAGTTGTTATTTTATTGTATAAAATGCAGTTCCACCAAGAAATGTCAGTACAAATCTTAAATCTTGCATTCTTACTTCGAAGATCATAAAACAAAGCAGCCCTTATCATTTTTATCGTTTTCATTATTTTTTCGTAGATTTTAAATATTTTCTTTACTTCACAAACATTGCGAAATGAAACATATCGTAGTCATAAAGGAGAAAGTGACCAAGTGCATTTTTAACAAAAACGTGATCAATGACTATTTGATATCTTACTAGCTTAATATTGCCCTGAAAAAATCTTAAATGATTTTAAACTTGGAAGTATAATATATTGACTTGTTAAAAATGACTAACTGCATTGATTTTTATTTTCTTGCCAAGCAAAAGCGACTTAAATGGCCCTCCTGAACATTTTACGTATTATTAGTAGGTCATTTTCTCCCGTACGACTACGATATTAGAAATATTTGCTGGCTATTTTCTTTCCTTTCCTTTTAACCAGACTGTGCCACACAAACGCGTGGCCGGGTACAACTAGTAATAAGCGAATATATAGCTAACTTACGAGGGTGTCCTGCCGATTGGGATCTGCTCCATGTTGCAGCAAAAGATCCACTGCTTCTGAGTGACCATCAGCGGCCGCTCTCTGTAACGCAGTGCATCCATTCTGAAAAGATGAAAAAAAATACTTTAATTTTAAACATAAAAGCTCTTTAAATCACCCTTCAGCGTCTAGGAATGTAATTCTAAGCCTTTGCTTTTTTTATTTTTTATTTTTTTTTTTTTTTTACAATATTTTATACAATACTGTAATATTAAATTTTCTTGATGAACGTCTCACTAAGCATAGCCCGTGATCAGATAATACAAGCAATACAACACAAAACTGTTGATATGAAAATATGTTAATATGAACAAAATTATTAAAAATATATTTGAACAAAATACACATTGCAACAATAACTGTCCACTTTTAGCTGTCTCTATCTTGGTGACGTGACAAACTTTGTGCAATAGTGACTTAACTTTTTAGTGCCATATCGAGAAGCCACTTCTTTACTTGTTTTTTTAGATAATTATTATTAATTTCTAATTTTATCTAATGTGGCGCAACATTGTAAAGTTTGGGTGCCAGGTATATGTGGCTTTTCTGGTCGAATATGGTTAGCATTTTTGGTACTTTACACAATATTTTGTTGGTGGAGCGTGTGTTTATTTGCATTTTTTTTCTCTAGCAGCAAACAGTTTAAATCGTCCTCCGTGTCTCTGCGGTAACTTAGATCAATCTTTAGACCGCATCCTGTGGTCTCGTATCCCGATGCAATCTTGTTAAAAAGTCCAAACAAGAAAGCTTCACGCGTCCATCCGAGCCTAGAGTCGATCAGACACGAAAACTTGTGGCTTTAAAAGCGGTTGAAAGCTGCAAGTTACCATTTAGAATGTTAACCTTGTGATATTTTATGTCTACTTCCGTAGTGTAATGGTCAGCGCGCT
The DNA here is from genome assembly GCF_059751285.1 of Brachycentrus maculatus. Taxonomy (NCBI): domain Eukaryota; kingdom Metazoa; phylum Arthropoda; class Insecta; order Trichoptera; family Brachycentridae; genus Brachycentrus; species Brachycentrus maculatus. Next base: position 585,616 of record NW_028280778.1, read on the forward strand.
AGGCTAACGTACTGGAGGTCTCGGGTTCGATTCCCAAGGGTTCAAAATAAATATGAGCGTTTTTGGCTCTTATGTTTACATAATATCACCCTGGACTGGTAGAAGAAGCGTACGGCTGATCACATTGCCTTCATGCAATTTACGATCAAGATAACACTGCATCACTACAATGCAGTGCCCTATGCACCATTGGGTACGAATAAGGGTTTAAAAAAATATTTTTGGATAAAGCATTTTTAAACTATAAATTTAAACGTTAACTCGAAAATTTGAAATTTTGACTTAATGATGCATATTATAAATTTTTCAACGTTTTATAAACTGGAAAAATAAACTAAGTAGTTTGAAATGTCATACGTATGTGGCTTTAAAAGTAAGTTCAACTTTAAGTTTGATTGCAGTTATTTTATTAAGGATAAAAGCTTTGAATAACAGGGATTTCAGAGTTTTGCCAGTATACCCACGATATATCGTAGTCACACAGGAGAAAGTGACCAAGTGCATTGTTTTACAAAAACGTGATCATTGACTATTTGATATCTTACTAGCTTAATATTACCCTGAAAAAATCCCAAAGGATTTGAAACTTGGAAGTATAATATATTGAATAGTTAAAAATAACTAGCTGCATTGGTGTTTATTTTCTTACCAAGCAATAGTGACTTCAATGGCCCTCCTGAACATTTTACGTTTGGGTAGTTGGTCATTTTCTCCTGTACGACTACGATATGTCTCTAAACTTGTGGCTTTAGCGCGTGCTTTAGCGGTTGAAAGCCGTAAGTTACCATTTAGAATTTTAACCTTTGCTATTTTAAAACATTATTGGTTGATAGCGTTTTTAAACTATAACTTTGGATACTTTATAACTCTCTAACACGTATCGAACTATAACTCAATTTCATTTTAGAGGTTTTTGAAATTAACTGCTTCAAATGAATGTTTTTTTAATTTTTTTATTTATTTAATATATTTACATTTTTATTTATAACATAATACATTTGAATCATTTATACATTTGGAAAACTTTTATATTTCGATTCGCTGTGCCTCTCCAAAAAAGAGACTGTGCTCTTGTGCTTGGAGAGGAACTTACACTCGTGGTTTTATGTTATATAATAAAATATATAATAGTCTTTTTTTGTATATTTTTTCAAGATTTGAATGTAATGAGCTTTAATTTTTTTAAGTATTTTTATATCATCTATTTTTTTATTTCTTTAGGGAGTTTATTGAAATGTTTGATTGTCAAATATTTGAAATTTTGCTGAAATTGCTTGGTGTTGCATTTTGGAGTAGAAAAATCGTTTGAGAATCTCGAAGATAAACTTTTTTATGTTTAAATAATTGTCACCCTTTAGTATTTGAAAAATTGCGGTTTTTCTATAAATGGTTTCTATATTTGGGACATGAAAATTTTTAAATAATAATTTTGCTGTCCCGCTGCTAAATCGACCCCATGTAAACTTTGATTTATTTTATTTTCTCTTCGCCATATCTCTTGTCGGTCGGCTTGACTCACGCTTGCCATGAAAGGCAGACTCGTTTCGCGGGGGGATTATTTAAACATGCTTGAATAAGAAAAAAAATTAAGTGGCGGAATCTCTATCAATTATAGTGGTGAACAGGCAAGGACGCGGCGTAGTTCCCTGCCAACAAACTGGTTGTTGCAGCGCATTATAGTGCTAATTCATTACTCTATAGAACAGGGATAGCGAACCTATGGCACGCGTGTGTAGAGAAAAAAAAGAAAGTGATTTGGCAAAAATTTGAAAAAAGTTTAGATACAGACGAAAGTACTACTGCTTGTATTATATTAAAAGCTATGAACCCAATATAAAATAATTGGCATGTCGATGCCAAATTTTGCTGTTTCATTTTTTATTTATTTAATATAGTTACATTTTTTAGTACAATTTCATACAATTTCTATTATGATGGCATTCTATTACAGATGGCAAACTTATAATTTTATTTTCACTATGCCCAAAACTTAAAATTTAAAATTTAAAAATTCGCTTTGCCTATTTCCAAAAAAGAGACTGAGCTCTCGTGCTTGGAGAGGGACCCTCAAGGATTATTATTTTATTTGATTAATCGTATTTATTTCAGTTTTTTTTATTTTTTTGTTGTTGTTAGACGCTAGCATCCAACAACAAAAATCTCAATAAAAATGAAATTATAAGGTTTCTTATTTTATTTTTAATTCTATGTTATATGCTATATTTAATTTTAAGTCTATGTTTGGCCTTAATAAGTACTTGATTATTTTTTCGTTGCTTTGTTTATATTAAAAACCTGAAGTTACACAAAATTTGATGCATTTTTATTTCCATGACATGTGGCACGCGACATATTATTATATTTAGAAAAAAATATTATTGGCACTCAGGCTCAAAAAGGTTCGCCATCCCTGCTTTTTAGAATATTGCATAAAACAGAAAACGGACTAAATATAATAACCATTAATCGTTTCAAGTTCTAAATAATTCTATGTAAATAATTGTATAATATTACAAATGAATACTCGAATAACTGTATTCCCATACAATTTTAAATCTTCCATTTGAGAAAGGAGCAGGTTGCCTCATTCTTTATTTAGAAATCTACCATTTATAGGTAACTTGAGGTATTCGCCCGAATATACTCTACTCTACTTTTCATAGGTTATTCGTACTGGGAACTCAATGCTTCAGAATTTACATAAAAAAAATAAAAGAATTTTCACATCAAAGAAAATATTTATGATGCATCTAAAATAATAAAAATGATTTAAAAAAAAAATCTTTTATTTCATGAGCCACACTATGTATCATAATATAAACATTCACTCCCATTTGGGCTAGAAATGACGTTAATTAACGATATTATATGTTTAGTAATGAAAATCCATTTATAAAAAAGGAGTATAATTATTTTATTTTATTTTTTAGCGATTACCGAGGAGTTAATAAAAACATGGACACTCAAATCCTCTAGTACCGTTTTATGCAGCAAACGACTTTTTTATTCAGAGGAAACGCTCTTGCATTTTTCTCCGAAAAATGAAGAGAACAAGATATGTATATGATGAATTAAGTAACACAAAATAAATTTGCATTGCTTAAAAACCATTAAACCGCTTTATAATATACATATATATTTTAAATTCTACGATGTTGATTGAACATAATTAAAAATTATGCCTTCTTTTTATAGCGTAATAAATTATCAAAAAATCGTGAAAACATCATCATTCTTGATTTTATGGAAAAACGAAAAAGTTAACAGACAGCTTTATCCATTAGCCGTAAAAGACCAGTATAATATTATGAAGAACACGATAGCAAAAACATAAAACATAGTTACGATTACCTTCTAAAATAATAATCACATGAACGCGTATCTATACTATTTTAACGATTCAAAAAAATAAAACATTTATTTTTATCGTTCAACTGACAGAACCACCTTATCGGTGTTTGAATATAACATATATGTTGATATATCGCTCACTCCTTTCAACAACGTCAATTTTTCAGGAGATCGTTTTTAAAGTTTAAAAATATAATAAAATGTATTAAAAAGAAATATCTAGCTACTTATTTAACTTTTTACTGTAGAACAGATCTTTTTAGGAAAAATCTGAATGTCTTTTCTCTATTTGAAAAATATTTAGTGTATTTAAAAAAAAATAAATACCTTTTCTTCAAAATACAAAAACAATTAAAATTAAGTTTGAAATATGCCGCTTTTGCTGGGATATATTACATTTTGTGGGCATTCGCACAACTGAAAATTGTCGATTTTTGGTATATGACGTTGAAAGGAGTGAACGATATGTATGTACGCATTAATAATTCATATGAATAATAAATAGAAAATGAGTTTATTCTTATAAAGAGACTATAAAAGACTTGGCCGCAATAAAATTTGAAATAAAGCTCCCCTCTTTCCTATTTCTTATTTCCTTTTTTATTATGATTTTTTAATATTATTTAGGTTTTTCCCTAGCAAAGGTGTACTTTATAAATAACGTCAAATGAAAGCTTACTTAACGAAGTGTTTATATAATATCATTCTAAGTAGGAAATAAGTTTTTTTTAAATCACTGAATAATTATGATATAAGTATACGAGTATACAATAAATAAAACTGTTTTATTTTTATATCTAAATCAATTTAAGCTTTCGTAAACTTGCCCTAAAATTGAGAAATTCAGTTTAAAAACAAGATATTTTTTTCATGACGTTAATTACATAATTGCATTTTCTGTAATTATTTACAGACTGTAGTAGCAGAAATCGAAGGCACGTTGAACTGTACGATTCTCCGATATAATTATCGTGCATTCCTACGTACATTTTAATAGCTCTTTCGAGAAAATAAAGTTTGAAATGATAAATAACCTAGCTGATACATCTATAGCCCAGCTAAAACTGAAGATGAATAAGTTATGAACACTTATCATTTTAACATAGATGTAGCATTATTAATTGCCGTGTTCTTTAGATAATAGCTCTATACTCCATTCCTTCGACCGGCAGTGTAATATTTCGTTACATTCTTTCATTATTTTAAACATCTAATGACGCAAATTACCGACAGGCATAATTTGATGAGTATCACAGGTACTCTCCCGGGCCCATGATATTTGATCTTGATTATAAATCATGACGTGCGCTTTTGCGAGAAATTATTTAAATTGTGCCTAGACAGGGTTTTTATATTTAAGACACACGGGTATCATAATCGACAGAAGGTATTATGAAATATAATGCAGGGATAAAAAAATCTATCATCCGCATTTATCTATATATGTCTAATAAAAATGTAAAAGTTCGTTTGATCAAAGTTTTTAATCATCTAAAGTTATTCATCTTTTGCTTTGAAATTTTGACACAGCGTTCATTTGAATACACAAGTGTTTTTTATATACCTATGATAGGTGTTTTTATGTGTAAATAGTAAAAAACATATTTATTTTTAAACAGATTTTTACCGCAATGGCAGCGCCATCCGTTGAATGTAAAAGCAATACATGCAATACTAAATTTTTTGATGGTGGTTAGTATTCTTTTTAATAGGTGCTGTTATTTAGCGTTTTCAATATTTAACACAAGCATTATGAAATTAAACATAGAAATTGTTTTTTTTTTCATTTAAGCTTACTGAGCCACAGCAACGCATGGCCGGGTATAACTAGTTAATAATGAAATATAAAACAATACGTAGTTAGAAAATTAGTTCCAAAAATAGTATACACGAGAACTTAACTATCAAAAAAAAATTTTCACAGTGTTTATGGATTCACAGTATTTTAGACATTATTAAGAAGCATGCTGTCCGCCATGAATTATTATTACATGTATTGCTGTTACGTTCAAAAAAGTTGTTTAGTATAAAAAAAAATAATATCTGACTCGGGTAAAAAACATCATGTATAAATTTGGCGGTATTCGAATGCAGCGTTGTATAAAATTTAAAAAAATACTGAATTAATTTAGGAGATATAGGATTTTAGACAAACAAACTTTTATATTTTTATTCAAATGGATGTTATATTGTCATACATATAATTTATATTACGGTAGACATAAATATGTCTGTGATATAGTATTGAGTGCATTGTCTGAATAACGTATAATAATAATAACTCTGTTATTGTATAAAACAAATATTTTACTTTGCAAGTAGGTGTGTTTATAACAGTACTCCACGGATGCGGTCGGTAACAATAGATCTCTCACAATTCACAGACTTATTATAATCAAATACCATAACAATTTTACTATTCGAAAACTCTGATTTTTCATTCATATTGCGCCATTTTTGGAAAATCCTATCTCATGTAATAGATTTTCATGTAATAGATTTTTCATGTAATGTTTTTTTAATTTTCCTCGGTCTCCCTCTGCTACTTTTTCCAACTAAATTTGCCTCATACATTTGTTTAACCCTTCTTTCCTCACTCATACGTTCCACGTGTCCAGACCATCTCAACAAACCTTTCTTAATTTTATTCATAATGATTATCTCAGCTTTGCATTCCTTCCTTATTTCATCATTTGCATCTATCATACATCGTTGTGGCTCACATTCATCTTTAATTTTAAATCTTTTTTCCTCGGTCTTCCTCTGCTACTTTTTCCAACTTCATTTGCCTCATAAATTTATTTAACCGTTCTGACCTCACTCATACGTTCCACGTGTCCAAACCATCTCAACACACCTTTCTTAATTTGATCGGTAATGCTTATCTTAGATTTGCAAATTTTCCGTATTTCACCATTCGAACATCGCGAATACATCGTTTTCATACATCGTTTTGCCGCAATTTTCTACTTTTTATACCTTTATATCGAGTTTCTGGCACTTGTTCCAGACATTTATTACTTACTTAGACGAGTATATGGTACGAATACCGAAGTGGGTGTTTATTTTATTGTATTCTAAATGTGTTTGAAGAACTTATGTACACAGACAGCGTACATCCTTTTCATTTCTTAATTTATTTAATCAAACAGTAGTTTCAAACACTAAGACCATTGCAAACATTAAAAATGTGCCTACAACGCGCCTTTGTAAGGCAAGTCTATACGTGGACGTGACGTTCATTACATTGATTGGCGGTTCGATCAAAGGGAAGAAATAAAGAACTGTATGAGAAAAGAAAATACACATTGAAGGACAAAAAATCAGGTGTTTATTTTTTGTTTTTAAAATAAGTTTTGGAATAAGGCACATTTCCGGTTTATCTCATACATTTAAATCTACAACATAAAAATAAAAATCTAACTGTTCGTTTGTTCAAAATTATGAATCTCCTAAAGTGATTCATAGATTGCTTTTAAAATTTTGAAACATCGTTGCACTCGAACACGCGCATCTTTTTATATACCTGCGACTCGTGTTTTTACATTAATAAGGAGAAAAATAATCGAATTAAAAGTAGACAAGACCAAGAAAGAACTGAGTTATGCAAGTACCTTAGAAAAAAACAAAATTTAATAAATAAATAATAATTAATGGGTGTTTATTATCTTCGCTTTGTAGTGTATTTTTTTGCTAAGCTGCCGTTAATTTAAAACCGAATAATTTTTAATTTCGACTTCGTTAAATTGAATTACACCTTGTATAAATATGCATGAATGTAGTATAAATGACAGGTGTACAATAATATCAAGGTAAGTTACTGCTCTCGAAAAATACTTAAGGGGCCTGTAAACGAGTGTCATTTTCATGGCGATGTCGATGTACATATATATTGGAATATTGAGGTCCAACAACATGGCCTGCTCTCTGGCACTTATTACATGCTTATATTTATGTAATTTCAAATATAATAATTATAATGACGATGAGTCCATACTAAATGGGTTGAGTTCAAGTAAAAATAGTAAAACCCTGTTATAACAGACCTCTATTCCTCTATTTAACGAACTTCGGATAAAACGGACAAAAAATCCACACAAATGTAAAAGAAAACAAAACGTCCTGTTAATATTAAACGCACTTAAATTCAAGTATCGCCACTTGTGTACAATTTTCAGCGGCCATGATAATCACAAATTTTAACTCAAAACTTCAAAAGTGCAAAAAAAACTTGATTCCTTTCTCAAAGCAGGATTATTGGAAGCAAGCGCGTCGATATAAAACGGCAACGTCATTTTGGGACGAGAGTCCGAAAACAATTAATATAACTTCGTGTTTGTGTTTTGTATTGTTTATTTATATCTAAATACAGTGTTCATATTTTCAGAAATAAGTTTTTCGATTTATTTTAAATCTATTTTATATAACGAACTTTCGGCTTTAACGGACACCCACTCTCACCAATTAGTCCGCTATATCGAGGTTGTACTGTACTGAAAATGAACTTTTATTAGTCTATAATTTCTAAAAAAATAGAATATTTCTAATACCGAGTAAAATTCGGTATTTTTAAGTCTATATACACTTTCATGATAAAATTTTGGAAGGTCGTAACCCCAATAAATATACTAAAAGTTACTTCTTTATTTCCTTTCCATAAATTCTTTCGTCTCTGTTGAAATATTTTTGTTTAAAAAAAAAACGTTTTTTACTCATTGAATTCGGGTTGAATTGTATCTTTGCAAGATAATTATACAATGCAAGGAATTATATTCTTTTTTGTTGAGATTACTGTTTTTTTTTCTACCGCAACTTCTAGCCAGTGAACTGGACCAAACTGGTTCTTAATAAAGTTACATTTATGATGTTGTTCTCCCTAAATTGATACTTAATAAAATAATAGGCATGACATTAATCAATTATTCAAACGAGCATACAAACAAACATGTTTTTTTACTCCACATATTTCAAGTGATATTATATTATGAGCTACTTCAATGAGTAAACGGGCAATTAAACACGAAATTATATCAAACCTATGTGCTTACCAACTCACGAAATAATTATAAGGGTTAGGATTTGTTCTCTGTATGTGGGTTAGCCATTAAGTAATGTTCTAACTACAAAAAAAAGTACCTGCTTTGAAAGGAGAAAAAATGCCCTACATCTCATCTTTCCACTTATTATTACTACGATGGTGGTCAGTTCGGTTAGAAGTCAGTAATCTTAATATCTAACATACTATTTTCTCCTAACATTTCTCTTTATACACATACACACACACACCTCCGTAGTGTAATGGTCAGCTCGCTCGGCTACCTTTATGGAGGTCCCGGGATCGATTCCCAGGGGGGGTTAAGTAAATATAAGTGATTCTTTCACTCTAACATTTATTCAATATAACCCTGGACTGGTACCTCAAGCGGAGGGCTGATCACCTTTCCTTCATGTGTTGACGATTATGATAACACCGCATTTATATGATGCAGTGCCCTATGCACCATTGGGGTGCAGACAAGGGTTAGAAGATATACACACACACATATATATATATATATATATATATATATATATATATATATATATATATATATATTATATATATATATATATATATATATATATATATATATATATATATATATATATATATATATATATATATATATATATATATATATATTGTATACATCTTCTACCATTCTATACATCATTGTGAACAAGGATTTAGACAACATAAAATGTTATGAATCTCTGATATAATTTAAACACCTCAGAGGAGAAACGTTCTTACTATGCATGCGGTTGAATGCACAGTTAAGGGGAAAATACGAGAAGGAATCTATAGAAGCTCTCCTAACATTCTGACAAGTTATCAAATGCCGGTAAAACGATGGTTATTACTAGACAATAGCCACTGCTTAGTACAGATGAGGAAATGGCTTTGAGATGATGTGCATATTAGGAAAACGTTCCGATAGCGGTAGTAAAGAACAGACATTCTACAATTCCGCACGTATGGCGAACCAATAATATACCCTGGAAAATGTTAAATTACACATCTCCTTCATTCGAGTCGAACCACGCTGTTGGGGCACGATAAATTCCGCATACAATTCGATATAATCTTTCGCCGTATTACATTTTATCAGTTAGGTACTTTGTACAAAAAAAAAATTCCAATGGAAAATTTCATCGTTATTATTATGGAAATATTCAAACTGTTTCGGATTTAAGTAGCAGTTTGAATCGTATATTTACATTCAGTAATTGAAACAAGTGTATTCTAATATTTTAATCAATGGATAGATTACTATGCACTGCTCTTGGGCACATATAATTACATAAATATTTACATTACATATGTAAATACTCGAAAATTGTATTAAAGAATATTCAAATTATGAAATGGACATTAAATTAGTATGTATTGTACATAAACATAATATAACGTGTGCATATTTTTTTTTGACATCTCATCAAAGATGCAGAAGAATATGGAAGTCTGGGCATTTACGGGGCTGACGACCGTCATAGGCTGGTTTAAGTGATCACTTTACACACGTGTAACATTCACCAATTCTACCCATTATTGACAACCACACTACTCAAATTCATGGAAGTTCTATATATATGAACCAATTTAGAAACCTTGTTCTTGAATCACTAGAACTTCACTAGAGACATCTATTGAAGATATCCATATATATATATATCCAGGATTCGGATCTCACATACTAATATAAGAGTTTCTGCTTAGTAAAAAGCTTCTTTACATCTCACCAATAGATGTCTCTAGTGAAGTTCTAGTGATTCAAGAACAAGGTTTCTAAATTGGTTCATATATATATAGAACTTCCATGAATTTGAGTAGTGTGGTTGTCAATAATGGGTAGAATTGGTGAATGTTACACGTGTGTAAAGTGATAACTTAAACCAGCCTATGACGGTCGTCAGCCCCGTAAATGCCCAGACTTCCATATTCTTCTTCATCTTTGATGAGATGTCAAAAAATAATATGAAAATAACTCCTGTAATTGGAGATAATCCAGATTTTGTGAACAAGTATTTGGACACACTCAAAATGTTGCATAAATATATTTTGAATTTAAAAGCTAGGTTCTAATCCATGCAGTATTTTCTTTTTAAATTTGTTTAAAAACGTACTTAAAACGTTTTTTTTTTTATAAGGAAGATCGCATATACAAATAAATAGGAAAGAAATAAGGGTTTTATATTTTTAAAAAGTGGGGAACATAATTTGGAATGTAGTTTCATACAGAATAAATAATGCAACTATTTTAAAAATGGAAAAAAATGTTTTTCAAATTTTTTTCAAATTTAAACTTTTTAAATGTAAGTTTTATGTAGTAAATATCACTACTTCTTAAGATCTATTATGACACGTGGTTCGATGCATTCCGTATCTTTTCCAAATACCGTCTTTTCCAAATACCGATAGATTTTAAGTAATAGTTGTATTTACCATATAAAACCTAAATTAAAAATGGATATATATTACCACAAAGCGACTGCCTACTCAATTAGTGAAATCAAATTAAAACACTATGGCATTTCATCTAGCTTAACTCTTGTATTTCATGGCAATCACTTTATCTTTTAAATATTTCCTTAAACAATTTAAATAAAAAATCTATCCATAATTTAAAGCTCCATTTTCAGGGCATTGTTATAAAAAATCAACAAAAAACAAAATACCGCGGTTAAAAATCAACCCCCATTAGCTATATAAAAAATTGTTAGAAAATATTTATACAAGTACACAATATACACGTCACACATTTAATAATGTAGGTATGTACATGTACGTACCATACATAATATCTAATTGTATATGTGTACATGTGTATTATACTCGTAATCATATGAATCTCTAGACTGGCAGTAACGTGTAGGCCAAGGCTTACAGTTTAAATTCATCAAGGATACAATATATTTATATAAACTTACTCGTGACCGCTTTCGATTAGTTATTTAATACATAAATTTGACCTCCGGGGAAACGACGAACATTATTTACCACTAATGTGACCACTCGAGGTGTTTACGACATATTTTTTGTCGAAATAACGAATGGAATGAGAGGGAAAATCAACTGTCGTCTCAGACAAATAAGTTTCACTTTGTGTCAATAATTATTTACTCCTAAAAAAGATCGATGGATGGCAGATAAAACATCACGAGTTTTAGGAGTGCGGTGGTTTGACTTCGTGAGAAATGAGAAAATAGGGCGTAGGACGCAGCAAACCGTGGAAACAACTGTCGTCAAGAAAAGGCGATTTAGTTGGCTATATCATGTTTGCATGCCTCCCGACTTACAAAAAAAACTTGTAAAATTGAACTAAGGTTCTTTTTTTACTTCAGTATTAAATATTCTTTTAAGTAAACTAAAAAAAAGTAAAAAAAAAATATTTATTGTAAATAATTATTATGGCGCCTTAAAGTTTTTTAACACAATTTTTTTTCGAACCCGCAGAAAAAATATTTCACTTTTTTCCTGTATTTTTGTTCACCTAGAAGAAAAAAATATTATTAATAAATCCTTTTTCAGTTTTTTTTTCTGGGAAAAATTACGAGATGGATCTTGGAAGACTGCAATATACACGTCACACATTTAATAATATTTCTGTAAGAATTCTGTCATATAAGTTTTTATTTTTGTATTCATTACCTATATATAAAACCATACCTCAAAATTGAAAAACATCATTTATTTTTTCCTTTCCGTTTTTTTTTACAAAAATCTATATTACAACGTTCTGATTCAGGATACCCCATTGCTCAATCAAGCTTGCCTCTTTTACAAGGCTTTCAAGTTCCCAACGTTCAGGACGTCCACTACTGATAAACTTACAAACAAAAGTATGTTGCAGACTACAGTTTTAATTAAGGTTTTTCTTATTTTTAAACTTACGTTATTATAATCAATTTTATTAGATTAAACTTTTATCATCCCGAAGTAAACTCGTAATTGGAGTATAACCCAGAATTTATGAACAAAAATTTAACCAGACTTAAAGTGTATGTATTTATTTTTACTATCATCAATTTCATTTAAAAATACCTTCTGATTAATAAAGTTTTTTTTAAGAAGTAATTATCCGTCTACGACACGACACGATGCGGAGTTCTCGCTAGCCTGCCATTTAAAACGTGGGCCCGTAGTAAGAGAAACTAGTTTTGCAACACTAATTCAAATGTCAGCAATGTGATAAACGGATCAACCGATGTAGAACGATGTGTATACGTCGCTTTGCAATAGTGACTTAAGCCCCAAAAAAACTAATTATAAATTTTAATACATTCACATTAGAAACAACAACAAAATGTTTGCGACTCAACCAGCTGGTCGATCGAAAGAGAAAACGTATAACCATCTTCAATTAAAACGTAAAAATGGAGTAATCTGCATGAACAAATGTGCAATAACGAACGGCTAAATTATGACTATATACAAACTTTTAATATTTTAATCTCAAGACATAAAATATTGATGGTATTAAAATTTCATTAATTGATTCGGCAGTCACTTTGTGGTAAAATCTATACATTTTTAATTATTTTCAAACACCATATGGTGTTTGAAAATGATGCGTAATGTGTCGAAACACGTGTCATAATAGATTTTAAGAAAAACATGGTATTTACCATGTAAAACTGAAATAAAAAATTCATATTAAAATTTTCAAAATGAACGATATTATCATTTGTACATCATCATTATCATCTTCTAAAAGCAGCGCCTTGTTGTGTCAGCCACTTGTCTCTGTCAGTCGCCATCCTCTTGAGCTGCGAATAGGAGGAGACGTCCATGAGCCGCTTCAAATCCTGGAAGTATGAAGTTCTTGGGCGGCCTCTTGTTCGTTTTCCCAAGATTCTTCCTTCGAAGATGTTGCTAAGAAAGGTGCTATGTCTAATTGAGTGCCCTATTAGCTTGGCCTTCCTCTTCAAAATATGATTTATAAGCTCTCTTCTTTCTTTTACGTCCTGCAACACCTTTTGTACATATGAATTGAAAAAAAATACAAAGAAATTAACTTAAGCATTGAGCGTAAGTCTCTCTCCAAGTACAAGAGCTTAGTCTCTTTTTTGGAGAGTAACAGTGTACCTTACTAGTATAAGATAGGTTAAAAGTAGAAATTTCTACAGATTTAATTAAATTGCATTTTTTCGTAACTAACTTTAAATAAATCAAAAAATGTATATCGACAAATAAAACTGTATTTGCTAATTTGTTCAAAATCTCAAATCTCCTCAAGTTAGTAACCGATTGGTTTGAAAGTTTTTAAAAATAAGGAAGGTAAAGGAACCAGAATCAGGTAAAGAGTGAGGGTAGAAATGGTTCAAAAACCAAGGAAAATGCATATTTTCCATCATATAAACATTCAAATCATAAATGAATAAAGAATATTAATTTACGTATGTATCTAAAGATTTCTTATAAGTAAATGGTTTTTCTTACATGTTAACAGTCGATACGTGTATATTAGTGTTTGTGGGTTAACACCATATTGCATATCACGAAGAGTATAAAGAATACGAGACCAAAAATATGCAAATGTTATAGGTATATTATACCTACATGCATACATAGATTTCTAGTTTAAAACCAGAAAGAACTGTATTTGCAATTTGCATTTATAATGCCCATTTATTTATATGCACTGCGATATTTGTATTGAGCGTTCTTCTAGTTTCTTGTTCTCTATATTTATATTGACTAATACTTAAGTTACTAAATCACTTTTTTATAATAAGATTCAGACTCAACAAATATTTATAACGGTGATATTTAAATCGCATTCCGAAAGCGACTTTAAATAAAAAGAGTTATATTTCTGTATATTATTTTTGAGAGTCAATATAGGTAATCTCAGCCTCGAAAAATACCCTAATAAAACTACATGTATAGGCTTTATTAATGAGATGATACAGACATTTATTAGAATCCCAGATAGAGACTTATAATTATTTTGTTTATGAAAATTTTTGTTTATTCTGAATTATTTTGGGCAAGCACATTGAACATCAAGACACAAACTACGGCTGGGTGTTCTGTTTAAACAAAATTTTCCAGACACTCTTTAAATAATTATAAAACGTGTTGAATTGATATGAATGGTAAATGAGATATTGATCATTGAACCAGCCAAATGCCAGGTCACAAGCCTTGGAATGCTCAGACTTCTATATTCTTTCGTATAGAAACGATAGATGCTTCATCTTAGACCAATAATATTCCTATTTTTTGATCTTGAAATTAAAAAGTACATACAAAATAAATGGAGTCTTAATAATATGTATTTTAAAAAATAATTTGGATGATTTATATAACGCCATATTCGTAAAATACTTCTTCAAGGGCGCTTACACAGTACATATATTCCACCCTCATCCTTTAAAAACAATATATTTTTCTAGTATTTTAATTACCTTAGCCTTGTGTGTTATCATGCCCTTAAAATCGACATAAACGAAACCTGATTTGTTTTACAAAAAATGGAATAATATGGTTTCCTAATTTCTCTACATTGTTTGCCGAAGAAACGTTGTTTTTTTGCAATTGATGAAAATAATTAGTTTTTATTTATTTTTTATATCCCTGATTAATGTAAGATGAAAAAGTGTCGTTTTACTGTCAGCAAAATGTCAAACACATCCGATAAATTGTGAAAATTGATGTCACGGTGACAGGTGAAGACGAATGGCAAAACCAGGTTGCGTTTTTTACTGTTTTCATTATTTTAAAAACCAGTTGTTAAACACCATTTAGTAATTCCGCTAATAATGCAATAATGTTGCAATATTTATTGATACAAATACAAATACGTCAATCATGAGTTTTATTTTTTAAAAATCGACGCATGGCGATATTTACAACCAAAATTGTATAGTAGAGTTGTCCTCGCAAACCAAATCAACATAAATAATATTCAGAGCTTCGTGAACAGCAAGAAAAATGGCTATCACATGATTTAGCAACACGAAGAACCGTTATTTTAAATCGATTTCTATAATTTAAATGCTAATTTACCAATCCTTTTAAAATACCATTAATTATATTTGTAGATTTTTTCAGGTGTTTGAGTTGATATTGGTAGCTAGATAGGTACATTCCATATATCGAAAATTAATTAAAAAAATTTTAAAAGAGAAATATTTGTGTTTTTTGTTATTATTTAAATTTCATATTATTTCAGTGAGCCTAAGCGGCTCATTATTAGAAATAGGTATCAAATTGTGGTAGAGTGGGTTCGAACCGAGAAACTCCGACTTAAGAGTCCACGGGACCACAACCCGACACAAATATACATAATTATACAATGCCATAGAAAAATATGCTGTGTTTTTTGCCGAAAGTAGAGAAGACCTGCAGGCGCTAGTGTCAAAGTGTACAATGTATGCAAGGAAAGCCATTTGACGAATATTGACACATCCAAAGTCATGGTTTTTGAAAGAGAATATAATTCCCATTTACATACTACTATTTTACACCCAGATGGATATAACAGAGAAGTAAATGGGGACATTTTGGAACAGGTAGATGATTTCGTATAATTGGGAGGTATGAATGGAAAAACTGGGAACAGAGTGAAATTGGTTATACGAGTAGTGAACAAAAACTTATCAGCAAAAGCTAAACTTGCAGTACACAACGGAGTCATGGTTCCAACTCTTATGTATGGACGTGAAACATGGAGTTGGCAAAAGAAGGATAAAATAGACTGAATGCAAGCAAAATGCGATCTTTCAGACAAAAATACGGCAAAACGATATATGATAGATTAGGAAATACTGCAAGGCTGAGATAATCATTATTAATAAAATGAAGGAAGCTGTGATAAGATAATTTGGGCATATGGAACGAATAAGAGAAGGAAAGACAATAAAAAGGTTCATGAGGCGAATGTAGTTGGAAATAGGAGCAGTGGAAAACAGTGGAAAATTTGGCATCATTAATTTTTTGAAAATATTTGAAAGTGGTCAGGTCAGGAGTCGGAATAATCGGCGGGTATTTATAAGAAGATGAAAGAATGTGGAAGAGGCGAAATTTGTTTGGAAATAAATATTGGTGTAGCGTTCTATTCTCTCTGCCTAACCCTATGGAGAAACGACCTCATGTTGGTTAGTTAGTTAATTATAAAAATATATAAGCCTATAAATGAAATACAATAAGTTTTACCGTTTTTTTGAAAACTGTAATACAGTATTGCCGGCCATTCTCGATATGGACAAAAGGCAATAGACAGGCACAATAACAAAACCAGATGGAACTGTAATTTTATTTATAGCTCGTTATATCGAATAATTTTCAAAGTTAACCACTTACAACACACCGCTCTTTCCCGACACACACACGCATTCTTCATTCTGTACAAATTACAAAAAAACATAACGGAATTCCTAACACCTATCATACGAATGTCTCACGATATTTAGGATATTAACACATTAACTGCCAAAAGCTGACTAGTCGGCTTTTCGCTGCCAACCGTAAACAACCAAACACCGACTACATACCTAGTAAATTTTTCTACCCTACGTACTGGAAATAATTCTCACAGTTTGGTTATTTGGAAGACCCGGTGTGGTATTGTGCGGGATGCCAGAATAGGATATTTAAAGAATGCGTACTTACAGTTGGTTTATTGATATAAATTCTTACACTTTAATTACTATTGATATTAATTATTATAATTTAATCTAATTGATTATGCAACTTTGAATTAAATATGTAGCTAAAATATACGTCCTTCAGCAATCAAGCGATACAGTGAATCTCGGTCTCCGTGCTTCGGTTGGCCGCTTTTGTTGAATCCGCTCGGGAATCTCCGTGGCGAATTCGTATTTCAGTGTTGTCAACCTGACAACACCAAATGGCGTGGCCGGACGCCTACAGTTATGAAATGGAAAAGGGGTATATCTGTCAATTTTTTCTTTTTCTAAGTTTTTTCCACAAAGTGTCTAAAATAGTGTATCCCATAATCTGGCAAAAGGATATAGCTGTAGTTGCAATACTTATTTAGTTATATCAAGATATGTACATAAAAATACATAAAACAAATGAGTTATTTAATCTCACAAGTTTGTTTTTACTCTCCTTTATAATTTGGTCTGAGACAGATATACCCCTTTGCCTTTACACTACCGAATTATAAACATCACTATGTCGATTTAAAAATTTTAAACTATTTATTTAAAAAGGATAATGACTAATAAAAATGTGCATGCATTATTTTTTGTCGAAAATTTACAAGTTGAAGACAATATTTTTGCGCTTGAAATTATAAGCGAAAAATCGTATTGTGATGCATTTCAGATACATTTTGTATTTATTAAACATATTGTTTTTAACGTGTAAAATTTTGACAAATAAAAGTGCATTTTTGTATTTCTATTAACATCCCTTTTAAATGAATAGTTCAAATTTAAAATCGATAAAGTGATATGCATAATTGTGAGAATTGTTTCCAGTACGTAGGGTAGAAAAACAGACTAATCGATGTTTGGTCGTTTACAGTAGGCAGCGAAAAGGCGAATAGTCGGCTTTTGGTAGAATAATAAAAATCATAATAATCAAACGATTGGTAGAGAAATTATGAATGTATTTATGAATTGCGTGCATTTTTTCAAAGTCGTTACAAATATGCTTGGTTTTTAAGGCAAGTCTATGAGAAATTCGTTGGTTAATAAGGTGTTAATAACTACAAATTACAAGTCAGCAAGTTCATCTACATTTTGGTATTGAGCCATTTGTGACCTTGCCCTGAAGGTAGATATGCGCGGTACCTATTCACGTTCAATGTATGAACATTGATCAAAAGGCATAGATAAAAATTATGTAACATTCAAGTAATATCTGTATATGACAGCTCAAATTGGTTCTCGTAACCGTTAGC
This sequence comes from Brachycentrus maculatus, assembly GCF_059751285.1. Classification (NCBI taxonomy): domain Eukaryota; kingdom Metazoa; phylum Arthropoda; class Insecta; order Trichoptera; family Brachycentridae; genus Brachycentrus; species Brachycentrus maculatus. Next base: position 603,888 of record NW_028280778.1, read on the forward strand.
AGCTTTTTAAGCAAGTTTCCACTCAATTATCAACGTACGTAAAATGCATTCAATCATTCCTTGTGTTAATTGCTTGAAAGTATAGAATGTTGTTATTTTGAGGTAGATACTCGTATACTGCGGATTTTTCAATATTTTTTATAGTTACAAAATTAAATACAAAAAATAGGACTATTTTATTTATCATAATCTGGTTTAGTGATCACTTTACACACGTGCAACATTCACCCATGATTGACAACAACACTACTGAACATTTTGGTGCTCCTAGATATATGATCAATCTCGTGACAATACATTTGAGTTCACAAGACCCATCTCTGTTGGATTGAGAAAGCTATCATTTAGCAGAGACCCTTTTATTTGGATGTATGTAAGATCCGAACCCCGGATAATTTTTACATACTGGGAATTCTTCATCAATGTTGAGATGTCAAAAAAATGTACAAATAACTTTTTAAAATGGAGGAAACTCATTTTAGAAGTATTTGGACAGATTCAAAATGTAGTGGAGAATGCAAGAGTTTAAATGTTCTTTGACGATATATTATATAAAGGCTCGATACAAGTCAATGACCCAAACCGACTCCATGAAATTGCATATTCATTTCTCAACATAAATAAATGCGTACAAACAAGTCAGTATATAGTACTAACCCTTACCAATATGTTCTGGGCTCTGAGAGGTACCTACCGGCTCACAATCGCTATGAATAATTACAATTGATCAAATGAATAATATCTCGCGACCGACATTAACGTATGTATCTCGGGCGAGATGGATGCTTCATTGGGTTATCTTTGAATTTGAGTGAATGCTATCGCCGAGGCACGAGAGACATATTTTAATCGAAAGATTTATAATGTAGAACGCACGACTGATATACGCGAGAAGATTTATAATGCGCCGGTGAAATCCATGAGAATTGGACAGAAATTGTCTAAACACCTGCGTGGAAATAGACAATGGCCATGGGTAGAGATGTAATTACACATATTTCCTGACCGTATGACGTAACTTTCATAACGACGACATTGTGTGCCGGTTGCATTGTTTTTACTTTTTACGATTTTACAATTTACAGGGTGATGCGTTTGAAGTGAGTTTAATTTTGAAGCAAATCAAGAAAGAAAATTCAACTAGTATTTCATAGTAGTCATAGATGGATTAAAAATAAATATGGTTTAATTAATTTTTAAATATTTTTTCATGGTTTCAAAAATAAATAAGATTTCATTTATAATATACTATGTTTTTCAAGTTAATCATAAATTGAGTGGGTAATTATAACAATTATTGTAGGATAAGTCAGACAGAGGTTTTAGGTTCGTCCCCTACTCTGCCAAAATCTGATTCCTGTTTTGCACAAGCCGCTTAGCTGAAATAGGTGTTTATCATAAGAAAACAAATGTTTATAACTAACCATCACGCTACTTCCCACGGGGTAAGGCAGAGAGAATAGAACGCCACACCAATCTGTCTTTGCAAACAATCCTCGTCCCTTTCACATTCGCGCATCTTTTCATACATACCTGTTGATTATACTTACTCCTGTCCTGACCACTTTCAAGTTCATATTTGAAATAGTTTATGAATCAATAATCATGGCAAGTTAGTGGCCAACTATCGTTCATTAAAAGAATTTTCGGTTATTTATTCAAAGGGAAAAAAGTCTATAATTTGACGAATATATTACTTTTTGTGTTATTATTTTTACCATAGAAAATAAGCATATTTTAAAAATAATTTCGACACGATTATCTAAAAAAAATAAGGGGAATACGCAGAATGCGAACGATCACGCTGGAGGTCGATCGTGCCTTCGTGCGCGATTTAAAAAAAAAATATATATATATATATATATATTGGATTTGGGAATACATATTGAAAAAATATTTTTATATATTTTTTTAAATCCTTGCCGTTCAATAACTCTTTGTTTTTGAAAATCATATATTTACTTCGAAGAAAAACTTATATTTTCACTACAAAAGGGTGTTTAAAAAAAAATCAATTACTTCAAATATTTATATTCCTGGGTTCAAAGAAAATTTTGTTACGATTTATCGAGTATTGGACCTAAGACAAATGAGTTAATTCAATTAATATTCGTTCAGGATAGTATGAAATGAATATTAGAGTGATACACAATCATTTTGACTCCCCCAAGAATCAAACCCGGGGCGTCTAGCATAGTACTCAAACGCAGTAAACACCACACTATGGAGGCGGACAATACAATATTGGTAATTGGTAAGTAAAATTTGTGTGTTTAAACCATGAATAGATCGTTATATAGAGTACCGTGGATTCAGTTTTAGATAATACCGTTTACATAATATATAAGTACAATGGCTATACAATATAATAATATCGATTGGCGTAATATTTCCTCGATCCGCTATGAACTTTAACCCTGGGTACTCGGGAGAGGATTATAGCTCAGAGAGAGGTCAGTGATCGGGCGGTGAAGGCAGCTAGGGAGGGAAACAAAGCTACGGACAGCTGCTAAGCCCAGAGCGGGGCCACTAAGGAAGTACTATAACAAACCGACTACACGGGCTGTATCTATTGCAAGGACCGAACGATAGCTCATCAGCGTATGAGCGTGTTCCGACGGAACTACACACATTAACAAAGAAATTCATAATCATAATACACGAGGACATGTGGAGCCTATAAACACTACTAAATTTGAAGTAAGGTCCTGAAATTATATTGCCAATAACCAAATTAACCAGCTGCCTGACATATCGCTACTCCTTTCAACAACGTCATATATCAAAAAACTTGATTTTTCAGAAGATCGTTTTTAAAGTTTAAAAATATTATACAATGTATTAAAAATTAATATTAGCCACTTATTGAACTTTTTACTGTACAACAGATCTTTTTAGGTAAAACCTGAAGGTTTTTTCTGCATTTGAAAAATATTAAGTATATTTAAAAAATAATAATTAAACAATACCTTGATAATAATTACCAATTTCTTCAAAATGCAAAGACAACACTTTCTGCCCTGTAGCGGGTAAGTATCAAGTTAAAAATATTTCGCTTTTGCTGGGATATAGTACATTTTCAGGGCATTCCGAAAACATGCACAACTGAAAATTGACGATTTTTGATTTATGACGTTCATGAAAGGAGTGAGCGGTATATAAAAAAAACCCATTCGGGGATCCAAAATAAATGATCTGAGAAGGTACTTTATGGAAATATATATGTAGTGATTAGTCATATTTTCTTATTTTGTTTTTACCTTATGTTTTATATATATTTTTTTTATTTGTTATATTTTCTCTTTTTTTATATTTTTTCATTTCTTTATTTTAAATTTGCTTCTTACCTTATGTTTTCTCATTTATTTCTTTTAAATATGCTTCTTGTGCCTATTTATTATACTTGTTTATTGTTTTTATATTTTGCCATTCATTAGTATTAGTTTTGGTTGTTTAAAAAAAAATGTTACTTTATTATTTGTGTTCCAGTCTTGTTAACCTTAATCCCATGTCCCAAAATGAGAAATAGAAATGACTCGTCGGGAATATTATATGTAAATATGATTCATGTATGTAATGTGTTTTGAAATAATAATAATAAAATAATAAAACCCTTTTCCGCACCCAAATGGTGCATAGGGCACTGTGTTATATAAACACAGTGTTATCTTGATCGTTTTTACACATGAAGGAAAGGTGATCAGCCCTCCGCTTCAGGTACCAGTCCATGGTAATATTGAATAAATATTACAGTGAAAAAATCACTTATATTTATTTGACCCCCCTTGGGAATCGAACCCGGGACCTCCAGAACGGTAGTCGAGCGTGCTGACCATTACACTACGGAGGCGGACAATGTCCGCCTCCGTGTTTTGAAATAAATAAATAAAAAAAATAAACAATTTTTTATCTGAGGTTTCTTAAGGCCCAATAATCAAAAGCCTGCAATATAATTTTAATTAAACCCAGATAACATTTTACGTATTTTTTTTACTTGTTTCATTAATTGATTCGGCACTTTGTGGTAAAATCTTTACATTTTAATTTAAGTTTATTAGTAATACGGTGTTTAAAAATAATGCAAAATACATCGAAATACGTGTCACAATTGAAATAGTAGTATTTGATTAAGTAAAACTAAATTATTTTTTTTCATTTAAGTTTTAAATTTAAAAAAAAAAAATTACTTTGAATTGAATTGGTTTTCAAAAAAAGGAGTTATTGAAAGGTAAGAGATTATAAAAATATTTTTTCAAAATATACTATTATTTAAACAAATAAAAACAATATTCCAATATATATTCTTTAAAAAATGAGCATGGAGAGACTAGTAATTCCTAGGAAACGTCGGTAAAATTTACCAATATTTTATTTTAATTTTAAGTGCGTTGATATTTACCTCAACCTACTAGAATATTGTGTCCACATTTGCTAGGTATGTCGTGATTTTATGGTATACAATAGAGAAGGATATTGTTTGTAGTCAGTATTATAATATTGGGTAATTTGTCCGCCTCCGTGGTGTAATGGTGAGCGTGTTTAGCTACCGTGCTGGAGGTCCCAGGTTCGATTCCCAGGGGGGGTGAGAATAAATATTAGTGATTTTACACTCTAATATTTATTAAATATTACTCTGGACTGGTCCCTGAAGCGCAAGAGTGATCACCTTGCCTTCATACAATTAACGATCAAGATAATATTGCGTCAATACGATGCAGTGCCCTATGCACCATTGGGTGCGGATAAGGGTTAGAAGAAGAAGAAGATTATAATATTTGTATGTTCATTTTTAAACACCCTTGAAATGAATTTTTTATGAAAACAACGGTATATAAATTGTCTAATATTATTAGTATCAGGTTTATATATGAAGGTATGGATTGTATGCTAGACTGACAATAGAACCACTTTGAAATAACATCAATCTCAAATTAATTACAAATGGATTGGGCAAACAGGAATTAGATCAGTTATTAGTTCCGGATCTTCTTCCACAGCGAATCACGGAAGAATGTTGCGTTAGTTCCACGTGCCAGGTTTCCGGTTTTAGTGAATCCAATGGATTTCCCATTCTGTCTCACCGTGAACATCGTGATTACTGATTCTGATTACTGCAGTAACAAATGGTTCCAACCTGTTGAGAACATCCATCAAACAAGGCTGGCAGCAACCGCAACTAGTCGACGACTATTTCTCTCACCATTAATTTCCGCGGGACTGAGTAATCGGAGCAAACAACACAGCTATAACGCGGGAAAATGCAAAGAAATGAAGGAAAAAATCACTGATAACAAATATTTAATACAAAAATAAAACACTCGTCTTACGAGTACATTCCTTTTGAGTTTGATTAAAGAAAGCACTTGTTTTTATACCACTTGACATGTAATATGTAACATGTCTTACCACAAAGTTAATGCCGAAACAATAAATAAAATACTTTTGAGTTTAAAAATATTGTCTAGTTTCGAGAATTACATTTTTTTCTGGAATGTTTTTCGCAGATACTTTGTGGCACATGTTATATGTTTTATGTGGCACTTTTGATGTTACATGTTTAACCCAGTTCAGTTTAAATCAGTACATGTTTAACCCTGATGATGACAAGGTTCTTGTCGAAACCGGTTGGAGAAAAAATGTACCAATAAAAAAGGTGGTGAAAAACAAAGTTTGTTTAGTTCATAAAGTTTTTAAAAATGTGTAATGTATACAGCGCTATTTTCAAAATATAACATATTTACTGAAGGGCGTTTCTCGGTGAGTTGTTCTCATTAACAGGTTAATGCGAGTATTTTTCACCTGTTGATGAGAACATTTCATAGATCACAGTCGCCAAAACTTGACATGTTTACACTATAAACAAACTCAAAAGTGGTTTTATACAAGTGTTCAATTTTAATATTTAAATCATTATGTTATTATTTCACCAAGTCAAAGCCAAATCAATAAATAATAAATATATGAAGAAGGTTTATTTTTAATTTTTATTTGTCATAAATGTGCATTGGTTACTATACTTATGTATTTTTAAATAAAAAAATGCTAAAAGCATTAAAAACAAGAAATTGATAATTAAGAAATTCCTCAAAATGATTCAAACAAATCTTAAATATAAAAATAAATAAATAAATAAATTTAAATATGTAATTCATTTTCACAACATTTGAGTGTATCCAAATACAAGTTTTCTTTTGATATCTCAACATAGATAAAGAAGAATATTAAAGTCTGGGTGTTTATAGGGATTATGACCTGTAAACGGTTGGTTAAGTGACCACTTTACATTCATTACATTAAGCATGATTGACAACCATAGTACTCAAATTTTTGGGTGGAATGGTGAATGTTACACCTGTGTTAAGTGATCACATAACCAGCCTATAACGGGTAACGTGAGCCCTGTAAATTACCCAGACTTCCATATTCTTCTTAATCAGTGTTAACGTGCCAGAAAATAAAATAATTAATTTTAGTTGTGTACGCAAGTGACTAAAGATAAAAGGTACATCAAGCATATCGCAAATCACTATAAATAATGTGAAATGCTTGGATTCTTGGCATCCAGAAAACGAGAATTTCATAAATGATAAAATAATCATAAGTTGTTAAAAAATAATCAACGTCTGAACGAGGCTTAATTGGCCTGAAACGAGGACGGTAATCGATCTTACGTTCTCTGCCGAGTTGTGGTGATGGCTTAACCACTAAGCCATCAGATGGCTTTTTATTTTATTATTATTACGTATAAAATATTACTACTCTCTTAAGCGACTCTCTGCGACCCAAACTGATTGAATTGAATGTTAATAAGGAAAAATAGCATCGCAATATAATGTATCTACGAAAAATCCAGTGAGGATACCTTTTTGCAATTACTATAAATCTGTAAATATAGTAACCCTTATCTGCATCCAATAGAGTACTGTATGGAAAGATAGGTTATATGAAATATGTATAACATTGAAAAATCAATATGTACATATATTTGTTCGCACTGGGAATCAACCCCTGGTCCTCGGCAAACGCACTGACCACTACTCACCACCACGTACTGTCCAGTGATCGAGTTTCGACGGTACCAACATCATTTTCTCTAGCCTCCCAGTCTGATAATTTTTCCAACGACAAACCCGGTAACTGGTCAAATAAAATAAACGCGGAAAAAAAACTATTTAGTTGTTAGTTTATTATACTTTTTTATGTTAGATATGAGAAACTTTTATGTGATGAAAAGCTCATGTAAATATATTCATGCTTACATAATTTAACTATGAAGGGAAATAATTATGAAATTTATGTGAATTAGGAGAATATTCGATCTCCAAGAACTATCAAGGTCATGAGAATTTTGAGCTTATTTTGTGAAATAACGAAAAAAGTGAAAATTACGATTTTAATTTGGGTGCGTGGTGTTTTATTTGATTGAATTAAAACCACATTTCAAATGAGGAATGAATAAAAACTGTTTTGACATTCCATTCTTATGCTGGAACGTAAATTAAGTTTTCGTATCAAACTACTTAAATGATCATCTCAGATATTTTTAATCCAACTTCATATCATGGGAACACTCTGAGCTTCGAAATGTTGATTCAAACAGTCTTAAAACAATATTATCTCTAACAAAACGGTTGTACCTATAAAATCTGATACACAAAATTGGATTTACATAATCACGCATATAAATAACATATTATAAAGTGCTTCGATCGGAGAATCGTATTTGAATAGAACTATTAAATGTGAGAAACCATAAAAACTCCATAGTTTTTTTAATATTCCTATTAATTAAAAAAGGTTAACGAGTATTGGTAAAAAGCCAAAACCGTTTTACACTGTAAAATTTAAAATTTACCTACATACTACATATAAGTATGATACTTAAAAAATCAACAATTCATCATTAAAATACATCAGAGTTCATTAAAAAAAAACTGGTTAGTACACATATCGCTCACTCCTTTCAAGAACGTCATAAATCAAAAAACTTGATTTTTCAGGAGAACGTTTTTAATGTTTAAAAATATAATACAATGTATTAAAAATAAATATCAAGCCACTAATTGAACTTTTTACTATGCAACCGATCTTTTTAGGTAAAACCTGAAGGTTTTTTCTCCGTTAGAAAAATATTAAGTTTATTTAAAAAAAATAATTAAACAATACCTTTTCTTCAAAATGCAAAAACAACATTTTCTGCCCTGTAGCGGGTAAATATTTAGTTTAAAATATTTCTCTTTTGCTGGGGTGAAGTAAATTTTCTGGGCATTTCGAAAACATGCACAACTGAAAATTGACGATTTTTGATTTATGACGTTCTTGAAAGGAGTGAGCGATATATAGCGAAACAACAGGACGATTATAAATTAATTGCTATTATGAATGAACGAAAAGTTCGTATTTCTCAGTCAAGGCGGAATAATAGATAGATTTCTTAACTTAATTTTCTTTAAACCCAAGTAAAATTTTACGTAATTGAATTTTTCGTTTAAAACACCGTTTTTTATTGAAAAAATTAGTTTTTCTTCGAAATAAATTTATGTTTTTTTAAAAGAAAAGAGTTATTGAAGGTAAGGAGATAAAAAAAAAACAATATATATTTTTTTAATAAGTATATTTAATTTTTTTAATTTTTTTTTTTAAAAAGTCCGCGGTGACACGTATGGTTCATAGCGCAGTCGATCGCGTGCTAATTTCTATATTTGCGAGTACCTACCCACTTACACATAAATATCAAAATAGAAACGAATATGTTTTTTTGGTCAGAGAATATGGAAGATTTCCATAGTACCTGTGTTACATTGACGAAAAAATATCCTTGGGAGGAGGAAAAAATATCCTATATATTTTCACCTATTAATGAGAACCATCAGTATTTCTCGAAACTAGTACAATAAACATTAATAAACTCCAAAAAAGTCTTGATTGATTTAGTTTTTATTATATTTAAAGATCATGTTATTCCAGAAAGTTAAGACAAAGCTTTCAATAATAGAATTCAGTTTATTTCCGGCAACGCAGAGCCAGACCGCCTATTTTTTTAAAGAATATGTAATGGATTTTTTTTACTCCTTACCTTCCAATAACTCTTCTATTTTGAAAACCATATATTTGTTTTGAAGAAAAAAAATATTCTAATATAAAAAAGGTGTCGTAAGAAAAAATCAATTATGTCAAATGTTACTTGGATTCAAGAAAATTAAGTTGCGATTTAATGAATACTGGGCCTTTAGAGGGAGCCAAATGACTGAATGTAATACAGTCGACAGTATGTAATATGTAGAATGGTTCTTCCCTAAGAAGCTAGGTTGGTGTGTGGTATGTATGTATTGACTAAGAAATAAGAGTGGCCAATCCGTTAGCACCATCTACACCGCAGTAGTAATATAATATATAGAGCTGGGAAGAAAGTTAATGAAACATGACATCAGGCGTAATGCGAGCACGCTGTTACCATTTGCTTTATCTCATGTTAATTAAGAATCTCTTCCTATATCTTTTAACACAAGCAAAGAGATACTAGATGTACATTTATTAGGCACTGAAACTATTATCCTATACACACTATCCTATAAAATATAAAATGCATTTGTATACGGGTCATCGAAAGTAAAGTACGGTCAAAGAAACGGCGTTTTTCAGATTCACCGAAAAAAAATTAGTGGTTGTGTGAATCTCACTCCCTTTGACTGATGAGATTTAAAATAAATAAGGCAGTTTTTTTTTAATAAATTTCAAATACACGATATTAAGATATATTCTCTTAAAAACAGGCCACGAGGCCTACACCAAGAAGAATAAGAAGAAAAAGATATGTTCGAAAGATACGAAATAACGACATGGGGCGACAGATTCCAATACAGTCCATACACATAGTGCCACCATGCGATAATATATTCAACTACCTCATAAAATAATGGGGTAAAATACGATTATAAGTTACTTGGGAGTTATTTTAAATATAAGTATTTACAGTTCTTATGACCTATCATATGCCGGTTAAGTGTTCACTTTACACACGTGCAATATTCACCACCCTACCCATAATTGACAACCACACCATTAAATTTTTTGGGTATAATGGTGAATGTTACACTATGTAAAGTGATCACTTAACTTATCCATTACAGTTTATAAGCCCTGTAAATACATAGACTTCTATATTCTTCTTCATCTATGTTGAGATATTTTGTCCACCTCCTTAGTGTAATGGTCAGCACGCCCGGCTACCGTTCTGGAGGTCCCGGGATCGATTCCCAAGGAGAGTAAAATAAAAATAAGTGATTTTTTCACTGTAATATTTATTCAATATTACCCTGGACTGGTACCTGAAGCGAAGGGCTGATCACCTTTCCTTCATGTGCAAACGATCAAGATAACACTGCGTTTATATGACGCAGTGCCCTATGCACCATTGGGTGCGGATAAGTGTATTATTATTATCATGTTGAGATGTCAAAATGAAGAATTCGATATGTTTGATAATTTATATTGGGATTCACAAGTAAAACTATTTTTGGATTATAATAAAAATAAAAATTAAATTGAATAAATCTCTCCTGCTGAACTTTTAGTAGCATCCATATACGTATTTTATACTGGATATATATTCGTCCATACATGTTTTGTATGTCCCTACGAAACCCGGAGGCTTCGTTAAGGCGTGTTAAGGAAACCGTCTGATTAATGATCCTTTTATTGAGAAGCAGATCCCACACGCATTTAGGTACCTTTACATTTAGTATCTACCATTTTATTGACCATTGGAATCTCCGGTTAGCTTTTCGGCTTTTTCAAATATAGCTAAAGTCTAAAATTTAACCTGATAGAAAACGCATATTATTTTTTGACATCTCATCAAAGATGAAGAAGAATATGGAAGTCTGGGCATTTACGGGGCTAACGACCATCATAGGCTGGTTTAAGTGATCACTTTATACCCATTATTGACAACCACACTACTCAAGTTCTTGGTAGTTCTATATATTATATTATATAATAATAATAAAACCCTTATCCGCACCCCAATGGTGCATAGGGCACTGCTTCATATAAACGCAGTGTTATCTCAATCGTTTACACATGAAGGAAAGGTGATCAGCCCTCCGCTTCAGGTACCAGTCCAGGGTAATATTGAATAAATATAACAGTGTAAAAATCACTTATATTTATTTGACCCCCCCCCCGGGACCTCCAGAACGGTAGCCAAGCGTGCTGACCATTACACTGCGGAGGCGAACAGATATAATATTATATTATATATGAACCAATTTTTGAAACATTGTTCTTGAATCACTAGAACTTCACTAGAGACATCTATTGGTGAGATGAAAAATAACTCCTGTAATTGGAGATAATCCAGATTTTGTGAACAAGTATTTGCACACACTGAAAATGTTGATATAAAACTGCTCGCTGCATATTTAGGAAGGATTGAAAAATTTATTTATTAATTTATTGAAACTTCGTGTACAGATAAAAAGAACATTGGTGGACGTATTGCTAAAAAGCAATATCTTCCAACCAACCAAAACAGACTATTGATATTGATCAAAACGTTCATTCGTTCAAAATTTTCATTCGTTTTATCTAAAAGCCTAAAGATACTACCAATATATATCCTACCTGTACTCGTACATATGTTAGTGCGGCTCAGTCTGGTTAAATGGAAAATAGAGAAAAGATAAACCACACATTTGTAATATAATGTTTAATTTCGTAATGCTTGTGGGTTTACAATAATTTTATAGCTGTCAAAAATCATGCTGTTTGCCTTAAGCAAAGTTTAGTTTCACGTGTCTTTCTGTTTAGCTGAACAGATGGCGCTGCCATCTCAGAAAAATATTATTGAACAAAACTTGTTTTCACTTGTCTTTTATAACGTTGTGTCGAAATTTGAAAGCAGTCGGGGAATTAAAAAAAAACTATGATTTTAAGTAAATCAACATTTATATATTTTTATATAGATACACATATTATGTGTTCATAACGATCAGAACTAAGAACACAGAAATAAGAGATGATTGAAATACCCCAGAATCTTTAATTTAGATAAAACTTTTTTTTCTACTTTATTTATTTCTAAATTTAAAAAATATGGTTTCATTATCCTTATCGCTCTTAACGTGGGTAATTAAAATATAAAATATCCTTTGCCCAGCCTTGAAAATAACAAATAGACCTTATATAATTAAATTAAATGTAACAAATATTTTTGTAGTTTATACGATTATTATTTATATCCCTGCCCGGCAATGAATCAGCCCAGAACCGCGGGGTAGCCATCATACTTTATTACTTACATTTCTTATTCTACTTTAAAATTTATTAATTACTATTCCCGAGACATTATTTGTAATACTTCATGTTGCAGTCCCACGCAGGCGCCGCCCTGTCAGATATATTGAAGCATGGGAAATAATTATTATACCAGAAGAGGAATTATTTATATTATTTTAACACACCCAAAATATTCTGAGTAAAAATAACAGATCAAATTGAAAATCTTGCATGCATTTAAAAATAAGGGTCTTTGGTAAAAACCTAACTCAAGTCTACCCCGTGCTCGATTCCCAGGGGGGGGGCAAAGTTACATTTAATAAATATTCTTCTTCTTCTTCAAACCCTCATCTGCACCCAATCGTGCATAGGGCACTGCATCATATAAACGCAGTGTTATCTTGACCATGACCATAGGAAGGAGAGGTGATCAGCCCTCCGTATCAGGTACCAGTCCAGAGTAATATTGAATAAATATTACAGTGAAAAAATCACTTATATTTATTTTACCCTCCTTGGGAATCGAACCCGGGACCTCCAGAATGGTAGCCGGGCGTGCTGACCATTACACTACGGAGGCGGACAAAATATCTCAACATAGATGAAGAAGAATATAGAAGTCTATGTATTTACAGGGCTTATGAACTGTCATGGATAAGTTACCAGTCCAGGGTAATATTGAATAAATATTAGAGTGAAATTTTTTTACCTATATTTACTTAACTGGGAATCGAACCCGACTGAAAAATCACTGATATTTATTTAGACCGCCAGCACGGTAGTTAAACGTGCTAACCACTGCACTATGGATGAGACTTAATTTTTTTTTAAACATAGATCATAAATAATACTAACTATTTTACAAAATAAAACTACGTTCAACATTTTTTTAACCACTTTATATTTTTGGTACTTTTCTCCAACCAGTTTCGACAAGAACCTTATCATCATCTTCAGGGATAGACATGTACTTTGATGGACATGTACCATCCCTGAAGATGACAAGTTTCTTGTCGAAATCGGTCGGAAAAAATTCCAAAAATAAAAGTGGTTAGCACAAAGTTTTACATTTATTTTATAAAATGTGCCACAAAGTATCTGCAAAAAACCTATAAGAAAATAATAATTATTAACTATTTAAATTTAACAAAAAATTTATCATCGTGATTCTCAAACGATTTTCCTACTCCAAAATGCAACACCAAGCAATTTCAGCAAAACTTCAAATATTTGGCAATCAAACATTTCAATAAACTCCCTAAAGAAATAAAAAAATAGATGATATAAAAATACTTAAGAAAAAAATTTAAGATCTATTAATTCTAATCTTGAAAAAATATACAAAAAAAACTATTATTTCATTTATTATATAACATTAAACCACGAGTGTAAGTCCCTCTCCAAGCACAAGAGCACAGTCTCTTTTATGGAGAGGCACAGCGAATCGAAATATAAAAGTTCTCCATATGTATAAATGATTCAAATGTATTATTCATATTATTTTTTGACATCTCATCAAAGATGAAGAAGAATATGGAAGTCTGGGCATTTACGGGGCTTACGACCGTCATAGGCTGGTTTAAGTGATCACTTTACACACGTGTAACATTCACCAATTCTACCCATTATTGACAACCACACTACTCAAATTCTTGGAAAAAAAAATAATTATATTCCTGTAATTGGAGATAATCCAGATTTTGTGAACAAGTATTTGGACACACTCAAAATGTTGTAAATAAATTATCTGGTCAAATTATAAGCTTAATAATAAAAATGAAAATGGTATTTTCTGGCGTTTCTCATGTGTGTGATTATAATCCAGGATTCGGACCTCACATACTAATATAAGAGTTTCTGCTTAAAAAAAGGCTTTTTTACATCTCACCAATAGATGTCTCTAGTGAAGTTCTAGTGATTCATGAACAAGGTTTCTGAATTGGTTCATATATATAGAACTTCCAAGAATTTGAGTAGTGTGGTTGTCAATAATGGGTAGAATTGGTGAATGTTACACGTGTCTAAAGTGATATATATATATATATATATATATTTATTATATATATATATTTATATATATATATATATTTCTAAATCTCACCAATAGATGTCTCTAGTGAAGTTCTAGTAATTCAAGAACAAGGTTTTTAAATTGGTTCATATGTATAGAACTTCCGAGAATTTGAGTAGTGTGGTTGTCAATAATGGGTAAAATTGGTGAATATTACATGTGTGTAAAGTGATCACTTAAACCAGCCTATGACGGTCGTCAGCCCCGTAAATGCCCAGACTTCCATATTCTTCTTCATCTTTGATGAGATGTCAAAAAAATAAAAATGAAATATAACGATTTAATTTCAAGTTAAAATTAACATATATTTTTGTGCTCTTGAACACTGCATAGAATCTCTGATCTAAATAATGATGTTGTACAATTGCACGTAGTCGGCGTAACTAATATCATAATTATTATTGTTTATAAACATACCAATCTCATACTCACAAGATAACGAGTTTTATTTGGGCTACTTATTCGGGTTTGGACATATATGCAATTTAAAATAATGAAGAGGTGTGATCGCAGCACTGTACATTGAGCAGATTAGTCAACTTTAAACTATGTTGATTGGTGTTTTATCAAAGTGGAGTATCGAGAAGGTAACTTTCACCGATCATCATCACACTTGTACTGACTGGATGGTGCCTAAACATCCGCGATTCGCTCAACTTCCTCTACTAACATATAATATCCGGTAACATACAATTTCCTACCCTTTTTAACATAATTGAAGGTGAAAGTTATACCTACACGAAGAAAGTATATTGAAAATAAAAATAAAACTATTGTATTTGACCATTTATGAGTTTATTAATGTAATAAGACTTATTTCATTAACTGCAGATTGATGGCAACAAACTTGTTCACAAATATGGATAATCTCCAATTAGAAGTTATTTTTATCTCAACATAGATGAAGAAGAAAATGGAAGTCTGGGCGTTCACGGTATTAAAAAAAAATACATGAAAATACTATAGTTCTCGAAAGAAATCGTGTTTACATTAATATTCTCAAAAGTTGTATTATACAAGTATTTTATTTTTATATTAAAATCATTGTTATTCCATAAAGTTAACATAATTTTTTTTCTTATTAAAGAGATGAAAAATATTTTTCCAAGAAAATTAATAAATAAAATTAACTGAAATGTGGTATTTTATTTACAAGTGATTATTTTTGTATTTAAATCATCGTGTTATTCCACAAAGTTCATACCCAAATCAATTAATAGTGTTTATTAGTTATTTTGCTTTGGCGACCGTGATATTAAGAGGATTGATGATAGATATTTTATGTTTATTCTTATAAAAAGGCTCAATTATTTCAAAAAAATATATTTATTTTATTGTTGTAAGTTTAATACCATGGCATCTGTTTTTTTGTACTGTCATATTTTTTCAGATTTCAACAGGAAATGGTAAATTCAATTTGGCCGGAATTTCAACCCTACACTTTATTAAATCAAAATAAACAAATAAAATAATAATTAAAAAATTGCAATATTTTACAAAAATATGAAAGTCGGCCATTGCGCATTTTATGTTAAATATAAATCCACAAAATATACTTGATTGATGTTTTATCAAATGAGTATATTTGTGTCGGGTTGTGGTCCCGTGGTTAGTGTCGCGGACTCTTAAGCCAGAGTTTCTCGGTTCGAACCCACTCTACCTCAATTTGATTCCTATTTCTACTAATGAGCCGCTTAGGCTCACAGAAATAGTATGAAATTGAAATATTTGTGTAAATAATAAAAACACAAATATTTCTCTTTTTTTAAAAAAATACTGGATAAAGTGAAAGATATACAATAAATTACGTAATCAATTTTAAGTATGTTCATTTTCTTCTAACTGTAAAATAACGTTTTATAAAGAATAATCTGAGACCAAAAATGCGTAATCATGTTGTGCTATGATTAACATTCATAAATTGTTTATTATAAATATATTGAGTTCACAACATTTTGAGTGTATCCAAATAATTGTTCACAAAACCTGGATTATCTCCAATTACAGGAGTTATTTTTCATCTCACCAATAGATGTCTCTAGTGAAGTTCTAGTGATTCAAGAACAATGTTTCAAAAATTGGTTTTTAACATCTCATCAAAGATGAAGAAGAATATGGAAGTCTGGGCATTTACGGGGCTGACGACCGTCATAGGCTGGTTTAAGTGATCACTTTACACACATGTAATATTCACTAATTTTACCCATTATTGACAACCACACTACTCAAATTCTCGGAAGTTCTATACATATGAACCAATTTAAAAACCTTGTTCTTGAATTACTAGAACTTCACTAGAGACATCTATTGGTGAGATTTAGAAATATATATATATATATATATAATAATATATATATATATATATATATATATATATATATATATATATATATATATATATATATATATATATATATATATATATATATATATATATATATATATATATATATATATATATTATATATATATATATATATATATATATATATATATATATATATATATATATATATATATATATATATATATATATATATATATATATATATATATATATTAATATATATATATATATATATATATATATATTGAGTTGAATAATAAAACTAGTGATCATCATTTCGCAATTATATTTCAACATTGCAGTGAATATTCCATGTTTACGAAGAATAAATATAGGTTTATTTCGTACCAAATTTCATAAATGAAGAATAATGAAACAAGTATCAATATAATTGAGGTTTTACTGACCAAAATAAAGCAATACAAATAAATGGAGTAATTATCTCCGAGTCGAAACATATAATGAAATTTCGAACTTCGGTTACCGATGAAACTGTGTGATTATGGTTGATCGCGCAATCATACCGTAGCCCACAACACTATCAGATATTTTAAAAATTATACATTATACCAATCAATCAATCCAATCACAACCGTTGTCAAATTTAGAAATCATTTTTCATCATTATTAACAACTCAATCGTATCAGAATGAGGCGAATGGACCACTTTGAGAAAGTGATAAATAAAAATATAACGGCGAACTGTCGTGTGTAACCCAAAACAAATTAAATTAACACACATATATACATATATAACCATATACATATTTCAAAATTGGTTAAATTAATTTTTAAAAAAAAGTTGAATACAGATTCGGGAATGGTATGAATGATCTTTGTTACAACGCTATTTTCGCTTGCAAAAGATTTTTTGTTTTATATTTTTTGTGCATTTTATAATAAACATGTGTAACAGATACAAAATACAGGATTACATTACATTAAAAAAAACATACAGACATGGTATGTGGGTAGGCATTCATTTTCTTTCAAGTGTCAATAACTGATGAAAAAGAAATAATTAAGTGCTTTTATTAAGATCACATGTATTTGTTAATAATGATAGGCCTTTGTAATTCCTTAAAAATGAATTTGAATATTTTTTTTCTTTTTTTATTCATTTAATATATTTACATTTTTATTTATAACATAATACATTTGAATCATTTATACATATGGAGAACTTTTATATTTCGATTCGCTGTGCCTCTCCATAAAAGAGATTGTGCTCTTGTGCTTGGAGAGTGACTTACACTCGTGGTTTAATGTTATATAATAAAAGATATAATAGTTTTTTTGTATATTTTTTCAAGATTTAAATGTATAGAGCATTAATTTTTTTCGTAAGTATTTTTATATCATCTATTAAATAATCATCAATCAAAGGATTGATAAAAATGAATTTATTTCAATCCTTTTTATCGATAATTTAAAAAAACTTTAAATCGAAACAAATCAAATTATTTATTTATTTCATATTATTCTTATAAAGCACATTGAACAGTATTCAAGCTATTAAAAATGTATATGGTAAGAGGTTTCTATTCTACGAGTACATATGTAGTTTCTAGTATACTATTCTTTCTTTGGCTAGATCTATTAAATTTTTAATTGTTTGAAGTTAAGACCCCACATACGTTAAATCGCAACTTAATTTTCTTTGAACCCAGGAAACATTTGATGCAATTGATTTTTTTTTCCTAAAACGCCGTTTTTGTATCGAAAAATATGTTTTTCTTCGAAATAAATATAGGTATTTTTAAAAAAGAAAATATCATTTAAAGGTAAGGTTTAACAAAATTATGTTTTCAATTTATATATATTTTTAATAACAAAAACAATATATGTATGTATATTCTAAATAAAATCAGTGACGACTGGCTCTCAGCACAGCCGGACGCTTAATGCATTATATTATTGCGAGTAAGGCCTTAACGTTGCGCAATCAAGTAATTATTAGTTCAGTTATCAATAAAGGTACAGTAAACCCCCCTATAACGTTGAGATAGGTACCGCATTATCGTTGGGAACATTGTATGGGGTTAATGTTTTTAAATTGTGCAATAATTTTAAACGACTCATTTCAATCATTCTTGCTGGTTAAAATGTAAAAATACAATATAAAATATTAACCCCTTATAACGTTCCCTCTTACAACCCCTTATAACGTCTTATCTCAACGCTATAGGGGGGGTGAACAGTATATCAAATAACTGGAATTCTTTGTGATATTATGATTTTAAAACTCATAAAATATAATATTTATTTCGGGCTGATTTGATTTACATGCTATCGTTATCATCATATTTATTTATCGGTGGTAAAATGTAGCTTCATATCCGTGTGGGGATTATGGAATACACGTAATAACTATTCAGTCTCACGAGAGTATAAACACGGTACACCAAATAGAGCAGCTCCAATTACTGTCATAACATGTTACGAAGCCCTGTTATTAAAAGCAAACCTAATCAACTTTTGTAAGCGATGCTGATTGTTATCTTATAGAAATTCGATCTCCAAATAGTGATGAATACCTTTATGCGCAGCCTGAGCTTTTTCTAAACCAGACATCTCACAAATGAATAAATTAAACGCTTTATATTTAAGGAACAATAAATCACAAGATATACATATCTGCTAATAACTACAGACGGTTAAAAGTTCAAACATAAGATGTCGAGAATGTACAAATATATTATAGAAAATTTACATACGTCATGATGCCTGGGTAACTTTAAGTAAAGGGTGTTTAAAAAAAGGCACTAAATGCACTTAAAAAATGCAAGTAAAAGAAAATTATAATTTAGACGTCGATATCTTCACGCGCAATAGAAAAACTTATTTGAATACGTGGTATAATAAATGGTTTTAAGGCTCCCAAACACATAATTTAGTAAGCGGTCGGTTGCGCAAGAAGTCAGACGTGTCTCCTCGCGCAATTTAAAAAAATATAAAGTTATTTGATTTTTTGAGAATATATATTGAAAAAATATATTCATCGTTTTTTATAATATATTTTTTTAAATAATTAGATTCAAAGTTATTTGATTTTTTAAGAATACATATTGAAAAAATATATTCATCATTTTTTTAACTCCATACCTTTCAATAACTTTTTCTTTTGAAAACCATATATTTATTTTGAAGAAAAACCTATTTTTTCAATACAAAATCGGTGTGTTTACGTAATTACAATATATATTTATATAATCTGTCAAAATGATAAAATATGGTATGGTAATGAATATTTTAATGATATTTGAACATATTTTTTAGTAAAAAGTATAACATGAAATGAGCTTTTATGTTTTAAAAAAAGCCCTTTGTACAACTTTGTTATTAAAAATTAATGCAATATGGGTATTCAATAAAGGCTAGAATGATGAACGTTACACAAGTATATAAAGTCATCACAGCCAGGCGAACTCCAGGTGCCTGGGATTCTCAGATATCTCGTTCACTCCTTTCAACAACGTCATATATTAAAAAGAGATTTTTCAGGCGATCGTTTTTAAAGTTTAAAAATATAATAAAATGTATTAGAAATAAATATCAAGCCACTTATTTAATTTTTTACTGTGCAACAGATCTTTTTAGGTAAAACCTAAATGTTTTTTCTGCATTAGAAAAATATTTAGTAAATTTTAAAAAATAATTAAAAAATACCTTTTTTTCAAAATGCAAAAACAACACTTTCTGCCGTGTAGCGGGTTAATATTGAGTTAAAAATATACCGCTTTTCCTGGGATATAGTAAATTTTCTGGGCATTCCAAAAATATGCACAACTGAAAATTGACGATTTTTGATATATGACGTTGTCGAAATGAGTGAGCGATATATTAAAGGATAGATGTGCCATTTCAAGTTAAAACACCTATAATATAGACTTTTCGTTGCACATAAAATCAAAATACGTCAAATACGCACATAACTCATTTTAAAGAATCGCTAATTAAGGGTAAGCATCTATGTCCGTCTTAATGATAATAATTAAATACTACGTGAGCTTGTAACGGTCGTACCATCAAAGCAAATTACATTATATTTTTTTAAATATAAAATAACATACAATCGTCAGTAAACAGGGGAAAAATTATAAGCATCCAGCCTAAAACAATCGATAACAACGTTCCGAGAATAATGTATTTAATTAAAATGATTTAAAACCAGTTAGAATTACAGATTTGTCTTAGCTAAAAAATCTAACATTGCATACCAGGAGGGATATACACCGCGGATATACAGGGTGGCGCAAAAGTAATCACCCTATCGGATGATGTTATAATTTTTGCAGATTGCGTCGTACGTCAATCACGCCTGAGATTTGTGAACTAGAAAGCTGCAGCATACAAAAAAATTGCAGGGTGGTGCAAAATCAATCATCCAATTTCATTTTTTAAATAACTTTTTTGCCTATTAAATAATAAAAAATGTGTAATGAAAATCTTTATTTGGACGTTTTCATTTTTTTTTTGTTAAGTGGAAAAAATGAAATCCGTCAAGTGGCTGCACCTAGTGCTGATTCATATTTGTGCCCGTTTTATCAATGAGTTTATATAATGCAGCTGTTTTATTTACAAATAGCTCACTCCTTTCAAGAACGTCATAAATCAAAAATCGTCAATTTTCAGTTAGGCATGTTTTCAGAATGCCCAAAAAATGTACTATATCCCAGCAAAAGGGACATATTTTTAACTTAATATTTACCCGCTACAGGGCAGAGAGTGTTGTTTTTGCATTTTGAAGAAAAGGTATTATTTAATTATTTTTTTAAATAAAATAAATGTTTTTCAAAAAGAGAAAAAACCTTCTGGTTTTACCTAAAAAGATCTGTTGCACAGTAAAAAGTTTAATAAGTGAGTTGATAATTATTTTTAATACATTGTATTATATTTTTAAACTTAAAAAAAGTTCTCCTGAAAAATCAAGATTTTTCATTTATGACGTTCTTGAAAGGAGTGAGCGAAATGTCAAATATGATTGACGTACGACGCCATTTGCAAAAATTGTAACATGTTCCTATAGGGTGAATAATTTTGCTCCACCCAATGTTTATACTCTTAGGTTATTAGTCATTACTGCTAGACATGGATCGTTAGCGGGTCATTACTGTAATTTTTTTCTAATATTTAATAGCCGCCGGTTGAATTACGAAATAGTAAGTAGCAACAATAGCGGTTCGCTGTTATATTAAATATCACCCGTATTAAATTTGATTGATTGCGCGGTCCGTAACATCTAGAGAAGTTCATTCATCGTTAGGCGCCCTTAGCGTTTCTAAGCGATTTAAGCATTTTACAGTCCGCTAGAAGTGCCCATTTCGAATGAGGTGCTAACGGTCGCATGGGCTTGATTTTTAGATAAAATAAAGAAAGAAAACCCCATTTTCATGAACTGTGAAGAGCGAATAAGACGCCCGAGGGATTAGCAGTAGATCAAGCAGTGTTGTAAATACGATAATACGCATGTATTTCAAGGCGTACTCGAATATCTAAAATATTTCAGTAACAATGTGTTTTAAATAAGATATTGTAAAAAATTAACTCAAATAAACCATAGATATTGCCATAAACTCACATCCGAGTTAAATACACGATATAAATGTATGTAATTTGTGTGCGACCCATCATGACATACGGGATCCAATGCAGAGCGGACACCGCAGTAGCAAAAAACGCACTCAGACTGTCAGAAATAAAGAATCTAAGGAGCATATCTAGCAAGAGTCTACGAGATAATAAGGAATACCAGGATAAGAGAAATACGCGAGATCGAAGATGTCGTTAGGTGGGGAAGGCAACGATGAAGACTAATGAAGATGAATATTTTTGTAAACATTATGTTGGTTTTCCAATAAAATATATAATATAAAATATATATTATACATATCGCGCACTCCTTTCAAGAACGTCATAAATCAAAAATCGTCAATTTTCAGTTGTGCATGTTTTCGGAATGCCCAGAAAATGTTCTATATCCCAGCAAAAGAGGCATATTTTTAACTTAATATTTACCCGCTACAGGGCAGACAGTGTTATTTTAGCATTTTGAATAAAAGGTATTGTTTAATTATTTTTTTAAATATACTTAATATTTTTCAAATGGAGAAAAAACCTTCAGGTTTTAGTTAAAAAGACCTGTTGCACAGTAAAAAGTTCATTAAGTGGAATGATATTTATTTTTAATTCATTGTATTATATTTTTAAACTTTAAAAACGTTCTCCTGAAAAATCAAGTTTTTCGATTTATGACGTTCTTGAAAGGAGTGAGCGATATATATATATACATAATATATAAAGACAATGGAGTCAACTCCCCCACATTGCATTGCACGGCCTACCTCAATGTAGACAACTCCCGGACAGACCACCTAATAGATAAATTGACATCGCAGGATAATTGAGGCTCATCCCTCTTAAAAAAGGCCAAAAGGTCTACACAAAGAAGAAGAAGAGATATACATACATATATGAAGGCACTTAAAGCACAAAACTGGTGACATTGTCTTGTCTTATTATTTTTTGACATCTCATCAAAGATGACGAAGAATATGGAAGTCTGGGCATTTATGGGGCTGACGACCGTCATAGGCTGGTTTAAGTGATCACTTTAGACACGTGTAACATTCACCAATTCTACCCATTATTGACAACCACACTACTCAAATTCTTGGAAGTTCTATATATATGAACCAATTCAGAAACCTTGTTCTTGAATCACTAGAACTTCACTAGAGACATCTATTGGTGAGATGTAAAGAAGCTTTTTATTAAGCAGAAAGTCTTATATTAGTATGTGAGATCCGAATCCTGGATTATAATCACACACATGAGAAACGCCAGAAAATACCATTTTCATTTTTATTATTAAGCTTAAGGTTTCTAAATTGGTTCATATATATAGAACTTCCAAGAATTTGAGTAGTGTGGTTGTCAATAATGGGTAGAATTGGTGAATGTTACACGTGTGTAAAGTGATCACTTTAACCAGCCTATGACGGTCGTCAGCCCCGTAAATGCCCAGACTTCCATATTCTTCTTCATCTTTGATGAGATGTCAAAAAATAATACGAAAATAACTCCTGTAATTGGAGATAATCCAGATTTTGTGAACAAGTATTTGGACACACTCAAAATGTTGTCTCGTCTTCATGCAATTAACGATCAATATATAACACTGTGCCAATACGATAGAGTGCCCTATACACCATTAGGTATGGATAAAGGCTAAAAGACTAAGTTAATGAGTATTTCATGCTCATTTTTCTTTTAATACGTACTCGTATACTAAAATATCTTACACAAAATATCCGAAATCAATAAGCAATGTTTATTCTTCCTTCTCACAGATACACGCCTTCAAATCAACGAGCCATTATTTCCAAGTGATGAAGTGGTTGTTTCCTTCAATTTGTATTTATGCCATTTACATAAAACACTATTAACATTTTTTTTTATTATTAGATTAAAACCAATATTTTTAGCTTTTCCACTTTTTTATTTGACCAGCGACCGGGTTTCGTCGTTACCGACATCATCAGACTGGTGAGAGGCTATACAAATTGTTATGTTATATATAAAAGAAGGCAGGAGTTGATAACCTGCCTTCTTTTATATATAACATAACAATTTGTATAGCCTCTCACCAGTCTGATGATGTCGGTAACGACGAAACCCGGTCGCTGGTCAAATAAAAAAGTGGAAAAGCTAAAAATATTGGTTTTAATCTAATAATAAATTAAAAATGCAATTCCATCACGAAGTGTCAGTGGATAATATAAATCCACTATTAACATTTTTGAACGCCATAAGTGCGTGCGGAGGCGTGATTTAACGTTAGTCCCACTAAATTAACCATGATTTTTTGCTATCATTACATGACTCCTACTCAAAGATAAATAGATAAATTAAACGCGAGATTTTCTCTCATTTGTTCATATATTTTTTTTAAATATAATTCGTAGAAGCGACGTAAATTTACTTTTTGATAACCTATTTACCCTCCTTCATAGTTTTTTAGATGTCTTTAGGTGGGGAAGGCAACGAAGGAGACAATGGTATGAGAATGTGAGGAGAATGGAACCATTCAGACATAATTGTGCGAAATAATTGTCATAAATTGATTTTTATGTGTTTTTTTTAACAATAAAATACCTGTGCACGTTAGACCTCGGCTCTTAATGGATTTTTGTGCTGCAACCCTTAGTGCATGTTGGTCTTCGGGTCTACCAAAATCGCATGTGTTAAGCATTTTGTGTAGTTTTAAGTGTGTAAATAGTGCTCTGGTAGTGAAGGGTAGTATTGTTTGCTGCTGTAGTGATTGTCCTGATGAAGAGACGGATACGTCTCGAAACCGGTAGACATAAAAATCTCAGTGAGTGATTATATACTTATATTACTAACATTTTTGTAAAAAAATATAAAAATAAAATAGAACTTCGTATACTCAAACAAATCCATGTTTGATTTAACATTTAATACGTGAATGTAGTAGGTTATAATATTGAATTAAAGCAAATTCGAAGTGCAGGTCTGATAATCTTGCCTTCACATAATTAAAGATCAAGTTAACATTGCATTAATTTGAGGCAGTACTCTATGCACCATTGGGTTCGGATGAGAATACGAAGAAGAAAAATAATTATTCTGATTGATATAAAATAAAATTTGTTGGGTTGCTTGCTTGCCGCTGCATTGGCGATCTCGGGGTTTTCCCTGATATTACTACACAAACACCTGCGATCATTACTTACATATTATTATTAGAACATTTATCTACTCATGACGTAGCTCAATGTAATTTGAACCTGATGATGGAATGATTATTCCGAAACCGGTAATCATAAAGTACATAGTGTTTTAAAGTAGTATTACACAAATTGAACGATGAATGATAAGAAGAGTGTTATATTACCAACATTTTGAGTAAGTCTAAATATTTGTTCACAAATCTTTATCATCTCTAATTAGGAGTTATTTTTTACATTATTTTTCACATCTAGACATAGATTAAGAAGTATATGGATGTCTGGGCATAGATGTCTCTAGTGAACCCTCGCGTACTGTGTTTCGAGTTTGATCAATATACTCGTATATATAATAGAAATTTCAAGAATTTGAGTATTGTGGTTGTCAGTCATGTGTAGAATTGGTAATGTTACACGAGCGTAAAGTGATCACTTAAACCGGCCTTTGACGGTCGTAAGCCCTGTAAATCCTCAGACTTCCATATTCTTCTTCATCTATGTTGAGATGTCAAAAAGAATGATTATTTTTTAAATTAACATACCACAAAGTTAACAATGCTTTTAATGTACAAAATAAAATTATTTTATTCAAAATTTTAGTAAAAAAATTAAATTTTTGAAATTATAGTATAAAGCGATGAGAATGGTGCTCAAGAAAAATAAATATGAAAATATAGAAAAAATGAGAGAAGAACTCAACCGGTTATCTATAAAAAAGAGACTAAAATTAAATATGCTGATCTTTATATATAAATTTTTAAACAATGAATTACCCAAATATTTTAAGGATAAAATAATGTTAAACAAAAAATTTCATGGACATTTTACTAGAAATAAGGATAGAATAAGACTGCCATTGTTAAAAAAAAACGAGTCACAAAATTGTTTAATGTATAAGGGTGTGAAAATGTATAATGAGATGCCTGAATGTATGAAGAATGAAAAGGGTCTGAAAGAATTTTAAAATAAATATTGTGTTTACTGTAAAAAGATGTAAATTTATATAAGTATATGATGTTAATGAAGTGTAAATAATAGTTTACATTAGTGTAATATAAGCTAATTAAAGAAATAAAATTAAAAAAAGGTAAGTCAAGACATTTTATTCTCAAATCAACTATTCAAAAATTATTGATCGTCTTTTGGAATAGAATATTATTTTTTTGCATAAAAATAATTATTAAATTGCACAAAGATATGAAGAGAATCGGCTATTTCGCGCTCAGTTCCGCGAACGCAATAATGGAGTTGTCGGGCAAGACGTTGGATCGAGACAAGATGTAAGAGATAGGTTCTGTTGTAACAAAAGGCTCTCGGCAGACGGAGGCTGAGGAGGTTCAATGTCACCGATCAATACTGGCTCCGCGAACTACCTAGCGACTATAGAACCAGCCAGGCCATTATACCGCGTACATACATTACGCTTCGAATCATACGCCATCCAGTTTGGCGACTCTCTCCCGGGCTTGGTGTATAGAGATCCATATGGTACATTTACTCTTCATTTCTGATCAAATTGTTACTGTAAGCCATGCATTTGGGGCCATTATTCGTCAAGACGCAACTTAATTTCTTCTCAGTCCAGGTAACATTTTATGTAATTAATTTTTTTTTATTTCTTAAAACACCGTTTTTGTATGTGTCAACAAGTTTTTCTTAGAAATAAATATATGGTTTTGAAAAAAAAAGAATTATTAAAAGGTTGAAAAAATTATTGAAAGTTGAAAAAATTAGAAAAAAATTACCGTTAAATTGTAATTTTAAAATTTTTCCTAGCAGTGAGTAAGTTTTTATATGTATAAACAACTTTATCTTAAAATAAATATATGGTTTTGAAAAGAAAATTATTATAGAAGGATAAGGAATTGAAAAATTAGAAGAAAAAAATTATCGCAAAATTGTAATTTTATAATAATTTTTCCTAGCAGTGAGTAAGTTTTTATATGTATAAACAAGTTTATCTTTGAAATAAATGGATGGTTTTGAAAAGAAAAGAATTATTGAAGGGTGAGGAATTGAAAAAATGAGAAAAAAATTGTCGCAAAATTGAAATATTAAAATAAATTTTCCCAGTAGTGAGTAAGGTAAGATAGTCGGATTTAAGAAAGGTTTGATAGTCAGTCGACGTGACCCTTGTTTCGTACAATTTGTCTTTGACTTGATCTTTCCCCTTTTTCTCCCTCCCGTCTCTTTTCCAGGTATTTTTTTACAAATGTAGTAACTTTATATAATAATTGGAACAGTACAAGGACTTGTTTTGTAATACAGTGTCAGCTTGCTAATCCGTAAATCGTGCAGTAGGTAGTTCGGATTAGGGAACCGTTCAGATTACTATTTTGAGAAAAAATGAGAGAAAAAAAGGAAATTTCTATCTTCAAAAATGCTCTTTATTTCACTTTTTTATTTAGGTACTGAATAAATAATTTAAAAATTCAACATTTTTATTTTAACTTGATAAAATCAGATATTTCCTTTTCAACCAACGAACCTAATTGGTGTTCAAGGGCTAAATCACGCATTCGTCTGAAAACCATCAATTCTGGACGACGACAGCCCAGTTGATGACTATGTTGGCTTTCACGATTTCAGAAGGTGGTTTTTTTAGAATCTAAGTAAACTAGTGTTTATTTTTAATTTTTCATAATTCTTAATATAAGGTTGGTGTATATAATGAATAGTTTACTTGCAAATAGGAGTTTAATGAACCATTCTGCCGAAAGTGGCAAATACCAAGGTCTTTACGCTATATATAACGTATGCTATATTCGTTTATTAAAATAATATTTAGGAGAGAAGAATGATAAATAATCGCTTTTACAGAAAATCGTATGGAATTGTTGACAATAAAAAGTCTTCTAATTGTAATATATGACTAAACATAAAATTTCAGATTTTATCAATATTTTAATAGCTCATATTTCTCTATAGTACATCAATATTTCTTCAACCTGTCAATAGAAGAGATATATTAAATAGATTTAAAAATAAAAAGGGAAAAATACTAATACTTATAACAAAATATAAAGATAACTTATTTTGTATGAAACATTGATTGGTATATGTGATTTATCTCCAAAATATTTCTCCAAAGTATTTAAAAAAAAAACAAAACACTTGTATTAGACCTCATTTTTCAGTTCATTAATGTAAACACAACTATTGTCTTAACCTATAATTGATTATTTTGAAAAAGTGAGTAAATTCCAGATGTGCATGTGTATGAAAATCAGACTATATAGATAAGAAATAGTGTATTCACCAAGTAAAACCTTAATTTAAAATGGACAGATATTACCGCAAATTGACTGCCGTATAAAATAATGAGATACTGTAGAACGGGGCTGCTTGAACTTTGATGTGTTACTTGAGCCCAGTACAAAAAAAAATTAGATCTGTATTTGGTCTCTAATAATGAACGTATCGACATGATTCATTGTTTCCCTGACAGGTGACACTTATGAGTTCATTATTATCAAATACAGATAATTTTTTATACTGGGCTCAAGTTCAAGTACACATCAACACATCAATGTTCAAGTAGCCCCGTTCTACGATACTAAATATGTTTCAAAATTTTATATTTTTTTAAATGATATTTATCCATTTCCAACTAAACCTCTCATCAGGATTACATTGTTGGCTCGGTTTCCCTACCACTGCCGGTATCGTGGTATGAGATATCGATGGCATGCCACGATACCTATGTATTGTATAATAACTATAAATATTATTATATCGACCGACCGTTGTGCTCCAAGACGAAATAATTTAACTCACAAATTCCTTCCACGTTGGGTTTTACACAGGAATGAGCCATTGTGATCAAGAGCGTGCGCTAGCATCACGATATTTTAGTTTGTATCGAACTAGTGATGCGAAAACCAAAACATATACATATAATCGAATAATAATTTAATTTCGATTATTCTAATCTTTTGGATTAGTCTCAAGGTAAAGTTTATAAAATTAATTAACTTTGTTTTCAACACTTTTTAATTAATACAATTTAACCTACCGGTTTCGACAATACCTTGTCATCAAGGTTTATTTCAAATCAAAAACATTAAAATACTCTCACCAAAAACTTCCACACACTCCAAAAAAATCCTAAATGTGGTTTTATGGTGTGCGTGGAAGTTTTTGGTGAGAGTATTTTAATGTTTTTGAAAAAATCCTAAATGTGGTTTTATGGTGTGTGTGTGGAAGTTTTTGGTGAGAGTATTTTAATGTTTTTAATGTTTTTGATTTAAAATAAACTTTGATGATGACAAGGTATTGTCGAAACCGGTAGGTTAAATTGTATTAATAAAAAAGTGTTGAAAACAAAGTTAATTAATTTTATAAAGTTTATAAAATGTGTCACAAAGTATCTGCGGAAAACATTCAAGAAATCAAGGTTAAGTTACTGGCTAACACTATGTTAAACTTTCTTATCCCATAGAACATAAGGATAGGCTAAATATTATTCAAATGGGTATTCCATAATATAAGACACCCAGGCCTGCTTCTTATTATTAGGTAAGGCATGTGCGAAGGCACAAACTACAGACGATCCCGCTTAAACTACATACATGGACCAAATGATCTCCGACATGTGTTGTATCGAGTACGCCGAGTTGAAGAGAGAAGCGAAGGTATATATGCATTATGTATACTGTATATATGTATTATGTTAAAGGCATTATCCGTTCAATAAATAAATAAATAATCTAAATTATTTTTGTATTCAATATGTTGAATGTAATATGATTGTATAATAATTAATAAAAAATCATAATATTGCGATTTAATTCATTCACATCACTAGAAAAAACCATCTTTCGTCGCGTTATTCGTTATTTAAGTTCGCCTTTCCATAGATTTCTTTAAAAACCCACTCAAGTCTTTGCCATAATATATTATTCTGTATAAATATAGAATACTAATAACATACGGGTCACTATAGATTCATCTTATACCTAAACTAAAATGCCATAACGCCCTGTTCAAAGAATACAATTTAAAAAATATACAGTTTTTCGAATTCAATACTTCTTTGCTTTGAATATGAAAATGAAAATGATATTTTCTAGCGTTTCTCATACGTGTGATTATAATCTAGGATTCGGACCTCGGATACTAATAAAAGAGTTTCTGCTCAGTAAAAAGCTTCTTTTCATATCACCAAAAGATGTCTAGTGAAGTTCCAGTGATTCAAGAACAATGTTTCAAAATTGGTTCATATACATAGAACTTCCAATAATTTGAGTAGTGTGGTCGTCAATAATGGGTAGAATTGGTGAATGTTGAACTTAAAGAGCCTATGACGGTCGTCAGCCCCGTAAATGCTCAGACTTCCATATTCTTCTTCATCTTTGATGAGATATAAAAAATAAAATAAAAATACTTTATTTGCGTCCATCGCAATTCATCCTGATCTATCAAAGAACAAAAGTTTCATGGGTAATGAAGATGACGGTGCGAAAATATGTATTAAAACCGGTAGGTACTTCCCTGTGAAGATTTTCGTTAGTTTTATTTTTTGCGAATCATTTGATTGAAAGGCAGTATTTCTATGATGTTAAACTCGACCACGGATCATCAGATAACGGCCTCAATTAATTCAAGTTAAAATTCATTCCACTAACTTTCCGGATGGCTTCGGTAGCGAGCATTTAAATCCATTATATAATAGCATCGTATTAGTGGTCAATCTATTAAAATCAATAAACGAGTATATGTACTTGTAGAAATACTACATTTTTTTGCGGTTTTTACACCCGTAAAAAAAATAGCTACATTTTTACGCATAACAGTTGAAAATATCAATATTTCGTATCTTTTTATAGTATTGCTTTTAAAATATTGAAGCATATTACTTAAAGTGTGTCCAAATTATTGTTGAAATTATTAAAGAAAACAATTGTTTTTTTTTACCACTCGAGTTTGTTTACGACAAGTAGTTTCGGAAGCTAAGCTTCCATCTTCAGGTCTTAGCTTAGCTTACGAAACCAGGTGTCCTAAATAATCTCAAGTGGTAAAAAAACAATTATTTTCTTTAATAATTTCAACATGTCTTACCACAAAGTAAATGCCGAAACAATAAATAAAATACAATTTTTTTGTTCACAAATTCTGGGGTTGTCTCCACGTAAGAGTTATTTATATTGATACCTCAATACAGACAAAGAAGAATATGGAATTCTGGGTATTTAGAGGGCTTACGACCTGTCACAGGCTGGTATAAGTGATCACTTTATATTGACCATTCTACGCATGAACTACAACCACTCAAATTCGGATACCTAGTTGTATATTTAAATATACATATATCCGAAATTTTACTTCTGTGTAAAGTGATCACTTAAACCAGCCTTTGATGGGTAGTAATCCCCGTAAAAGCCCAGACTTCTATGTTCTTCTTTATCTATGTTGAGATGACAAAATGCAAATAAAAAATAACTCGTAACAAGTTCTGATATGTGTTACAGTATTTTGAAACGCCTTTATTTTTTCGTTTTGTGAATATAATAAGAATTTATACTGTATTTACTTTATTTAATAATCTAAATTAATTATGACATATCACTATCCTCCCACACTCGTATCCAAAAATGTAAACATGAAATTATTAGTTCCTCATTTAGAACAACTATACACAATTTACTCGTATCGTTTTTTTGTTTTGAAGATACGCAGAGTAAATTTAAATTACGTTTAAGGCGTTTACAAAAATATCTACAATTCACACATATTGTAATCGTTTCCATGTCAAGCGTTTTCATTTCTTTTACAGGTTTTCAATCATTTCACTTTTACAGCGCAAAAAGTCGTAAATAGCATCAGTAAGAAGTATTGTACATCCAGGCAATGAAGAATCCTTGGACGAATATACCCTGAAGTGGCTAGCGTGACTTCATGCAACTCTAAGTACAGGCTTTCTGTTCTACGCCTGTCTCGAGAAATCTCAAATATCAAGTCAACAGACACGGGATTAAATATCAAGTATCTATAAAACGCGATACCTGAATGTAAATAAAATAATAATCCGTTCTTTCTTAAACGATGTAATTGGATTAGACTTGCTGAAGTAATAAAAATAATTACATTATGAATTTAAAAGCCTACCGTTAAATTATTCATGATATCGGCCCGACAAAATCAATTTTGTAATCAAGTTGGCGGCAGTAAGGAAAATCAAATAAAAAACAAAATATTTTTATTCGTGACATTTTAAGTGTGTCCAAATATTTGTTTATTCACAAATCTGGTTTCCTCGACGACATAGTAGAGATTACATTGTTGACATCTCAACATGGATCAAAAAGAATTTGGAATATGGAAAACTATGTTTTCAAGCGTTTCTCAGAATGTAAAAATTATCTGGGGTTTGGATCTTCCATACATCCAAATAAAGGGATCTTTGCTAAATAAAAGCTTTCCTCTTCCCACCATAAATGGCTCCAGTGAAATCACATGTACAGTGTCATGAGATTAATGATAAATGTAGGAATTCCAAAAAAATAAAATAGTGTTGTTGTCAATCATGGGCAAAGTGGTGAATGTTGCACGTGTGTTCACTTAACCAGCCTATAACAGGTCATAACTTTATAAATACCCAGACTTCTCAGAATAAAAAATGCAAATGTTTTTAATTCACGATGTAAATCAGATAAATGTTATTTTAATTTAAAGTAATTTTTTAAGGAAAAATTTTAATTTATTTAATATTTATCGATAAAAAAAATCTTCATATATACGTTGTACTATCTAAAAGGTGTATATTATACATTCCACATACAACTATTCAAGATTTGGTGACACAAACATACGCTGCTTTTTATAGAGATATTCAGATTTTGTTTTAAATTGGTACAAGTCAAAATATTGTATCAGAGTAGTCAAGAGGCCACAGGTTTCCCACCCCTGTATTCTAAATAAGTATTATTTCAAAATAAATCAAAGTACCTAAGTACTTAAATATACTAAATATGTATTGTTTTGCAGGATATTAAAAATAATATCCGTAGATACCTACTCGTATATTGCAATCGCATAGCCAGAGGCGAGATATTTGATACCACCTCGATTCCATGTAGATTTTTTAAACATCACCCTTTCCATGCGATGGTCTTAAATCAAATGCGAGTTATTGTATGAGAATTAATACTTTTGATTATAATCTATGGATTCAATGCACTTAATTTAATAATTTATGTAGGTAAGGCACAGCTACGAGTAACGCCCGTGAGATATTTATGTACATACGTGAGTTCATATTTTCATAATTTATTCATTCAATTTAGAATCTTTACAAATGTGGATTTGTTTTATATACAGGTGTGGATATTATTTTTAATTGTGAAGGTTCAAAAAGTGATTGGCAACATTTTTAATGTTTTAAAATAACATTTTAGATAAAAATTTTAATTGATAAACCATACTCTAAATAAGAAGTTATCAAGTGTCCAAATACTAGTTCACAAATCTGAGTTTACTACACTTTTGATAAAAAAAAAATGTTTGTTTTGATCACTTCACTAGCCTTTGACAGGCCCTGTTAATATCATGACTCCATATTTTTCTTAATCAGTGTTATGAAGTAAAAAAAAATATTTAAAAAATACTAAATAAAATTATCCATTAATCTTAATATTCCAACAGAAAATTTTGTTCAATGCTTCAATTTAAAGCCTCAAATTGATTGATATTTATGTTTTTTTTTCATACAATCCTTCACCCTTAAGCTAATTTCAATTGTTATTTCTTCACACCTAACATTTTTTAAATTTAATTAATATGTGTGATCAAACTGATCTACGATAGAAGGCTGCAGTCATCTCAGGATCCATGAAAAATTATATATGGAAAAACCCTGACATAAAGATCGGCAGCAAAATTGAAATATATAAAAATAAAAGATCGAATGAAGAGCGGACCGCAGCAACAATAAACGCGCCAAGAGTGTCACAAACGAAGACTCTTAGGAACATATTTGCCAAGAGTCTACGAGAAAGAATGAGGAACACCAGGATGAGATAAATATGCGAGATCCAAGACGACGTTAGGTTGGGAAGGCAACGAAGAAGACAATGGTATGCGCATGTGAGGAGAATGAAACCATCCAGACTCCCCCACGTTGCACTGCACAGCAAACATTAAGGCAGACGACTCACTGGCAGACTACCAAAGAGATGGATTTACAGCCGGGAATCGATATCACAGGAAGCTAATCCCTCTTAAAAAAACAAGCAACAAGCCACAAGACATATACCAAGAAGAAGAAATAAATAAATATGTATTTTCTTGAATGTTTTTCGCAGATACTTTGTGGCACATTTTATAAACTTTATAAAATAAAACAACGTTGTTTTAACCAATTTTCATTGGTACACTTTATCCAACCGGTTACAGGATGACAAGAACCTTGTCATCCTCAGGTTTTATGCACTAATTCTGAAACATTGAAATACTCATAGTTAGGTTATACATAATTACCCTTCTCTTACGATACCAAAAACTTCCACGCACTCCGTACACCATTTGAAAATATGTATTTATTCTACTTACTAGACGAGTGTAAAATTAAGTTTATTTCATAACACGACCCTTCGTATGAATTTCGTACCTCGGACCCCGGGGCTTTATTTAAACGGAATGATTCTCAATCCTTGCGTGCATATATTTCATATAATATAATATGTATACACGCAGATTTTCACCCATTAAATCTCGTGTATTTATGTCTAAGGAACTGATATAATGCGTTCGTAACTTGGCGGGCCTTCGCCATTCCTAGCGGCGATAAATAAATATTCTCCAAGTTCAACATTCCTATTTGTATAATATTTATGTGCGGGAAATATAATAACACCATGCACTTAAATACACATCTTATAGTATATTTTTATACGTAGGCAAAAATCATACAGCATGCGGAGGCAAAAGTGAGTATAGAAAATAAGGTGGGTCAGTTTTTCACCAGAGGCAAAAAATTATTTTTTTTATTCCAAAAAACATTGGCACAACATTCATTTGCTTACAATATTTTAAGTGTGTCCAAATACTTGTTCACAAATCTGGATTAACTCCAATTATAGGAGTTATTTTTCATATTATTTTTTGACATCTCATCAAAGATGAAGAAGAATATGGAAGTCATTTACGGGGCTGACGACAGTCATAGGCTGTTTCAAGTGATCACTTTACACACGTGTAACATTCCATATTCTTATTCATATTTGATGAGATGTCAAAAAATAATTTGAAAAATAACTCCTATAATTAAAGATAATCCAGATGTGTGAACAAGTATTTGAACACACTCAAAATGTTATAAAAACCGTAACAGGTTATATATAATTTTATGTGATTTGATTTGAAAATACGTATTTTCATAGATACGCATGTTTTATTAATATTTCCTAACTGTTCAATACTAAAATTGATTTTATTTTGTTTCAATCATTTTTCTCATGTATTTTTACGGGTGCTTGCTAATCTGAAAATGAGCTTTCGTATGTAATAACCGAATCTAATGAAGTAAATGCTTCGATTTCTAGTTTAGTTTCTAATCGCGTATTTTGTTGCCTATTCTGGAAACTAAACACTTAAGGCACGGGACAAAATACATTATGCAGATCAGCCACAGGGCAGATGGAGGAAATAATGTGGTCGTCACGTTTTCCCGGCTAAGTGCAGTAACACACAACATACTATGCATAAAACTCAACTGAGATAGCGAAATCATGCTCTGTTTAACCCTTTGGTCACCAGGACTTTTGGAGCCACTATGCTAAGAATGTCCGCCTACGTAGTGTAATGGTCAGCACGCTCGGCTTCCGTTCTGGGGGTCCCGGGTTCGATTCTCAAGGGGGGGGTCAAATAAATATAGGTGATTTCTTCCCTCTAATATTTATTCAATATTACCCTGGACTGCTACCTGAAGCGGAGGGCTGATCACCTTTGCTTCATGTGTTATCGATCAAGATAACACTGTGTTTATATGATGCAGTGCCCTGTGTACCATTGGGGTGCGTATAAGGGTTTGCCTGGATTACCGCGATTTAAACATGAATACAGTAAAATCTCGATATAAGAAGCTAATTTGGCTTGTCCGTTAAAAGCCGAAAGTCCGTTATAAAATATTGGTTCAAAATTTATGAAAAAAATTAAATATAAACATTGAATTTAAAAGTAAATAAACTATACAAAATACCAATAAAATTCCTAACCTATGCGATATTATATCAGGGAATTGCCTAATATATTATCGCTCCGGCTGGGCAGTCACTTAAACCAGCCTATGATGGTCGTAAGCCCCGTAAATGCCCAGACTTTCATATCGTTCTTCATCTTTATTGAAATGTCAAAAATAATATAAAAATAACTCCTATAATTTGAGATAATGCATATTTGTGAACAAGTATTTGGACACACTCAAAATGTTGTGCTTTATTTTTCTCGTTCCTCTTTAAGTATTTTTGTAATATAACTACTAATTGTATGATATAAACGATTATTTCATTCTAAATATCGATGTATAACTTATTGATGAAAAAAAAACGTAATATGAATCGAAAATTTAGCCCAACAAAGTAATCCCTGTCCAAAATGTACCTGATACTGTTATAAATCATGACGTCGGATTCGGTGGATCCTGTATTTTTCGCTAGAGAACCGAAAACCGATAAATATGTTTTTGGTAGTTAAAGGGTTTTAGCCAAGTTGAGTTGAGATCAACTATCACATTATAAGAATCCTCTAAGTTACGGAATTTTCATCCAATTAGACACGTGAACAAACGTTGTACGTGTTGGATCTTGATTTATTTTTAAATAACGAAGTTTTCATCCATATCTGAACTTACATGTGCTATTTAGGTATAACAATTATTTCATTGCTTCCTTATTTGTAGTATGATATTCATTACAGTTAACATTTCTTCGGTATTCTTGAAGCTACAGACATTCATTCTCGAGTATCTGCTACAGATTCTAAATAAAATAACACTAAGTATATGTTTGTTTTATAAATGAAAAAAAACACAACAATTAAAGGTACATTCATTATATTATATGATATATTCTTGAGACCACTATGTTATGACTAAGATCGTATTAATATTGTAAAATCAATTATGAAAATCAGAAAGTAAAGAAATAGTATACGACCACATTTACTAGTAAGATATTTTGATAAAAGCAAAAGACTTAAAATTTGTAGTAATAAAGTCTGAGCTTCTTTTATTTACAACTGTAGAGATAAGAAAGTAATGAAAAATAAATTAAATAAACACGATACATTTATTTATTTCAAAACATTACATACATAAGTCATATATGTATACATATAATATTCCCGATGAGTAATTTCTATTTCTCATTTTGGGACATGGGATTAAGGTTAACAAGACTAGAACACAAATAATAAAGTAACAAAAAAGATGACCAGTCTGATGATGTCGGTAACGACGAAACCCGGTCGCTGGTCAAATAAAAATAAAGTGGAAAAGCTAAAAATATTGGTTTTAATCTAATAATATATTAAAAATGCAATTCCATCACGAAGTGTCAGTGGATAGTATAAATCTATTAACAAAAAAGATTTTTTTAAATAACCATAACTAATATTAATACATGGCAAAATATAAAAACAATAAACAGGTATAATAAATAGGCATAAGAAGCATATTCAAAAGAAATAAATGAGAAAAACATAGGGTAAGAAGCATATGTAAAATAAACAAATGAGAACGTATAGAAAATGAGAAAATATAACAAATGAGAAAATATAAAAAACATAAGGTAAAAACAAAATAAGAAAATAACTGAGACGAACTGTTTTCATTAATTGATTTGGCAGTCACTTTGTGGTAATATCTATCTATTTTAATTTTAGTTTTGCTTAGTAAATACCACTATTCTATTCTTAGTAAATACGACAATTTTTAAATACTACTACGTGGTATTTACTAAGTGAGACAACTTATATTGATATTCAGAGTAAAGATTATTTCCTACTTTACCTTACATAGAAGTCTTTCTTCCTCGTTTCTGTAATAAATTCATTTAACCTAAGCCTTAAGAAACATCATCAAGTATGGTCTTAAAAGGCATGTGTGAGTAACAGAGTTGGACGAGGATAAATTATGCGAGGATCGGTATAACCGATTTATTAACAATCTCAAATCTGATCGTGCCAAGATTCTGAACTTAATGCATGTAACTGAAAACCATATACAAAAGTTCAAGATGATTATGACAGATTTATGAGACGTTATAATTTGCGTTCTTTGTAATTTTGCTTTTGGAATCATATCCATGGAGCACGAGGGTACAACATTTTGAGTGTGTCCAGTCAAAATACTTGTTCACAAATCTGGATTATCTCCTTATAATTTAATAAATTAACTGGTCAAATTATTGGCGAAAATAATAAAAATGGAAATGATATTTTCTTGCGTTTCTCATGTGTGTGATTTTAATCCAGGATAAGGACCTCACATACTAATAAAAGAGTTTCTGCTAAATGAAAAAGCTTCTTTACATCTCACCAATAGATGTCTCCAGTGTTCTAGCGATTCAAGAACAATGTTTCAAAATTGGTTCATATATATATATATAGAACTTTCAAGAATTTGAGTAGTGTGGTACTCAATAATGGGTAGAATTGGAGAATGTTACACGTAAGTAAAGTGATTATTTAAACCAGCCTATGACGGTTGCCAGCCACGTAGTGCCCAGACTTCCATATTCTTCTCCATCTTTGATGAGATGTCAAAAAATAATATGAATTGTATTTAGCTTTAAGCATTAATTCTCGCACAAATTGATCATTTAAACCAGCCTATGACGGATCGTAAGCCTTGTAAATACAGTTTCATATTCGTCTTCATCTTATCTTATTTAAATTAAAATGTCAATGAAATACATAACTTCATAGATATTATTTTTAAATATTTGAAATAGAAATAAATGTCCAGAATTCATCTTCTTATTCTTCTTCATCTTTGATGAGATGTCAAAAATAAAATGGGCACCTGTGTGTTGATTCTCAATTAGTTCAAACAATTTGCATTAGAAAAAGCGGATTGAGCGGTTTTACTGGTAAGCGAGCATGTATTTCCATTGCAGGCATTGTCGGCTGATAGATGCATGTTAGATAGATGGCAGACCATGTTAGATCACACGCAACCCAATTTCTACTCTAACAATACACGGCATAGTTTGAAAAATTCAAAACAAACACTGACAGTGAGGTGAAAGGTGCTTCCCACAATAATTAAAGTGTTCCTAACAGCATTGTAAAGGGAAATCTGTACAAAAATGAACTAAATTTGTATCTGAAGATAATAGATAAGACCGTCGTAATTGCTTTTTTACTGGATTTATTAGAACAACGCAACATTTAGTACCAACATACTATCATGTTAAAAAAACGTGTTATAAAAAGTTGGCTATCGGTAAATACAACGTTGTTCTTTATTGTGAAATTTATACTGGTAATCACGTATACTATTGACTATAAACGGATCAATAAGATGAATGAGTTCGCACATTTTGCGAAATATGAACACCGCCAGCAACGATTGAAAACCGAATATATGGAATTGGCATACATATGTTATAAAAAAAAGGGGAATATTTTTATCTTCGACAAATTCGACAATTTCATTTTTATCTTGAACAACAACAAACAAATAGTGCAATAAATCGAAGCTTTCTAAATAGGTAACATGGCACTCACTCCTTTTAACAACGTCATGTATCAAAAATCGTCAATTTTCAGTTGTGTATATTTTCAGAATGCCCAGAAAATGTACTATATCCCAGCAAAAGCGGCATTTTTTTAACATAATATTTACCCGCTACAGGGCAGAAAGTGTTGTTTTTGCATTTTGAAGAAATGGTATTGTTTAATTTTTTTTTTAAATTAACTAAATATTTTTCAAATGGAGAAAAATGCAAGATACCAATAAGTAATAACAATTTATTCGACCATATCACTGAGCACTATAATTTTTCCATATTCAATATAGTTTTCAAATAAATAAAGTGAATCATGCGTTTACAACGAAAAGAGTCTAAATAATAAAGAGTGAAATAACAAATGGCCATTCTGATTGAAACACCTACTCAGCATCATGATCTCCTGGGACAGCAACGTACTTAGTGAGACTCAGATAATAATATTTGGAAAAGGGTCAGCTAGAGGCGTTGAAGATGTGGTGCTACAGGCGCATGAAGGGGTTTTATTGGTCGGAACATGTAGGGAACAACGAGGTATCGAGTAGGGCTGGGGAGTCTAGATGCTTACTAAATAAAGTAGCACAACAGAAAGCCAAATGGATAGTCCGTAATATATTACACCCAGGCCTGCTTTTTACGATTGGGGAAGGCATGTGCGAAGGCACAAACTACAGAGGACGATGCGCTTAACCTACATGGACCAAAATATCTGCGACTGCGTTGAGACGAGCGGAGGATAGAGCCGGATAAATACTGACCATAAAAGAAGCAAACCAAGCATCACAAAGGTTGTAACCCACGAAGAAGATAATATCGTCCTCGCCTGAACCGATCCCTTATTTTAAAAGCATGCGAAAATAGGAAAAACCCAATTACGTCATAATACTTTTATTATGAAGTCATAAGCTTCATACCTAGCTTCAAGAAATGCAAATTTTTACGTTGACAGCGCGCAGGTATGGCTTAGCAAATATATCATCACCGTAAGCAATCATAAATATCTAATATATAGTTTTCTAAACTATCATTTTGAATCTACGTTTTTTTCGCTTTGTTTTGTAGATGTAAATAAAATAGTGATTAATGAGATGAATTTATACGGAGCTTTGACAGTGTGTTGCCGCGCCTAATGCTTTTGTCGGGTTTAATTTATTCCAAATCGAGAAATGCCAAACGTACCAACGATGGCGATGTGAGGAATGCTCATGTAAGGTTTAACGTTCTGGATAACACACGAGTATTTCAAGAGACCAACCTGCGATGGATTGTTTCCGATTTTGTTAATTTAAGTTATCAGATTTTTCACTAATTACTGTAGCTACGTAAGAAGTCATGACAAGCGTAAAACCGGACAAAATGGATAATGGCGATGGATACTGGATAAAGAGTGAACTAACTAATTTTCTTTCATCTTTTCTTTGTGAATTAGATATTTAGATTAATTTTGTAAATTTAAATTGATATTGGCGTCTAAATATCACAAAAACATTTTTTTTATACAAATATACAAACCTTGTTTTAAATATATACCATATTATGGGTTTTAAATTAAGACAAAGCGTCTATCGTTTTTATGTGAAAAAAAATAACGTCTGAGCATTGCAGAGCTTACAACCTGGCATTATATATATATATATATATATATATATATATATATATATATATAATGCCAGGTTGTAAGCTCTGCAATGCTCAGACGTTATTTTTTTTCACATAAAAACGATAGACGCTTTGTCTTAATTTTATGTGAAAAAAAATAACGTCTGAGCATTGCAGAGCTTACAACCTGGCATTATATATATATATATATATATATATATATATATATATATATATATATATATATATATATTTATATATATATATAAATATTTACATATATATATATATATATATATATATCGTCTATCGTTTTTATGTGAAAAAAAATAACGTCTGAGCATTGCAGAGCTTACAACCTGGCATTATATATATATATATATATATATATATATATATATATATATATATATATATATATATATATATATATATATATATATATATATAAATATTTATATATATATATATATATATATATATATATATATATATATATATATATATATATATATATATATATATATATATATATATATATATATATATATATATATATATATATAAACATATAGTTTGTACTGTTGTTGGATTTCTTTCGGATGTTAGTTTTAATTTCAACATATGTAAAGTTTAAGCTGTTGGTACTGCCCTCAAATACACTTATTAAAAATAATATATTTATTAATATATAAATTATAGTTATTTTGTATTTATTGTATATAACTGTCTTAGAATATATGGAAGCAAAATTGTATTAGATTAAGAAGACTTCGGAACTGATATGTTACACGCTGTGATGAGACAAGAACTTGAATCTATGAGGTAATACGTTATTATTCAAATAAGCCCGATGTTCACCATTGAAAAAACGAAAACCATTCGTTATCAGCTAACAAGAAAAATCGGTTCTGATGTCAAGTTAATGTGACGTGAAGCGATGCGTGAGATAACATACAGGTACGTTAGATAAAACTGAGAATATGTACTATGTTTACTAAAAAAGTATACAGTCTTTCATTCATTTATTTTTCTTGTTTATACCTTAACCCATCCCCATCCAAGAAAAAATCATATTTAACTGTACTTTTAAATTAAATAAGTTAAAATGGTAAACGAATGCGCCGACATTACCTTAATATTGCCATAATCTAGAAAAAATAGTAGCACATTAATAGAAGAAATCCACGAAAAAAACCTGGCAGATAAAATCTGAACCAAGTTCAGAGGATTCTTTGAATGAAGGGGGCCAAAGCTCCAGACGTCAATACAAAACTGAGTCGTGCACAAGTCAAGGAATAAAGTTCGAATGACTTTGACGACAGCTCCAATGATAATATATAAATATATATATTTATATATATATATATATATATATATATATATATATATATATATATATATATATATATATATATATATATATATATATATAAATGTATATATATAAATATATATTTATATATATTTATATATTTATTTATTTATTTATTTATTTATTTTAAACTTCATGTACAGAAAATAAAAAGTACATTGGCGGGCTTATTGCTAAAAAGCAATATCTTCCAACCGACCAAAGACGGACTAGTGATATTGATCAAAACGTTTGATACCATATATAGCCGTTTGCAATCAGTGGGCAGATAGTACTTGAACAATTAAAAAAAACATAAATTACAAATTGACATTTAAAAAGAAACATAAATTAACAAAAGACGATAATAAGGAGGGCAAAGGAAGAAGGAATTTAGGGAAGGAGGTAGAGGGAGGAGGTTTGATCGACAGTTAGGATTCTAATGACAGATAGTAATGTCTCAGACGTTTTTAAAAGTTAATACATATAATTGTCTGATGTAATAGATTTTATCAAAAAACTAAAAAACAATTAATTAACAATTAGACAAAAAAGTATTCTAGGATTCTAATGATAAATAGGTAGAATTCGGTAGCAAGTTTAAGAAAGAGAGGAGGGGTCAGGGGAGGAGGAGATGGACAGTTAGGGTTCTAAGGTAAGATAATGATGTTTCAGGCGTTTTTTGAAGGTTAAGATAGAAGGTGCATTTTATTCAGCATTGAAGCATTACGCATGGTGCATTGAAGGGTTATATATATATATATATATATATATATATATATATATATATATATATATATATATATATATATATATATATATACATATATATATATATATATATATATATATATATATATATATATATATATATATATATATATATATATATATATATATATATAAATTTACCCAGATACATTACTGTAACCGCGACATTTGACACACCTGATACTGGATACAGTTTGGGACACAGTGAGCCATGTAGAAACCTTTCAATAGCTATAGGGTGAACTA
The DNA here is from genome assembly GCF_059751285.1 of Brachycentrus maculatus. NCBI lineage: Eukaryota > Metazoa > Arthropoda > Insecta > Trichoptera > Brachycentridae > Brachycentrus > Brachycentrus maculatus. The sequence continues at coordinate 648,034 of NW_028280778.1, forward strand.
CAATACATACTTTTAGACTTTTTAACATTGTAATTTTTGTAAGTTTTGATTAATAATATGTCTCTTAAGTTATAATCCAAAGGCATAACTTCATATATTAACTAAATTCGTGGTAAAAATTATATATAAAAAATCTGACCCCAGGCCAAACCAAAGTTACTACAAATTATATTGTCAATGTATCAGCCTCCATACTTCATATTTTTAAAAGTTAATACATATTATTGTCTGATGTAATAGATTTTATCAAAAAACTAAAAAACAATTAATTAACAATTAGACAAAAAAGTATTCTAGGATTCTAATGATAAATAGGTAGAATTCGGTAGCAAGTTTAAGAAAGAGAGGAGGGGTCAGGGGAGGAGGAGATGGACAGTTAGGGTTCTAAGGTAAGATAATGATGTTTCAGGCGTTTTTTGAAGGTTAAGATAGAAGGTGCATTTTATTCAGCATTGAAGCATTACGCATGGTGCATTGAAGGGTTATATATATATATATATATATATATATATATATATATATATATATATATATATATATATATATATATATATATATATATATATATATATACATATATATATATATATACATATATATATATTTATATATATATATATATATATATATATATATATATATATATATATATATATATATATATAAATTTACCCAGATACATTACTGTAACCGCGACATTTGACACACCTGATACTGGATACAGTTTGGGACACAGTGAGCCATGTAGAAACCTTTCAATAGCTATAGGGTGAACTACAATACATACTTTTAGACTTTTTAACATTGTAATTTTTGTAAGTTTTGATTAATAATATGTCTCTTAAGTTATAATCCAAAGGCATAACTTCATATATTAACTAAATTCGTGGTAAAAATTATATATAAAAAATCTGACCCCAGGCCAAACCAAAGTTACTACAAATTATATTGTCAATGTATCAGCCTCCATACTTCATATTTTTTTGTTTGTTTTGTATATTTCAGTTTGAAACTACTTTCAGACTTTAATTAATATTTGAACATATGATTTCTTTATTTTCTATTACATTTTATAACTTAAATAATGATAAGGGAATAAAATCACGCTATATATACACACATATAACCGCTTTTATATATATGTAGCTGTTATAGATATTGTTTTTAGGTGAAACAAATAACAAAATGAAATGTTTTTTTCACTATTTTAAGTTACACAGTATTAACCAACTAACTAAAATTAGTCTTGAAGACAAAGCTGTTTAACGTTGTTTCAATAAGATACAAAGAGATTTAATACTAATAAAAAGTAATTTTTGAAAGTTCTTACTTTGAATATGTTTCAATTAAAAAAAATTAAATGCCATTATTTTGTAGTAACCCTGTAATAAACGACTACCAATAATTATTCACGTACTATCTTGATTGACGATACATTCCGCCTGTGTTTAATTAGATTTAGTTATTCTGAATTTGATTTTATTGACTGATATTCACGTCAAATCAATAACTTGTCAACGTTACAATTTAAAGACATACAAAAATGGAAGAAGGACGTCTTGAATGTTAATGGTTATATATTTCAGAGACAGAGAATACAAACAGTTCTTGAATATTTGTTTATGAATGAAGCATTTTATTTCAAAATAACTTCATAAAAGAATACGCTGCTGGGCACAAAATTATCTATACTATTTTGAGAAATAAAAATACTTGGTTTTTTGATCCACTCAATATATATATATATATATATATATATATATATATATATATATATATATATATATATATATATATATATATATATATATATATATATATATATATATATATATATATATATATATATATATATATATATATATATATATATATATATATATATATATATATATATATATATATATATATATATATATATATATATATATATATATATATATATATATATATATATATATATATATATATATATATTTATCTTCTTTCATAATAGTTTATCCTATTCAACAAGTATTCATATCTTCTTCTTTATCTTCTTTAGGCTTCTGTCCTCCATCGATAGATAGAAGCCTCTTCCGTTTCCGAAAAAATGGAAGGATACGGAAGTGATCCTCGATCCACGAGAACGGATCTAGCAGTATAGGACAGAAGGATAAAAAAAGGAAGAATAAGGTACTCGAATACTCGCTGAAATGTATGTCTGGTAAAAAATTATTAAAATTTATTTTACTACATATATGTTTAATATTTCATATATTTTTTTTAATTATAAATGTTCCGTGTTACAAAACGAACTTAATTCGTAATGCTTCATCTTCCACGCCAATAAAATGTAAAATGATCAAATAATCTACCAGTTAACAAAGAGGTATTTTTTATAAGACGAATTTTGTTATGTTCTGTAAGCAGAATACAAAATTTGCTTTAACAATCTCACGTAAAAGAGATTTTATTAGTTTGTTCTGTTTTAATTGAATGCAAATTTCATGGGAAATTTACGAATAATTTAGCCATTTCGCAAGTAAAATCGTAAAGCTTCCTATATGTTAATTACTATATTGTCACAATTATTTCATGTTTTCTACTTTAAAAAAAAAACAATGTATACATTGGATTAGCCAATAAATTCTAAAATAAAGGGTGAGATCTCAAGCGTCCAAATTCATGAAGCCATCTGCGCACAATTTTTTTTAGAATAAATATTAAAATTAGAATTTTTTAGAATATATACTGAAAAAAATGTCTTTTTTTTAACTCATTGTCTTTCTATAACATTTCTCTTTTCAACATCGTATATTTATTTCGAAGAAAAGCTTATTTTTTCAATAAAAATACGGTGTTTTAACAACAACAAAAAATCAATTACGTTAAACGTTATTTGGGTTCATGGAAAATTAAGTTAATTAAATTAAGGGCTATTTATTATTGTGCCTTAAACTATTTATTATTTTTTCCATATATTAAATTTGCACGAAATATTTTTTTTTCATTCAAAGTAATATATTTTACTGTACGCCCTCCTTAAGCTTAGAACACGTACAAAATGTTCAATAAGTCATTAAAAAATGATACCGATTTAAAAAAAACATGTCTTCATGCAATTTTCCACGTTTTTCATGTTTTTAAAGTCAGTTTTTTATCAGGCTGTTACAACTAAGCATTGTTAAACATTATATAGGGTTGTTTTTTTTTAACAGGTATACAAATAAAAATTTCTCGCAATAAAGTTTTCTATATACTGTCAATTTGACAATTCGCTCATTCCTTTCAAGAACGTCATAAATCAAAAAACTTGATTTTTCAAGAGAACGACCTTTATGCGTGTCTTAGATTCGGTGAATGGGCCGACAGCATCATTCAACTTTATCCTTTTTTTCAAATTTTGTTCACCGCTGAGAGACATTTTTAATTAAATGGCTATTTTGATAAGCACGATTGCCGATTTCGAGTGGAGAAAACCCAGAAGCCTTTGTCGAGACGTCCTTGTTTGGTGTGCTTTATGGCAGGTGGAATCATTGGCCCATATTTTTAAAGACGATGCCGGCCAGAATGTTACGGTCAATAGAGAGCGCTACAGAACGATGATTACTAACTTTTTCGTACCTCAGTTGAATGGGATTGATGTGACAGAACTGTGGTTTTAACAAGATGGCGCCACATGCCACACGGCGAGTGTCACCATCAATTTATTTCGGGAAATTTGTTTTTTTTTACCTTTGAAAAAACACCCTATACAAGGAATGTGGCTCTTTGTACCAGTATATGCGAAGTCGTGTTTTGACGTATAATTAGTGAGCATAGACACAATGTTCTCAATGGCGCAATATGGACGGACATAAAAAAAAACAGACATGTAATCGTGAACCGACCAAACATGGATTGAAATACAGCAATGACCAGTACTTTTGACAGTTGGAAGTATGTAAATTGGTGTACACAAAACTACCAATAAATGGGCAGACGCTGGCATTTGAAAAGACTGACTAATTTGGCTTTGTATAGGATGAACTATTATAAAATAAAAGACACTATCATGTCCGTTATCTTTGCTTTTGAAACGCAAAGTGTGTTTCGTGGTATCGTATCGGATATGTCGTTCTTTATTACTTGCATGTTTTCTAGAACAGTATCAATGGTCAATGTTTCACCATCGAGTAACATGACAGTAGGGTCATAAACAAAGAGATAATTTTGATCAACAACCGTTCGAAACACATTTGCGATACCAGATAGCGTTGAAACACTCAAACGCAGTTCTAGACAGGAATCCAGTTTAGTGTAGTATTTTTAGCACGTTTCCAGGTTTCTCAGTTTGCTTTTAAGGCGGGATTAAAATTTAACGTCATAATTTTTTGCTTAAAACACAGTTTTTGTACAGAAAAAATAAGCTTTTCTTCGAAATAAATACATGGTTTTGAAAAGCAAACAGTTATTAATTGTGATTGCCAATCATGGGCAGAATGGTTAATGCTACACAGTGCATAAAGTGATCGCTCAAACCAGCCAATGACAGGTCTGAACCTGTCATTGGTTGAGGATAGGACATGTTATTACCCAGAATTCCATACTCCCATTTAAATACACTTTTTCATATATGTATCAATAAAATATTCATAAAAAAAATATAATAAAAACTTGATGGTATTTGCTTCAAGTGGAAGTTAACGCTTTAACTACGTGTTGGGAATAACTTTTTTTTACTTCTGGTCCTTTATTTCTACTAAGTTTGTCATTTTTTAACCCGCTGTTGAATAGTATTTTTTTAAGTAAAAGTAATTGTTTTTTTTTACGTAGGTAACTATAGAAAAAAAAATAAAGTTATTCACACTACGCATTTACGGTGTTAACTTCCTAATGGAATCCTTGCCCTGGTAATTAAATTGGGTACAACACAAAATGGTTAACCAGAGCTTTGATTTAGAAAGCGTGGATGAGAACATTCAGAATTTTAAAATCCCTCAACTTTTCCACTCTCTAAGGAACGTTAGTTCGAAAGAATCACATCAATAGTTATTCAGTATTCACGGACAAGTCGTCTCGTATTCACGATGGATGTATGCAAAGGGAAGTAACATTCCATCAGCTCGTGGGGGCACATTCGTTCCGCTTCGAGCCGACAGTAATGGCATGCTAGTACTAGCACCAGTACTCACCGGTAGCTGAATGCGTAGCACGAACGAGAATATCACAATCGGTGTGTGTCGGCACCTCCGAATATCGGAATACTAATTACTTTTTGACACCATCGTCTGCATGGATGCGTGTCACATGCTATATCATGCATGTAACTAGTGTTATACATGGTATAAATTATATACACCCGCGTCACAGGTTAGAAAATCGATGTGACAAAATTAAAAACAAAAAAAAAAATTGCTGATATTTTGTGGCACACTTTACACACTTTGTTTTTAACCTCTTTCAATTTTGGTACTAATACTCCAAAAGGTTTTAACAAATACATTGTATTCTCCGGGGATGGATAGGTACAAAGTTATTGTCGAAACCGGTTGGAATAATAAAATTCAAAAATAAAAGTGGTTTAAAGCAAAGTTTATATTTTACTAATTTTATAAAGTAAAAAAAAATATATATGTATAGTTGTACTATCATATTTACTTATTAAAAAAATCGTTCAATAAAGCATTTTTAAACACACACACATCGATACGCTTTAAACAAAAATGCCTGATAATTGTATTAATAATTAAGACAAGTCTATGGTTTTTAATAGTAGTACGGTGATGAAGTTTGATTCATGGTAATCTGATTTTTAAACATTTAAACAAATATATATTATGTACCTACCATAAATACATCATATGTGTGTGATAGTTTAGAGTAAAAAAATGTATGAAAATACTGCCCTTTTATATTGTGTAACAGTATTCTTTAAATGCTTTAGGCTTCACTTTTCAAATCATGAAAATAATTAAAATGTATAATTTATCTACCTTTTGATTATTTTAAAATATAAATAAATTACAGCTTTTCTCTGTCCGACAAAACTGATATTTAATAACAAATTATTAGTTTCACATTTAAAACAACTTTACACAATGTAAAATATATTATTATTTTCATACAAACGATAGCTAACCACATAAAACTACAAGTAAACATGTGTAATGTACACTCATTACTTGATTATTAGAGAACGAATTTCTACATATCATGACTTGCAACCAATATTATCAACTTAAATTATATGAGTAGGCAAAACAAATTATAGCGTGCGCATCATTTAGTGGAAAGTTGTGGAGATGTTCTAAAACCTCGTAACATAAATATTTTGAAAGTAAACTGACATTTCAGTGCGAAAATTGACATACGAAACGAGAAAATAAAGTTCAAACAGCCGGAAGTGAATATTCTGAATAGTATTTTTATCATTATTATTGGCTTTGTTTTAGAAAATATTTATTATAACAGCAAATAGCATCGTTTTACGCTTGAAAAATTAGGTTAGGTATTCTAGGTAAAGTTGTATTGTTTCTTTGTTGGATTAAGCTTCGAGCCAGTCGGAGATCCGCAACGAATTCCAAAGTAAAATAGGCATTAAATGGTGGTTAGAACCACGTCCGATAGTCCATAGTAATTCTAGCAATTTGCCGAGTTAACCAGCGAATGCTTACCTAAATATAAAATTCTATGTAATCAATGATCTACGTTTTACCGGTCATTTCTTCGCGGTTGTTACGCTATGATTAATTAACCTTGACAGCCATTTCGAAAATTATATTGATATCTCTAACACTTCAGCGCACTTAAATAAATTATTGTCCCGTGTAGTTATAAAAGCGAGTTCACGACCGTTCATTAAGATAACTCGGACAATTTTACAACTCTACTCAACAGTTTAGTACTGGACATTAAAAAATGCAAATTGTACGATGCTTCATTAAGATAATTCAAATTATACATTTAAGAGATTGAGCATCACTTTCGTATTCGGTCATTAAAACGACACCGTTACTTTTTATTGATGCAGCGTATCTCTTGGACTCTCAGCGGACACCTTCTTAATAGAAATCACGCGTATGTACGTAAACTCATCGACATAAATTCGGCGTTAATCTAACCGTAAACGGTCTCGTTTCGGGCCGACTTTTCATCTCGCATTATGATTATTATTTATCGTGGTCAAATAAAATACCGTTCCACTTCTACGCCGAGAGTTGGAAAGTGGCGCGATTCTAGCGGCCGATTATTATTAACTATCTCAAAATATAGGTTTTTTTTCTAGTCACGATGTTTGGAAGAAACACAACTATGATACGAGTCACGGCACTGTTCCAGATACAGCCGAATTTTGTCAATTATGTCATTAAAAGAGAATCAGTGATATCGAAAACCCACAATTCTCTCGGCGGCACACGGCGTTTGTAATTTAATTATAATGAATCGAATAACTTTTTTATATCAAATTACCGTTAAAGCACGCCCTTTTAGGTTATTTTATGTACAATGATTAATGACCATTCAATTTTCACCTGGTTTTGTTTAAGTACACCATTGAAATTTAAATGTACACAACGCATTAACGTATTATTGAAGAGACATAAATGAAGATGATCGGAAATGATTCTTTATCGGTGAGAAAAAAAACCGGGTGTCAAAAGTTAATGGACCTCACAAGATGGCATTTTTTATGTTGGCTTTCAATGTCCATTAGAAAGACAAGGAAGCAATAATGAATTTGTTTTCACCGGATAATCGACATTGGAATTTATATACTGTCGTTATTCATTAGATTAAAATAAGAAACACGTCTTTTAATAAAATAACTCTACGATTTTATGTTTGTAAATAACTCTGAAATTTAATGTTTCAAAATTAAAACTAGTTATTTTTTCAAGAAAACTAAAAATAATACTTTATTGTGACCAGTAATTTATAAATAAATAAATAGCGCGCAACACGGAGTATGAATATATAATACATACACTCTTTTGACGCATGGCGCGTGGACTAGGATATTCGGACAGTATTAATATAATAAATTGACGTATTTATCTCTTAATAAAAACATTTTAAAATATCATCATAAAACTTTCACTTTTCTCTATAAAACACGATACAAATGACGTGATTTCCGGATTTAAATAAATATTGCATTCATCTGCTTCCGACGAATGATTTAAGTATGCTTGAAAACACATATTTTCTCTCGTAAGTTTTTTTTTCTAAATTTATGTATAAATGACACTTTCATATTTACTGAAATATCTCACCCGCCAATTTAACCAGACATTAAACATACTGGCTTGTAAAAACATATCGAATAATATTTGTCAGTGCTAATATTCATGTATGTATAATGTAAACTCGTTTTTAAACTGCAGCGTATCACGAGAAACTAAATGCATTCTGCAAAACACGAATTGTAACATATTTTCGAACCCTTATGGTGCATAGGGCACTGCATCATATAAACGCAGTCTTATCTTGATCGTTAACACACGAAGGAAAGGTGATTAGCCCTCCGCTTCAGGTACCAGTCCAGGGACTACCTAATATTGAATAAATATTAGAGTGAAAAAATCACTAATATTTATTTTACCACCCCTAGGAATCGAATCCGAGACCTTCAGTACGGAGACCGAGCGTGTTGACCATAACACTACGGAGGCGGACATATTTGTAACATATTTGGTGAGCCAATTAAAATGCATGAGAAGAGAATTAATTTAATCAATGATCTCGAGACGCAGAGATATGTAAATTTACTAAGTTATGAACATACATGTGAGAGAATGGCTTCATTGTTATTAGAAGTATTCGATGTTAAATAAACGTTCCTGCGGAAGACCTATTGTCTGGAGATTAATTATCAAGAATAAGATAGAAGCAGCATTAGGAAGGTACCTCTGAAAGTAACAATCGGCCATTCATTATATATGTACTGTGTGTGAGAATTAGCTGAAGGGGAATTACATATAACGGTCTTCCTCCAAACTTCTACATACCGCCCTCGGAGCATTCCGCCGCCTAAACAAATAACGTTGACACGGTTCTCGTTAACTTAATTAACCTTAACTGCATAACGAATCTGGAATCCGAAATGTAACACGCAACTATTGCAACGTTACATCTCCCGTTTATCTTTAAATACAACATTTTGAGTGCGCCCAAATACTTGTTCACAAATCTGGATAATCTCCAATTAGGAGTTAATTTTTATATTATTATTTGACATCTCTACATAGATGAAGGCGAATATGGAAGTCTGTGCATTTGCGAGAATTACGACCGTCATAGGCTGGTTTAAATGATCACTTTACACACGTGTAACATCTACCAATTCTACCCATGATTGACAACCACACTACTGAAATTCTTGGAACTTCTATATATGTATATTGCTAAAATACGAAATGTATTGCATTAATTTAATTAGAGATATTTATGGTGAGATGAAAGAAGCTTTTTTCTATGTTTTGATAGGTGAAACTATTTACAATAGTATTTATTTTCAATTGGCCTGGGTGTTTGTGATGCACCATTCACATTTCCTATCCTTTTTCTTACTATTCTACCTGCAGACAAGCCTCCAATAGAGGCTTAGCGGGTTATTCCTTTAAAAAAAATATATGTAAATATATTTATATATATATATATATTTATATATATATATATATATATATATATATATATATATATATATATATATATATATATATATATATATATATATATATATATTTATATATATATATATATATATAAATATATATATATAAATATATATATATATATATATATATATATACATATATATATATATATATATATATATATATATATATATATATGTGTGTGTGTGTGTGTGTGTGTGTGTATGTCACATTATAGTTACTGCATTAAGGCCTTACATACGTTAAATAGAGACTAATTTTTTTTTAACCCATGTCAAATTTGACGTAATTGATTTTTTTTTCTAAAAACATGGTTTTTGAAATGAAAATATAAGTTTTTCTTTGAAATAAATATACGATTTTGAAAAGAAAGGGGTTATTCAAAGGTAAGGAGTTAAATAATTAAATTTTTTTACAATATGTATTCTAAAAAAAATACAATATAAATTCTTTAAAAAAATCGGGAGTGAAATGACATGCGTCTCTCAGCGCAGCCGGACGCTTAATGAATTATATTTAGTTTGGGAATATATGTTGAAAAAATATTTTTATCCTCCTTACCTTTCGATAACCATAACTCCTTACCTTTTTTTTAAAACCAGAATGATTATAATTAATTCGAAGAATAAGCTTACTTTTTTCAATGCAAAACGGTGTTTTATGAATAATATTCAATTACGTTGCTGTTACCTAGGTTAAGACAAAATTAAGTTGCGACTTAACGAATGCTGGGTCTTAAAAACAGAATTCAACTTCCATGCGTGTATCCTTGTAAGCGCAAAGCTCCCGCAGGTGTATTGCAGAAATAAGTTTCACGTACTTGAGTAATTCCTTAGCGCAAATTAAGCGTAATTCGCTCCGGGAATAATCTCGCTAGACCTGATCCGCTAGGGTACTTAATAAAATAGCGACGCGTTGAATCAACAATAAATTTGCTGCCGTAACTCGCAACACGTCCCTTCCCGAGCACTGCGGCGTGGAGTTGTGTTAATGTAACACAGTTAGCATTAAACAAATTGTCTGCAGTCAACTCGACCACAATTCATAATGACTGAATGATAAGACCAGACCACAACCCGTTTTGGGAGACCTATCGCTCACTCCTTTCAAGAACGTCATAAATCAAAAAAACTGAAATTTCAGGAGAACGTTTTTAAAGTTTAAAAATAAAATAAAATGTATTAAAAATAAACATCAAGCCACTTGTGGAACTTTTTACTGTGCAACAAATCTTTTTAGGTAAAACCGTTTATTCAAATGGAGAAAAAAGCTTTTTTTTCCATTTGAATAAATATTTAGTGTATTTAAAAAAAATAATTGAACAATACCTTTTCTTCAAAATTCAAAAACAACACTTTCTGCCCTGTAGCGGGTAAATATTAAGATAAAAATATGCCACTTTTGCTGGGACATAGTAAATTTTCTGGGCATTCCGAAAACATGCACAACTGAAACATAAGGATTTTTTTATTTATGACGTTCTTGATAGGAGTGAGCGATTTATAATTCGTACGGAAAAAAAATATGTGTGGAGGTCCTCACCAAAAAGTTATACATATTTCCAATATTTCACAAAAATCCCTTTAAATGCAAATCTGTTCTGTTTACTCTAATATATTCTATCAAAATCTTAATTAAAGTTGCGATAAAACGTGACCAATCCTGTGATAAACCAATATGAAATCATTAAATCGCACCAAAATGTAACAATTTTACAAGCTAGAATTCATGATCACTTAAAATCATTTATAATGGAAATGTAACGTTTTGGTGAGGACCTCCACATGTGTACCTTGCTGTACCTGGCTTTAAACATTTATGTGACTCAGTCTGATTAAAAGAAAAATAAATAAAATATAAAACACATTTTTGACATCATAGAAAAGATTAAGAAGAATATCATTTTACCAGCCTATGACAAAAATACCAAAACTTTCATATTCTCCTACATCAATAAAAGGATTTATTTTCATGTCATATGGGCGAATTCTAGAAATAAGTTTAACGATTGATTTGAAATTTGTAAGAAGCTAAAAATACGCAAAACTCAATAAAAATTGCGCACTGGTTTAACTTTAAATGATCGAATAAAAAAGACGAATCAAAAAACGACATATTTTTAAAAAGTCGTTATTTCATTCGGTTTTTTAATTCGATAACCCATTTGCATACGGCAGTGATATAAAATTGATCAAATACACGACATCAACATCCTATACCAGAAGCTTCAAATGATTACACATAATTATTATTAAGGCATTTATAATTTAGTAAATCACGAATATTTTATTACTATAAATACCGGTCTTACTATTGCTGGGTTGTATGACGACTATTAACCTCCTGCTGTTAAATTTACTACCGCTTAAACTCTATCGTGGCCATTTATTTGTTAAAAATTTTCAACTGAAATTCTCTAAAGCGAATAAATATGTAGCCCGTACAATTAATATAAATTTTCAATACGAGAATGGATAAATGGTTGATGCGGTATTTATTCTAATTCAACAAAAATGTGTTAATGGAATTACACACAATAGGAATATGAGGTCGGTACGGAAATTACGATTTGTCTTGTTTAAGTGGTTGCGTAGGTACAAACAGAGTAAACATTCCCAAGAGATCGCTGACCGATTTCTATAAATAAATATTGTAATAAATCATTCATTAATACCACTGTTAAACTTATACCTACGCAAAGTTTTGAACGATTGTGAATAATGCATATATCTGCAGAGTATAATTACAGTCGAACCTCTATATCACGGACCGCTAACGAACTTCGGATACAACAGACAAAAAAAACAGCCAAATGTAAAAAAAATTCAAACGCCCTGTTAATATTATACGTGCTTAAATTCAAGTGTCACCGCGTGTAAAAAAAAATAGCGGCCATCGTAATCACAAATTATGTTTCAAAATTTCAAAAGTGCAAATACTTTTTCAAAGCAAGTATCAAGTGTTGTGTACGCAGCAGTACGGCAGCGAGCTATGGTGTAAGGTTACACAACGAAGCTTAAAGAACATGAAAATATGCTATAATAACGGTTACAGAGCTTTAATGAAGCTACCCCGACACTGCAGCGCGAGTGGTATGTTTGCCACAGCACGCCTACCACATTGGGATGGCCTGTTAAGGCACCGAGTGGCAGGCTTCCGGAAGAGGCTGATGAAGAACTCCAACCTCATCATAAAGCGGCTTGTGGAGCACAGATAGGGGCTGGACATGTGGCGGCACTGGAGCACAGTGCTGCGTTTGCCAGCGAGCTGATTTGCATCTACATCTCTCCAAATTTATTATTATTATTTATTTTTTTTTTTCTTTGACTTTCTTATTTGTTTATTATTTTAAATTTCATTGTATAAAAAAATGTTGTAAAACATATATGGCTGACTAAGTATTGCACCCACCACTTAGTCAAGCTGGAATAAAGAGTTATTATTATTATTAAAGCAGGATTACCGAAAGCAAGCGCGTCGATATCAAACAGCAACGTCACTTCACGACGAGTGTCCGAAGACGATATATAGAATTCAGTTTATGTTTTGTATTGTTTATTTATATCTTAATACAGTGTTCACATTTTTTTAAAGTTTTTTATTTATTTTAAACCTAGTTTTATATAACGGACTTTCGCCTTCAATGGACACTCCCTCCCCACAATTAGTCCGTTATATCAAGGTTATACTGCATTATTCATTCTGGTTCTTCAAAAGTACGTCGAAGATTGAATAAAAAAGAAAAAAATTCTCCATCGACGAAATTTTGATTACCCAAATTAAATATTTGTATTTGTATAAAACTTTCTTGAAGTTATGGAATTTGGAAATAGTAATTCTGTAAGGAAAGAATGCTTTTTTAAAGCAGAACCGTGAAGCCTCTATTTTAGAAACTAACAATTTTCATATTTTACAACTGGTGAGAATCGAACCGAGGCCGATAGTTCTACAGTTGAGCGTCTTTAGCGAAGTTATTTAATTGAATATTCGCAATTTTCTTTCCCTGTGTAGAAATAATGTTCTTCACCCTAAACTACTTCACACACGTCATCGGTATCTCATCAAATACAATCAAATTCCAGATCCAAAACTCTGAAGCATTGAACTGACCACCTGAAAATATATAATTCTGATCATGTAAACATTGCGGTGATTCAATGCGGTGTCCTATGCACCATTTGAATGCACACAGGTCTCAAAGACAAAAAAGAAGATAAAAAGGAAAAGTAGTCCACTATAGCGTACATTAAAAAACGATTTTTAATGTACGCTAAAAAAGTCTAATACTGTATTAAACAGGTTTAATTTTTGTGTAACAGTTTTACACCGTTTTCCAGTTCGCTAATGTGAGAACCATGTGCAAAAAAAGCAATAATCAAGATATTAAGTACTGAAAATATATATTATTAGAATCTTTATTCGCCGTAATGAATTACATACGTTGAGCTACTTGATAATTTGGTTCAAATTAGTGCGCCGTGTAAGGCAACCTAGTAAATTTACACACATTTTAATACGAATCTATATTGTGTATAATACGAAGATAGACACACTTTCGAACTAATCCACTTGAAATTTTCACCTTAAGCGGTTACAGTGTTAAATAATAATAATAATTAAGCGTGACTCCATTAAAATAATACATCCGTTTCAGTTTTTTTCCACGCACACCATTTTAAAATCAATATTCGAAGAATACCACAGCCATTGAGATGGGCGTTTGAAAACGAGATCGATTATCATGACGTCTTAAACTCATCATCAATAATTTATAATAAGAAACCGTTGAGCATGAATACCACGGCACTCACCACATTGTCATTAAAATATATAGCACTCCATGAACGTGGGGTGATCTCCGATGGAGCCTGACTCTTACCTATATAATTGGACTGATGGAATACAGACTAGAGATTTGGGTACTCGTAAAAGCAATTCTAAGAGGTACAATTTTTAAAATAGCATACCGCCATTCTTACGTTGCTTATCCGATCTTTAGATAATACTTTATTTATAAGCTTTATCTACTTCTTTAGAAATACTTATAACGGGAAACAGGATTTTCGGAATGAAAGAATGCGCTAAAAACAGAGAACCATGTTAAAAATGCCTTCCTTTTTTTGTAGGTTACTACAATCTTTGTGATAATTGGTTTGATTATTTCATAATAATCTCCGTCCTCTTTTATCCTCCGATCATCTCTTAACTCAGCGTACCCGCTATAACGCTTGTCGGAGATAATTTGGTCCATGAGGTTACGTTGAATCGTCCTCTGTAGTTTGTGCCTTCGCACATGCCTTCCGCAACCGTAAAAAAGCAGCCCAGGGTGTCTTATATTACGGCCTATTAATTTGGCTCGCTATTGTGGTACTTTATTTATTAAGCATCTAGTCCTGCTTAATACCTCGTTGTTCCTTACATATTCCGACCAATGAATCCCCAACAGGTGCCTGTAGCACCACATCTCAAACGCCTCCAGCCAACCCCGTTCTACCTGCCCGATAGTCCACGTTTCGCTTCAAAATAAATGCCTAGATATTAAGTAAGACCATAAGTTCGTTTATAGCATAAATGCAATTCCCTCAGACTTACTACGTAAGACAATAGAATTTCAAAATTGTCCATGGATTGGCTATTGTATTAGCCAGTCTATCACCAACTTTCGTGAACATGAGATGAAAACAAGACATTCAAACTCACAATTGATTGGAAAATGCCCGCGAAATGGTCAGATCAGGTTCATATATATATATGAAGTATTAGTGTTAGCCTACACATGGCTCGGATAATGCTAAAAAAATGTGAATTTGATCAGAAGTTTTTGTCGCATTCTGAATACTCCCTGGACGTTGCCAAAAGTGATTTTTAAATATGTCGTTACCAGAAAAAATACTGAAAAATACAAGAGAAAATTTAAAGTTTTAATTAAAATCATTATAAAAACCAGAGTCTTTTTACACAAAATGAATAAAAAAAGCCAAATACAAGAAATTTTGTTTTGAATATTGAAAGCATTAACTTTGTGGATCATATTGATATATTATTTCGAGAAATAAAAATACTTTGTGTTCTGATCCACTCACATGGATGATCCTCTCACAATGTGAGTGGATCAGAATACAAAGTATTTTTATTTCTCGAAATAATACAAGAAATTTTATTTAATGAAGAAAAATATGTATTATGTACATATATCATTGATGTTAATGAAAAAAAATTTTTTTAAGTCCATGAACTTTTGGACTGACCTACCTATTTGATCTACACGAACTCGTGTGAGGTTGCTACAAAAATAAACTATGAATTTCAATTAACAGAAAAAGGCAATATATTTGGGTTAAGCTTTATCTCTATTTTTACGTGTCTCGCCACGGAGTGGCTAATAAATTCCTATAATGGATTTGAGATGGCCGAATCTGATACATAATATTTAATTACGCGGTGAATTTGGTCCAGTTATTAATTCCTGGTCGATATAATGAACTGTCGGATGTTGACACAGAGATACTTCGACGGCTATGTATCTTCATGTAATCAGAATGTAAAATGTCTTCGTATGAGGTCACAAGCATGATGGGATTCGTATCGCGTAAGAAAATCTCAACAATTCGCTAACTAAACAATGATTTTTTATTGATATCTCAACAAATATGAAAATAAAAATGGAAGTCTGGGTATTTACAGGGCTTACAATCTGTCCTAGGCCGGTTTGAGTGGTCAGCTTGTGCACGTGTATCATTCACCATAACAACACTACTAAATTTGGAAAGTCATATTTATGCTTCAGTTCAAAATATCTTCATGCAAAAGTCGCATGCTACGACTTCAGTAACATCTATGGTTTAAATAAGTTAGTTTCTTTAGTAAAGAAAACTTCAAAAATGTTTTTTAGATTGTTCCTGAGTTATGTATTCGGAAACGCCTGAAAATACAATGAAATTTTTTATTTAAATTTTATTTTGGCAATTTTTTTAATCACAGTATTTTAAGTATCACAAATTGCGTTGGTTATTTATTATCAGTAGATACATCCCTTGCTTTTCTTATTTCGAATATTTTATGATTATCTAAACAAAAACCAGTTTTATTTAGATGTAAAATTTCTATAATTTTGACAATACTTTAAATACACAAAATATATTTTTTTATACATATCGTGTTAGATTGTTTTTTACCACAGGGTTATTATAATTATCTTATATTTTCATAAATTGTATAGGCGAGGGTGAAAACAACCTTCAATATTGATAGTAATAAAACGTTATATAATATAATATTATCATTAGCGATAACTTGTTATTGGAGCTGTGGTACGAATGCACCATACTAATTAGTTTAAGTATTTCTAATTATTCAAGATTATCAAGAGTTTAGATATAAAACTGGTATTCGTTTAGGATCTAAATTGGATCAGATTCGTTTACATGTAAAATTCATGCTGACAATACTTTTAAAATAATAAAAAGCTTCTTTTCATCTCACCAATAGATGTCTCTTGTGAAGCTCTAGTGATTCAAGAACAATGTTTTGAAATAGGATAATATATATATATATATATATATATATATATATATATATATATATATATATATATATATATATATATATATATATATATATATATATATATATGTATATATATATATATATATATATATATATATATATATATATATATATATATATATATATATATATATAAATATTGAACTTTCGAGAATTTGAGTAAGGTGGTTGTCAATAATGGGTAGAATTGGTGAATGTTACACGTGTGTAAAGTGATCGCTTAAACCAGCCTATGACGGTCGTCAGCCCCGTAAATGCCTAGACTTATTCCATATTATTTTTCATTTTTGATGAGATGTCAAAAATTATATTAAAATAACTCCTATAGTTGGAGATAATCCAGACTTGTGAACAAATATTTGGACACACTCAAAATGTTGTAAAAAAATGAAAATCTAACATTTTCATAAATTGTAAAGACGAGGTTTAAAAAGATAACGTGCAATGTTGATAGTAATAAAGTGTAATATAATATAATTTTATCATTCACGATAACTTGATATTGGAGCCGGGATACGAATGCACAATACATGCGCAATGCTGTTTTAAACGAGAGCCAGAACCGGTTCCGTCGCAGCGCGAGGGTTGGTAGTCCGGGGACACATAACGTATGAAGAGTAAGAGTAGTCGGCAATTACCTCGTCTGGGTCATTGACGATCTTGGGGTTGTCCTTGAGGATGGTCGTCAGGCGGGGCAGGTCCCCTCGGGCTGCGCCCTCCCGCAGGGCGGCCCCGGCAGCGCCTCCGCCCATCACGCATCCCGCCCGCCCTCCCCAATGAACATCTGGAAAGAAAAAACATTCGTGAATATACATACACAAACAATGTAATAAGAGAACATTGGCAATGTTTGATTCAGTTTGGCCACTCCACGTTTGTACGTTCGTGAATATAAATACATATACAAACAATGCAATAAGAGAACATTGGCAAAGTTTCCTTCAGTTTGGCAACTCCACGTTTGTACGGTATTAGTATTTTTTTCCATGAATTAGTGGTAAAATCTTTCCATTTTTAACTAACTAACTAACTAACCATCACGCCGCTTCCCCGCAGGGGTAGGCAGAGAGAATGTAACGCCACACCACTCTGTCTTTGCAAACATTCTTCGCCTCTTCCACGTTCATGCATCTCCTCATACATACCCGCCGATTGTCACTACTCCTAACCTGACCACTTTCAAGTATTTGGCATACCTGATCGTGCCACGTTTTTCTCGGTCTTCCTCTGCTCCTTTTTCCACTTACATTCGCCTCATAAATTTGTTTACAGTTCTTTCCTCACTCATTCGTTCTACATGCCCAAACCATCTCAACACACCTTTCTTAATTATATCGATAATGCTTTTCTCAGCTTTGCATTCCTTCCTTATTAATTTTCCATTTTTAATTGAGTTTTACTTGGTGAATACCACTAATTCTTGAAATCTATTGTGACACATATTTCTATGCATTTCACATCATTTTCAAACATACGGTGTTTGGAAAGGATGCGGTTATGCATCAAAACACGTATCAGAATATATGTTAAGAAATAATGGTAGTTAATTTCAAAAATAGTATTTTTAAGTGAACACCGCTTATCATGACTCTCTTCGGCTTTAACTTTATAAGTTTTATAGCTTATACCTACTTCTGAGTGGATCAACTTTTAAAGTTTAAAGTTACTCCAATTTCATGATATTCATAAGTGAAAATTCTAGGCAAAAACACTCGCTTTCTCGTTACAGGCATGATTTTAAAATATTTTATGTTACTAAGTTAGTAATGAAGTTACTAAGATATATGATTTGACTTGTAAATTTAGCAATAATATTTTATTTTGTTCTGTCTTGTTATTTTTTATAAATTATTTTTATATATATATATATATATATATATATATATATATATATATATATATATATATATATATATATATATATATATATAAATATATATAAATATATATATAAATATATATATATATATATATATATATATATATATATATATATATATATATATATATATATATATATATATATATATATATATATATATATATATATATATATATATATATATATATATATATATATATATATATATATATATATATATATATATATATATATATATATATATATATATATATATATATATATATATATATATATATATATATTGACGTTTTTTATTTAATTTTTTAAAAAGTTCTATTCTAATCTTGTATTATTATTTTTTCTATCTATCTGCTTCAATTGTACTACTTCCCCCATGCTTGCTTCGTATGGCGTTTTACATTTCTTTTTGTTACTTTTTTAGATACCTCATAATATATATGTACATTCGATTGCCTGTGTCTAATATACGATTTATGTTTTGTAAATAAGACATACCTAAAGTATAATTCTTTTTCGTCTAAACCCTACTTTGTATCAAACGGCAATTCAGATTGGTAAACGTGTAACTAGCTATTGCAATTAAACGAATTGAGATACATGTAAGTTGAAAGAACAGTTTATAACACTGATGACGTTATAATTACATACAAATATCGTTGTTACTTACAACTAACTACCTGCCAGTCGTAATATTACAAGTTATATTATTAAATTGAACCAGTACATAATTCACTGGTGTTCCGGTACGAATGTTAATAATATTTTTAGCGGAAATACACACAGTATCGAACAGATAAATGAAATAAAACTTTTTTTCGTATTTAAACACAGTCTAAATATTTTTTTGGGCGTGTTTCTCGTATTATGAACCAGGGCTGCTTCTTACAGTGACTGAGATGATGAATAGCGAGAAGTATCACCCAATTCTACTGGAAAAGATACTACCAGAGACAAAAAATTCGAAGGTCAAATGTAATGAAGGTAATGGAATATTTCAGCAGGATGTATTTGCCACAAATCCAAAAAATGACGAAATTCTTCACACAAAAACAATGAACTCTGTTGGACTGGTCAAGAATTTAACCAGACATAAACCTAATTGAAAATGTATCGGCAATCTGTAAGAACCGGCTCTCCAAAATTGATTGCACTACGGTGGAAAAGCTCATTTTGTCCATAATTCATGTATGGTTTCGAGACAAAAAAATGGCAACCACGTGCCAAAACCTTATAGAAAAGATGCCAAGAAGAGTAAAATGTTTGATTGAGCCCAAATGAGATCATATTAAATATCAATTTGTGATATAACTAATAAACAAAATATTTTACAAAACTTTTTACGAAAATACAACAAAAAAGTTTTGTTTCAATTAATCTGTTCGATACTGTAAATCAAAGAAATCCTGCGTATAAGTCATAGCTCCGAACGAAATATCAATTTCGAGTCAAAACCCATTTGAATTTTGAAATTGTTAGAAGATTTTAATATATCATATATGGTAATAAGGTCGGTATACATTTTACGCGTAGACATAATTTCTTCATCGCCCTAGGCAAATGTATTATTTATCCGTGAATAGCTATACGGTATCAAATTATATTCAATATAACATAAAGACATTAAAGGTGTCTCAACTCGAGACGAAACATTTATCTTTTATATTGAAAAGAAGATGGAAGTCTGAGAAGTTCAGGGCTTATTTTAAAAATTACATTAAATCAGATAATGTATATAGTTAATATTTCACATTACGTTTTTTGTTAATTGACATCTCATCAAAGATGAAGAAGAATATGGAAGTCTTGGCATTTACGGAGCTGACGATCGCCATAGACTAGTTTAAGTTATCACTTTACACACGTGTAACATTCACCAATTCTACCCATTATTGACAACCACACCACTCAAATTCTTGGATGTTCTATATATATATATATATATATATATATATATATATATATATATATATATATATATATATATATATATATATATATATATATATATATATATATATATATATATATATATATATATATATATATATATATATATATATATATATATATATATATATATATATATATATATATATATATATATATATATATATATATATATATATGCATAAATATGAACCAATTACGAAACATTGTTTTTGAATCACTAGAACTTCACTAGAGACATCTATTGATGAGACTTAATAAGCTTTGTAAATAAATTAATAAATAATATTGTGAGTTAAGTTTTAAGCCATATATCGATGGGAAAACTGCTTTCCCGAATCTAAAAGTGTTAATTCAGTAGTAAGCAAGTTAATTAAACCGCATGTAATTCAAAAGTCGAATAATATTACATATTTTGTAAAAATATGAGCTAACAAATTTTTTGAAACTATGAAACATTTCTAATAGGTTCATGAAAAGGATCTCAAATACTATTTCAAATATCAAAAAAAAAATATCTAAGAAGTCATGTATTTTATTATTTCAATTTAAATAAGTTTAGATGAAGGCGAATATGAAACTGTATTTAAAGGGCTTACGATCCGTCATAGGCTTGCTTGAATGATAACTTAATACATGTGTAACATTCACCATTCTACCCATGTATGACAACCACACTACACAAAATTTTGAAACTTATTTATATATATTATACTTCGCACGTCCATTCATATGTGAGTTATCGGCAGAATCGATGATTGATTTGAGTAAGCTTTTGTTTAACAGCGACCTTTATTTCAAAATGTAAAAATAAGTCAGATTTGTGAATTTCGATTTAGACACACCAAAAATGGAGTTTATAAAAAATATTACTTGAATGTTATTTTTGCAATATTTGGGCAACATGACAAGGATTTTTAACTTGTACTAAACCATTTAATAATATTTAGCCATTTTATTTATTACCCGCATACATTATAATGCACAATACCTACATATGCTATATATTAGCAAACCTGCATATCTAATGCAGGCATATGAGTCAAACAAAGAGGATACCGTTTTTTATAGTATACATATACATATATACATACATAATTCTTTAATGCCTCGTGTCCCATACACAATTCGTTAATCTTCCATATTGAAAATTACCATTGAATGAATGCCCAAATGATTTACGGAATAACGAGCATTGTCATTCGGCTACACATAAAAATATTATAATCTCTATTGTCAAACTTTACAAAGAAAAGCTTAAAAATAATTTCATATTTAAATTAGCATCATCATTTTTGGACGCTGTGCTACTTGAATAACATATCGTCTGTCCAAATTTAAAACACAGTAAGGGACATTTTTTTGTAGAAGGTTTTTTTTTTTGCATTTATGGACAAAGTTGACTCTACTTAGTCCAAAAATGCAAAAAAAACCTACTACAAAAAAATGTCCCTTACTGTGTTTTAAATTTGGACAGCCGATATGATACTAATTTTTTTGTTGAGATTTTAACAAAGATGAAAAAGGATTTGGAAGTCTGAGCATTTACAGAGCTCAAGACCAGTCATAAGCTGGTTAAGTGATCACTTTACACGTGTAACATTCACTGTTCTACCGATGATTGACAACCACACATATCAAAATTTTCAAGTCATTGATATACTCGTATGATCCATCTCATGACGTTCCGTGATTGAGTTCACAACAGCCGTTTATGATTGGATTTAGAAACATTTTTTTTAGCAGAGACCCTTTTTGTATGCAAGTAGCCTATGACAGGTGCAAGCTCTGTAAAAGCCCAGACTTCCATATTCTTCTTCATTTAAAAAATTAATTTAAAAAATTTAAAAAATTTCAAAAATTATTTATTTCTGCCATGGGATACCTTTAAAGATTTAATATAAGGCAACAATTTATGGATATTGAAATTTTATTTCCAAATAATAAAACAAGCCTATAAAATAGATTTATTTATTGCACTTAAAAGGATTGAGAAGTAAAATGTGTTTCGAAAAATATTCGTGACAAGGAAAATAGTCCTCCCACTCGAGAAACAGTTTAATACGAAATATTTATAGTGTCATAATGATAATGACATAAGTCAGTTAAAAAAGATGTATTAATAAATCTGTTTTTTTTTTTACTTCGTTCAAAGGCTGTCATTACGTATTCATGAATAGCTAGACTTCTTTTAACCCTAGAATACTAAAGTATCGTAAAATTTACGAATTTTTGTCCGCCTCCGTAGTGTAATGGTCAGCACGCTCGGCTACCGTTTTAGAGGTTCCGGGTTCGATTTCCAAGGGGGGTAAAATCAATATCAGTGATTTTTTCACTGTAATATTTATTCAAAATTACCATGGACTGGTACCTGAAGCAGAGGGCTGATCACCTTTCCTTCAAGAAACGATCAAGACAACACTGCGTTTATATGACAGTGCCCTATGCACCATTTGGGTGCGGATAAGGGTTTTATATATTATAAAATTTACGACGACAAAATGACGATTCCTTGAAAAAACAATGTTCGCGTCGTTCGCGCGCCTTCTGCTTCACAGTGCTTTCCTAATGACCTTTTTTTCCATTATTACGTGATCTTTTAACCCAAAGAATGTTACTATATATTACTTCTAAAATCATAATACTTTTTGATTATCTTATTTATTCCCGTTTTATTTCTATGTCGTATTTTTATACGTATCTTTAGGTAAAAACGTCACTCATAAGAAAGTTTGGTAATCTAGGGTCAAAGTAATAGCAAAACTTTTGTAAATAAACAAAAAAATGTTTATTATGACTTGAAAGTTGTTATTTACATATTTTTAGTTGAAAAGTTACATATTTTTTAAAATTTCATTTTATTGTTTAATACCTTTCTCGGTGCCCCCCACAGATTGAATGTCCGTCGTAAATTCTACGCATATCCCGTAATCTAAGGTTAATTCCGATCAATTAGTTTAAAATCAAAACTTTTATTTCTTTACCGGACTTAATTTAAAGTAATTTTAAAAAAAATACGGTGAAATTTTTTTCCGATTGAATTTCTTTGGATCGACTTTTGACGGAATATTAAATATTTAAAATTAATTGCAGCATTTTGAATTTTTAAGAAGATATATAAAGTTAAAATAGTTTAAATATCTTATCAACCAAAGGATCGCACTTGTTTTCTTTCGAGTAGCAATGTAATATAATATACGAGTATGTACTTATAATTTATTTATTAAAATTAAATAAGAATAGTTTATATTTTATGCGTGCATTTTTTATCCAAAGGATTTTTTTTAGAATTTGTAAAGTAAATAAAAAATTAATTGGGGGGGGGGGCGTGGAGATTTTTTATATTGTTGAAGTGGGGCATGATAAAAATAAGGTTGGGAAACACTGATTTTAAACAGTTAAATATTTTGTAAATTCAATTCAATTTTTCGTATCATTTTAATACTACACGACCCAGGAAGTTTTAAATATAAAATTGTTTACGGAAATCGATAAACGATTATTTTTCAAAATCGACGCGTATCTTTATTATTCTGAATCGCGCAGATGTCAACCATATTGTATGGACACAAGTCGTCGTTAAAATTTTATTGGACAACACTCGGGAATAATTTTATCGGTGGACAAGCACGCAGGAGGCGGGCCAAGATGGCGGAAGATTGAGATCTCTGTTTTTATTCTGCACCTAATTGGCGCTTACAACGCAATGCCCGCACGGCGAATTATTCTAACCCACAAAAAAAAACATACGTATATAAAAACATATACGCCGAATATTAATAGATGCATACGGTTTAATCCAGTTTTGCAGTGTCTCGTCAATTCTAACTCACACATGGGATTAATCCCTTTCACTGTCTACAATGGAGTACTTCTAGAAAATTTGGTGGTGGATTTGAACTTGTATTTATTTAGATTGGCAGTGACAGGGATACTGAAAGCTTTTAAATGTTAGTTCCAGTAAAAACGGGATACAATTTTGTTTTACATTTTCAATGCATTTCGCATTTTGGCAACGCAAAAATGGTTTGTTTTTTTACATAATTTATTAAACGAAACCGTTATTGAATGTAACGCCTGCACATTTTGCTTTTCATTCAATAAATTGCTTGATCCATCTCTTTAATTTCCAACTTGCATATTTTAATTATGATCAGTTTTGTGTTCTGACCATTCGTTACAATCCTCATTATTACAGATTTTCCACATTCCATGTGTCAGTTATATTGAAAGCTGTCCCAACGCATTCCCAGATCTGATACAGAAGTATCTAGGCTTCCTGACAAACCCTCTCTGGCAAATATTTTTTTTAAACTATGTTTTGTGAACTAAGTTATGAAAATCACAAAAATTGTAAAATAAAATTATATTTATCCAAATTTGACTATAAACTTACATTTAAAAGCATTCAATGTTCCTGACACTCCCAATCTCCCAGTCCCACCGCATGCCCAGATCTGATACAAAAGCATCTAGGCTTCCTGACAGATCTGCTCTTGCAAAGCTATTTTTTTGTTGAACTAAGTTGTGAAATTTATTGGAAATGTGAAACAATATAAAATTGTATCCCGATTTTACTGTGGATTTACGTATAAAAGCTTTCAATATACCTGTCACTGCCAATCTAAATAAATACAAGTTTGTAAATCCGTCACCAAGTTTTCTAGAAGTACCCCGGTGCAGGCAGTGAAAGGGATTAGTATCTAGTTCAATTAGTCAGCTAGATCCGACTCCGACCCGACGCTGGCCGGTACACAGACGCCCACAACCCCGACCAGCACAGCAGATAAATTGTATAATCGTAAGAACATGAAACGACTTACGTAGTTTAGAAGCAATTTTGTCCGCGGAGGATCCTGAGTCCTAACTGATAAGCACAGCTCGCGACTGAACTTTGTACCGGAAGTGGGTCCCCTTATAACCTCTCACGAGGAGTGTCCGCTGCCGCTGATTGCTCATGCCGAGCGGAACAAAGGACCGGAAAGACGGCACAATGTGAGGCGTGATCGCACTAAAGACATCCGATATTGCACAACTTCGATTCAAGTGATTGAGAGCCCTTCGAGCAAGCTTTTCACACTGAAACGCACCTAGATTCTAAGAGATTTAAGGGACCGGAAAATTGGCTAAATTACATACACCCGACCCTCCTTGTATTTTAAAATGTTCCATGATTGTAAAGACATACTTAATTATTTTCTTTTGCGACTAAGAAATAGGTTTAGTGGTTTTTTTTATTTAATGACACAAGTCAGCAGTTTTTTCCACCTCGATTGTTACTTATAGTCGCTACACGCCTAATTCTTCCAATGCGACATTTTTCAAATTTTACACAAAATTAAAAAAAAATTAAAATTGCTGGTAACAGAAAGGATATCCCCGTTTTTAGGTATTGCAATTTAAAAAATATATAAATTAAAAAAAATTAAAAAAGTAACTAAGCATCACCACGCTTTTCTGCAGGAGTAGGCAGAGAGAATAGAAAGCAACACCAATCTGTCTTTACAAACAATCTTCGCCTCTTCCACATTCATGAATCTTCCCATACATACCCGCCAATTATTCCGACTCCTGACGTTACCACATTCAAGTACTTAAAATACTTGATCACGCCCAGTTTTCCTCGGTCATACTCTGTTTTTACTACTAACGACATTCACCTCTTTTTTTTGATAAACAATCATGGAAATAACTTCATTTCTTGCATTTGAATACACAAACTTGGATTTAAAATAATAATAATAAACTATCAATAAAACCAGCGTTTGACGGGTCGTAAGCCCTATAATTACCTAGACTTTCATATTCTTCTTCGTCTATATTGAGATGTCAAAACGTTATATTAAGTTTTTTATTTGATTCATTATATTTTCAAATTGAAATAGCCAGTGTTATTTAGTTATTAAACCGCAGTATATAGTGCCGACAATCCGTGTATTACATTCATTTATGATCAAAAGCTATATCGCTCACTCCTTTCAAGAACGTCATAAATCAAAAAACTTGATTCTTCAGGAGAACGTTTTTAAAGTTTAAAAATATAACACAATGTATTAAAAATAAATATCAAGCCACTTATTGAACTTTTTACTGTGCAAAAGATCTTTTTAGGTAAAACCTGAAGGTTTTTTCTCCTTTTGAAAAATATTTAATATATTTAAACAAATAATTAAACAACACCTTTTCTTCAAAATGCAAAAACAACATTTTCTGCCCTGTAGCGGGTAAATATTAAGTTAAAAATATGCCTCTTTTGCTGGAATATAGTACATTTGCTGGGCATTCCGAAAACATGCATAACTGAAAATTGTCGATTTTTGATTTATGACGTTCTTGAAAGGAGTGAGCGATATGTACGTAGATTAATAACAACGATTATATCGTTATAATGTTCTGTAATACACACTAATGAACTTTATCTCCGCAGAAACAGAGATCTTAACTGACTCATCGGTAAGGGTCATAAATTAGTCAAATAGATTACAAACTAGTCACCCGAGGTTGTTATAGTACATTAGCAACTGTAAAACAGAAATAGGTAATAGGTAATACTTATTTTATTAATTAAATAATAAATCAACATGAACCTATCTATATGCTGTATTCTATAACCCGGTGATAGAATTACAGCAAAAAGATAACAGTTTACTACCTAACGCTTATAACTTTAACTTTACTACTGTTTGGTCATAAACAAATATTTATTAAATTTCTTATCTAATTTAATAAGTGTACGTAGAAAACGAGTTATCTTTTCACGGTAATTTCGCTCTGGAGGCTGAAAGATATCTTCGTTGTGAATAGTAAGAAAAATTTTAAAAATTTCATAAAATAATGCCTCCCAAAGCTTCTTTCTTATTTTATAATGCTTAATCGCACCTAATGGTGCATAAGGCACTGGACTGAATTTAAAAACACTGTTATCTTGAAGATCGTTTAATACACGAAGGGTTGGTGATAAGCACTGCGCTTCAGATACCGTTATATTGAATACATTTAAACTGAAAATTCACTTATTAATTTTGACTCCCCTGGAATTAAACCCGCGACCTGCAGCACGGTATTTAAAAGCCTTAACGAAGTGGACAAAACTTGTAGTTAAATTAAAATTATTGATGTTGGATTTAATGTAATAAATTGATTTGTAGGATAGATTATGAACAATTGTACAAGGGGACAGTACTACTAGTGCAATTAACTCTCAAACTATAAGACGCATCGTAAGACGACGTTATTTTTTAGTTTTATAGTATGTGCCACAAAATATCAGCAAAAAATTATGCAACAAAAAAATCCGTTCAGAAAACGAAAACTATTTCTGCAAGTACAAACGTTCACCATGCAACTATTTAAATATTTGTATTAGAATACATAAAGTTTTACTTAATAATATTTTATTTTTACGTGTTTGACTGAAATAGTCGATTAAAAATACTTATACTGTGTAATTTAATAAAGCTCCGAAACCTTGTGTGTTGAAAAGTCGGACAATTAATACGAGCTTAAATTAAGTTATATGACAAGGACGGATGGTCCGTAATTCTAATACAACAGCTCACGTAATAAAAAAAAGTATGCAACAAAAAAGTTCACCTTGTCGATTATTAAAACCATTATTTTTTACGAACCGATCAGGAAATAATCTGAATCAATTTGAGATTCGACTACAAGGTATTTAATTGGTATTTTTAAGATGGGAGTCCATGCTACAAACATGAAATTTGAAATCGAAAATACCTTTAAAATATTTTGTTGATAATATCAGAAATACATAATTGATACCTAAATTGGGTTGTTCAAAATTTCAAAAAAAATTACTGATATTTTCATGATATCGTACCTGTTTTTTATCACAAAATAGTTTTTTTGCATTTGACTGCTTTGATTATCGAATTATAATTTAATCTGAAATAGATATAAATCATACAATCAACAGTGGTGAAATATATATGTTTACAGCTCACTTTATCTTTTTTATCGATATAGACTCAACTTTACGGTGATAATAATATATTCTTTAAAAATAAATTTAAAAATATTTACATCCCCTATATCCGTTAAATCAGAGGTTCCCAAACTCTTTTATCTCGTAGACCCCTTGCCTTACCTGATATTGATTTTTATCAAATTCATTAACTTCAAATGTATTTTTAGTGAAGTGTAGTGAAAATTAAAAACCACACATGTTAGGTTTTATATTTTTATATTTTAAATTCAAATTAAAACATAGACCCCTTGCAAGTTGTCATAGACCCCTGGGGGTCGATATAGACCACTTTGGGAATCACTGCGTTAAATGGTTAAAAATACAAGCATGTATCTTGGTTAGCATGTCCACGCATAGAAAATCTAAATAAAAATGTGCCTCACTGAAATTTGGCAAAAATTACAATTATTTATGAGAACAACTACATTATTTACATTTGTGGTCTAAAAAACACAATTTTCACTGTAGGATATGTTTTAAGTGTTGCTATAGTACGAATAAACGTTTTATATGGAACAATTTAATAAGTTATACTTAGTAATAATTTTAAGCGAGAAATCCTTGGCAATTTGCGTTTGACAATATAAGGGAAATTATACCCGATTAGGAATCGCGATATAGCTATGAGACCACAATTTATATTTACATGCAACGTTTTGCAATAATTTAGTCAATTTTATTTCATTACAAATTTAATATAAGCACTCGCGTCTTAATGCCTAGTTTAAATACACCAAACGATTACGGTTTGTAATAAAAATTGCTTGATTATTTTAAAGCGATTTCATTTAATGATCAAATCACATATCTCTTAATTCGTATGTTAGTTTTCAGTTCGTTAAAAACTAAATAAGTTTATCAGAAGTTTTAACTCGTCTATGATGATCGGCGTGCGTGTAAAATCGATTTGTTTGACTCTCCTCACTGTATGGGGATTAAAAAACATATCATTTTCCCACGGATGAATCAGCTTGTGTCATGGTCCGTAATCATTGGGAACACAATATGTTCGAACGAATCGCCGCAACACAAATAATTCCATTTGATAATATTGTAATTAACTTTAGGCGTATTAGAAATACATGGAGCCTTTAATCGATTACCATTTGTACCTGCGATCTTAATTTCTTCGATTGCCTACCTGTTATGTAACAGAGGAGGGTGTATTCAATTTTTTTTTCTGATTTAAACTAATAAATTAAACAAAAAATGAAAATGTTATTCTCGGTATTCCTTATCATAAATCAAAACTTATCCATAAAATATTTTACTGAGCTGAAACTAGAACTTGGCTACAACTTTTTGTCCATCTAAATAGTGTACTGGCTAGCACATTCGACTATCGTGCAGGAGGTCCCTCGACTCAAAATAAATCCAATAACTCTAGTTTTTATTCAATTTACCCTGGATTGGTTCCTGAAGCGCGGGACTAATCACCTTACCTTCATGTATTACACGATCAAATTATCATTAGATAAATTTTACGCAGTGCCCTATGCACCATTGGGTATAAATAAGGGACGGTAAGTAGTCCCAAAATGGACAAATTCCTTACAGAACGGGTTAGTTGTATATTTTCATATTTCATTAATGAGTGAAAATTCTAGGCAGAAACACTTTCCATTTTTAAAGAAAATTTTACTTCAGTAAATACCACTATTTCTTAAAATCTTCTATGACACGTGTTTCGATGCATTCTGCATCATTTTTAAACACCCTATGCTTACATACGGTGTTTGAAAGTGATGCGGAATGCATCGAAACACGTGTCACAGTAGATTTTAAGAAATATTGGTATTTACTAAGTAAAATTTTTATTACAAATAGATAGGTTTTACCACAAAGTGACTGCCGAACCAATTAATGAAAAAACACTCTCGCTAAACGCATGATATTAAATAATACAATGATTCTGAAGTTAGCAGTGAAGTTACTTAGGAATATGATTTTACTTCTATGATTTGACTTGGGAGTTTATGTAGGATGATTGAAATGAGTTAGTCAACAGCCTTCAGCGTTAAGCCGTTTTATATTTTCTTAACTTATGCCTGTATAAGAATGATATCATGAAATACTTCATCAAAAATGCATTTTAAATATTCTAAATGTTTAAAACGTTGTCCCTGATTTGTTAAAATATTACAGCAAAATCTCGCCGGGTGTCGAAAAAAAGGCAAAAAAAGATTAAACACGAAATTTATACAACAGGTTTTTATTCGTTAACTTTTGAATTGACTTCGCTAATTGGGAATAAAATGTTAATTTTTAAGTTATCAATCGTTCTATAAACCTCGTTCAGCTTAATTTATAAGCACGTGCTTTCAAAAGTGAAAGCCGATAGTACGTACGCAGTACAAATGAAACATAGAGCCTTGGTCTCTTTTCGTAATTCAACGAACTGTTTTATATCCCGTGTGCAAAATATGCGTTGCTTTATGACTTCCGGTGTATCACATCTGCCACGGAACTAGCTCAAACAATACGCTTCCGGTCGGAGGTGATATTCCGAAACCTGAACAAATAATATAGTGAAAACAACTACAGAGAATGTGGGTACCTACTTAAAATTGTATTATTTTGGTGACCGTCAAAAAGTACGCAGTTTTTGTTAACCTACAATGGTATTAAT
This sequence comes from Brachycentrus maculatus, assembly GCF_059751285.1. Classification (NCBI taxonomy): domain Eukaryota; kingdom Metazoa; phylum Arthropoda; class Insecta; order Trichoptera; family Brachycentridae; genus Brachycentrus; species Brachycentrus maculatus. The sequence continues at coordinate 679,689 of NW_028280778.1, forward strand.
TGGGTATTCAGGGTTGAAGGGAAATAGTTTTAACCCTTAATAACTATACATGCGTCTGGCGGATTACGCAATTAAAAACGTGAAACTTATCAAAAGTATTTATAAAAATTAGGAATCGGTTACATGGCACTTGAGTTTGGTTTATTAGGAATGAATGTAAGAGACATTTAACAATAAATTACTATTCCGCACAGCTACTACATATCGCTCACTCCTTTCAATAACGTCATATATCAAAAAACTTCATTTTTCAGGAGATCGTTTTAAAGTTTAAGAATGTAATAAAATGTATTAAAAATAAATATCAAGCCACTTTTTGAACTTTTTACTGAGCAACAGATCTTTTTAGGTAGGACCTGAATGTTTTTTCTCCATTTGAAAAATATTTGGCATATTTCAAAAAAAATTAAACAAAACCATTTTTTCAAAATGCAAAAACAACACTTTCTGCCCTATAGCGGGTAAATATTAAGTAAAAATTACGCCGCTTTTGTTGGGATATAGTATATTTTATGGGCATTTCAAAAACATGCACGACTGAAAATTGACGATTTTTGAAATAAGACGTTGTTGAAAGGAGTGGGCGATATGTCAATATAGTGCGATCCACAAATGGCATTGTGTCTACAAATATAGTTCAGTTATCTAGGGTTAAATTCATTTCAATATTTAAAGCGTATTTTTACGATATTAATAACGAGTATATAACTTTTTATGTTCGTGTAATGTCAGGTCCCCCTGACGTCGACTACCACTTGAGATTAATTGTCCTTATCTTGGGCAGCTCTAAACAACGCCTCGACGGTTCTGATCCCGGTTAAATATCGTATATTTTTTATTTGCTTTTTATAAGAGCAATATTACATAAAAAACTAGGCTACGAATTTACGGAAACTAAAAAATTGGAAACAAACTAGCTAAGAGTATTTTCTTATAATAGGTCCTTTTCTCCTGGGTTAAAATTATAAAAATTATTTATTTAATATAGTTAAATTTTTAAGTACAACATAATACAATTTCTAAACATTTATACATATGGCAAACTTAAAGTTTTAGATTCGCTGTGCCTCTCAAAAAAAAACAGAGCTTTTGTGCTTGGAGAGGGACTTACACTCAAGGTTTAATGTTTTATATAATTAGTGGTATAATAGTCTTTTTTTCTTTTTTTCTAAATTTATAATATTATATATGTAATGGGCATTAATTTTTTTCATAAGAATTTTTCATATCTTCGATTTTTTTATTTCTTCAGGGAGTTTATTGAAATATTTAATTCCCAAATATGTGAAGTTTTGTTAAAATTGTTTAGTATTACATTTTTAGTACTAAATGGATTACAATATTCGAATTTTGAAGTAATTACTTGTACATAAAGGTTTGAACGAACTTAATGCTAGGCAGACGTAGATTTATTACTTTTAAAAATACTACTATGCATAAGTATCAAATACCTGTGAAAAATCGCGGGAAACATCCTACTTAAAATTTCAATAGCAAAAACGTGAATAGGTGTCAAAAAATGACGAAACATTTTTTTTCGAAACGCGTTTTTCGATACGGCTACACCAGTACTTTGTATTTTTGACAAAATATTGGATAAACTTTATTTTATTTTAGATTAGAGTTTAAATTTACATTAATTAAAATAAAAATGTATATTAAATTTCTATAGCAAATCTTTGATTTCTTTGAAATTTTAATAGTTAAACATCTTTTCTTTAACAACTTTTTGACCTCAATGCAGCGCCATCTATTGGACGTCGTTAAAGCAACACATGCAATACTAACCAATGCGTATGGTGGACAGCGTGCTACTTGGAACATTTGTAACTTAACGATTTTAATATTTTTTGTAGCATTATTGTTTTGTATTATAGACTTTTAATATTTTCAATGCTTCACAAGCATTGCAAATCAAACATTAGAAATGTGTGCTGTCTTTTCTATTCCACTAGACTGAGCCATAGCAATGTGTGGCCGGGTACTGCTATTTATTAAGGCCTTACTCGCAATAATATAATTCGCAACGCGCCACCTCACCCCCGATTTTTTCAAAGAATATATAAAGATTTTTTTTGTTTTTTAACATACATTTATATTGAACAAAATATTTCATTTTCGTTTCAACTCCTCACTTTTCAATAGCTCTTTTTCAAAATCAAATATTTATTTCGAAAAAAACTTATTTTTTTAATACAAAAACGGTGTTTTAAGAACAATTACATCAAATTACCTGGGTTTAAAGAAAATTGATATTCATTTTAACGTACATATATGGGGCCTTAAATAAAACGAGGTACCATTATATGTGCAGTTTTTAGAAACATATTATTTATCGAAACAATTTAGTGCTTTTGATTGATATTTAAGTGTACGTTAGACCGTTACAAGTATTATTTATCAATTGAACGGCAAAAAACTCTGCTAAGTGTATTTCAATAATTACGTATGTGCATTAACTGTGTAATTATTGCTGTAAATAATTTAAGGTTCCTGACGAGAGCACGAAATATCGTGTTTAAATATTGGCATTTTAATCCTGGAGCGCCCACCCAGAAGCTCCTCTGAACTCCAGAAAACGGCATAATGAGCAGTAAAAATGTAATCCGTTTCCCTTAAGGTAATAATGATTAATCATTATTAGATTTTGATTACAGAAACATTTTGAATGTGAAATATTTTAGACTCCATGAAACGATTGTCGATTTCATAAAAAAATATGTTAGGATATCTCAATTTTTTTTTAGATAAAAAAATAACGCCAGGATCAATGAAATATGCGAGATCGAATATGTCGTTAGATAGGGAAGGCAACGATGAAGACAATGGTATGCGCATGTGAGGAAAATGGAACCATCCAGACTCCCCCACATCGCACTGTACGGCCAACCCCATGGTAGACGACTCCCGGGCGGACCAACAAGAGATGGATCGATAGCTGGGAATCGACATCGCAGGAGGGTAATCAGGCATCATAAAAACAGGCCACAAGGCCTACACCAAGAAGAAGAAAATAATAAAAAATACGCGATATTTTACCAGCACAAAAAAATCAATATACTTATACCTACCGGAATTATCTAAAACATTATTTTTATATATCTCATTAAAATGCAGAATGTACTACCAACATACATCACAGCCTGCCATAAAATTCAAATTAAACCGTCAAAAAATAAGCCTACCGTTTCAAATTGGCAAACTTTCCATAAAACCAAATTGAAAAAATACCCATTAGCCGAGATTTTATTTTCCAAGAAAACTTCTCGACATCAATTTTTGAACTCAAAATAATAACACAGTACGCAGCGATTTTAATTAAAAGCCCTCGAAAGTTGCACATAATAAGCGTGTGTGTGTTTATCGCATATATATGAGTATAATAACTACATAGATACAACCCCAGGGCAATTATATGCCTCGAGTTTGTCCGCTACGTATTGAATATTCATGATCAATTTATCACAAGATGAAACACCAAAGCTCAAGTTTCGAACTTTATATCCAATAAGTTTTAATAAAACACGCTATAAGACATTTTTCTTCTCGGCTCTTTGCTTCGTTATATCCATCATTGTCATTGATATTAATTTCATTTGTAAAGATTTAAATCAGTGATTCCCAAAGTGGTCTATATCGACCCCCAGGGAGTCCACGACGACTTGGAAGGGGTATTTGTCAGCGAAAAAAAAATGGGGGTCCATGAAAAAGAAATGGAGGTCAACGACATCAAGTTTATTCCTAAGACTAAAAGCATTTATTTTTTGCTTATTTATTTAATTTAACAGAGAGTAATTTTAATTTGAATTAACCTAACATGTGTGTATTTTTTAAATTTTCATTACACTTTATAAATTATCATACACGTTATAAATTTCAATCTTTCACTATGCGCACTACATACAGCGACTTTCAAAAATACATTAGGAGATAGTGAATTTGCCGAAAAACAATATCAGGTAAGGAGGGATCTACAAAAATCGAAAAACATGGCAAGGGGTCTACGAGACAAAAAAGTTTGGGAGCCTCTGATTTAAATCAATATTACCTGTCATAGGAAGGTATGGCCATGAAAAGGTTACGTAAGGTATCATTTATAAAGATTTTGATATTTATTATTAATTGTGTTTACCTCATACTTTTGTACACATGGGTTCAACGTTATACCGACTTCGTTATATGAACTTAACCTGCAAATTTCATTTGAAAAATATGCCCATATGATGAAATAATTATTAAAAAAATATAAAAGTTTTTTTTTTTATTATCATTATAATAAAGCAAACAACATTCGAAACGTGACGTGTAGGTACACCATATTAAAATATGTATGTAAAACCTCGAAATTTCATTTGTCTTATACTTTTCAATGATTCAGTGTTTTAACTTTATATTCCGTTTATTTACTGTTTGTTATTATAACCCCAACTACGTTTAATCATATAAATTAACTATCCTCACTGTGTAACGAATAAAAAAATATATAGTTCAGATAATGCTTCAATTTTCATATATATAAAGGGTTTGTTCAAAAATATATGCATACACTCATATCGTTGTTTGGGTCCACCTAAATAATTTAAAAAAATGGTTTTATAAGGATCCTCCAAACCATTTAACTAACTATCCGTCGACTGCACGAGAAATATGTGTGTACCGGTTCTGTGACTGATGACTGTAAAGAAAACAGTGATAAATGTCAGTCTCAAATATAAAATATGTAAAAAAAGGACGAATCCAACGTGCAATTATGATATTTTTAAACGATCATAAAATGGATTTATTTATTTATTATTAAATGGATAAAATCTTTGTTATAACTTTTCACACACATGATTCTTCCACCAACAAAACTAGTTGAAATTCGTAAATTTTAAAACAATTTTATTTTGAAAAAACATCACACGTCAACACTGTAATTGCTAAGCATGTGTGGTATCAGACATCGATAGTGTCGGTATTTTGAAAAAGCGGATGTGTTGTTGCCAAAAATTAATAGTAATATCTTGTAAATTTTTAATTAATGATAATTGTGTGAAAGCATATTTTTTTTCTTTATTTAAAATTTATTATAAATACAAGTACAAAAAATATATACATACAAAAAAAGATTCCACAAAGGCAAGGCCTGTGTGTGTATATATTATATTTTAAGTCATAATAAAAGGGTACCTACTGGCAAGAATACAATACATATTATAAGAAGTAAAATCATATTAAAAATTGTTTAATTTGTTCAATTCTAACTTTAGCAGAAGAAGTGAATATTTGCATCTCAATGTCAGCTGATTCAAAAAATATTTTTTTAAAAACTGATCAGATCAAAGCAAAAGCTGTAAATATAGATAATTTATGATCAGAAATGGGACTACATTCTATGTTTCGTTAATATATCTTATGAATACATTATTTTATCCATATAAAATGGAGTGGGTGTAAAATAGAGCTGGAAAGCTCCGAGTAGAACGCAGATCAGGAGATTTAGAAGTTAAGCGAACGCCTGCGTAGGTACCTACGTTTCCCTTAGATTCTAGATGCATAGATTAACCTCACCTACCTCAGGTATTTCTCGCTAAGGAACGCCAGAGCTCATTTCAATGGGGCATAACTTTAGAATTATTATAATGTAGCGCGTTTCCTCCATAACAAATCGCTTAATCTGCTCCGGAATTTCCAGTGCCCTAACAGTTAATACTTACTTTTCCGAGGAATAGTACGAGGGATGTTCAATCAATACGTAGACTGACGTCATAAAACAAAATGTTTTTTATTTATTTAGAGGTTAAATGTCTGGGTCCCATTCAAAGGAATCACTTCCCCGACGCATACACTTATTCCAACGGTATTTCCACGTCCGCTTCGTAGTGTAATGGTTAGCGTATTTAGCAACTTTGCTGGAGGTCCCGGGTTCGATTCCCAGCGGAGGTGTAAATAAATATATATTTAATATTACTTGGACTGGTCCCTGAAGCGCAGGAGCGATCACCTCGCCTTAATGTAAGTAACGATAAAGATAACACTGTGTCAATACGATGCGGTGCCCTATGCGCCATTGGGTTTGGATAAGGGTAACAGACCCAGAACGCTTCTTTTGTGATACTTCGCTTCCTTCAGCTCCTTCGTCACATTTGCCTTAATCTCGAGAATCGTCTCAAATCTTCTTCTTTTTAAGGGTGTTTTGAGTTTGGGAACAAGAATAAAACGGAAAAAGCGAGATTAGGTTAGTAGGGTGGGTGGTGAAGAACAGTGATCGAGTGTTTGGCCGACAAAAACGACACACGCTCCAACCCATTAAGGTTTCAGAACTCGTGAGTTTTTGGCCAAACACTAGATCACTGTTTTCAATCATCCACCCTACTCATCTGATCTCGCTCTTGGCTTCTTCTTGTTCCTCAAACTCAAAAGACCTTTGAAAGGAATAATATTTGAGACGATTCCCGAGATTAACCCGAATGCGACGAAGCAGCTGGAGGACCTCATAAAAGAAGCGTTTCTAGGACTGTTTCCAAAAGTGGAATCACCGTTGGAATAAGTGTGTGCGTCTGGGAGGTGACTACTTTGAATACGACTCATATATGTAACTTCAAATTAAAGTACAATTTGTTTTATGACATCAGTCGACGTATTTTTTGAAGAGGCCACGTGTTATGCGTACCCACTTACTTGGTATTTGCAGAATCACGGTGCTGGGAATCCAAAACAATGGAGAGTAATTAATAACAGAGCAGTGTCAATCAAGGAAACAAAATTAAAAAATAAAAAACCGCAGGGATTTTATCTACGATTGGACAGAATAAACATTTTTAAGCAATTTTGTTTCCGCGAAAAATAAGATGCGTAAAGCTGTGATATTATTCAAATAGATGCATTATTACGTGCCAATGTTAATCAATAAATTGATATAAATATAATACAGATATCGCAAAACTGAAAAAAAAAGTTTATTGCTCACACCCCTACTCTATTTTCTTCAACACCGGATGTTGTCAATTAGGTCGGAAAGTCGTTTAATTCGCAATGTTATGGGCACGGCGTAAAGAGGAGGTGGACATTAAGCGAGCAGCATTTACTTGTTGGCCGATTTTTTATAACGTATACATTTAGTTAACTAAACTTCGAGGGATATTTTCGTCGCGCCGAAGAATAATTTTTAGAACATATTTATTTCAACAAGGCCACAATAGTGTTCTTATTCTCCCATGGTCTCTATCTTAAAATTTAAGGGGTCATCTTGTGGGGTCTTGTCTCGCAACATGTCCTGCCCATTGCCACTTAAGCCTTGCTACATGGTATCGGCTATTCTGGCTCTGCTCCTAATTTCCTCATTTCTTATTCTGTCTCTTTTGCTACAAAGCATGGATCATTCCGTGGATCGCTATGTGCATTTGGGCTTTAAACATTTTTTTTGTAAAAGCCATGGTCTCTAATGCATTTCAAGTCACTGGCAGTATATTAAAAGATTTTTTTAATAATTTTACCATATCCTCTCTCTATATGGAGTCTTGCCGACAAATTATCGGCAGTGGTCGTCCTGGGCGGCGCGAACCTGATGAATCCTTGTAAAAGAGGCAAGCTTGATGGCGGCTCTCAGGAGGCATGCGGAATATATGGCCTAGCCAACTGAATCGCATTTTGTTGACATCAATTCGCTCACTCCTTTCAAGAACGTCATAAATCAAAATACTCGATTTTTCAGGAGAACGTTTTTAAAGTTTGAAAATATAATAAATGTATTAAAAATAAATATCAAGCCACTTACTGAAATTTTTACTGTGCAACATATCTTTTTAGGTAAAAACTGAAGGTTTTTTTCCCATTTGAAAAATATTATGTTTATTTAAAAAAATAATTAAACAATACCTTTTCTTCAAAATGATAATATTAAGTAATGTAAATATTAAGTTAAAAATATGCCTTTTTTTCTGGGATATAGTACATTTTCTGGGCATTCCGAAAATATGCACAACTGAAAATTTACGTTTTTTGATTTATGACGTTCTTGAAAGGAGTGAGCGAATTGTGACCAAGATTTGCTGCGCCTTAAGCCTTATCTCTTCATTCTTCACCAAGTCGGACCACTGCACGCCTAAAATTATTCACAGACACCTTTTCTCAAAGCTAAGTATCGGCTGCTCTGGGCCCTTGTTAGGTGTTATGATATTAAACGGTTTACGCTGTATAATTACACAGTTAGCAGTCTCTGCGCAATCCATTTGTCAATCAATATCCAATCATAATAACCAGAAAACAAGCCAAGTTTACAAACACATGTATTTGGTAAAAACATTCTCGTATCTCACATCTCGATCACGGTACAAATCCGCCCATCAAAACGTTTCCGGCAAACAATCGGACAAATCTCGAGAGAAAATTCAAGGCATTAGTTTATATGAACTTGGGAAATATAATGAATAACCGCTAGTCCGCAAATTACTAAATAAAACGTCTTATTAAATACACACAACTCGTAAATTCACGTTCAATTTACTGTAACAGCTCGTGGGATTTTAAAAATAAATACTCGGGCACTCCACATTATACTTTTCGTAAAATTACACAAGTAAACCATTATTGTATTCAATTAAGAATTAAAAAAAAAACAATTTTAGACTAAAAATACGTACTTCTTTTTTATAAATATCCATTAATACCCACCGAAAGACTATCGGTGGATCTCTTGAGGACGATGGGAAAGAATTTTTTTTCAAATATACAATACATAGACTAGTTACTACTCGTATATTATTTAAAACAGGCTTAAATGCTAGTTTAATTTTTTTACTAAAATTTCTTGGTGGAACTGGATTTCATACAACAAAATAACTACTATACAGTTTTTTCCACATATAATTTATTTGATCAGTGTGATGTTTTATTTGACTAGTGTGACACCAGTCTGATGATATCAATAACGACGATACACGGTCACAGGTCAAATAAAATATATGCGGGAAAACTGTATAGTTCTTAATTTATCATATAAAATACTTTAAATGTTTCATTCACATCGCACACTAAAAAATAACTTTCTTGTTCTCCCGACCCTTGTCCATACCCAATGGTACAAGAACACTATATCGTATTAAAGTAGTATTATCTTGATTGTTTATTATATGAAGACAATGTGATCTATTCTGCGCTTCAAGTACAACTCTAGAATATTAAAAGCCTTAGACCACAGGATTTTTTTCAATATCCTTAATACAAGACTAATAATCTTAAATACACGGCGATAAGAAACTCACATTTTACCAAAAACGTTTACTAAAAACATGTTTTAAATTTGCAATATGTTTTTAACAACTTCATATAAAATATCGGAGTGAGCGACATACCCGCAATATTTTTGGTTATATAACAAATTATACTAATGATAGAAATACATAACAGATGGTGGCGATTCAAAGAAATTTAAATACTCATAAGTCAGCTGTTTTATTGTGCCTCCTACCTCGAGTTGTTAGATAATACAGAGACCATATCTTCTATTCAGTAAACCCACTCTCTTGGATAAGAGGGATTTAGAGTACGCAGGACAAAGGAAATAGTGTATGTGAAAACGCTTTAGCCCGAATGCCTTAAAAGCATAAAACGCCACAGATGTCCGCTTCGTGAACGCGAAGTCCATTACAGTGAAGAAAATTAAACGACAATCTTAAGGCCTCACTTGTTATAATAGAATTCATTAAGCGTCCGGCTGCGCATATGCATTGATGTGACAGTCTTGACTTCACGCACGATTTTGGTTCAGAATATGTACTGATTTTTAAAAAAATATACAGTGAAAAATTATATTTATATGTTTTTTAACTCCTTATCTTTCGATAACTCTTTTCTTTTCAAAACCATAACGTAGAACGGGGCTACTTGAACTTTGATGTGTTACTTGAACCTAGTACAAAAAAAATGGATCTATATTTGGTCTACAATAATGAGCGTATCGACATGATTCATTGTTTCCCTGACAGGTGATACTTATTGTCACCATACGTTCATTATTGTAGACCAAAAACAGTTTTTTTTGCACTGGGCTTAAGTAACACATCAAAGTTCAAGAAGCCCCGCTCTACGGTATGTTTACTTCGAAAAAAACATATTTTTTCAATGCAAAAACCAAATGTTTTTGTTTTTGTCAAATGTTACCTGAGTTTAAAGAATTTTAAGTTGAGATTTAACGTTTGTCGGGCTTTAAAAGTATGTGAATCTACAAGATATGCACGTAAGATTTTGAAAGTAGAGCGAATGCTGGGAACAGAGTGAATGTTGCACTGAAATCAGTTTTGGCAAATAAAAGCCTGACAGTCAAAGCTAAACTGGCAGTACACAATAGAGTCCTGGTTCCAACAATAATGTTCGGAAGAAAGAAATAACATTTTATTAAAAATTAAACACTTGAATAATCCACTTTATCGAGTTTTATTTTTATTTATGACTAGTTTCGAAAACGACAATTGTTTTCATCTTCTGGTACAAATTAAAACTTTATTCGTTAGTTTTAATTTGTACCAGAAGATGAAAACTATTGTCGTTTTCGAAACTAGTCGTGAATAAAAATAAAACTCAATAAAGTGGATTATTCAAGTGTTAAATTTTAATAAAATAATCATGTCATTCCACAAAGTTAATGGCGAATCAATAAATAATATAAAGAAATAACACATGCATGCATTTATACATTTTTAAAACATAATGAAAAAAATCTTACATAGACATAGTTTGTGCGTAGGTATGCAACACAATACAATATGTATGGTACGAAGCTAAAATTAAAATTAAACCATAGAAATGGGTAGAAAAACAAGAAAAATGGTCAAAAATTACAGAAGTAAAGTATCAAATTTGTTTGATACTTGGACGACACTAACGACGACATTTTTACACCCGCGAAATTTCTGTATTAACTTAATGGATAAGCTACAAAATCAATATATTTTAAATATTTATATATATAAGTAAAATATAAACCCTTATCCGCACCCCAATGGTGCATAGGGCACTGCGTGATATAAACGCAGTGTTATCTTGATCGTTTACACATGAAGGAAAGGTGATCAGCCTTCCGCTTCAGGTACCAGTCCAGGGTAATATTGAATAAATATGACAGTGAAATAATCACTTATATTTATTTTACCCCCCTTGGGAATCGAACCCGGGACCTCCAGAACGGTAGCCGAGCGTGCTGACCATTACACTACGGAGGCGGACAAATATTTATTTATTATACATTAATTCTTGATCCGTTCCTGTTATTTGACGTGTGCTTATTAGCTTCTTGTTTTGCCTCACAATGTCATGTTTGCATTAATAGAACAATGTGTGTGGAGTTAATGAGAATAAAAAGAAAACAGGTCGAAAATTCAAGAAAGGCATTACTAAACTAAATGTGATTGATAAGGATTATATGGTATGGGAATACAATTGTGTGAAACAATGACGTAACTGAGTAATAGTTATTAGTTATGGAGCATGGTTTGACCTAGTACAACCCTCGCAGAATCTACAATGCCGACACGGACCAGAAAGCATTTAGATGTGGAAGAAGTAAAGTGTATGCACCATGAACTAACCAGTTTACCACATACCAAGAAAACAATCGAAGAAGTGTTTTTCTAAGGTGTACAGGAATTTATCTTAGGATATTTAAAATGATATAAATATTCTTCTTCTTCTTCTTCTTCATCTTGTTGTAGGCCTTGTGGCCTGTTTTTAAGAGGGATTAACCTCCTGCGAAGTCGATTCCCAGCTGTACAGTGCGATGTGGGGGAGTCTGGATGGTTCCGTTCTCCTCACATGCGCATACCATTGTCTCCTTCGTTGCCTTCCCCACCTAACGACATCTTCGATCTCGCATATTTCCCTGATCCTGGCGTTTTTTATTCTATCTCAAAGACTCTTGCCTGATATGCTTCTTAGATTCTTCATTTCTGACACTCTAAGCGCGTTTTTGTGGCAACGGTGTACAAATATTATTCATTATTTAAAAATGGAAAGCATTTTTTCTATCAGCTACGTTAAGTTTAACTTCGCTTCATTCCGTACTATTAAGTAACAAAAAAACTCGGTGCGATCTGCTTCTCCGTTTCAAATAGTTTAATATCAGGATTCAGAATCCTTTGATAAATTTTAACATTTTATACCATCAAATATTTACAGCATGATCCATTTTGTATGGACAAATGGACAATTACATGTGCTAAAAGAAGCGCATTTCGAAAAATCTGCGCAGGCAAACTGTATAAAGGAAAAAAGCACATTTAAATTTTCTTATCACATTTAGCCTACCAGATATTCAAACAAAATATATTTTTGCTGCTTAATTTATTTAATTGTACAAAAGATGTTACAAAAGAAAGGAAATTTTCGTCGAATTTTTTTTTTTCATGAACTGCATTTTTCTTGTATTTTCTTCCATTGCTTTTTTGTTATACAAACTGATCCTACTGTTTCAAAATTATCTGTCAAATGTAAACAATAAATGTGTATAGTGAGAAAAATCCAATCTATCTTAATCTAGTATTACGATTTAAGCAAGAGAAATAAAATTAATCTATCAAAAGGCCCATTCGGCTTGATGCATTTTCGGTCAAATTCAACGAGAAATTTAAGGTGAATATTTCGTTTGCATAAGTAGAGTTCGTAATTGTATGTGTACGTATTATTCCAGTGGACATTATGACACTCATTTTTCCATCAAGATGCAAATAAGTTATGACAATATCGTTTTTGTCGATCGTATTGATCCCCCATGTGTTGTATTATGTAATGTATATCAATGACTTATTCTCGGAACCACTACGCTTGTGTTAGTTTATCAAACAAATTTCATGGATGATATGCGTTGCATGTTTTACATATCATTAAACCCACAAAAAATCGAATATTAAATTTGACTGCTTTAATCAGCGGTTGGGATATAGATTATTATATTTACATACAGTTAAAAACTAACAAAAAACACTGGTTCTCAATTCCTTTTGACGACGAAACACTTTTGAAGCACTTCATATTTTAAGGAGTCCTTAATTAACCTCAATCTAAATTCATGTTTTAAAAATTATTTAACAACAATTATTTAATTTTTTTAAATGAATCAAATTTTACATTAAACAAATCAAATTGGACGGTTTACAAAACAAATTGGAAGTTGTATTATATTTTGAGAATTTAAAAAAATATATTAATATTAACACTACATAAACTGTTAGTGTGAATACCTGCCCACATCTTGGTGCGTTAGTCGTCAAGTTGGAAAGCTGTACAAAGCTGAAAGCTATTTTCAGACAAAAATTTCAATACTACTTTGAATCATGAGTACGACATTTTAATATATTTTTAAAAATCGAACTTTTTTTATAAAATACAGTAAAACGGACAATTTATTTTGTAAAACTCCAATTTGATTTATTAACCGTCCATTTTGAGATGATAAACCTGTAGTAACATTACTGTATATGTATTACGTCGCTTGTCGTGGCAGAGCCCTCACAGAGGCATTTCGTAATCCCAGGGCTCCGCGGAGCACACTTTGAGAACCGCCGCTATAAAAGATCCAGAAAACCATATTGGTAAATAAATTACTCACAGTATTCCGAGAACAACGGGGTTCCCAATCATTTAAAAGAAATTCGACATTTAAATACGTGTATTTTTCCGAGGCGTCACGAAGCATCGATTGAATGTAAAATAGTAATAAACCTGCATAAATCATTACTTCCGAGATAATTGAAAGCGTTGCGAACATATCTACTTGGCGACTGTGAAGTGCAACGCCTTTTCTCGGTTATAATTTACGCGATGGAAGATTGAAATTATCTGAACATGCAAGATATGAGCAGATCAAAGTTTCACTCGAGTCTACTTACAAAATGTAACTAGGGGTGTGAAGTCAGCAGGTACACAACACCATTAATTGCATATTTGACTACAAATTTCCTATTGTGCCTAGTTTCCCACTGCGAGCTAAAAAAAATAAAGCTCGCCTTACTTTTCTTTACATCCATTCATATATAAGTTTTAGACTGCTGATTCTTAGTAATTTTAGTCCCTTTTATTAACATTTTTTGTTTTATTAATATTAACATTTTTTGACATCTCTACAGAGGTGAAAAAGAATATGGATAACTGTGTATTTACAGGGCTAACTACTTGTCATAAGCTGGTCAAGTGATCACTTAGCACATGTTTAAGGGTGGTCACTGACCGGAGGCATTTCGTCGTAACGTAACACGTTACGATGCGAGCATTCAGGCAGTCAGTACAGTGAGCCGAGCGCTCCATCCATAGTTTCTAATGCTCGCCGCGAGCGATGTTACGACGTTACGTTACAACGAAATGCTCCGGTCAGTCACCACCCTAACATTCACCATTCTACCCATGATTTGCAACCACACTACTCATTTTTTTTTTGGTAGTCATACATACATATATGATCAATCTCATGACGTTCCATGATCGAATTCACAACATAGATGGTTCTATGATTGGATTTAGAAAGCCTTTATTTGTCAGAAACCCTTACATTGTATGCAAGATTGGAACCCGTATTATTTTTACATAATAGGAAATTAATGAACGCCAATTTTATTCAATTAAAAATTTCAATAGCTTTATCGGATTTGTAAGCAGTCTGTGTCACGAACTCATAATGAAAAAGGACGATGAAGTTGTCGTATTTTTGACTGGTAATATCGTCTACTTATTGACATACTGATTTTAAAGATTTGTCTGATTTTTTTAAATACACTACCATTTTGAAGGAGCATATATTCACAGACTTTCTTTGATACTAGTAACTACGTGAAAATGATGAAATCGGAATAAATCTATATATTAATACTTCTTTCCCTAAACTCCCTTTTTCCTTTGCCCTCCTTATTATCATCTTTTGTAATTGATGTATTTTTAAATGTTAATTTGTAATATACGTTTTGTTGTAATATATGTTCAAGTACCTACTATCTACCCTCTGATTGCAAATAGCTATTTATGGTATCAAACGTTTTTATCAATATCACTACTCTGTTTTTGGTTGGTTGGAAGATATTGCTTTTTAGCAATAAGCCCTCCAATGTACTTATTTATTTTCTGTACACGATGTTTAAATAAATAAATAAATAAATTAGTACGTACCCCTTTTAATATTATTTTTATCTTTTCAACCATTAAAAAACTTCGTGACCCTCGTTAAATTATATTATCGTTGTACTCGTATGTCTTTATTTTTACATCGGTTGTTTTAATAATAATTATTATGACCAATATTTTCTTTTACTAAATGACATAGATTACTCTCAGGGGATTTTATACAGCCATTGGAGTAAAATAAGTAATTATTCTCGTTTATTACGGTGTATCTTTAGGTGCTTACCGGATACCAACACTTAATTTTATGTTGTTATGAGAACCATTCAAGATTGATTTGATACCAAGTCGATGGATACAAATAATGGCACATTGATCGATCAGTTCTCAGTTTAACATAAAGTTAATATTATATATTTAACTAGTCACTGTTTATCATAATGTTATCGAAAAGTTACAAGTTTGTCGTAAGCAAGATTGAAGGCGCCATTGAGTAGTTGGGTAGACGCTCGACTGCGAAACTGGTGTCGCGGGTTTGATACCTGTTGTCTCATCTGTCTTCATTAGCAAACACTTTTGTTTGATTTAAAAAAAAAAACACCAAGACAGTCCATGCAACTCTTTTTGTAATACGAGTACATTTGTAAACAACAAAAAATATAGATGGTAGTTCGGTTAAAATTTTACATATTTCAACGGTTCCGCAAAAGCAAAAAGTCTCGATATGTAATACAGTCGAACTCGATTATTATGAGCACGGATATAGCGAGATCTCTGATACAACCAGAAAACATTCGTTGAAATTTCGGTTTATGATTTTCTCCATACATTTATAACGGTTATAACGAGCAACTTCTCTGCTATAGCGAACAAAAAGAAATCGTTTTTTTTTAATGTTGTTTTACGTACCTATATCGTTGATATTGCAAGACTGGTTTTCTTAAAAACAATCAATATCACAAGAGAAAAAAAAAAACGTGTGAAAATTTAAATCAACATTTAAAATGCGGTTTTTGTGCTGATCTTACGAAGTTATGATCATTTTTTATTTATCTGTTTTTATATACGAATATACGTTGACATTTTTTATGTTAAATGTTTATTGTATAACTTTTGTACAATACTAGTGTTTTTACCCGGTTGTGCCCGTGATTTGGGTTGTAGTATTATTTTCATAGAATTAGTCTAACACAAGGTTTTTTTTATTCCGAAAGATGTGAAAAATTATTTGTAAGATCTTGACTCAATAAAAGCATTTGATTTGACATGATTTTTAGTTTCCAAAATAAAAAATTTTTTAGTATTAGTTTTCATATTTTGTTTTTCACAAACAATGTCAAACTGTCAGTGATTTTAAATGAGATAAGTACGAAATATTTATTTTAAAAAGCGGGCTGTAAATTAGTGCGTTGACTTAGCAATTCTCTTCTAATCGATTTAGCAAAATATCATGTTGATAGGACGTTGTGTCTTTGAGCCTTTACTAGACAAAATTTCTAGATAGGTAAAGGTATTTTAACATTTTTCAAAATGCACTCAAAGAACATAACCTTTACATAATATCTCACAAAAATCCAGTTTTCGGCCACATCGAAATCCCAGGGGTTAAAAGGTTAAATTTTCATGTTGATTGTTTTCACCAACAATTATAATATACCAAGAATGTTAATCAAAGTTTGTTTGATTTATGGAGTTATTAGTGAACAAATTCATGTGCTTAAAGTGGGATCAAAGGTTTTAGATGAAACCCATTACTTAACCTACGTGTGCATGTGCGTACCAACAAATAGGAAACACGTTCTAGAACCAACTGGGAAATAATTATCACTGTTAGGTTATCTAGAAAAATACAATAATTGTTTATTATTTAATACAAAACATCATCATTCTGTAAACTGCAGAAGTGTATTCATCTCATTTCCTAGCTACCACCTTAATCCATCCAGTATGATACTTACAAGAGAAAAAAAATTAAAGAGATGGTGTAAAAAAAAGCGAATGCGACATTATGTGTAATACAGACGTTCCAAATTGAAGCTCTCCCGAGACTTGTATATTTTTTATCATAAAACTAATCATGATACAAAATATTCATAATGACGACTCCATTAACAACGGGTTAACTGAATTCGGCTGCCCCAAAGCATTTCTAAGGATAGATCCTTAATATATCAATGATTTTTTTTAAGAAGAAGGTCGATTTATCATATTTTGATGATTTGAATTTTTTTGTTCTTAAATAATATTTGTGGATATACTTTTTATCAATTTAAAAATATATTTTTTTTAAATATCGTGCATGTATTAAAATTAATAAAATATTTAAAAATATCCAAATTTGTTTAATTTTTACATTTTAATGAATTTGAAGGTTTTTTTTAAAAACCTTTGTATTTATTAGCATTTAAAGATAAATTATTTGCAAATTAAAACAAAGACACACCAATTACAAAAACTGAAAGTAATGATGCTCTGTCAAAGTGACAAGCAATTGGATCTATTTTTGGCCGATTTAAAAGCATAAAAGTTACAACATTTTGAGTGTGTCCAAATACTTGTTCACAAAATCTGAATTATCTCCAATTACAGGAGTTATTTTCATATTATTTTTTAACATCTCATCAAAGATGAAGAAGAATATGGAAGTCTGGGCATTTACGGGGCTGATGACCGTCATAGGCTGGTTTAAGTGATCACTTTACACACGTGTAACATTCACCAATTCTACCCATTATTGACAACCACACTACTCAAATTCTTGGAAGTTCTATATATATGAACCAATATACATCAATATACATAATTTACATCTCACCAATAGATGTCTCTAGTGAAGTTCTAGTGATTCAAGAACAAGGTTTCTAAATTGGTCCATATATACAGAACTTCCAAGAATTTGAGTAGTGTGGTTGTCAATAATGGGTAGAATTGGTGAATGTTACACGTGTGTAAAGTGATCACTTAAACCAGCCTATGACGGTCGTCAGCCCCGTAAATGCCCAGACTTCCATATTCTTCTTCATCTTTGATGAGATGTTAAAAAATAATAGCATAAAAGTTACTGAAAAAATATTAATTTCCGTTAATAACGAGAACTCAAATCCTGAAAATGTATATTTACTCAATATTTACTCAATATTTACTATACATCACCGTTATAGCAAATGTTCATATTTAAACCATAATTAAGAATTATCATATTTACACATTTCATTATATTTAGCTCAAAAGAAGATACTTTCATCTCAGAAAATACTTTTTATTGAGCTCAAAAGATGGATACGTATTTGAGGGTGCATTTTTATAAGAATTTTTTAAAAATATTTTAAGAATTTACTTAATTTTACTTTCAAATCATCTCGAGTATAAATAATGTAAATTATCGCAGAATCCTCGCATCCCGCCAACAAGAGAGTTACACTTATCGTGTTTAGCGTTCGGCCAAAATGGTGTCTTGCTGAGTTACCTGCCTAAGTGAACGGATCGAGGAATGCTTAAATTGGTTTCTCGGGTAAAAAAAACACTGTTCCAACGTTCCCCGAAGCCTTACCAGTGCAAGGAATACGAAAGGCGTGTCGGTCGCTTTCGGGGCTATAAAAAATACCAGCCCAACGCATTAATACCTAGAGAGAAGGAATGAGTCGGAATAATCATCGGGTATGTATGAGGAGATGCATGAATGTGGAAGAGGCGAATAATGATTGCAAATACAGAGTGGTGTGGCATTATTTTCTCTCTGCCTACCCCTGCAGAGAAGTGGCGTGATGGTTAGTTAGTTAGAGAAGGAAGGATGAAAGCAGAGTGAACGCTGTTGAAATGCGCTCCCACAGACGAATGTGTGGAAAATCATTGTATGACAGGATTAAAAACGAAGATATAAGAAAGGGATGTAAGGCTGAACAAGGGATTATTGAAAATAGTAAGAAGAGTTTAAAAGGCGGTATGGACATGAGGAGCGAATGGATAACGAGAGAATGACTAAGAAAATATATGTGACGAATGTGAACGGGATAAAAGAAAGAGGACTGCCGAAAAAGACTTGGCACGATCAGATTAATCAGAACCTACAATCTGGTGGTGCCAAAAGTCTGCGTAATCGGAGGACATGTGTGACTAGGTGTATGGATGTGAAGGTAGCAAGGAGTGTACGTCAGGACAGAAGAATGTGGCATTCCATCCTCTCTGCCTACCCCTGTGGAGAAACGGCGTGATGGTTGTAGTAGTAGTAGTATTAGAGAAGGTATTTTTAATACTGCTACAAAAAAAACCTACACTCCAGTGATACTTTAAAAGTTCGTGCACTATTGTAATTGCTTCACTTTCTAAACGCTTTTAAATGAACTAAAAAAAGGTATTTTAATCGTAGACGAAATGAAATGTGTATCTGTTTTTTTTCTGTTCTTATGTAGAGAAGGTTCAGTTTTTTTTCTTACACAAGACTGTATCCAATCAGGGACGCTCTCGTTCTTTACTTCCTACAATTAATTTCGACTTCCAAGTAATCAGCATCCAGTTTATTCGCTAAAATTACACCCTCATTATCAATATCTTAATTGCGACGCTCGACGGGAATGGCGTCAACCGGTTGTGCTACACTGGAGAATCTTTTGCGGGCGAAATAAACGTAGAACACTACGAACGACAAGGGAATTAAAACAATTCATATATATATATATATATATATATATATATATATATATATATATATATATATATATATATATATATATATATATATATATATATATATATATATATATATATATATATATATATATATATATATATATATATATATATATATATATATATATATATATATATATATATATATACATATATATATATATATATATATATATATATATATATATATATATATATATATATATATATATATATATATACATATTTATATATATATGTACATACATGTACTTGGTTAATATATTAAGTCCGAATAAAGCACTAACATGCGTTGAAAATAAACCCAAAATATTTCATCAAGCTAAAAACTATGTATTAAATTTTAAATAAACTACATATAAATAAAGTCGAGATAGGAAGGTCAGTCAGTATTCCACGAAAATATGATATTTTCATTTTTAATCAATGTTTTACTAAGTAAATGCCCCTATTTCTTAAAAACTACTGTGACACGTGTTTCGATGCATTCTGCATCATTTTCAAACACCGGATGTTTGTGGTGTTTGAAAATGATGGGGAATGCATCGAAACACGTGTCACAGTGAATTTTAAGAAATAGTGGTATTTACTAGGTAAAACGTTAATTAAAAATGCATAGATTTTACCACAAGTGACTGCCGAATCATTAATAAGATATTTTTAGTCACTCAAAGATTTTAGATGACAGTTAGATTGATGTTATTTTATGACATTTCTTGATAGAAATTTATCTTTATTGTACTATATTTATGTTTATTGTAAAATATGTCAAAATAAGTATAATATTAAATTAAAGCAGAAAACAACAACGTTAAAAATTTAATTCTTGTACTATTTAATTTTCTAATGTTGTTTAGAAAAAGAAAAAGGCCGTGAAATAGTTGTTTGTTATTTTAAGTACGTAATAATAAAACAGAATATGATATTTTCATGTGGATTTTGTATTTGTATTTTTGCTATGTTTATTTCAATTAGTGAATGGTAATAATTACGTCTTTTTTTGATAGTCTGCACATGCCCATCATTGGACGCTTAGTTAAAAGAAAAAAATAATGTTATTTTATGATTTATATTAAAGGTAAAATATTGGACTTGACACATAGTCAGGAGAAGATACAACTGAAGTTAAAATTAAAAGAAGAAAAAACATTAAAAAATTTAAAATATTTTAAGATAAAATCGCCTGCAATATAATTCAAGGAAAGTTAGTTCCTTGGATTGAGAATATACGTTTATTTTTAAATGCATAACCTACTTATGGCAAACTTAATCATACCCACATGATTTAACTAGAAACTTAAAACCAAACTTAAAACACAGTAAGGGACAATTTTTCGTAGTACCTTTTTTGCATTTTTGGAATAAGTAGATTCTACTTAGCCCAAAAATGCAAAAAAACATACAAAAAAATGTCCCTTACTGCGTTTTAAGTTTGGACAGCCGACCTCTTGAAGCACGAAGCTAAGAAATCCCCACAGTAAATTATTTCAAAAATAATATGATATCATAAATGTTTGTAACTTATTTCCAACCCTTTTTAAATCGTACGAATACCTTGCACAGCTGGGTCGGAAACGCCCCACATATAGGTATGGTATTTAAGGAGGCATATTCCAAGAATTCACACAACGGATAAAAACATACCAGTAAATTTGCGAAAACAAAATCTTATCAGACGAGGTGGCATAAAACGAAGCCTCATGAATATTATTATGAAATCCAAGAGGTGTGTTATATTTATGTTTACGAGGGCGACGCTTCTAGGTAGGCGCTAGAAATTTTGTTATAAAATGGAAACTGGGATTCGGGCCATGTTTTACAAGAAATATCAATGAATTTGACACCATTTTAATCGTATCCAAAAATAAGACGAAACCCTTTTAAACAAATCTAAAACTCCTTATAAATTCCAGTAAATATAAATATGTTTATCTTGGCTGTAAGTGGGTTTTTGTAAGTTTTGAACCCAGTCAGTGGCGCAGTAGTGTTAAGGAAAAATAGTTATTTCTCTGAAACCAATAGACCAGGTAACGACAAATTTTATTCACGTGTTAGTCTAGCCTTAAACAGGTTCTTGCAAATTATACATTGATTCAACAGCATCGAACGCGTTGAATATCGAACATATTCATTTAGTTTGTTTTCGTTTTTTCGATTACCCAGCTTTGAACCGATGCGGTAGCCAATATAACATTTTTTTTTCAAATCAGCGGTTTTACCGTGAAAAGGGTGGTTGAAAAACATACTTAATTTTAGGGTGTGTATATGTGGAGGAAAGAGGGGCGTATGTGCTTTCCGCGTGAGTAGTGGATTAAATATTAGGTTACCTCTTTCAACCACACTGAATCCGTAAAGGGATGCTTTTTGGGTGGTCCCATTGACTACTCAGCTGTGTAAGTATAGCTACTGGCACGGAGGGACTACCCCTTATACCACAAACGAGGTACCCACCACATTGTATTCTGCTCTTTTTATTGACAACTGAAAACTAGATATATTATGTAGATTCTTAGTATACGAGTATGTACTCATAAAATCTAAATGACTGGTTTGTGTCGGGTAGTGGTCCCGTGGTTAGTGTCGTGGACTCTTGAGTCAGAATTTCTCAGTTCGAACCCACTCTACCACAATTTATTACCTATGTCTAATAATGAGCCGCTTAGGCCCACAGAAATAGTAATAAGTTTAAGTATTTTTGTAAACAATAAAAACACAAATATTTCTCTTTTTCTGAAAAAAAAAAGCAGACGGAGAAAAGTCTGTTTTCTATGTTTAGATCTACATTTTGATATATCAACATCAAATGATGATCTTTAATCATCAAATGATTATGTTTTTATTATTTACTGGGAATCGAACCCGGGACATCGATGAAGAAGAAAATGGAAGTCTGGGTATTTACAGAGCTTACGACCTATTATATGCTGTGATCACTTTACACACGTGTAACATCAACCCATGTTGACAACCACACTAGTGAAATTTTTAGAACTCCTACATATATCATAAATCTCATGGCGTGTTATATATGAGTTCACTGGAGCCATCTATGTTTGGTTTGAGAAAGCTTTTAACTAGCTGAGACCCTTTTATTTAGACGTATGCAATTTCCTAACCGGATTATTTTACATTCGGGGAACCACCTGAAAACATGATTTAAAATTTTTATGCAGCTAATAATTTGAACCGATTATTTTATTAGTACCTGTAAATACCCAGACTTCCATATTCTTCTTCATCTATGCTTATATGTCAAAATGTAAAAATAACTCCTATGGGGAAAAAGCCCAGATTTGTAAACAAGAATATGGACATACCCTAAAATGATGTGAATTTCCTAAAGTTATTCATACATTTGTTTGATATTTTGACACATCGTTGTATTGGAATATACTTTTAACAATCATTTTCATTTAACGAGATTGAGCCACAACAACGCGTTGCTAAGTGCAGGTAATAATTGTATAAAACAAAAGTAATTGACGACATATCGCTCACTCCTTTCAAGAACGTCATTAATCAAAAATCGTAAATTTTTAGTTGTACATGTTTTCAGAATGCCTAGAAAATGTACTGTATCCCAGCAAAAGAAGCATATTTTAACCTTATATTTACCCGCTACAGGGCAGAAAGTGTTGTCTTTGCATTTTGAAGAAAAGGTATTGTTTAATTATTTTTTTAAATATACCAAATATTTTTCAAAAGGAGAAAATACTTTCAGATTTTACCTAAAAAGATCTGTTGCACAGTTAAAAGTTCAATAAGTGGCTCGATATTTATTTTTAATACATTTTATTACATTTTTAAACTTTAAAAACGTTCTCCTGAAAAATCAAGTATTTTGATTTATGACATTCTTGAAAGGAGTGAGCGATATATCCAAAACCTAGAGTTTTTTAATGAGTTTTCCATGCGTTTTGTCTTATTTTTTAATACGATTAAAATGGTGTCAAATTGATTGATATTTCTTGTAAAACATGACCCGAATCCCACTAGCTATTTTATACCAAAATGTCCAATAACTTTAGCGCCTGCCTACCTAAAAGCGTCGCCCTCGTAAACGTATAACACACCTCTTGGATTTTATAATAATATTCATGAGGCTTC
The DNA here is from genome assembly GCF_059751285.1 of Brachycentrus maculatus. NCBI lineage: Eukaryota > Metazoa > Arthropoda > Insecta > Trichoptera > Brachycentridae > Brachycentrus > Brachycentrus maculatus. The sequence continues at coordinate 703,563 of NW_028280778.1, forward strand.
ATTTTATGCCACCTTGTCTGATAAGATATTGTTTTTGCCAATTTGCTCGTATGTTTTTATCCGTTGTGTGAATTCTTGGAATATGCCTCCTTAAATACCATGTATGTGGTTTCCGACCCAGCTGTGCAAGGTATTCGTACGATTTAAAAACGTTCTCCTGAAAAATCAAGTTTTTTTTATTTATGACGTTCTTGAAAGGAGTGAGCGATATGGTTTTCATTCATATGAAAAGCGGGTCTTGGCATGGTTAATGAATGATTGAGAAAGGGTTTCAAAGGACATAGGACGTCTGTAGACATGTATTATCCTCGAGTCACACATCAGGCTTATCTCTCATTACAATATTCTCTTGTTCCATAACACACCACACAATGCATATTGGTAGATACGTTCGCTACAGAAAAAATGGCTTAAAACATGTGGGTGTTTCTAGCGTGGGCATTAAATGCGATCCGTATTGAAAGTGCTAATACAAAACCTAAGATTTACATGTTTAAAATGCTTACAAATAGAAACATACTCGCACGTATAACAAAAAGATTAATTTGTGACATATATGAGTATATGGCATTATCATATTTGCTTTATAAAAAAAACACACGACAAAAGAAACTCTTATTTTTATTATTATTCGTAATCCCATATGAAATGATGAAACAAGATATGCATGATATAAAATTATGTGAAAGGCGAAATGAATAAAATTACTTTATAAAATTAAACAACTTTGTTTTAATCACATTTTTTTATTATAATAACACTTTAATCTACTGGTTTCGACAAGAACCTTGTCACCATCAAGGTTTATTTAATTCTAAAACATTAAAAACATTAAAATACTCAAAATTAATTATATTTCCTTACCGAAAACTTCCACAAGCTCCGTAAAAAATCCTAAATGTTATTTTTATTATGCATTGCGTAACAACCCCAAATAACAACTAATGGAATCACCCAAAAACAAAGCATAATAAAAATAACATTTAGGAGTTTTTACGGAGTGTGTGGAAGCTTTTGGTAAGAGAATGTAATTAATTTAGAGTATTTTAATGTTTTTAATGTTTTAGAATTTAATAAACCCTGACGATGACAAGGTTCTTGTCCAAACCGGTGGTTAAAACAAAGTTGTTTAATTTTATAAAGTTTATAAAATGTGCCACAAGGTATCTGCGAAAAACATTCAAGAAATGAATAAAATTACATTTAACCACATTTTGACTCGAATTTTTACAGGTCGTAGAGCATTTCGAGAATTCATTTTCCGTTTTAAAATTAGATAAAACTCTACTTGAGAATGTCATGAGACGTTATCACAAGATGTCTCTCATTCACTGTAAGTATGTCTAATTTGAAACAAAATTGGAAACAGAATGTGCAAAAGAAGGTGTCAGTTGACAAAAATTGATGAGGCAATAGGACACAAAGATCTATCGGATTTAGTGGTGTCTTATTTAGAAAATATGACAAGACGAATAAGACGAAGTAAATGAGCTATATGACAGATCTTGATTGATATGAGATATTCAATATTTTGTCTCTATTGTATTATTGTATATTTTGTATTGTTTTAAGGGATCAACTTAATTAATTTATTGTGAACTTTACACATCGATCATTTTTAAGACATATGAACTAAATATGCCATAAATCCTTGTACATAATAGGCTAGGAAATTTTCTAAGGCAACTAATGTATTTTTTTTTTATTAAAACACGTATTAAATTTTTTTAATGTTAAATATTATTAGAAATCACATGCAGACAATAATTGATCGTATGAAAAATCATTGTATGTTTATGTGATTTTTTACACTATAAACTTTCACATCGAACCATGTAGGTACTAATTGAGAATGGCTATAGAATTGGCTACAGATAATAATATAATACCATGTTTGGACTAATAAAAATTCCATAGAAGAAATCGTACAAGTAAATGGTCAACTTTTTAGAATTGGTTTCATATCTTTTCCCTTATCCGATGCTAGAAAATACGAGTACATCCCACCGTCTTATTCGGAAACTGATAAATATTGATTTAATATTTTGAAAAAGAAAGCTTCTTTGGGGTGGTTTAGACATCTGGAGCGAATGATCTGGAGCGAATGTATGACGAGAGAAGGTCTAACAGGGTATATTTGTCAAATGTGAATGACAGATTGGAACGAGGACGACCAAGAAATATTAGCAAGGCCGAACCAATCAAAATATAAAATCTTGTAGTGAAATGAATTTGAGAATGAATTTAATTTAATTTAGAATTTATTTTCAATTGGTATGGGTGTTTGTGATGTATTTTTCACATATACCTTCCCCACCCTTACCATCCTACCTGTAGATAAGACTCTAACACAGAGGCTATGCGGGTTATTCATTTTTTAATACATAAACGGTGTTTTAAGCAAAAAATTCAATTGTTTTAAGAAAATTAAGTTGCAGAACATGGAAAATAGTCAAATAAAAATAGTTGAATCACCAGCTAATATAATGATATTATGAATGAATTATATCAAATAAATCATATTATTTTAACTTTATTCCTTGTGCTTTTTTTCTACAGAAAACTGTACGAGGTAAACGGACTTCAGCTTCTCAGAAGTCAGATTTGTATAAAAAAATAATAATGAAAAGGTTACCCGATCACCATCAGTAGAATTTAGCGCTTCATTATGAACTGGAACTAATCTCTCCGGAGTTAAAAATTAACAAAAAACTACAGAATATTAATCGTGCTGCCCGTAACACGCCATATTTATTCGGATTCAAAGGCGAGATGGACCTCAGATGGACACCATTAAAATAAATGTCCGTCTTGTGAGCGGACTAATTTTAATGGTCGTTCACGTCCAAATTTTAAGTGTACGATTCGATATAGCGTGTTGCATGCCTACATATGTATGTTAGAACCCACAGACAACCAGATGGTTTGTGTGATCATTCGCTTAATATTTTTCTGTCTTTATTTAAAATTAAAATACGTTTGTATGTTTTTTTTATAAGATATTAAATTATACAGGGTATTCCTAATAGTGGGAAATTAACGATAGCAGGATGATAATGCACCTTAAGGGGGAAAGCGCAGATTTCAAATTCAGAATACGAACGACCGCGCTAGAGATCGGTTGTGCTTCGGCGCGCGATTAAAAAATACATATAAAAATGTATATGGTTTTAAATATATATATATGTCTATATATATATATATATATATATATTTATATATATAAATATATATATATATATATATATATATATATATATATATATATATATATATATATATATATATATATATATATATATATATATATATATATATATATATATATATATATATATATATATATATATATATATATATATATATATATATATATATATATATATATATATATATATATATATATATATATATTTATATATACATATATTGTGAATTTCACGATTGTGTGCATTGTACGTGTGACATGTAACACATTTCATATTCCCTCTTTCAATAAAATACAAAAAGTAACATAAAGATGTAATTCTATATTCGCCGGAGGGTATTATATTGTTCGTGACCTGCTTCTACTGAAATGCGAGATTTCTTTTAAAAACTGGATTGCCATTTCAATTACTTATACGGTTTAAATGTATTTTCTTGAGTATTTAGCGACGAGACTTTTATTTCCATGGTTAATAACTTATAACACCAAAAAAGGAAAAAGTCCATAGATAAAGATTAAAGTATGCTATAAATTGTCCGCCTCCGCAGTGTAATGATCAGCACTCTCGGCTACCGTACTGGAGGTCCCGGGTTTGATTCCCAGTCGGGCGTAAAATAAACATAAGTAATTTTTTCACTGCATGTTCAGTCCAGGTAATGCAGTAAACCCACCTTTAACGTGAAGATAGGTACCGAGTTATCGGAGGGAACATTATAGGGGGTAAATGTTTTTAAATTGTATTTGAATTTTAAATGACTCATTTTAGCAATTTCCGCTAAATTTAAAACATTAACCCCTTATAACATTCCGTCCAAAACAGCGGTACCCATCTCGACGTTATAGGGGGGTTTACTGTTTTTATTCAATATTACCCTGGACTGGTATGTGAAGCGGAGGTTTGATTACCTCTCCTTCATGTGTTAATGATCAAGATAACACTGTGTTTATATGATGCAGTGCCCTATGCACCATTGGGTGCAGATGCGGGTTAGAAGAAGAAGAAGATAAATTGAAATAAAATGATAAACAAGTATCCACTGTCTTTGATCATTATAATTTTATGGAAACGTTGCATATATGAAATCCAAAAATGTAATCTCGAGTAATGATTATCTTCAGAACTCGACGAAAGCGTTATTCAAAAGCAACAAGATTGGAAGTTCCGCAATTAAGTGTTATTATTTCCGCAGAAAATGCATTTTAAGATATCTTCACGGGTAGGTATGCACTGATAGACGCTTCGGGCGAAAGGTTGTTATCTCGGATACTGCCTTGATGGCTGCAAAACTCCGCTTATGCAGACAACTCGAAGAGAAAGTTTCAAGGTACTTAGGTAGTGCTTTGCGTCCTGCGATATATTAGCAAGTTGTCGCTTTCAAAGACTAACGCAACGACACAGATTTTTTTTCAACGTGATGTGGAATGTAGCTATTAAAAAAAAATTGATAAAAATACCTACAAACTAAGCAAAGGCGTGAACTAAAATTTATTAATCGAATTTTGCAAAAAAAACTCGATGTATCGTAGTCATACAGGAGAAAGTGACCAAGTGGATTGTTTTTCAAAAACGTGATCATTGACTATTTGATATCTTACTAGCTTAATATTGATCTGAAAAAATTCCAAAAGATTTTAATAAAAATGACTAACTGCATTGGTGTTTATTTTCTTGCCAAGCAATGGCCCTCCTGAACATTTTACGTTTTGGTAGTTGGTCACTTTCTCCTGTACGACTACGATATGGCCTTTAGGTAGGCTTGCCAGACGTCCCGACGTTTGACAAAATCTAAATGTCCCGGCCGGTTTACTTCACATACCGGTAAAAATTAAATTTTATTGTACACGACAAAAAAGTCTAAAAATAATTAACTGTGAAGGATTATTTAGGATATTTACTTTTCCGTTTATTTCACTGTACCTACTGTATGCTGGGGGCATTCCGATGTCCCGATTGAATATTTCAGAAATCTGGCAAGCCTACTTTTACGTAGTATTTTACGGAATTGGCGTTTTGCAACGTAATTTCATCATCCTTTTCATTAGCTTAAATCCATGTTTGCTAGTGTCATAAAGATCAAAATCAAAATACCTATTAAATGGATACTTAAAAACGTTGACGCGTCGAATTGACGCTCCGAATTCTTACTTAATTTAAACTGCCAATAATGAAAACACATTGACAATATTTATTGATGGTGCTGGAACCACATTAGCATCCGATATATTACCTTCTTTTGGCATACATTCAATAAATTATTTTTTCAATAACACAAACGATGAAAGTATTGCAATTCATTTAAGGCTAAGATCTCGAATGTTCAAATTCAGCACGCGATCGGCTGTTCTAGAGGCTAAACTAGTTTTTGCGCTATTTTTTTTAAAATACATTTTGGAATTAGACTTTTTTTAGAATATACATATTTTTTAAATCATTTCTCTAACTCCGTACCTTTAAATAACTCTTTTTTACTTTTTAAGAAAAACTTATTTTTCCAATACAAAAACGGTGTTTTAAGCATGAACTTCAATTACGCCAATTATACCAGGGTTTAAAGAAATTTTTGTTGCGATTTATCGTATATTAGATGTGTTCTTGCGATATTTAGAGCTGCCAATGACGTGGCCTGGATGAGCAGCTGGAAATTGAAAGTTCGCTCGGTACGTCTTACATCGACGGCATCGATCCACGAGCAGATATTTATATCTGCCTTTCATACTTCCTTCCACGTAGGTAGGTACCATTTGCCAAACGAAAACCCGTCGTGGCAACATTTTGAAAGCTCGGTGGACCTACTCCATTCTTGCGCTCGTACGGACCTCACTCTCCCGAGAGTAGGTACTTTATCATCAGTCGTCTGATGCGGATAATGCGTCAGCATCTCAAAAGTACAAATATTTATACTTGTAAGTCCCAATATATGATGAATCGCCACTTAATTTTCGTAACATTTGACGTACTTTTTCTTTCTTAAAACAACGTTTTTGTTTTCAAAAAAATTGTCGCCGGTTCAAATTCTTAAGGCACAGTATTCGATAAGTAGCAACTTATTTTTTTCTAAATATAGGTAACATTTTACGATTTTTTTTTCTTAACCCCGTTGTATTTGAAAGATAAGTATTTCTTCGAAATTAAAATGTGGTTTGAAAAAGAAATGTTTTATTGGAAGGTAAGGAGTTTAAAAAAATAAAATTAAAAAGAATATTTTTTAAAGTCAAGTTTAGATTATTTTTTTAAATCGCGCGTGGAAACACGACGCGTTCTGTATTTGATCGTCTGAGATCTCGGCCTTCGGTTATTTTTCAAAAACTGATCTTCAAATGAATCGCAAACACATCACTAACAACATGCCGTAAATCAATAAATCCTTGTTTTTGCAATAGATTTCTAGGTACGGAATGACTGGGATGGATAATAACTAATGACGTTTAGATAATTAAGTATTATGTATAAAGCGTGATGAGATAGAAAGTGGTTATCAGGAAAGTAAGATCGTGAGTTGGTCCACATCCAGTTGACTAAAGATACACCTATAATAAATAATCAACATTTAATTAGACCACATTAATTTTAATAACGCATCTAACAACGGTGTAAAAGAGATTGTCAAAATGCCACGATTTAGTTTGGCACAAAATAGTCATTTAAAAAATCATATACAAAAAAAAGGATAAAATAAGACTGCCATTTATGAAAAAAAAAACAGAATCGCAAAATTGTTTCATGTATAAGGGTTTAAAAATGTATGATGAGATGCCTGAATGTATGAAGAATGAAAAGAGTCGGAAAGAATTTTTTTTTTAAATTTGTGCACTGTAAGGAAATGAAAATATATATGGTACATATAGATGTAGTAAATTAAGTTTTTAAAATAGTTTATATTATTTGATATAAGCTAAATTAAGAAATAATATACAATATATATATATATATATATATATATATATATATATATATATATATATATATATATATATATATATATATATATATATATATATATATATATATATATATATATATATATATATATATATATATATATATATATATATATATATATATATATATATATATATATATATATATATATATATATATATATATATATATATATATATATATATATATATATATATATATATAATGTGTTTATGATATTTAAGTTATCCGAAAGACAATTTGTACATAATATATTATATGTATACTTCATGATAAAAATAATATGTTTTCTCTTTTTGAGTTTACGCATTCGCGGAAACCAGGGTGTAAAAATACATAAATAGTAAGGTAGAGAAATAGGAATTGAGATGGTATGGGCACATAGGACGTAGAGAGCCTGAACATATTGTGAACCAGGTAATCTCCATGGATCTTCGTCGAAAGACATCTAGAGGAAGACAAAAAATTATAAATAATAGGACCTACAACCTGAGGATAAGGAGAGTTGACCCCAACAGTCTAAAAAACGTTGAGATAGAGCCAAGAAGAAAATTTATTCAAATAATTTACTCTTCGTTTGTATTATTAAGATTTTATATTATCTTAACTATTACAACCTACAATGAGTAAATTCATTGGAAATAATTATTACGAAAATTGTTATTTTGCTTACTTAACTATCTACCTAACTTTTTTTAAATGTAGGTACCTACTCAATCACATATTGATATTTTTAAGAAGCAGTTCCTCAAATTGTCGACAATATCATTTATTAATGTATTTCTATTTCGTGTTTACAATACTAATGTACAAGCACTATCTGCCCACTGATTTCAAACAACTGTATAAAGTACAAACATCGACCAGTGACACTAGTGTGTTTTTGGTCGATTGAAATATAATATTTCTCAGCAATAAGGCCGCCAATGTACTTATATTATGTAGAAGATGTCAAATAATTAAAATAATTTGGCGCAAGAATGTGTAATATGATTCCATTGCATATTTGTGTTGAAATATTATTTTCCGAAACAACCACCTACCTCAGTGGTGACCAACCTTATATTTACCGTGCGCCATTTTTTCATAGACGAGTTTGGATGCGCCAAAAAACACAAGTACGATTTTTTACCTTGTTTCTTTTACGTTTATATGTAGTTGTAAAATAGGGATAAGTTTAGGATCTGCTTAAGGGAGGAAAGGAAAACCTCAATAGCGCAAATCAATTGATTAATTTATGTCGTTTTAAAAGACGTGTTTTTTTAGATCACCAATCTACAATAGTTAGAAATAACCTCGTCGAAACGAGTGGGTGATCAACCGATAAAATACAGTGACATTGGAAAATAATGCCAACATTTTAAATAACTATTTTTTTAACTATTATATGTAATTTAATGGTTTTGATCTCAAAATGTACGGAAAAAGTTTTTTTTTTATCGTACCTTAGTTTGTTTCGATGTGTGCACTGTTCGATGAATTGTATCGATTTATACTTCCATTTATGTGAAATACCTGCGGGAGCAAATTTCTGCCGCTATCATGACAGTTAATCCAGGAATGATTGCACGTACGTGACAAAAATCGACTACAAATTAGACATCTACAGAGCGACGAACGGTACACACTATCGAAATATACTAAGTTACGAAGAAAAATGCACATTTTAATATCAAAACCATAGAATCACCTCTAATACTTTTTTTTATAACAATTATTTAAAATGTTGGCATTATTTTTCGATGACCTTGTATTTGTACGTTTATATACCTACCTAAAGTAACAACACACAAGCTTCAATCTAATTTACAGAAGTCTAGAAGTTGAAATTTTTGAAGGGTGTATTGATTGAGCCGAGATCATATTGCTGTTGAAAATATTAATGGGTTCATTATTAACCCTTAATAAGTAAACATTCTTCTAGTGGACTACACAATTAAAAACTTGAAACTTAATCAAAAGTATTTATTAAAAATATGAACCGGTTACATGGCACTTAAGTTTGGTTTATTAGGAATTAATGTAGGAGACATTTCCGCACAGCTACTACATATGTTAATATTGTGCGATTCACAAATGGCATTGTATCTACAAATATAGTTTAGTTAACTAGGGTCTAAGCCTTTTTTTAAATAAGAGAGCGCAAAATGCACCACTTCTAATCATTTCATGCGCCACGGTTTGGCATCCCCTGACTTACCTACTCAGATATTGAAATAACGTGCTTATGTGGAAAAAAATAATATGGTAATTACCTTCAGAATAATAAATTGGCTTGTCCATTTTATTTGTATTTCAAATGGAATTGATGTTAATTTGACTCGAATAAATAATGAAATGTATTTATTTATAGGCAGTTAGCGATGATGGAATATAATAATTAAAGTCTGACGCTCCGAAAATGGTCGTTATAATATATTTATGTAAACTGCAATATTATATTCGCTATGGTGGACAATAAACTAAGCATGGTGGTTTGCTGTTTTATATTATTATACAGAGTGGCACAAAATTGATCACTCTATCGGAAGATGTTATAATTTTTGCAAAAAGCGTTGCACGTCAATTATACTTGTTATTTGTGAACAAGACAGGTACAGTATACAAACAAATTTAAGGTGGCGCGAAATTATTCATACAATTTTGTTTTTTAATAACTTTCTTAACAAATTTTTAAAAAATATTTTGGGTGATGGAAATCTTTATTTGGACCTCTACAAATTTTTCTAAGTGGAAAAGATGACATGCTGACAGTGTTGATACATATTTGTGCCTGTTTAATTAATTTGATTGTATTCTGCAGTTGTCTAGTTCAAAAATATCAAATATGATTTTATATCAAGTATGACGCCATTAGCAAAAATTATAATATCTTCCGATAAGGTGATTGATTTAGCGCCACTCTGTACCTGCTATAAAATGGCCGCGTTACCAAAGGACACCTGGGACAAGTTTCATTTTAACTTGGCATCTTCTGTCATCCTGTTCTGAATGCGATAAAAAATATCAAATTCACATTTCGCTGGTGGTTATAACTCGTTATGTGGACTGGGTGTGTGCTCAAGTATTATTTTGGGACGACATTCTTCGTTGTGGCAAGGCTCAGTCCTCTAGAGTTGACGAGTTGGGGTGATCAATACCCCCCGGTTACATCAGAGGGTTTGTAACATGTAAAGACCAAATATACGATGAAACGTAACACACATTTCTTGAAATCCAGGTAACATTTAACGAAATAGATTTTTTACCTTAAAACAACTTTTTGTATTGAAAAAATATGTTTTGAACGAAATAAATATATGGTTTTAAAAAGAAAAGAGTTATTAAGGGTAAGGAGTTAAAAAGAATTATAAAAAATACGATAATTTCCAATATATATTAATCATAATCCTATTATATCCCATAGGTATATTATATATAAATAAATAGTATTCTAAAAAATGTGCGCAGACAACACGTGTGGCTTCGTCGCGTAATGACTTTGTATATTTGAGAGTACACCCTTAATGATGACATGATTGCCATGTTTTAGGCCTATTTTTGCATCCAATGGTGCAAAGGGCACTGCGTCAAAACGACGCGTTTTTAACTTGATTGTCTTATATATGGTGGCAAAACGATAAGTCCTAATCTCCAAATATATTTTTTTAATCTTAAAATTCCATTCGATCTGCAGGACTCCAATTTTGCAGCAAGCTTCCCAACCTCTGAATTAAGAAAAAGCTAATAGGTACTCGTATCTTTATTTCCAAATAAATAAATATAATCGGTTAGACCCGAGACACATATTTCATTATTCGTTAATATAAAACTGACAAAAATCGATCCCTGACTCCTTCAACAGGAGGAGGTCTATTTACTTGTAGCGTGTGAAACATTAATGAAATACTAACGAAACAAAGCTATGCATATTTGCAAAAAAATCTGCGAATAAACGTGATCCGATTTACCCTAGTCTATTTCGAAACCTGACGGCTTGTAATTAATAATTAAAGCAATTTTACAATGATTAAAGAAAACACTTCGTTTTTTACCACTTGAGTTTTATTATAGACTACATGTTTCAGAAGTTAAACTTCCATCATTCAGGTCTGTATAGTAACTATACAGACCTGAATGATGGAAGTTTAACTTCTGAAACATGTAGTCTATAATAAAACTCGAATGGTAAAAAACGAAGTGTTTTCTTCAATCATTGTAACATGTCTTACCACAAAGTTAATGCCGAAACAATAAATAAAATAAAGCAATTTTACATGATAAGAATAATCTAAACTAGAGATAAAAGGCATATCCTGGTACTATCCGGTATCCAGCCCTTTTTTGAGTATCCGGTATGTGGTCGGATACTAGCTAATATCCGGTCGGATGACGTATACTCAACTAAACAAACTAAACGTCTTTTTGATCACAAACATACGCATATTTAAATTCAATTTACTGAACTCAATTTTAATTTATAAATGTTAAAATGAAACACTGATATTTTCACTCTACAGAATTGTATTTTATTGTTTAAAAAAACACATTAAAATAAATTTTGTGACAATTGTTTCGCCTTATTATGACATTTTCAAACGAATGTGTTTTTTAGCAATAAAATACATACAAATAAATTTTGTACACACAAAAAATCAGTGTTTGATTTTTTGATAAAAATACCTTTTTTTTCAATACAAAATAGGTATTTTAAGAAAAAAAATTCAGTTACGTTGAATGTTACCTGAATCCAAATAAAATTAAGTTTCGATTTTTCGTATGTTGTGCCTTAAACGGTAAATTAATCTGGAAACATACGAGTATATACATAGGCACTGTATAACCAAGGTGATACCTACAAAGTAATGATGAATAATTTTCATATAATAGTATTATAGGTACTGGTTTTCTGATAATAATAATCTTGTATATCGCCAATAAGAGGCAGAGTCGGTACAAGGGTGGGAAGGTGAGGGCAATAGCCTGAAATGCTAGAGTGTACAAGTAAAAAAAAAAAGTAAATACATACATAATGCGAAAGCGATAAAGAGAAAATGTTAAGAGGTAAAAAAGAATATACAATATTTTTAAGTAGATAATATTCAGGTGCGTGTAATCTATATTGTCCGTCTCCGTGGTGTAATGGTTAGCGTGTTTAGGTACCGTGTCGGAGGTCTTGGGTTCGATAAGGGTTAGAAGAAGTATTCCATAAAGGCATAAAAGCAGTCCCCACCCAACCTTATTAGTGTTCCATATAATTATACAAGCAGTGCCTAACCTATATTTCTTAGAAGTAAATTACTCATCCGCCTTTATAGTGTAATGGTCAGCACGTTCGGCTACCGTGCTAGAAGTCCCGGGTTCGATCCCTAGGGGAGGTAAAATAAATATAAGTGATTTTTTTCACTCTAATATACATTTATTCAATATAACCCTGGACTGGTACCTGAAGCGGAGGGCTGATAACTTTTCCTTCATATGTTAACGTCTATAAAGATAACACTGCGTTTGTATATGCAGTGCCCTATGCACCATCGGGTGCGGATAAGAGGTTTGAAGAAAAATAAGAAATTACTCATACCTTGCGGAGTCAAAGTCTTTTATTTTAAATGTGGGCTTCAGGCGCCGTAATGTCTTGTTCCAACTCTGTTACAAGATACTTTACGTTATTTTCCAAGTATCCGTTGTCGCAGGCGTGACGCTAATGTCTTCATTCTCTCTGAAAGTGTCGTTAGAACGAATTTTTATTCCCCATATCAATTTACACGCCGATGGAGATGTCCGACCCGAGTTCGGGTTGAGGGCAAACAATAAAGTTGACAATTTATGAAACGGGTCATTACGGCTGGCAAGAGATTGTGCCCGAGGCTTGAGGCCCTACACACGTTAAATAGCAACTTAATTTTATTTAAACCCAGGTAACATTTCACAATTTATTTTTTCTTTAAAAAAAAATTGTATTGAAAAATAAATTCATAATACTGAATAAATATTCTATTGATCACGGTCCAAAATATTACCAATACTGGCTTGCCTTGGCGGGAAAAAAATATTAATGCCCAGTCAATGATTTTAAAATATTTTTTTAGGTGACTTTGACTGTACACCCTGAAAAAAATATATATGACGCTAACCTGGCAAGTTATTTTAAAAGTTTGTTCAATTTATGTTATTTTAAAAACAGTATAAAATTTATTATATTTTACTTTAGAAAAAAAAATATTGCTTTTTGAATGCAAAATGAGCTGATTTTTTATTATTTCTTTTATTAGGAATTCCGATGTAAGAATTGCTTTGTTTTAGTCAAAAGTGTTTATGCTAAATAAAATTATTTTTGTGTGTTATTGTGAAACAAAAATTAAAATCCTAAAATATGAAAGATTGAAAAAGTAGCATTAAAAAAACTGACCTAAGGCGTAGATGTTCGGAAAATTCATAAAAGTGGAAATATCTGGAAAACTAAGACACTTTTACTGAGGTCATATTTTCATTTCTTGGTGAGTCATAAGCTGGCCTAACACCCCTTAAAAGGAATAGACGGATTAAGGGACACCCTGTGTATATATTTAATTGGGGTTAAATATTTTATATTTTTAATTAATGTTTTACTAAGTAAATACCACTATTTCTTAAAATATACTGTGACACGTGTTTCGATGCATTCTGCATCATTTTCAAACACCGTATCTTGTCACTAAGTCACTGCCGAATCAATTAATGAAATTAAATATTTTCATTGTATTTTTACATTTCAACCAGTGAAAATGATATAAATGAGTCATTATTGAATTCAAAAACAATTTAAAAACATTTACCCCTATAACGTTCCCCACGATAACGCGGTTCCTATCTCGACGTTAAAGGGGGGTTTACTGTACATACATTGATTGTTTTACTCCTTACATTTTAATAATTCTGTTCTTTTCAAAATCACGTATCTATTTCGGAGAAAAACGTATTTTTCCTACACAAAAATGGCGTTTCAATAAAAAAATTCAATAATGTCAAATGTTACCTGGGTTTAGAGAAAATTAGTAGCGACTTATCGAATACTGAGCCTGAAGAATTTCAACCGGTGACAATAACAATCTCGGAATATTTTCTGCTGCGTTTATCCCGACGTCATCTTGCGTTTATATTATGTATGTAGGTGTGATGTGGGCCCGCAGATAACGCGGCAAACGTTGATGCTTAATAATCTTCGAATAAAGAACTTCCATAACCTATAACATGTATTAAGCTCTTCATTCTCTCGGGTCTTCGATCAGGAATGTAAATAAAACGATAGTATTAAATAAATTTATGAGGCGAATTTTAGTGGGAAAAGAAGCAGAGGAAGACCGAGAAAAACATGGCACGATCAGGTATGCCAAATACTTGAAAGTGGTCAGGTTAGGAGTCGTAACAATCGGCGGGTATGTATGAGGAGATGCATGAACGTGGAAGAGGCGAAGAATGTTTGCAAGGACAGAGTGGTGTGGCGCTCTATTCTCTCTGCCTACCCCTGCGGAGAAGGGGCGTGATGGTTAGTTTTTTTTTTTTTTTTAGTATTAAATACGGTGGTCGGGTCGGGAGTCGTAATAATCGACGGGTATGTATGAGGACTGAGGAGATGCATGAATGTGGAAGAGGCGAAGATTGTTTGCATAGACAGACTGGTGTGGCGTTCTATTCTCTCTGCCTACCCCTGTGGCAACGGCTTGATGGTAGTAATAATAGTAGTTTTAACTAATAATCTCGCCGCTTACGCAGGGGAAGGTAGAAAAAATAGAGCGCCATACCAGTCTGTCTTTACAATCTTTGCCTCTTCCACATTCAGGCTTTTTAAATAAATTAGAAATACTCCAAAATAAAGCCATGAGAATAGTGCTTAAGAAAAATAAATAAAGAAAATGCGAGGAGAACTCAACTGGATACCTATAATAAATAATGTGCTTATTTTTAAACATAATTTTTTAACAGTAGAATACCTAAATAGGTTTAGAATAAGGTAGCTTTAAATAATAAAAAAAATCATAAACATGTAACTAGAAATATGGATAAAATAAATTGCCATTAAAAAAAAAACATAATCGCTAAATTGTATTACTTATAAGGGTTTCAAAATGTACCATGAGATGCCTGAATGTATGAAGAAAGAAAAAAGTCTGCAAGAATTTAAAAAGAAAGAGAAATGTTATGTTTATTGTAAGAATATATAAATAGATGCGATGTTAAATTAAGTGAAAATATGAGTTTATATTAAATGTTTGTCCGCCTCCGTAGTGTAATGGCCAGCATGCTTGGCTACCGTACTGAATTCCCCTGGGTTCGATTCCCAGAGGGGTTCTTATAATTATAAGAGATTTTTCACTTTAATATTTATTCAATATTACCTACCCTGGACTGGTACTTGTAGAGGAGGGCTAATCACCTTTTATTCATGTGTTAACGATCAAGATATCACTGCGTTTATACGATGCAGTGCCCTATGCACCATTGGGTGCGGATAAGGGGTTTAAAAAATATTAAATGTAATGTAAGGTAACAGAAGAAATCAAATTAATAAAAATAGAATCGAAGGAGTGTCAACTTAACCAAGTTGTAAATCCAGACGAAAACGAGTATTTGATTATTTTAAATTAAATTCAAAATACTTACAAACATAATCTCAAAACCAGGAAAAACACACTTAAAAACTGTAGCACTCACTAGGGTATTTATTATTTTATTTAAAAATAATAATTCACTTTAAAAAAAACACAGGCGTATATAAATTAAACACAAAATAAACACGTTTTAATTAACTAATAAATTGTTGCGTAATTCGTTTGGATGATTATTTTTTGCAATCAAAAGTACCTACCTACCTATTATTTAATTAATATTTTAAACATGTATGAATCTAAGTAGAGGGTGCACTAACGTATCAGATTCGGTTTAATCACTAAAAGTTTATTTACTGATAAAACTATTTGAAGTATAAAAACTATGTACGAAAAAAAAACACTTTTATATTCAACACACGCACGAATTAATCACACTATTGTCCCATAATAATAAATAAAAAATAACACATTTATACACCGCACATTTTCGCGAAACTTGGTTTATAAAATGCACGACACAAACTGTTTCAAAATATTTGTGGTCTTTTTATAATAGACAAGTTTGTTTCTATGTTTAAAGCAAGGCGTTCTAAAAAAGTTTAAGAAAACAGGTGCGCAGGCGTCCGCTCGCAACCGCCATATTCTCAGATTGGAATTTCGAATTCGAATCTCATACAACGCCACCGCTAAAGGTAAACAGGTAGGCAAGGACCGCGATGCACAATAATGGCATACGCGCGTCCCTCTCTCTCGCTTTGTACCAAACGGGGGAAGAGGGGGACACAAACAAAAGGCCGGGCAACCGTTGCGACGAGAAAAACGCACGTAAGTAAAGTATGGTCACAATAAGCAGTGTTGCATAAGCCGTAGCTTGTTTTAAGAGTCACTTGGACGTTAGGTAATTTAAAAGAGAAAAACGCTTATTTTAATGTTTAACCCTAGAATATAACATTTTAAAAATTACGACGGCAAAATTATGATTTCTGGAAAAAACAATATTCGCGGCGTTTCCGCGCCCCATGCATTACAGTGGCTTTCTTCATCTTCATTCTCCAAACCCTTATCCGTAACCCAATGGTGCATAGGGCACTGCATCATATAAACCCAGTGTAATCTTGATCGTTAACACATGGAGGAAAGGTGATCAGTCCTCCGCTTCAGGTACCAGTCCAGGGTAATATTGAATAAATATTAGTGAAAAAATCACTTATATTTATTTAACCTTACCCTGGGAATTTCTATACGATAGCCGAGCGTGCTGACCACTACACTACGGAGGCAGATAAAGTGTTTAACCCTAGAATACTATATTTTCGTAAAAATTACGACGGTAAAATGAGGATTTCTGGAAAAAAACAATGTTCACGTCGTTCCCACGCCCCCAAGCTTTACAGTGTCTTCCTAATCTCTTAAACTCTCTGATCTCTTAAATGTTAACATTAGTTCAAAAATATAGATGACCATATTTATTCCAGTTTTATTTCTGTCGTATTTTTTACATTTCGCTCACTCCTTTCAACAACGTCATATATCAAAAATCGTCAATTTTCATTTGTTCATGTTTTCGGAATGTCCAGAAAATGTACTATATCCAGCAAAAGCGGCATATTTTTAATTTAATATTTATCCGCCATAGGGCAGAAAGTGTTGTTTTTGCATTTTGAAGAAAAGGTATTGTTTAATTATTTTTTTTATTATAATAAATATTTTTCAAATGGAGTAAAAACCTTCAGGATTTACCTAAAAAGATCTGTTGCACATTAAAAAGTTCAATAAGTGGCTTGATATTTATTTTTAATACATTTAATTATATTCTTAAACTTTAAAAACGTTCTCCTGAAAAATCATGTTTTTTGAAATATGATGTTGTTGAAAGGAGTGAGCGATATGTTTCGTAACAACGTCATTCATAAAATAGATAGGTAATGTAGGGTTAAAATAGTAGTGATTTAAAGACCAGAATGAGTATGGCTGGTCATGCCTTTCTCCGTAGGGGTAGGCAGAGAGGATAGAGTGCCACGTATGTTTTTGCAAATATACTTGCCTCACCGATGTTTGTGAATCTCCCCATACATACCTGCCAATTAGTCCCACTCTTGACCTGTCCACATTCAAGTATTTAAAGTACTAGGTCTTCCTCTGCTTCTGTTTTCAACAACATTTGTCTCTTAGATGCTTATTACCCCGTGCTGAGGGCACTTTTTACAAATATTATTAATAAATTATAAAGAAAAAAAATTGTTTTTCCAATCAAATCCGACATGCTTATATTATATGATCTATTACAGATCTACCCACTTCCATTATCCATTTATGAATAGCTCTTTTTTATTAAGTTTATATTTTTAATGACTTTATGAATGATGGAAGCAGGTTTGACGTTGCATAATAATCAAAGTACAAAAAAAAATAAAAAAATAGTAAAATCTAGGTACATTTTTTTTAATGATTAAATTTAGGCAACACAGTTCAAAGTATTAAATCAAGGAGAACTTTTTAAATATCTGTCTCTACCTAGACTAACGATTTAAAAAAAATCATACTACAAAAATAACAAAATATAAATAATTTCAAATCATTGTTATGGTGGAGACTGGCCGGAGCATTTCGTTGTAACATAAAATGTTACGATGCGAGCATTTAGGCAGTCAGTACAGTGAGCCAAGCTGCTCGCCGCACGTTCCGAATGCTCCATCTGAAGTCGGATGCAATTTTTGGTCAGTACCAAGGTTGCCAATCTGTGGAAAATTCCTTAAACTGCGGGGAATCTTTTATTTTATTAATCTGGAGTAAGCTGTAATTTATTAAAATCACAGAATCAAGAATCAAGTCTTCGTCGTCCTACATTTTAACAACGAATGCAAAGATTCATACAGATTTTGGGTTATTGATTCTATACAAATTTAATACAGATTTTTAGACTGTTATTCAGATTTTATGGTTTGGCATACTGAGCACAAGGCCACAAGCGAGCAGTTGTGTTCTAAACGAGCACTGTTCGCGGTCAGTCAGCAATGCCGTAACATAACATGCTCGCCGCGAGCGATGTTACGTTACAACGAAATGCTCCGGTCAGTCTCCACCATTAGATTTAAGTTTTGAACGTACATTTCAGGGGCTGCAAACAATGATTTTATGGGACAAGGTTTTTTTTCCTACACTCTCTGTTAACACATTGTATGCGGGAAACGCTTAAAAGCGTCTTTTACATACTGTTGATAGAGAGCGGGAGACGCTTAAAAGTGTTCTATTTGTTTACCTTTGGTATAGTGCGAGAGACGCCACAAAAAATTGTACAGATGAGAATTGGGTTTGCGGTTACTTGTGATTAGTATACTAAGGGTCGGGCGGCAGACTGTCCGAGTATAATTAGGATCAGGGTTGATGAAAAACTGCCTGACAACAATGTGTTAAATAATAACTGTTTCTCTTGGCCGTCTATCGTCAAACGTAATCAGAAGTGCAAGTACAGTGCAACTAATGCATCTCTATACACAATTATGTTATAAATGACAAATGGCAACATCTGTGGTTTAATAAGGAGTGCAGGAAAAGGAACCATGTGGCATAAAATTATGGTTTTCAACACCCGTCTTATTGTTTATATTATGTATATTATATAACAACCAGTCTGACGATTTTGGTAACAATAAAACCCGGTCACTGGTCACATAAATAAAAGTGAAAGAAACATTATATGTACTACTTATTTTTTTTTATAAAAACAAATAATTTTGCCTAAGAATATTTTTTTCATCTCCTTTCAGCACCTAATGCTGAAGTGTTGTGTGTAATCATCTTATAAAGGCAAAGTCAGGGTATGAATCCTGTGCCTCAGGCACCAATCCAGGATAATATAAAATAAAGATTAACCTGGGGACCTCCGGCACAGTAGCCAAATGCACTAACACACAGACTTGTAATATTTTTTATTCATTAAATTCTTACTGCTGGGTTAATAAATTAAAAAAATATTTTTGGGCAGCTCTTATATAATGTACGATTCTACTTGTTCTTCCTGGCTTCATCCCAACTTATCGTCTGTGTCCTCAGGTATGTATAATTCTAATGGTGAATTTTATTAAAGCGAAGTTTCTTTGTAATTAAATTGTCCAGATTTTGGATCAAGCTCCGTAAAACTTGGTATTTTGGTCACATAATGAGAGGTGAAAAGTATGCCATCCTACAACTGGTCATAAAAGGGAAGATTGAGGGTCGCAGAGGGGTTGGAAGAAGGCAGCTTTCCTGGCTTCGGAACATTCCAGAGTGGACCGGGATGAGAGGTGTGGAGGAGGTGTTCGTGCTCCCCAGGACAGACAAGGTTGCTCCCAAGTGATCGTCAACGTCGGGGGGATCCGGCAGGACACAGGAGGAAGATTTTGGATTGCCTAATCAAGGTAATTTTCAAGAAATATGGAGAAAAATAATGTGCGAAACATATTATAACAAAACATTGTGTTTATTAAAAAATGTATCCTATAAACAATTTCAAAAGAAGAACAAAGTAAAATTTATGAAATCCAAGTCATCACAATTTCGTGCAAATATTTTACAACAAGAAATTTGTCTTCAGACTCATAATCTGAAATATCTAATACAGTATTTGAACTTATTAATATATTTACGTTAGAAGTTTCAACTGCAGATGTTAATATTGATGAAACTTTCTTAAGCTTAAAAAGCGAATCACATTCTTTTAAAAGTGTTAGAATTTGATACTTACTTATATTGTTAATAGAACCTTTTGAAATTTTACGAAAAACATTCAAATACATTTTAATATCGGGCAATGAAGCTCCGGATAATTTTGGTAACAATTCCAAAAGTAAACATAAGAATGAACATTGAAGGTTGCTGCCGATTTTGAAACATTCATCGGTGATTATGTCATTAATTTCTCTACAATTCACATCCGCAATTTTGGGTACATTGGACAAATGCTCGCAAGCTAAACTCATCCAAAAATTAGATATTAGTTGAATTGCCATCGATATCAAGCTTTTGTTTTCACAATGGATGTTTTTCAATGAACAATTTAACCAGGCAAACAAACCATATCCATCGGACAATATTTTAGCAGCTTTTGGAATACAAATTGTAGAATTTATAACTTCCAGAATCAACAGCTTTTGTTTTATATCTGAAAGATTACTGGAGTAGAAATCAAGAATAATTTTAAAGGTAACACTCTTCAAAAGAACCGTAACGTCTGAAAATGTCTTAGTCCCGTCTCTCAGAATTTTTAGCATCCATGTCCTTCTTTCCATAAATTGAATGTCTGAATTATGAAAGAGGTCTAAAAGATCTGGAACAACTGCAAAATTGATGTACTGTTTGGATATGATAAAACTATTGATAGGTTTAAACAAGGGATCCAGGGGGTTAGTCATAATCAGAGCTGATCTTGCTAGGTAAATTGCTCCAACAGTTGGTAGTCTAGGTACACTCATTCCAGAAAGTAACTGATCTTTTTCTGAAGTTGGTAATGCAGAATCCAGGCTATTTTTTAATGTATCTATGAACTGAGACCACAATATTTTATCATTTCTGTAATACCTGTAATAATAAGAAAAAACAACATTAGTTATTCATACTATTTACATTTGGATAAACTTAATAAAGGGGTATTTGAAAGAACCCAGTGATGGTATTCATAAAAATATTATATGTATATTAAAAAAACGCCTCGATAAATAATAAAGTTAACAATTCCAAAAAGTAGAGACAAAACAAATTGTACGCTATTTGCATTTGAGAAAATATTTGCTTGTGTATAGGAGCAAATTTGTCCGCCTCCGTAGTGTAATGGTCAGCACGCTCGGCTACCGTTCTGGAGGTCCCGGGTTCGATTCCCAAGGGGGGTAAAATAAATATAAGTGATTTTTTCACTGTAATATTTATTCAATATTACCATGGACTGGTACCTGAAGCGGAGGGCTGATCACATTTCCTTCATGTGTAAACGATCAAGATAACACTGCGTTAATATGACACCATTGGGTGCACATGCCCTATGCACCATTGGGGTGCGGATAAGGGTTTTATTATTATTATTATTTATAGGAGCAAAAATAGTGAAGGAAATGTATTCAAATTTTCAGTTATTGTTAACAAAATTAAAGAATGTACTATGTTCACAAAAGCTAATAAATAAGATAAGAAAAAAAAACATAAAATTATCTTACATTTCAGATTCCAGGAGGGCATAAAACCTTTGCAGTATATTCAAAGCAACTGCCCGCATTGAGGGACAACTGGAGGAGAGAGCGATCAGAGGAATAGCGAGTACTCCACAACGGACTATCCGGTGGCACGACACAGCGGATCCAGGAGTAACAATGAAATTCAACAATGGCATCAAAAACGCCGGATCATATACTTCTCCCTCAGATACAGGGTTATTCATCAGTGAGTTTTCAGACTTTAATAAATCAGACAGGACAAATCGAAATTGTTTAAATTTAATTTCATCAGAAAATTTACTTATCTTCTCAGCATTTCCCATAGATCCTTTTTTAGATTTCTTCCTTAAACTATATTCTATGATATCATCAGTTGCTGTAGACTTTTCTTCCTTTGATATGCTGAACAAATAATCCATTCCACTGAGTAAATCCTCTTCCACGTTTAGTTCCATATGTGCAGGATAGTATCTTACAGTTTTCTCTATCATTTCTTTATCCAATAAATTTAAAATATGATTAGCAGTGGGATTACTCCATAAAGATGATTTTGTCTGTTTACTCCTTACGGCATAATGATTAGCAGCAATATCTCCCCACAAATAGGGTTGATATTCAGTCATGGCTTGTCCATTCCTTTCGTAAAACCGAAGTAAAGCTAGAATATATCTATCGCATAAGTTCAAGGATCCGTGATAAGCGCTCAAATACACAGTAATGTGAGCTGATTTCAATATTTCTTTATTTTTTGTAACCATAGAAAACAGCAACTTCACTAGTTGTGTTTTAACATTTAAGTATCGACTACTCAACATGATATTAAGAAATTCAGAGTGAGAGGATGTCATTTCAAATAACGTTAAAATGTCTTTATCATCATTTGGATAAATTAAACTGATAAAGGATGGAACAATGCTGAATAAAGCAGTTTCGTTAAAACCTGCCTCAGCTTTCTCCGCAGTTTCCTTAGTGTCAGTTTGTAAATAGTATTTTAAAATAGACTTAAAGAAATTCAACCATATAGCATTGTCCTTCACAACTGAAAACATGTCTGAACTATTGCCGGTTCGGTAAACTAAGAGAACGTTTTTTAAACAATTGTAAATCCTTTCAAGTTTCTTTATCTCCGGACTATCTCTCTTCAAAGCGATATTCGCCAAATGAAGAATAGATAACACATAATTATTAGAAAGAAGATTAACCTCACAATTACTTTGCGCTTTAAAAAACATTGCCTCTAATATATTTATATGAAAAACTTCAACCGAATCATATTTTTGCGCTTTCTTGAAAAAAACTTCACATTCCGTCTTATCCATACATAGATTTATTAATTTCACTATTAGATCTGAATTATCAACATAAATTTGAGATGCTTTGTGAGGTTTTTCAAGCACTTTCTGTATGTTTGACTTATAATAGTTATAAATTGTAAATATTACATCATGCTCAGAATGAAATTTATGGTGACTGAATGCCGCTCTAGTAAGGGGAAGGACTAATTCTCGTTTTTCTAAAATATCATTCTTGATAACATTTTTACAAAATCTAGGAAGCAGATTCTCGTTTAATTTTAGCAAGACACTGGCTATTTTAGAAGTGGACTTACTAACGTGTTTTACAGAAAAAATTGCTTCGAAAGTAGTCGGCGGAATCGATAGAACTGTTTCTGGATTAGACACGAGGTAATTATAAAATGATTCCTCAAAATCTGTAATATTTATAACCACATCTAGCTCGAGTGTTATCTTAGAATATAATAAAGCTATTCCTCGAATGAGTTTGTTTGGAAACAGAACTTCATTTTTAATAAACTGATTTATAATATGACATAAAACATGCACCCACGAAGAAGCTTCATTTTCATCAGAAACCATGTGCGTCACATTCATCTTTAATATTTCCGTTATAATCAAAGTGGCATCACTTAAATCGAGATTGATAGTCGATAATATTTCAGAAATATTTTGTAAATGTGGGCCTCTTACATTTTTTGACGATTTTTTTAAATGAGTCATCAGAGCTAAAAATATTTTATGCTTATAAGGTCTCAATAAAGAATTTAACATAGCCATTTCCATATTATTTTCCGTGCAAAATTTAACAAAGTTTAATATAAAATCAGACAAATATTTATCAGATGCATGTTCACTTTTTTTTAAGGGGGAAAATGTTTTAAGCAGAATTTTATGCGAAAGACAATTTCCAACCATACGTCTCAATACTCTAGAAGAACGATTGCTTTTTTCTTGACATTTTAGAAAAATATATCTTAATGCCTTAATTGCATTCAACATCTTGCATTCACTGAGGACATCCAACTCACTTTGTCGTGTTACATAAAACAATATCATATTAAACCAAGAGAATATCTCAGATTCCCTTTCTGATAAGCAATATCCATTAAGATTTTCAAAATTAAAGGATTCTACAGCATTTACATCCTCATCAGCCTCGGTGTTGAAAACTGCATCAAGATTAATTTCATTTTCAGATATAAGAGCTTTACTTAATTTATGTATAACGGAAACTTTATCTATGAAGTTTTTATCCAAACTGACAGGTTCAGATTTCCAGCTCATAATATACGTTTGAACGGAAGCATCAATTGAGTAATTTTCTAAAATATGCCAAAGATCTTCAGCCGTATCTTGGTAATGCAAAAGATTTGTAGTAAAAAGGTTAGTCAGCAAACAAAAACTCTTAGTTTTGTTAGATTTTAAATGCTCTAACAAACCAATCACAAAATGAGTCAAAAAGGTTTTTTCAAAAACAATATTTTCTCCCATCGATTGGCCTTTACAAATTTGCAAATTAGAAACCAACATATCAAAGTGTTTAATTAAACCGTCGCTATTCTCTTCTTCCGCATTGGAAACGAGATGGGAAACATACTTGTCCGAAAACAGATTAACATTTTCAACTACACCGACAATAGTCTTCGCTATCGACTGTCCATGTTTAGAACCCACAAAGTGAATGACTGATAGAAGCAAATCTATTTCAGATCTACTTTTTTCAAATATTCCTGTGGTTTCAAGAATACTATATAAAACATTTCTGGATATTCCAGAAACGTAAGAATCAGAACTAATAAATACTTCAAACATAGACTGGAGAATTTCTTTAAACAGTGGTTTATCCGGTGCAAAAGCAAATTTATCCGCACATAGCAAAAACATGGTAATTTTCAGTTTGAGCTCCCCTTTATCAGCTTCACATATAGATTCCATTTTGTCAAACAATCTTTTAGAATCCAGCATAGCGGATATTGGATCCAAAGAATTAGGTAACACCTCATTATATAACAACAATAGATCCAAAACGTTTATCAATAACCTACTTTGATTAGGCAATGGAATTGAAAAGGCATTGTTAGTTTCATCCAAATCGCTGTCGGGTTTAGATAAATTATCCAACATAGTATGCAGCACGGTTATTAAAACATCGGTTGAAGGAAAATGCTTCGGAAAAAATTCTTCTAATCTGCTTTTCAGAACTGGAAAAATATGATTTTTTTCTGCATCCAATAATAACAAGTAAGAGTTGACAGATGAAAGCATTACGTGTAAAAGGAGAATAATCTGATTTTTCACTGCATCTTCGCATGTATTCAAAACACTAGTAGAAATTTTTAAAATTGGTATTGGTAAATAAACATTACGAACAAAATTAGTAATTTGAACAGGATTCATGTCCCCAGTTCTGCTAATGATATGTTCAGCCGGCAAAGCTTTTAACAGATTCATCAAAAAAATTATAGTTTTATACCAAACTTCGGAATTTCTCGGTTCATAGACTTGCTCCACCAAACGAATAACAGGTCTATACAGGTCGGGACATTTGGAAACCATATTGATAATGAGAAGTCCGGCTTCCTTATTGTTCCACGGAGCTTCGAGTGATTCGAGAGCCTTCCACAAACACTGGTTAGTAGGGAGATCACTCGTCCCGAGACTTTTATCGGTGAAATAAATACCGTACTTATGAGAAGTGCACAGCACTAACAAAAAGTTAAAAACGGCTTCTTCGACTTCTTTCTTGGTGTTAGATTTTCCATCTTCGGACTTTTGAGTACTGTCATTCCAATTGAAGAGATTGAACAAAGATAAGATAATATTTTGGTTAAATGTTTTGATTTTGATTGTCTTCGATATGTTTAAGTTGTGGATGATATTTTTGCTGAATATATTCAAAACTGTGAGAACAGTTTCTGAATTATCTTTTATCATGCCTGAAAATATCAACGTGAGGAACCCTTGCTTGTCTAAGGCGGACTTTATGAGTGAAGTGTTTCCTTCCTGTAAGAATGCCAATACAAACTGAATGAAGGTAATTCTGACATCGTCTTTATCTTTTCCTTGTACGTTTTTAACCAAATGCATCAAAGTTTTGGGTTGTAGGGACAACTGATTCAATACAGTAAACCCTAGTTCGGGACTTAGCGCTACAATAGCGCCGAGTAATTTCAAAGTAATCTTCTGCTGTTTCGAGTTAGATTTTTCACTGAGCATGAAGTCTATCGTGGAAACATGCGAGTTGAGGAAATAGCGGCATGTTTCTTCTGCGGCTTGAAACAAATGGGGGGTTGCAGATTGAATTTTCGTTAGAAGTAAATGGAGAATAGTAAAAACAGGAGTAACGACTGCGGGATTCTTTTTATTCTGGTCATTCAGCAATTTTAATATTTCATTTGCATTTCCCCCATTTTCTAAATACAGACCCATAAAATCAGTTACACTGCTCTGTCGAGTACAAACTTCAATAAACTGCGTCAAACCTAGAAGAAGATAAACGTACTTTGTTAGTATAAAATATTAACACGCTAAGGACGGGTGTTTTTTACGCCCGCATACTGTTGGCTATGGGTTTGATAATTATGTACATATTATTAAGACCTTAGCAAAGAGATTGGTACATAATATAATAATAATAAATAATAAAACCCTTATCCGCACCCCAATGGTGCATAGGGCACTGTGTCATATAAACACAGTGTTATCTTGATCGTTGATACATGAAGGAAAGGTGATCAGCCCTCCGCTTCAGGTACCAGTCCATGGTAATTTTGAATAAATATTACAGTGAAAAAATCACTTATATTTATTTTACCCCCCTTGGGAATCGAACCCGGTACCTCCAGAATGGTAGCCGAGCGTGCTGACCATTACACTACGGAGGCGGACATAATATAGTAACCTTAAATATTTAATTCCTTCTTTTCTGACTTTGAAAAGAGGCCGGCACATAAGGTAAAAATACCTTTCCCGTCCAAAGTGTGTTAAATAACTATGTACTGTAATGGCCCTGCCATTTCTCATTCGCACTTTTATTGTCCTTTTCAGAAAGTCGAGGGACTCGTCATTTGCTTGCAATATGTTGTCCGGCCTTTGGTTCGAGATGCGTTCCCATGGCCATAAATCGGTACAGCATTTTATGATTCTCTACCCTAAAGCAAGAGGGTTTTTAACATAGTCTAATTTGGTATTTCGTGAGAGTCGGGTGTAACATAACTTAACAGAGCTGTTTGGAAGCACATGAGTATTGACTGCCGTATTGTTGTTTTTAAATAAACAAATATATAAATAGTCGATACCGTGTTTAATTAATACTCGCTTCAGTCCAACCTGCCTCCTGACAAAAAGGGGACTAAAGTGTCCTGTTCAGTGTGGACGTCATCGAGTGCTCGCGTACGCTGATCACAAAGCGTCTTCGTAGCACGAGCAAGCGACCGTCCATAACATTACAGTACATACAAAATAAAATATACATAAAGTAGCACAAGTACGTGATCTGGAAATAAAAGAAAATGCGGAAAAGCTATTTGATAATAATTGGTATACCACTGTTCAAATTGAAAGCTGGTTAAGGCAGTATTACCATTTAGATTGTAAATATAAGAAAGCAAAGAAATTAGTAACTTTACATTGTAAGCTGGTGCGATGTAAGATTAGGTTCAACCGCCAATGAGTGAAATGAAGATAGCCACAATTGAAAAATTTTCATGAGAAATGAATTTGCAATGCCACAAATTTAGCCCTGGATAGCAGCTACTTTTTTATCAAAAACATCCTAGCCTAAGTCACAATTTCACAAAAATTAAAAAACTTTTTTTTAAACAGAACTCCATTTGTCCCGCCCAATGGCAAATAATTAATTATTTAAATAAATAAAAAATTAAACATTGACCTAGCCAGGAGACAAACCTGGGACCTCATACAAAGTTACTGAATATAGCAACCACAATACTACAGAAGTAGACAAGAGCGGGCTCGAAGTTGAGGATAAATTAAATCACATGGAATATTGTACTTACTGACTAATTGAGCGGGTTTCATATTCAACTGTTTACGAAAATATTTTACATCAAAGTCGGTGGCCTTTTGTGATTTAATTTGGGCACTATTATCGGTCACATTTTCTTCGAGGCTTTGTTTCTGCACTTTAGTTTTGGGCTTTTTACTTCCATCTTCAGCAGAACGTTTCCGTTTATTCTTCATTATGACCATTTTATGAGCTGCGACAGTTAAAAACAGGAGCGCAGTATCAACCTCGCGTGCACAAACACTAATTACAAAACAAGTAACACGTTTTCATTTAATAATATACATTACAATAAGTGTTATAGCTTGACATGTGACAACTTATTGACAATCTCAACACGAGGAACACACATTTATATAAACATAACCTCAATAACAAACGTCAAATGAAAGTTTAGAGGCTTAGAGATGGGAATCGCAGGTTCTTTGAAGTCACGATGAATCAAATCACGTTCTGAACAGGTATTAAAAATCACAGGTTGTTGAAATAGCCAATTGATATTACACATGTGACTACTAATATTTAACCATGAAAATATGGAATTTTACAATTTCATAAATTTGTGTCTAAATGGAGATTGTTTCAGTCGTTA
The DNA here is from genome assembly GCF_059751285.1 of Brachycentrus maculatus. NCBI lineage: Eukaryota > Metazoa > Arthropoda > Insecta > Trichoptera > Brachycentridae > Brachycentrus > Brachycentrus maculatus. The sequence continues at coordinate 732,376 of NW_028280778.1, forward strand.
TACCGTGTGCTATAAAAAATTCTGACTTTTCGAAGCGCATCACATCTATCGGTTTACAAAAACAATTTGAATGGGAATATTTATTTTTTCTAAATAAAAAAAACGAAGTTGGTTCAAGAAAAAATGGTCTGTAATTTTATGAGGTTTATTAAAGGATTTTTTCAAAAAGTTAACAGCACGCAATGGTAGTGGTTCTTTTTATCATACATTGTATCTTCGAATGCAAAGATAAACGTTAATTGACATACTTTGTTTGCATTTCTAATAAAAATTAAATCTATTTCAAATAAAAATATTATTTTTTTTGTAAAATATATTTACCCTCCATCGAAAAAAAGAGAATAATTAAATACAAGGTTCAGACCCTTAAATCTATGCGATTTATCTATATCTTCATAAATCGTACCCGACTATAAATAGATCTACATTCATCTGCCCAACTCTAAAATATTTTCAATGTTGCTATTGTATTATAAAAAATTATAGGTAAATACTGACACAATTAAAATTTATAAAGGTAGGCACTTAAGCAGCTAGTACACTTGAGTTTTCTGTGGGCGTTTTTCACTTTTAGAATTCAGGTCCATTAATTCCATTGACCGCGGTTTATTTTTCGCTTTTAGAATAAAATACCATCTCCTTGGTAAACACGTATAGTTTTTGTATGAAATTCAGGCATTCGGAATTTCCACAGAGGAAAACGTCGAAGATATTATAGGGAAAGCATAAATTCAATTCAATTCAATTCAATTCAATTTATTCAATAATTAATATATACATTACAAACTAACATTTAAGGCGTATACATTAAAAAAAAAAAAACAAATAAAAAATTACGCAAGAAGACTCTTGTTAAATGTGTAGAAGAATCTCGCTTCGGAAAACTCCTTCGGACACATGGAACAGATCAATATCCAATGTGATATTGTTCAACATAGCGGTAGCCCTTCCTACAGGCATAACCATCGGCAGGTTGGTCCTGTGTATAGGAATGTGAAACAATCTATGCCGACGCTGTCTTAGGTAACTATCGGGAACATACAGACCAATACTCTGGATAATTTCAGGATTATCGATCATACCGCGCAACAATCGATAAAAATGCGTAATCAAATACACATTCCTTCTAGTCTCTAAACTATTGTAGCCAAGCATACCCTGGAGAAACTGGGTCGGGTAGAGCCAAGGATAATAGCCGTACTCTCTCATGTAGAGATACCTCAAAAACTTCTTTTGGACTTTCTCTACCATAAGAGAGTACTTAAAAACTATGTATGTGGGTGTAAAACTAAATAACTATCACGATTCTGTGGGGGTTTATTCCTTCTACATTCATACAACTTTTTATACATGCTCTCTGATTATTTCGGCTCATCTTATTTAAGAAATTTTGGATACACATCTAAAAAGTTTTTAACTATTTGCTTCAGGAAAAAAATTTAATAAAACTTAAAAACACAATAAAGTGATGAAATGAGGTAAGTAAAAAAACTCAAGTTGTTAATTACTTCATTGCCTCCGTTACAAAATGACAAATTATAAATAAGTAAAACGTTGCGAGGAAAACGTGGCAAGATCAAGTATTTCAAATAAATAATAGGTCAGGTCAAGAGTCGGAATAGTCGGCGAGCTTGTATAAGGAGATAAATGAATGTGGAAGAGGTGAAGATTGTTTGCAAAGACAGAGTGGTGTGGCGTTTTATTCTCACTGCTTACCCCTGCACAAAGTTGTGTAAAGGCTAGTTATTTAGATATTTCCCTTACATTGGTTCAAACGTTTTTAAAATACATTAGCGTAATTTTTGATGAAAAGCAATATGTTCCATACATTTGTGGATATTGTAGAATAAAAACAATCCATGCTCCAATTTAAAACTTTTATGAGAATAAAAAATTGTTTGAACTTTTTGTTTTAATGTGCCACTATAATTATATTAAGTTCGTGAAATTCTATATAAAGTCCCGATAGACACAACTCGTGACCCCACATAGATAATAATATTTAAAAATTCGTAAATTCCAGTATTGGCATATCAAAAGAAATTGAGTGACTGAGTAATATTAATTCAGCCGGTGTTTTTACCAAAGTTACCCAACTAGTAATATTGAGAATTTTTTATCTCTGTATTTTTATTTGCATTTTCTCCATTTCCATTTGAATACGTACCAAGAACACCTAATTATATTTAGTATAGGCACCTAATGCTGACTGTAGGCCGAACGCAACATCAAATGAGAGTATGTAGTGATGTCAGGAGTTCCACTAAAGAACACCAAAGAGTTTGTCTACTTCGGGAGCAAAATAACATGGGACGGTCGGTCTAAGAGCGAGGTCGACAGCCGTATACATCAGGCTAGGCTTGCATTTAATAAAAGGTCGAAAATAATAGAGCAAATAATATAGACCTAAAACTGAGAATACCCCTCATAAAGACCTATGTATGGAGTGTCTTGATGTACGGCTGCGAGACATGGTGCCTATCCAAAAGGGATAAGCGGAGACTAGAGGCTTTTGAGATGTAGTCCTATAGAAGACTTTTAAGATTTTCCTGGAGAGACCACATCACGAATGAAAAAGTTCTTCAAGGAATCAAAGGAGGAAGGCACCTACCTACTCAGGACCTTATCCAAAAGGCGTGCAAGATGGATCGGCCATGTATACGTCAAGAAGGTCTCTTGCATGCCATAATGGAGGGTATGACCGAGGGGACAAACTCTAGGGGACACCCACGCCGAGAGTACCTGGAGGACCTGTTGGCGGACGTGCGCTGCTCATCATATGCACATTTCAAAAGAGCCATACAAGACGGAAGAATGGAAGAGAAGAACAGAAGAAATTGCTGCAAACCAATCCCAGGATTGAAACCAGAGACAGAGAGAGGCACTTAATTATTTATTTTTTCTGTGTTAAGTACTTTTAGGTTTTGAGAAATCTTTTATAATTATTCAGTTCAGAATAGTTCTTATTTTTATGCTCATAAGTATTATTTTACCATGACATATGATACAAGATAAAGGATTATTTAGTAAATTGTTCTAGCACTCAACATGCGCAAAATCGTTTGACAGAAGACAGGCGAGTTCGATAAACTTGTGTAAACTACGGAAAACTATAATGTATGTTGCGACGCGTGGCGTATTTAAACTTAAAAATAAATAACCATTAAATGACGGCTGTACTGCATAGTCACATTATTTATTGCGAATGAATAGGTTTTTATATTTTACTATACACGTATGACATGTTTTAGTACCAGTTCAGTATTTTGAGATTAGAGTTAGTCGTAATAAAAATATGAATATGAAGTAGTTGTAGCATAAAAATGTTATATATTTTTTGTTATTTAGAATGCATTTCGTACGTAACAATACAAATGTTTTATTTTTCTCTTGATAGTTCTGTAATCTCACTTATGTTTTTTTTTATAAACGTTGGGTAGTATAAAATATAGGATAGTGTCAAAATATTTAAATATTTGTTGAATAAGAAACGGATTATGAATTACTTCATGACCAGTTCACATTTTCTGGGAATAAGGAATTTGTGGATGACTATTTTGAGGTTATGTTACCGGTAATAAATCGATAGTGCTTGTGTCAAGTTATGTGTCACGCGGTACTACAATTTATTCATTAGATCCGATTCGCTATTTTTTATTGCGTATCGCTTAGGATTGTCAAATTCGTAGATTCATTAACATATAAAATGGAATTTACAGATGTTCGTTTTATTTATGTCATTTTGACATAATTTAGTCAATGTGTTGTGATTAGTAGTCATATCCTTGTGAAATACAGGTTGTGACTTAATTTAAAAGGTATTTTTATCCATTGAATTTGATTAAAGGCACGTTTTGGCTTATTCTGAATTAAAAATGCTCAAAAAATTGCACAAACTTCGCTATATAGCTACCAATGCAAACACATAAATATGTATATTTTTCAAAATGATTTTCTACTATAAAGTAAATGGCAGTATCTCTTTTTATTTTTTTATGTGTTTCAGTTAACTCATTCCGATACTCTGTATGTGGTCATGGTTTTGATTCTCAACTGGCAGAATGAACACTTTGTATATTTTCACTTTCAATTTTTTTTTAGTTCAACATTAGCTGTTTTTAATAGCTCGAGCTAAAGAATACACACATGTTCTACTAAAGCACAAGTCTGAAATACCTTGAAGCAGTTTGGGCCATTGATTCAAGCTGTCATCTTCCAGTTTCAATACTTAAATCTCATTCCACACTCGTTGAAGTTTCAAGCGGTCATAAGCGGTGATCGGAAAGATGATTTGTATTAAAATTGCAAAGCGCCCAACTAACCAACCAAAAAGCGAAATGGCAGATGTTTGAAGCAGTTGATCTTGACTGGTTCAAGCTGCAAGTGTATTCTGGCATTAAGACTTGCTTTCATAATGTGAAACAAACATGGTGTTGACAAAAATCAGTGCATTTCATAAGTGAGGATGATGAACTGAGAGATAAGATAATGTTAATCGTTGTTTCCCTATAGTATAATTTTAACTTAAAATTTATAGGATATAGTTTTAAGCTCATACGAAATCTGCCTTAATCCTTCAAATAATCAAATCTTATATAGTGCGTAGATCGAATTTGTAATAAGCATTTTTCGTATTTTGTAGTTTGCTCAGGTGAGTAATCCATATAGAAAACGAAGTGCCAATAAATAAATGGTATTTTCCTAATGCGTACATATAAAAAGTATTTATGTTTTTTTTGTATGTAAACTAAAAGTGTTTTTTTTCACATAGTTTTATCAACAACAAAAAATTACGTTATTTTAGGAATAAATTAACGCTTACATAAAAATGTCGAGTCTGTGATAAGTGCTACTTTATTAAAATAATATAAAAGATCACAAGTAAACAAAGTTTTAATCATAACAGTTTTGTGAAGTAACCTCTAGTCATGAATTCTTCTTCTTCGTCCAGTATCTTTAGCAAATGTGGTGAGTGTACAAATTCATATTATTAATAAATATCTGTAGGTTTGTAATATAACGATCGCTCCGAGCTAAAAGGGCATGTGTAACTACAGTGAAATCTCTATCTATCGTTTTTAAAGGGACCTATTGAAATTAACTATGAATGCGGGAAAACAATGAAAGCGGGATTAAGAAGTTTATACACAAAGAGATGCTATCGAGTGAAGATACCGTCCTCCTAATCTGAATAACCAATAGTAGGTTCAAATTCTAAGAGGAATACAACGTTTAGATTTAAATAAATGTATTTATTTAAAAAAAAATACAAAGTTGAACAGAACCTAAAAAATATTAAAGTTTATTGTTTATTTTAAATAATCTGTGATCGACATTTGTATTTTTTTACTGTTTTATTTCTGTAAGTCAACAGTTTATTTTCATCTTTGCAAATATTTTTTTTTTGGCATTGAATGTGCGTAGAAGAAAGTTTTCATTCTTTCAAAGAGTGTGCATGCTTCTTAAAATAAAGTTCAGGCAGCGGCTCCTCTTCATCAATATCGACCTCTCCTGCTGTATCCGTCAACCTTGCGTCACATAGGCTTTCGATAGTTTCTATCCCACGATTTGGAATATTGCCATCGAATGAAACAAAATTGAAGAAAATGTAAAAAAAACAGCCAAAATATATCAAATATGCAGCGTAATTCAAACGATGAATGCGGTAAAATGGTGATAGAAAAACGAGCGATGAAATCTATTTTTGTGTGAAATGCATTCGGGGTAGAAGAAATAAACGACACACCCGGGAAAACGATTATTTGAGGAACAATAGATAGAGGTTTCACTGTACTTGGTAATTTCCAGGAGACGGTTCAAAGTGCTATAGCTGTTAAATCGACGTGCCCTACGTAAAGTGCTCTAACTAAATTTTTGTCAATTTTGAGATATTTGGTGTACATTATCTACAAACATAAATAAACAAAAAAAATTTATAAAATAAACTACGCCTTGTTTTCAGGAGTATAAGACGCTATCTACATCGAATGTTCGAAATGAACTGAACTCCTAAAACGCTAATTACTTAATTTTGACAAAGCATAAAGTTTTAAAACGATTAAATACATTATTTGATCGTGTTTTTAATGTATAATACTAGTTGAAATTATATATAATAATGTATAATTTCAGAGAAAACCGTTAATTAATAAAAAAATATATATGTTTAAAAAATCTTCCAAGCTCTCTCCTGTAAAGTAACAGAGTTGCTGATAGAGTACTTTACGTAGGGGCCGTCGAAATGGTCATGTACATAACATATGCTGAGACTTCATTCCATCGAATTATTGTAAACTAATATGGTAACATGACTACTTAACAATGTTTTGGCACTTTAAATGCGCCTTGGGAAAACTAGCCATTTTCTCTCGAGCCCTTTTGGCTTGGAACGACTTATATTAAACATTACCATTAACTTGATAATTTTGTGAAAATAAATTTAAGAGTTTAATTAGTAAAGAATTGGACGTATTCCATGACTTTTGTTTGACAAAAAATAATTACAGTTATTTGTATTCTTTTTCATTTCTATTTTATTTTATTTTTTATTTATGGTTTACTTAATAACTACTATTTTTCTATTTCTATGAATTAGTGGTATTAACCAAGTAAAACTTAAATTTTAAATGGATAGATATTACTACAAAGCGACTGCCGAATCAATTAATGATATTACTCTTATTTTCTTCTTCATCTTCAAACCCTTATCTGCACCCGATGGTGCATAGAGCACTGCATCATATAAACGCAGTATTATCTTGATCGTTAACATAACAAAGAAATGTGATCAGCCCTGTGCTTCATGTACCAGTCCAGGGTAATAATGAATAAATATTTAACTGAAAAATCACTTATATTTATTTGACCCCCATTCCCTGAGACTCGAACCTGGGACTTCCAGTACGGTAGCCGAGCATGTTGACCATTGCACCACAGAAGCGGGCTTTATTTTTTTAATTAATCTCTAATATTTTAAAACATTAATAAGTATATGCTTTTTCCTTATTTATTATTGTATTTTCTGAATAATTCTACCCAGAATGTCAATTCTTGTAATCACATTACGGTAAATAATTTTCAAATGAAACGGGAAAGTCAATTACCGATCAATAAACTCAATGTTACTGTCTTTTTTTTTTAATGTTTAAATTTTAATATTTTATTGTTCGACTGTTTACTTTGCTGTATGTTTTGTACTTTACTGGAATACTTTTTTTATTCTACTTCTTTTGTTTATTTGTTTTAATTTAAATATTTTATTAATATAATCTTTAATGTACTTTTTTACATTCTCACCTCCTTTTTTAATTTTCTCATTTCTCATGCTATATTACATGACTATTATATTCTATTTGTGCGATACTTACAAATGAGAAAATAATACAAGTGTTTTACAAGACATGTTGACAAACTTATGTAATCTAAGTATCAATCAGGCTTAAGTATACTGTTTCACTTAATGACGCCAGGTGACAACCGCCTCACTGCCAATTTGCTTGAATATCTTCAAATCCTGTCCTTGGTTAGTATAATTTAGCTTATTAAACGTATTTTTAACTATTTTATAATATTTTTAATTTGAACCTGGTAAATACCACTAGAAATGGAATTACAAGAAATAGTGGTATTAACCAAGTGATTATATAAAGAATGGATAGATACTACCACAGACTGCCGAATTAATATATTAAATTATTTTATTGATTAAGTATATCGCTCACTCTTTTCAAGAACGTCATAAATAAAAAAACTTGTTTTTTCAGGAGAACAACGTTTTTAAAGTTTAAAAATATAATACAATGCATTAAAAATAAATATCAAGCCACTTATTGACCTTTTTACTGTTTTACAGATCTTTTTAGATAAAACCTGAATGTTTTTTCTCCATTTGAAAAATATTAGGTATATTAAAAAAAATAATTAAACAATACCTTTTCTTCAAAATGCAAATACAACACTTTCTGCCCTGTAGCGGGTAAATATAAAGTTAAAAATATGCCGCTTTTGCTGGGATATAGTACATTTTCTGGGCATTCTGAAAATATGTACAACTGAAAATTGACGATTTTTGATTTATGATGTTCTTGAAAGGAGTGAGCGATATGCTTCATTTTATTTTTTACTATTTTAATTTTTTCATAAGCAAATTCAAAATGTTCCATTAACATGTTTAGATATTATTAATATCTCTTATATATATTTTATTTATACATATCAATCTGTTAACACACTTCGGACGGGAAAGGTATTCCTACCCGTTTGGTCGATTGATGCTTAAGGACGGGAAGGGTACATTTACCTTCTGCGCCGGCCTCATGTCAAAGGCAGGAAAGAAGGAATTATCTAATGTTTTAATGTGAATATTACATACCAATCTAAAGAGATTGGTATATTGGTATATTATATAATAAGGGTTAAGGTCTTAACTATATGTACATAATTATCAAATCCCATCGCCAGCTATTCGCAGGCGTACAAAATGTGTGTAAATGGCCCTCCTGAACATTTTACGTTTTGGTAGTTGGTCACTTTCTCCTGTACGACTACGATATGTTCTTATGGAAACCTTTCCAATTTAAATTTTTTTTCAAGGACCCAAAATTACATTTATTTTGGAATTAACACTTTGGAAATAAATAAATTATATCGGGCATGGAAAACAAAAAGGGTTTAAATTGAATAAATAAATAAATAAATATAAATATCATTTGCAACATTTTTGAGTGTGTCCAAATACTTGTTCACAAATCTGGATTATCACCACATTAGCAGTTATTTTTAACATCTCAACATAGATGAAGAAGAATATGAAAATCTGGGTATTTACAGGACTTATGACCTGTCATAGGCTGGTTAAGTGATCATATTACACACAATGCAATATTAACCAATTCTACCCATGATTGACAACCACACTACTCAAATTATCTGAACTCCTAAAAATATTGATCAATCTCGTGACACAGTACATATGAGCTGACAGCAGCCATCTATGTTGGATGGAAAAAGCTTTCATTTAGCAGAGACCCTTTTAATTATATGCAAAATCCGAACCCGGATTATTTTTACATACTGGGAAACGCCTGAAAACCTGATTTTTTATGTACTTATATTTAGATGTCAAAATGTAAAAATAACTCCCAAATGGAGAAAACCCAGATTTGTGAACAAGTATTTGGACACACTCAAAATGTCATGAATCAAGATATCTACACCTATTTATTTATTGATTTGGCGTTTAATTTGTAGAACTCCATTTAAATGTATGTATCAATTTTTAAATCAAACACAGATTTTTTGAGTCTACTAAGTTGTATTTTTATTAAAAATCACATCAAAATTAATATCGTGACAATTGTTTCGCCTAGTTATGGCATTTTCATACAAATATCCGTACAATCGTTTGAAAATGCCATGACAAGGCGAAACAATTGTTACAATATTAATTTTTATGTGTTTTTTTCACAATAAAATACAACTTAGTAGACTCAAAAAAATTGTGATTGATTTAAAAATTAATACTTAAATCAAGATATTTCATTTTTCACTCCTTAATCTATAATTTTACGAAATTTATTTCAATTCAATTCAATTTCAATTCAATTCAATGTATTCAATAAAAAAATAATAAATACATAGCAAACAATATTCAAGGCGTATATATTAAAAGTAAGCAATAAGACTTAAAGGTGTAGAAGAATCCCGCTTCGGAAAACTCCTTGGGACACATGGAACAGATCAATATCCAATGTGATATTGTTCAACATAGCGGTAGCTTTTCCTACAGGCATAACCATCGGCAGGTTGGTCCTGTGTATAGGAATGTGAAACAATCTATGCCGACGCTGTCTTAGGTAACTATCAGGAACATACAGACCAATGCTCTGGATAATTTCAGGATTATCGATCATACCGCGCAACAATAGATAAAAATGCGTAATCAAATACACATTCCTTCTTATTATTTTTTGACATCTCATCAAAGATGAAGAAGAATATGGAAGTCTGGGCATTTACGGGGCTTACGACCGTCATAGGCTGGTTTAAGTGATCACTTTACACACGTGTAACATTCACCAATTCTACCCATTATTGACAACCACACTACTCAAATTCTTGGAAGTTCTATATATATGAACCAATTTAGAAACTTTGTTCTTGAATCACTAGAACTTCACTAGAGATATCTATTGGTGAGATGTAAAGAAGCTTTTTTATTAAGCAGAAACTCTTATATTAGTATGTGAGATCCGAATCCTGGATTATAATCACACACATGAGAAACGCCAGAAAATACCATTTTCATTTTTATTATTAAGCTTATAATTTGACCAGATAATTTATTTACAACATTTTGAGTGTGTCCAAATACTTGTTCACAAAATCTGGATTATCTCCAATTACAGGAGTTATTTTCATATTATTTTTTGACATCTCATCAAAGATGAAGAAGAATATGGAAGTCTGGGCATTTACGGGGCTTACGACCGTCATAGGCTGGTTTAAGTGATCACTTTACACACGTGTAACATTCACCTATTCACATTCCTTCTAGTCTCTGTGATTATTCTGTGATTACTTTTATTTCGGCAATGAAAGATCGATTTATGATTCACGCCATTTTTATTATAAAGCCACATAATCGTGTAAGTAGGTACATCATGGACTCGTATTATGTACACGTTTTATGTACGCTGTTTGTTATTTATCATTGGCATGATAGTAGAATCGTATTCGTATAATTTAACGATATCTAAATGTTGAAATTAATGTTAGTCAGTATTGTTTTCGCCCGTTCGGTGTACAGAACGCATTAACGTTTACCATTTTGAACTTTGATTGCCTTTTGCAATGATTTCGGTGAAAAAAATTGGTACGTACATTTTTGTTAGTGTTGATTCGTAGCGGTAAGATCATTCAGAATTGTTAGGGACATCCACTCAGGGTTGAATTACAGTAGCTACCTATGTACCTCTATACTCTATATACTGCTACTATGGTAAGTACAGCAGAATCTCTATAATCGACGTCGAAAATTTTCCTACTGTTCGGACTAGTGGAGCATTCAGATTACAGTAAAGAGAGTCTGTAATATTTTAATCAAATAAAAAAATAAAATTGTGAAATTTAAAAGAAAAGTTTCTTTTGAAGAAAGCAAATATTTTAGGTGTTCGAGATTTATTTAATGACAGGTAAAAAGATTTATCTCGCAATTTACGTAAGATCTCTGGCCTGTGCCTGTGAATATCCACTTGGTCGACCGTTTTTAACCTGTCTCGGAGTATGGCCGTACATGTACGACCGATATAAAACATGATTTGTGACATGATTTATATCAAAACATGTTTACTAGTGTGTGAATAATATTCTTATTCAAGAAGATATGTTGAAAATATCGCATTGACTATCATATAAAAATACAAAAAATAAAAATAGCAACAAAAAAAACTCACTCCCCAGATACCGTTTTATCCGCTGAAACTCTCTCCCGGACAGTTTAAGGAGCGCGAAAGGGATGAGTGGGCGTTCGGATTACAGAGGTGTTCGGATCAGCTGGGGTTCGGATTGTAGAGGTCCTGCTGTACTATAACCATCGTGCCATTTTTTCTTATTGGTAGATGGAGAGGATGGAACGTCACATACGTCTGTATAGAAGATATCCTACTTCTCTCAACTTTTGTGCATTAGTGCGTTGACTCAGGTTAAAAGAATCAATTTCACGTTGAATTGTCGATGCATACGGTACACAATACTTTCCAACGAAGCTATGTAAATACAAAATTCATTTTAATGCTCTTTTTATAAATATTTATGTTAATTTTTTGTATGTTTATACATTGTACGGAATTAATTTTTTATACGAATAAAATCTTAAATATTTATTATCGTAAAAACTTTTAATTCCCTTACCGATTCGCCGAATGCTCTAAAATACATATACATACGTATACATATCTCGTTTTATTAACAAGTGAGGTACGTATATTTTTCGTAATGCGTCATGTCTCGTATCACCTTGATACATAAAATATGCACTTCATACGTTTTCTATCAATATGAAATCCCATTTTATGTATTGAATACAAGTTTTATTATAACAATGACTAATGAATGTAGAATAATATTTGGCAAATTGCTCACAAATTCCACGTTTTTCATCTAAAAAAATATATATTATTTTATCTTTCGTTAATCGAGTTCTGTCTGTAAGGAAGAAAAAAATATTTTTATAAAAACAGATATTTTTAAAAATATGATCCATCACAAATATAATGATTGCCGGCTGATTTCTTTTTAATTGATTTTTCGCTCCAATTCTCATTTTTATTTTTGATACTATCAAAACTATTACAATGGATGGTTTTTACTAGTTTGTGAGTTGTTATAAGTAATGTTTGTTTGTATTATTGTACAAATGACCGATTTTGAATTTGCGGTTGTACATAATAATATCATCGTCACGCAAATCGCTCACTCCTTTCAAGAACGTCATAAATAAAAAAAACTCGATTTTTCAGGAGATCGTTTTTAAAGTTTAAAAATATAATACATTGTATTAAAAATAAATATCAAGCCAGTTATTGAACTTTTTACTGTGCAACAGATCTTTTTAGGTAAAACTTGAAGGTTTTTTCTCCATTTGAAAAATATTTAATAAGTATATTTAAAAAAAATAATTAAACAATACCATTTCTTCAAAATGCAAAAACAACAGTTTCTGCCCTGTAGCGGGTAAATATTAAGTTAAAAATATGCCGCTTTTGCTGGGATTTAGTTCATTTTCTGGGCATTCCGAAAACATGCACAACTGAAAATTGACGATTTTTTATTTATGACGTTCTTGAAAGGAGTGAGCGAAATGTCGAAGTCACGTATCTGCGTTTTCCAGTTTTGATGAATAAAGTCTTATTCTTATTCTTCTTGGTGTAGACCTGTTTTTAAGAGGGATTAGCCTGCTGCGATGTTAATTCTCAACTATCAATCCATCTCTTTGGTGGTCTGCCCGGTAGTCATCTACCTTGGGGTTTGCCATGCAGTGCGATGTGGGGAACTCGGAATGGTTCCATTCGTTGTCTTTTTCGTTGTCTTTTCCACCTAACGACGTCTTAGATCTCGCATATTTCTCATATCCTTGTGTTCCTTATTCTATCTCGTAGACTCTTGCCAGATGATGAAAATGTGATTTTTTTCTGAAATTATATATTTAACTAATCTATGAAGCTAGTTTGAGTAACATCGTAATTATTTATAATACCACTTCTATACTTTGCCAATTTAACAATACCATTATTTAGGCGATGTTTTATACATATTGCTCATCTGGTGCAACAATGGCGTAATTATACTTTTAAAAATACATATTACAGGAGATGCCATTTAGACGTTGTAGCAACAGAAATGGCACCATTTTACTCAATTCTACAATGACACTCGCGCCATCTCGCAGCATTTTTCCTGTCTATATTTCTCCCGATGTAAATAGTCTTTCCGCATATTTTGACATATCGCTCACTCCTTTCAAGAACGTCATAAATCAAAAATCGTCAATTTTGAGTTGTGCATGTTTTCGTAATTCCCAAAAAATTACTATATCCCAGCAAAAGCGGCATATTTTTAACATAATATTTACCCGCTACAGGGCAGAAAGTGTTGTTATTGCATTTTGAAGAAAAGATTGTTTAATTATTTTTTTAAATAAATTAAATATTTTTCAAATGTAGAAAAAACCTTCAGGTTTAACCTAAAAAGATCTGTTGCACAGTAAAATGTTTAATAAGTGTCTTGATATTTCTTTTTAATACATTGTATTATATTTTTAACATTAAAAACGTTCTCCTGAAAAATCTAGTTTTTTTGATTTATGACGTTCTTGAAAGGAGTGAGCGATATTTAACTTGTTTTTTTTTTTAAGTGTTATTACATCATTGTTGCTCCAAATGAGCGATATGTGTTTTTCCGGGATGATTTTTTTGTTGTTGTCTATACCTACCTGTATATCGGGTCCCGTCTTCAGCTTTTCAAAATCATTGTTTCTGACTCGACAACCCTGCGTATGAATATTATATCAAATATAAAGTCACAAATGATTGCCCCTTAAAATAGCATCCACTACCAAGTTTATCTATATTTATCATGACATTGTTAAGACCAGAGTCTACGCTCTGTAGCCCGCCGTCATAAAATAAAATAATAATTAAATGTTGTCTAATTTATTATATTACGTTAGCCTCCACGGTGTGGTGGTTTTTACGACTGAGTATTTTATCCATCTTTTTCGTGGGTTACAATCTGTGTGATGCTGGTTTGACAGTCTTCATCCTGCACTATCCTTCGCTCGTCTCATCAACTCGGCGTATCCGCTACAACGCATGTTGGAGATAATTTGGTCCATGTAAGTTAAGCGGGGTCATCCTCTGTAGTTTGTATCTTCGCACATGCTTTCCGCAATCGTGAGAAACAGGCCTGAGTGTCTTATATTATGCCCTATCCATTTGACCTATCAGTTGATTTAATTTTTTTATTGCCCTATCAGTACGATTTAAGACTCCCCAGCCCTGCTGAATACCTCGTTGTTCCCTATATGTTCTGACTAACGAATCCCCAACAAACGTCTGTAGTTTATGTATTAATTTTAAATCAAACACAGATTTTTTGAGTCTACTAAGTTGTATTTTATTAACAAAAACACATAAAAAATTATATTGTGACAGTTGTTTCGCCTTGTTAGGGCATTATCAAACGAATGTGAAGATCAAATGGACTACGGTCCTTATGTAGCTATACAATTCTAAGTGACAGTTTTAACACGTGCAGCAATAATTTATGGGAGACAACAGTAGCTAATGGGGGATGTTAATAAAATAAAACTTAGTAGACTCAAAAAATCTGTGTTTGATTTAAAATTAATACATAAATTAAAATGGAGTTCTACATATTAAACGCCAAATCAATAAATAAACGTCTGTAGCACCACATCTCAAAAGCCTCTAGCTGACCCCGTTGTTTCTGCCCGATAGTCCACGTTTCGCTTCCATAAAATATTAAAAATGTCGATTAAAAGCATAAAAAAACGCAGTGTATATAATTACCTACATATATTTTTTAGAGTTTTATGTCCTCTATTAATATTAACAAAAAAACGTATTTTTTGGACACGTAACTATTATAAACTGTGGCGTGTAAATCTCCCCTCTTAAAGCATGTGTTCAAATAATATATTCGGCCTTTAGCTATTTATCCTTGTAGAATAACATACGCGGATGAATTTTAAATCTACATAGTTACCATTAACTACACTATCTATGGTATATTATTTTTGTAAATAGGTTTTGTTATCTATTATCAACGGTTTATAATACAATATATTATCCTGCGCCTTAATTAAAAATAGCTCAGTTAAAGTAGCTACTAAAACCAAAATACAACTTGTGATAATTTTTTTTTAAATGCATTCATTGACTTACTTTATTCTAGGTACGTCAACTTGGCATGAGACATCCATCGTCATTATATGGAAGAAAATGGCATTTTCTGAGTCTGAGCATTCCAGGGTTTGTGGCCTGGCATTTGGCTGGCTTAAATTATTACTTTATACATTTGTGTGACGTTCACCATTCATTACACAAGTGTTCAAAGTGATCACTTACGCCAGCCAAATGCCAGGTTGCTAACTCTGGGATGCTCAGACTTCCATCTTCTTCAATATAAATACGATAGATTTTTCATCTCAATTTGAGACACCTATAATATTGACATATCATCCGTGTATTCATAATACAGTGTCTCATAGAATCAATAATAATAAATTGTTGACATTATTTTAATTTAATTTAGTGATTTTAGTTTCGGAAATGCAAGATATGTTTATAATCGTAAATCGTCGATTGATAAAACATATGTTATATCCTATTATGTTTACAACATTTTAAGTGTGTCCAAATACTTGTTCACAAAATCTGGATTATCTCCAATTACAGGAGTTTTTTTAATATTATTTTTTCACAAATATTTGTCAAAAATAATATGAAAATAACTCCTGTAATTCGAGATAATCCAGATTTTGAGAACAAGTATTTGGACACACTCAAAATATTGTAAATAAATTATCTGGTCAAATTATAAGCTTAAATAATAAAAATGAAAATGATATTTTCTGGCGTTTCTCATGTGTGTGATTATAACCCAGGATTCGAACCTCAGATCCTAATAAAAGAGTTTCTGCTCAATGAAAAGCTTCTTTTCATCTCACCTATAGATGTCTCTAGTGAAGTTCTAGTGATTCAAGAATAATGTTTCAAAATTGGTTCATATAATTATACTTATAGAACTTCCAAGAATTTGAGTAGTGTGGTTGTCAATAATGGGTGGAATTGGTGAATGTTTCACGTGTGTAAAGTGATCACTTAAACCAGCCTATGACGGTCGTCAGCCCCGTAAATGCCCAGACTTCCATATTCAAAAAAAAATCCTATTATGTTAGCTAAATTATGTCAATGGAAGCAAATATAGATATATATCTCATTTAATCAATAAGCTATCAGTGAAGTGGAGGTATTAAATCTTTACGTGGAACAGTTCAATAATAACACTTTTGGAGATTGCCATGTTTGTCTCCAATGCTTTCGATAATTGATAAATAACATGGTCTTAATTAGTGTTAAACTTTGTACTTATTTCTATTATGATCGTTAATTTCATTACATGATGTATTTGTATATATTTCGTTTTCTTATCACTGTGGCCTACTATTTGACTATGCGATTTGTTTGCCAGTGGAAAATAACCTTTTATTACAAACTATATATAATGCACGCGTATCTGTATCTCAGATAACAGCTTTGTATTTATTATCATTATCATTAAAAATCGCAAGACAACACGGAATGACTTGAAAATAAACACAGCTACCGTCAACCTTTATTTTATAAAACTTTTCGTATTTTTATATCGTGAATTATATTTTTCCACCAACATTTGGGTCTCAGTGATTACTGCAACTGGACACAATTCAAATTTTGCACTGAAAAATAGGAACATATTATTTCTGTACTTTTTGACTCGTAAAATTAACAAAAAAGTGTTTTGAGATGGTTTGGGCATGTGAATCGAATGAGTGAAAAAAGAACGGTTAAACAAATTATGAGGCGAATGTGGTTGGTAATAGATGCAGAGGAAGACCGAGGAAAACTTGGCGTGATCGAGTATTTTTAATATTTAGGCTTTGTCAGGTCAGGTGTCGAAATTATCGGCGGATAAGTACCTATGTATGAGGAGACGCATGAATGTGGAAGATTCGAAATTGTTTGCAACGACAGATTTGTATGGCGTTCTATTTTCTCTGCTTACTCCTGCGGGGAAGATACTTTATGATTAGTTAGTTAGCTAGTAAATATATGTGAGGTGATTTTTCACGAAAACGGCGATTTTTTTATGTGAAAGTTTTGTACTAATCTCATAATTTATTTGTTTATTTTCGAAATTTCGTCAAGTTAACATTAACCCTGCTTCTATTTTAGTGTTGCCAAAATAATTTCATAAATAGTTGACCTTCTTTCAGTTCTGTGTTATAATATACACAGAATATGTAACGGAAATACCTTTGTCGCACTTTTATTTAAAGCGACAGCTGCATCAGAAAAATAACTTTTAAACGGTTAAATTAAATATTATTTAATTAATATAATAAAAAAATCATTAAAAAGGAACGGTTTTTCTATAAGCATAACGATTTATTTCAACAAACTGTTTGAAATTTTCTTTCTCAACCAGTTTGCTTCGAATGCTGTCGTGTTAGTTCATGATTTATTCGCCAGATGGGACGCCTGTAGTCTTTTTGTAACGTTCATTTCAGAGCTTTTAGTTACGCAATGCATAGAAAATAATTAAAAGCTCTCACACTTTTACAATAATTATTTTAAAGTCCAAAATAAATCATACGATTTATAATTTCCTAAAAAGTATGTCGATTACTTACATGTTTATTTGAATAAATATATCAGTTACAATTGGTTGCCCTATAGAGAAATCAAGTATGTTAAATATTTTTAAATTAAATTTTTGCGATTATTTTTGCTGTGTAAAAAATTACCAGTAAATATATTTGACATTTTGAGACCAAAATATATATGTAATATTATTTAAAATCATATCCTCTCCCAAGGTGATGGAAAATATATAACATTTTTACTAGATTTTTAAAAATAAATAATCTAAAACGCAATGACACATTTTTTCAATCTCTGAAATTCCCACTAAGTTAAATCCTTGTTTTTTTTCCCATAGATCAATTCAGCTATTTTTCAGTTTTTTTTGTAATTACATAAATACCAAAAAATATATACAACGTTTTAAGTGTGTCGAAATACTTGTTCACAAAATCTGGATTATCTCCAATTACAGGAGTTATTTTCGGGTCGTCAGCCCCGTAAATGCCCAGACTTCCATATTCTTCTTCATCTTTGATGAGATTTCAAAAAATAATACCAAAAAATATTATATATAACATTTTTTTATGAATCATCAAAAACACAATGACATATTTTAAATAGTTAAGTTAAATCCTTTTCTTAACATCATTTAGGCGTATTTAAAAAATAAGCCCACATCTTTGAAATATCTTTTGTGTTAAAACAAATAATTTTCATATTTTATTTATTGTTTCGGCATTAACTTTGTGGTAAGACATGTTACAATGATTGAGGAAACACTTGTTTTTATACCACTTGAGTTTTATTAAAGACTACTTACTAGTTTCGGAAATAATTTTCAATTTAAGTTTTACTTATTAAATATCACTACTTCTCGAAATATCTATTGTGACACGTGTTTCGATGCATTCCGCATCATTTTCAAACACCGGCACAATAGATTTTCATAAATAGTCGTATTTACTAAGTAAAACATGGCACGATCAGGTATGCCAAATACTTGAAAGTGGTCAGGTTAGGAGTCGTAACAATCGGCGGGTATGTATGAGGAGATGCATGAACGTGGAAGAGGCGAAGAATGTTTGCAAGGACAGAGTCCTTGCAAACATTCTTCGCTTCCCTGCGGGGAAGCGGCGTGATGGTTAGTTAGTTAGTTAGTTTTAGTATATTTAAGTTAGTCTGCTTGCGTAGTGTTTTACAACAGTGACTGTCGAATCAATTAATGAAAGAAATAAAACTCATGTGATATTATACAATATCTTTGTTTTTTTTTAAATAATTATTATACTATTTTTTTTTCATAGACAACCATTGAACAGAACGAGGAGAAACTCGGCTCCATCGTTTGAGAACCGTTTGCGAAAAGTGTTCCGTGAAATAGAACGCCCGCTTACATTTTTTGCCCCAGAATCATGATCGACATCTCACCACACCGACTCTAGTTCGTTGAACTCCACTTTTTTCTCTCGGCATCCGAATCAGCATGACGGATGGAAGATGGTCAGTCTTTATGTTCCGTCCGCTGTATCGCTGTATCGCTGCCATCGGAGTCGGTCAATGCCTTCAGGCCTTAATTAGATTAATTCCAATTTAGAAGAAATATATAAATATATATATATATATATATATATATATATATATATATATATATATATATATATATATATATATATATATATATATATATATATATATATATATGTATGTGTATATATAATGTATGTCTGCCTGCGTAGTGTAATGTTCAGCAAGCTCGGCTGCCATACTGGAGGTCCCGGGTTCGATTCCCAGGGGAAAAAGGTCAAATATAAGTGTTTTTTTTTCACTCCAATATTTATTCAATATTACCCTGGACTGGTACCTGAAACGGAGGGCTGATCACCTTTCCTTCATGTGTTAACGATGGAGATATCACTGCGTTTATATGATGCAGTGTCATTTGCACCATCGGGTGCAGATAAGGGTTTTTACTAAAAATCAATATTTGATTTGATTAAACTTGGAAAAACTCGGTACGATCAGGTTTGTCAAATACATGAAAGCGGCCGGATCAGGAGTCAAAATAATCGGCGGGTATGTATGAGGAGATGCATGAATGTGGAAGAGGCGTAGAATGTTTGCAAAGACAGAGTGGTCTGGCGTTCTATTCTCTCTGCCTACCCCTGTGGCGTTAGTTAAATTATGGAGTTCTACAAATTAAATGCTAAATCAATAAAAACTATTTTTTAAATGAAAATAAAAACAATTTTGTCATGCGAAATCGGACTTAGATAGTTTAGCATTACAGTTACGACATATATCGCTCACTCCTTTCAAGAACGTCATAAATATAAAAAAACTTGATTTTTCAGGAGAACGTTTTTAAAGTTTAAAAATATAACACAATGTATTAAAAATAAATATCAAGCCACTTACTGAACTTTTTACTGTGCGACAGATCTTTTTAGGAAAAACCTAAAGGTTTTTTCTACATTTGAAAAATATTTACTATATTTAAAAAATAATTAAACAATACCTTTTCTTCAAAATGTAAAAACAACATTTTCAGCCCTGTAGCGGGTAAATATTAAGTTGAAAATATGCTGTTTTTGCTGGGATATAGTACATTTTATGGGCATTCCGAAAACATGCACAACTGAAAATTTACGATTTTTGATATGTGACGTTGTTGAAAGGAGTGAGCGATATATGTTCCCGCAACAGCACGGCTGTCCAAACTTAAAACTCAGTAAGGCACATTTTTTTTGTGGTACGCTTTTTTTTACATTTTTGGACTAAGTAGAATCTACTTAGTTCAAAAATGCAAAAAAAACTACTACAAAAAAATATCCCTTACTGTGTTTTGAGTTTGGACAGCCGAGCATCTGAAACCGCCAGTGGCTGCAATCATTCAAGGGGATTTCATTACTCCATTAATCCAGTTCTTGTCCGGCACTTGATAGTTTGCACAGGGGAATGGTCCTTAAATGGTATTGATTCGAGTGATTTATCGCCCCGATCTGAACTTGGACACTGGGCGGATGGAGAGCGGCGAGATGGGGATACGGGAGTAATGCTGCAGAGCCGCGAGAGGAATAGAGACGGCGGAGTCCCGTTACTTTCAACGGTTACCTCGTTCCATTAGGGTCATATTTCTTGGTCAGGGCACGGGCATTGTGGACGGTTTTTGGCTAAGCTGCCTGCGCCAACATTTAAATGCATTTATAAAAGAAATTAAATAATATGTTGTATTTTCATTGATTGATTCGGCAGTCACTTTGTGGTAAAATCTATCCGTTTTAAATTTGAGTTTTACTTGATATTATTTTATTTTTCATTTTTATTTTATTTATTTAGGAATTGTACAGCTTTAAATTTAGTAAAAGTATATACTAAAAATATAGTTACATTCATAAAAAAAGAAAGCCACAATTCCACATTTATGTTAATACACAAAAACACAATTCCACATTTATGTTATAATAATAATGATAAAAAATATCACTAGATAATAAATAAAATGAAAAAGCAAAAGAAAATATAGTATTAAAGAAAACATTTGTTTTTCTACCACTTGAGTTTATTTTGCGACGACTAGTTTTGGAAGCTAAGCTTCCATCTTCAGGTCGAAATGTAAACTTTACATTTCAGTTTACATTTAGATCTGAAGATAGAAGCTTAGGTTCTAAAACTAGTCGTTATAAAAATAAACTCAAGTGGTAAAAAACCGAGTGTTTTCTTTAATAATATCATCATATCTTACCACAAAGTCAATGCCGAAACAGTAAATATAATAAGTTTTACTTAGTAAATACCAATATTTTTTATATTATTTATGGTATTTATTTAGTGAAACTTTAGTTGTAATATTTAGAATATTGGTATTAAATAAGTAAAACTTAAAATAAAAATCTATATTGCATATTAAAAGAATTTACACAAAGTAAACGATGAATGATAATGAGTGTTATGTTAAATTATTGAAGAAATACTTTATTGAAAGATATTTGTGTTAGTGATTAGGTATATTTTCTCATTTGTTTCCTTTAAACATGCTTCTTACCGTATGTTTTATATATGCCTATTTATACGCAATATACCCTTTTAATATTTTATATTTTGCCCTGTATTAGTTTTGCCATTTTTTTTAAATCTATTTATTTTTTACTTCCTCATGTGTTGTGTTTCAGTCTTGTTAACCATAATCCCATGTCCCAAAAAGAGTAACGGAAATTACTCAGCGGGAATATTATATACATACATATCGCTCACTCCTTTCAAGAACGTCATAATTGACTTTTGTATGTAATATGTTTTAATAGAAATGAGTTATGATTATACCAAGGAATATCTTAGAAATAATATGCAACTGATCTGACGCCTGTTTTTTTTAAATAATTTTTAAAACATAAATATTTGTGTTTTTATTATTAACAAAAATACTTCAATTTCATACTATTTCTGTGAGTCTAAGTGACTCATTAGAAATAGACTTCAAATTGTTATTACATAAATACCAATTTGGTGCAAATAAAACGTTAAGTCCTAATATACGATTTATTGCCCGATATACGATTAATCAATAAATCGATTTATTTGTTGGAAGATCGCGACAACGTTATGCGATCTTCCAATAAATTTTACCTACACAATTTTATTTGTAACCAATTAAAAGCGGGATATGCGATAGCACGCGCCTTGATTTTTTTTAAAAACCTAGGTAAAATTTAACGTAATTGAATACATGCCTAAAATACGGTTTTGTATTGAAAAAATAAGTTTTTCTTCGAAATAATACATGGTTTGAAAAAGAAAAAGTTATTGATGGGTAAGGAGTTTAAAAAAGTGTTGAAAATATTTTTCCCATATGTGTTGTCTTCTTCTTTACGAGCCCTCTGACCTCCACTGCTGGATATAGGCCTCTTCCCCTTCTTTCCATTTACTCCGGTTGGTTGCTGCTTGCAGCCAGTTTTTACCCCCCACAGCCACAATATCCTCAGACCATCTCTTTTGGGGTCTTCCAACACCTATTTTGCTCTCCCAAGGTCTCCATCGTAGAATTCTTGGGGTCCATCTCGTGGGGTCCTGTCTCGCTATATGTCCTGCCCACTGCCATTTGAGTTTTGCCACGCGATCCATGATGTCCTCTGCTTTGTTTTTTTTTTCCTGGTAATTGGTAATTTTTAATTTTATCCCTCAGGCTAAAACCAAGCATGGATCTTTCCATGGATCGCTGTGTGTACTTGAGATTCTCTGCATATAAAGTGAAATTAAAGAAAATTTCAAAATTTGCATTTACTAAAAAAAACAATGCGTGGAAACACGTCCGGCCTCTAGCGCGGCCGTCCACGTTATGAATTTTGTGTTTGAGATCTTAGCCTTAATATTCTTGGTTCAACCATGATTAAAACCATTTCTGATAACTGCGGGAGGAGGGATAATAAAGGTTCTATTGTGAAATTAACTAATTGTGCTATTTGTGTGTTACATTCATACGCGGGTTGTTATTGTTTACATTCTAATAATAAAAATTATTAACAGAAATGCCCTGTGTACACTTCGATAAAAATAAAAATTAAATTTACTGTTTTTTAAAGCTTGCTCTCAAAGGCCAACAAAAATAAGCCTTGTAACTTGTTTCTCGAATAAAATGCCCCTATTTATAGTATACCCTTACTGCCCGCTTCGCCGCGTCCCTTTGACCTCAATATAAAAATAAACCCGAATACAAGAACGCAGCCTACATTAAAATACGTACATATTACATAATACGAATATGCAGTTGGTGTGGTATAAACAAGCCAGGGTTTCGCAGGTTTAAAAAATACCATTTTTTTTTACATAAAAATATATGCCATAAAATTTACAATACAAATTATTTGTCATAGTCGATTTTTCAGCATCAAATAAACTTTTATCCGTCATATAAAGTGGAATCGCAAAAATAGATTGACCAATTCCCAAATCTTTTAGTGCTTTTAATTGGGTAAAGTTTTTAGAGAACTGGAGAAGTTGAGAAATGAGTAAACAATTAATAGAGATGTTACATACCTCAAAACAAGGATTTGACATAGCTACAAGTCATATATATAATCAAAGGGACAATCCAATCTTGATATATAAACATTTAAAATTACTGCCGGTACGTGGAATATTGTGGATGAGTATCATCGTTGAACAACAAACTAGACAAAAATATCGAAATCTTTTAGTACACAACCATGATACACGATTTACACACCACGAAGGTTTAATAGTCCCAAGAATTAATAATAAATATGGGAGTCGAACACTGCAATACAGTATATCGTTCCGAACATTTTTAATTTGCTGCCGACGGATGTTAGAGGTCAAAATAAAATATGAAACTAAGGCAAAATAAAGGAATGGGTAAATGATCAAGAGTTAATTTTCTGAAAATTGTAAAGTGTTTATATTCTTAATTTTTCTCTCTTTTTTGTCTGTATATTAGGCTAAAATCGTTAACAACAATAAAAATGAATAAAAAATGAACTCCACCGACAAGATACACAAGGTGGCTTGGTGGGTCTCTGCAAAAAAAAAGTTCTAAATATGTAAAAATTTTGATTTAAATAAATGTGTACTAATAAAAAAAAATCCAATTTAGGGGAGGAAAAAGTGCTGGTGTTATTGTTTTCAGTCGATTCAAGGATCGGTCTAGAAATGATTTGTACAATATTACAAAAATATCATATCTCTTGGAACAGTATCAAATATCTTATTTCGAATAATTCTAAAGCCATGGTCATCCTCTGTAGTTTGTGCCTTCGCACATGCCCTCCGCAATCGCAAGAAGCGGGCCTGGGTGTCTTATATTATGGCCTATTCATTTGGCTCGCTGTTGTGCTACTTTATTTAGTAAGCATCTAGACATACCAATCTTGTAGTTCTTTTTTATATTCGATTTTTATATCTTGATCAGTAAAAATATTTAAAATTTCGACGTCATCCTATAAATTAAAATAGCTACATACCCTTTCGTTCATTATTACAGATTATTAAATGTCCACAAGCATTTATCACGTATATTCGTTATCGTATAAATACTATTTTTATGAGACGCTGGAGCGAAATGTTAATTATCACGTATTAAATACAGTAAACCCTCTTATAACGTTGAGATATGTACAGCGTTATCTGAGGGGCAAATGTTTTTAGATTGTTTTAATTTAATAATGAATCATTTCCGTTGGTTTTTTTTTTAAGAGAAATGTTTGTTTTTTTTTTTATTATTTACAAAAATACTTCAATTTCATACTATTCCTGTGAGCCTGAGCGGCTCATTAATAGAAATATGTATCGAATTGCGGTAAAATATAAATTGTGGAAATTCTGTCTCAAGAGTACGCGATACTAACCACGGGACCACAACCCGACACAATGTAGGTCAAAATGTAATAATACAATTTCAAACACCATAACGTTCCGTCCGATAACGAGGAACCTATCTCAACGTTAAAGGGGGGTTTACTGTACTGGACTATTTGTACTTTGTACGTGATTTTTTTGTATTGCGTATCGTCTCATATTTTGATGCACTTCGTGGCCAATGTCTTAACCTTTAGATTAATTAATTATCTGTGTCGGCACGTCTAGAGGTGGCATATTCAGCATGCATGGCGCATGACTTTCGGCTGAATGTTTCCTTTGCGGGCAGTCTCTTATTGCTACGCGATATGCCGTCCGATAAAAGTTCAAGAATTTCGTTGCAAAAATAGCCTCGTAATTTGATTGTCGTCAAATATTATACGCATGATTCGTAAACAAGGCAAAAATATCTAGGTTACTATTCCAACTTATGAAGATTACTGGATTGTTGGCATTTTTCCAATAAAGTCCTTTTCTCTCTCAGATAACTTTGCCGCTTATGCTGAATGTGAAGACCTTGATTTTACCCTTACATGAAATAATTTTTGAAAAATCAGTAAAGATACATCGATGGTGTTCCGGAAAGTGGATTTAATATGACCCGTTCGATATTTTGTTTTTTTTTTAATTGTTCACAATATTTTAAGGGTTTACAAATATTTGTTAGCAAATGGATGTCTGTTTATTTTCAGATCTTTCCACCTGCCATAGACTGATTTAAGTGATCACTTAAGACACTTTATACACCTGTATAGGCATATACAGGGCTTACGATCAGATTCCATATAAGTGTAGAACATATTCTTCTTCATCTATGTTGAGATGTCAATATACTTGTAAATAACTCCTAAGTGGATAAAACAATTTTTTGGAACAAAGATTAGGACATATTCAAAATTTTATGAGTAAAATTAGAAGTTCATAAAAAAATTAATTCATTTGAAAATCGTTAGTTAAATAATTAGGGAAGAATGTTACATACATTTCATAAGGGTCTCTGCTAAATGTAAAACTTACTTAACTCAGCCATAGATGGTGCCGAGAACTCACATGTGAAAGAATGTGTCAATTAAAGAATATATACAACTTCCGAAATTTGAGTAGTGTGGTTGTCAATCATGGGTTGAATGGTGAGTGTTACACGTGTATAAAGTCATCACTTAAATCAGCCTATCGCAGATCGTAAACCCCGTAAATATCCAGACTTCCATATTCTTTATTTTTCATAATTTTTTTTTTATTGTTAAAAGAGAAATATTTCTGTTTTTATTATTTAGACAAATATTTCAATTTCATACTATTTCTGTGAGCCTAAGCGGCTCATTATTAGAAACAGGTATCAAATTGTGGTAGACTGGGTTCGAACCGAGAAACTCTGACTCAAGAGTCCGCGACACTTAACACGGGACCACAGCCCAAAACGATTAAGATGTATATTTAATTTACAATTTTTATTTTATTTTTTATTATTATTGTGATTTACCAGAACAGATGGAAGGCAAAGTTGATAGTTATTTATTGTAACTGCAGACAGTTGGTAGAATTCCATGTTAAATTGTTGGGTACCATATTCAAAATAAAACAAGGTTTGTTGGATTGAATTCTACATTTATTTGTGTATATGTTAATACGTGACGCGTTTCGTCTTCTTAGGACTTCGTGTTTGATAATGTCCATAAATAATAAATAATAAATATACATAAATAAATGTAGAATTCAATCCAACAAACCTTGTTTTATTTTGGATATAGTACCCAACAATTCAAAGTTGATAGTACTTGATAGTACTTGGTAGTGAACATTAAGGCGTTGGTAGTCGCGATTAAGGCAGGACAATAAGCTATCGCCTTGTAGATTAACGGTAAACCAGTTTCAACAAGGTCTGGTTCTGGAGTGACCCCATTTCACCTCACCCAATCTCTTCCGTCAGCTGGCGGGCGGCGAGGCGTTATGGGACAAGAGCGAGTACCCTTTGTTCCTTAAAAGAGCCTATTAAGGTTTTAGCTCCAACCACGCTTTTCGTAAAAGTAATAATTAAAAAAAAAATCTTTTTCACATTTTTTTTCGTCATTGATAAATTGAAAATGAAATCTATTTTATAAAAATATGACATTGACGAAAGCTACGCCTCTATTGTTTATGTTATAGCTTCTACTCCTCTTCGTTCTTAAACGTCCCAAGGACACTACTCTAAATTTAAACTTTTTTTGGGGGTTAAGGGATCTTGCATCCCTTATGTCACTGCGACCATATTAGGTCTATTGTGACTTAAAATTAAGACTTAGCTTCACATACGATGTTTGAAAATGGTGCGGAATGCATCGAAACACGTGTCACAATAGATTTGTAGAAATAGTGGTATTTACTAAGAAAATTTTATTACTTTTTTTATTGAATATTTTTTTTTATAGTTGAATGTGATATGTTAGGTTTTCTAGAATTTGCTAAGCTGCATTGAATTCTGGCAAGGGTGCTTGGATGCTAAACTCTTTTATTCTCGCCTCGCAAATATCATCTTTGAAAAATGACACAATAGTTACATGAAAATTAAAATTAAATTTATGCAAACTATTCGCATTTTCCCATTATATACACACACACATATATATATATATATATATATATATATATATATATATATATATATATATATATATATATATATATATATATATATATATATATATATATATATATATATATATATACACTTATATGTGTGTGCTTGCGTGCGGGCGTGTATAAATTATAAATAAAACACTTGTTTTTTTTTACCACTTAGTATTATATTTTAACGACTAGTTTCGGAAGCTGCAGATGCTTCCATCTACGGGTTTAACCAGTTTATAATCAAACACGTAGATGGTAGCATTTGTAGCTTCCGAAACTAGTCGTTAAAATATGATACTCGAGTAGTTAAAAACAAGTGTTTTATTTATAATTTAATAATTTCTAACCACGAGGTGAATGCCGAAAAAATAAATAACATATGTATATATACTCCTATATTCCGTCTATAACTATCATAGAATTCTGGTCGGAAAAATCAGCGAACGAACTGATTAATATATTGACGACAAACTCATTTTATGGATTATTTTATTTAACTTAATTTATTACTATGTTTTATGCGGAAAACCTTCATGTTTCGTAGAGTCGTAACATCAATTTGAAGCGTGAATCGAGACAGTGCTAAACGCCCACGTCTCATTTAGTAGCTGATTGGACTCGGTCTACCTACAGCCGTGAGGTCAGAAGTGCAACCCCTGCCATCGTAATGCAAATGATAATACAAATTAAATGAATATTGAAAGCATTAACTTTGTGGATCGTATTGACAAATTATTTCGAGAAATAAAAAGACTTTGTGTTTTGATCCACTCACATTTTTATTAACCAACTAGTTTCGGCAACAACCTGTTGCCCTCTTAAGGGTTTAATTTATATTAAAGTATTTACAGTAATAAATTAAATTCTGAAGAGGGCAACAGGTTGTTGCCGAAACTAGTTGGTTAATAAAAATGTGAGTGGATCAAAACACAAAGTCTTTTTATTTCTCGAAATAATATAGATAATACAAATCGCTGGTTAAGGCCAAGTATGAGTCGCAACTTGATTTTCTCTATATCCAGATTACATTTTGCCTAAAAGATTTTTTCTTAAAATATCGTTTTGCATTGAAAAAATTAGTTTTTCTTCCAAATAATTCTATGGTTTTGAAAAGAAAAGAGTTAATGAAAGGTACGGAGTAAAAAAAAGTACAAACAAAAAAAAAATCATACGTCTTTTAAAACTGAGCGTGAGCACACGATCAGCCGTGAGCGTGGTTGAACGCATCCTGATTTGAACGCTTGATACAAGATTGAGATCTAAGCCTTAAATGCCAAAGGGCCACTACGCAAAAAAATGGTTTATTCCAAAAATGTTATCTAAATCGTCAACATTTTCATATTGGAAAAAGACACCCATGATTCTAGCTAGCGTTAGAAATGTCCATGTCCAAGAATTTGAGTAGTGTGGTTGTCAATAATGGGTAGAATTGGTGAATGTTACACGTGTGTAAAGTGATCACTTAAACCAGCCCCGTAAATGCCCAGACTTTCATATTCTTCTTCATCTTTGATGAGATGTCAAAAAATAAAAAAAGTTTAGTATCATATGAAATAGTTTTTTTAAAAACTTATTATGCGTGATAAGAAAATAGACATTTTATTATATGGCAAACATCTTTTCGATATGTCTACCTACAAAATAAACTACTTATATGTGGGTCATATAAACCAGTCTTGCAAATCAGTGTTCTCTTTTGAAATACATACATCTAAAATTATATTACATTAGTTTGACTCACATAACTAACATTCCTAGTTTCATATTTAACGTAGACATGAATCTAGAAACATTAGTTATATCTTCTTTTTCCTGGCTCCATCGCAAATTATTGTCTTTGTAGACTGTTGGGGTCAGCTCTCAGGTCGTCCTCAGGTTGTAAGTCCTATCGTATACAACGTCATCTAGGCCATGCCTTCGAATCATGTTATCTTTCTGTAACGTGCATGCGCGCCTCTGTAGTGTAATGGTCAGCACGCTCGGCTACCGTTCTGGAGGTCCCGGGTTCGATTCCCAAGGGGGCTAAAATAAATGTAAGTGATTTTTTCACTGTAATATTTATTCAATATTACCCTGGACGGGTACCTGAAGCGGAAGGCTGATCACCTTTCCTTCATGTGTAAACGATCAAGATAACACTGCGTTTATATGACGCAGTGCCCTATGCACCATTGGGTGCGGATAAGGGTTTAAATAAAAAAAAACATGCATGCATTTTTTGGTCTTCCTCTAGATGCCGCGATCTATGGCGATCGCCTGATTTACAAAATATTCAGGTTCTCTACGTCCTATTTATTTATTTATTGAACGGCTTAAGTCTTTAACGTAATACATATATACAGTATCTATCATTAAAATACACTAATGAATACACTAATAGAGAAACAAAAAGTAAGTACTTAAACATAAAATAATAATAAAATAACAAATAGTAAACACTGGTAAATATGTACACGTCTCCTTCACACACTATCAGCCAGCAGCGAGACAGAGTGAATCACAACGTTTAAATTTATCCATTATAACATGGAGAAGAAATGCTATGTGCCCATAGCATATTAGAAATCGCATTTCGACTGTTTACTTTCATCCTTCTTTTGCGCTTCAATTCCATAATATTATTTATTTATTGATTTGGCGTTTAATTTGTAGAACTCCATTTTAATTTATGTATTAATTTTAAATCAAATACAGATTTTTTGAGTCTACTAAGTTGTATTTTATTAACAAAAACACATAAAAAATTATATTGTGACGATTGTTTCGCCTTGTTAGGGCATTATCAAACGATAATGCCCTAACAAGGCGAAACAATTGTCACAATATAATTTTTTAAGTGTTTTTGTTAATAAAATACAACTTAGTAGACTCAAAAAATCTGTGTTTGATTTAAAATTAATACATAAATCCATAATATTAGGTTGAAACCTTCGTTGTATACTCCCAGTATGTACTCTAAAAAGTCATTTGAGTTTTTAAAATGCAATGTTGAATATCTTTTAAGGAGGTATAAAATGATCTTTTGAGGCTAGCCGCTGAAAACATAGGTAGGCGCCAATCATAAATATTAAAAATAATAATAATCGAAGGTTAGTTGGGATTGATGATAATTCTGCAACTCTTAAAGTGTATTCGCTGATTGGTTGTACGTTCTCTCGCGGACTCTAAGGTCGGCGGTTCGAGTTCAACCAGACCCTTTATATTACATTGTGTACTTAATAAACCTTGCCTTTATTGCAAAATGTGGTGCCGTGTTTTTAGCTGCGAAGAGACAGGAATGAGACATTTCGAATTGCAACTCATGTTCCAATAATATATAGGTGCATAATATTTTATTATCATGCTGATTTTGAAGGTCTGCGAGATTGCATTCTTATGGTGTAGATGCACTGCATTCAAATTGCAATATCATGTTCTTAATATGCATAAATATTAAACATACCTTTAGAGTGGATACGTGCTGCCCACATTTTATTTAAACACCTTTAAAAATAAAATATATTTACAAAACTACAAGGAAACATAATTCTATGTACACTTAAAATAAGATAGAATGTTGTCTTATCGCTTAAGGCCCAGCGTTCGTTAAGTTGCAACTAATTTTTCTCTAAATCCGGGAAACATTTTACGTAATATATTTTTTTCTTAAACACTGTTTTTGCATTGAAAAAATAATCAAATGGTTATAAAAGGAAAGGGTTACTAAAAGACAAGAGGTTAAAAAAAATATTTGAAAATATATTTTCTATGTATATATTTAAATTTCATTTTTTTCATTTCAAACCCTTATCCGCACCCCAATGGTGCATAGGGCACTGCATCATATAAACGCAGTGTTATCTTGATCGTTAACACATGAAGGAAAGGTGATCAGCCCTTCGCTTCAGGTACCAGTCCAGGGTAATATGGAATAAATATTAGAGTTGAAAAATCACTTATATTTATTTGACCCCCCTGGGAATCGAACCCGGGACCTCCAGAACATAAAAATTAAAAATATCCAGAGGCAGATAAATAAAAAAAAAAAAATATCCAATATATATTCTTTAAAAAAATCGGGCGTGAACAGACATGTGACCTTTCCGATGGTCTCCGATGGAATGAATTCTGTGTTAGTGAATATCCCCTTAACGTAGTTCGACAGTAGAGAATCAAACGCCATCAGTCGTTACAAATAATTTTCGAACTACTACGCTACTTCTATGCATCGTTTCTTCGTATAATTTTCTATCGTTGAACCAATAGGAACACGAGGATAAGAGAAATACCATATGCGAGATCGGAGATGTCGTTAGGTGGGGAAGGCTACGAAGAAGACAATGGTATGCGCATGTGAGGAGAACGGAACCATCCAGACTCCCCCACATTGCACTCCACGACCAACCCCAAAGTAGCAAAGAGATGGATCGACAACTGGGAACCTACATCGCAGAAGGTTTATCCTTCCTAAAAACCTGCCACAAGGTCTATAACAAGAAGAACTAACAGAAATTAATAAAACAACAGTTCAAATACTCAACAGCATAAAATCTTTACAAATTATTTAATCATATGAAAAAAGGGATCGAGTACTATTTATGTATACTTATCAAGATTTAAAATATTAATATTAAAGTCTTGTCTTATTTATTGATTCGGCATTAAGTTTGTGGAATGACATGTTGGTTTTTCAAAAATTAAATACTTGAATAATACCAACATTTTGAGTGTGTCCAAATACTTGTTCACAAAATCTGGATTATCTCCAATTACAGGAGTTATTTTCATATTATTTTTTGACATCTCATCAAAGATGAAGAAGAATATGGAAGTCTGGGCATTTACGGGGCTTAAGACCGTCATAGGCTGGTTTAAGTGATCACTTTACACACGTGTAACATTCACCAATTCTACCCATTATTGACAACCACGCTACTCAAATTCTTGGAAGTTCTATATATATGAACCAATTTAGAAACCTTGTTCATGAATCACTAGAACTTCACTAGAGACATCTATTGGTGAGATGTAAGAAGCTTTTTATTAATTATCTGGTCAAATTATAAGCTTAATAATAAAAATGAAAATGGTATTTTCTGGCGTTTCTCATGTGTGTGATTATAATCCAGGATTCGGATCTCACATACTAATATAAGAGTTTCTGCTTAGTAAAAAGCTTCTTTACATCTCACCAATAGATGTCTCTAGTGAAGTTCTAGTGATTCATGAACAAGGTTTCTAAATTGGTTCATATATATAGAACTTCCAAGAATTTGAGTAGCGTGGTTGTCAATAATGGGTAGAATTGGTGAATGTTACACGTGTGTAAAGTGATCACTTAAACAACCAGCCTATGACGGTCGTAAGCCCCGTAAATGCCCAGACTTCCAAATTCTTCATTTTTGATGAGATGTCAAAAAATAATATGAATAATACCACATACTTATTTAGTTTTATTTCATTACACATGAGTAGTTTAAAAAAAAAACAACTGTAGTTTTCGAAACTAGTCGTGTGTAATGAAATAAAACTCAATAAGTGGTATTATACAAGTGTTTTATTTTCTAAATAAAGTCTCGTATTGTCACGTAATAGAAAATTGTCTCGTTGTTATCACGAGATCGATTGTTTTACTTCTTTTTAATTGATTTTTTTTACAAAATAAATCTAATATACATTTGGCTTCAACCTTATATGTTTTACAAACATATTAAGCAATATTTGTGATTGTATTAATATACACATATGTGCATACTATTGGGGTTACTGGCGCTCAAATAGCATGAAAAGTATTTCAGCTCGTTCTGTCTTTTGTGTTGGATTAATCCCGTTACTTTTCAAATGGCGATTTGAATAACAAAGGTTTTTGTTACTTTTCATCGCGAATGGCAGCGTTTCCATTATGCGCCTGTCACATTGTGCCACGTGATACGACACTCTCATCTATGTGAATAAAAATGTTCGTTTGTTCAAAATCTTAAATCTCCTCAATCGTTATATATCGGTTGATTTGGAATCTTGACATGTTTATATCTATCTATATATATAAATACATTATTGTTCATTTGTTCAAGATCTTAAATTTCTAAAGTTATACACACGCTTTATTTTTTTTACCGCAATGGCAGCGCCATCTGTTGAAATTTAACGGTGATACACACGATACTATACATTGTTCAATGTGGACAGCGTGCTTCTTGACGGTTGCTGTCATTTAGCATTTTCAATGATTTCGGTTGCATTGTTGTTCCGTAGTTTTTTTATGTTTTCATTACTTCACAAACATCGTGAAATTAAACACATACTTATAGTTTTTCTTTGTATTTATTTTTGTGTGTGTGTATATTATGGTAAAATCGATAAAAAAAATTAAAGAAAAACGTATGTAAAAAGAACTTTACCGATAAGACACCTTAGGTGGCTTGGTGAGTCTATTTAATAAATAATATGTTAACTATGTTCATGAATTTATAAATAAATGTATAATCGTATATATATATATATATATATATATATATATATATATAAACTTTGCATTTTATTTTTTCCATTTAACCAGACTGAGCCACAGGAAAGCGTGGCTATGCACAGCTAGTTTAAAAATAATTATTACTTTAGCATTCTTCTTGTGTCCGGTATTGAACAAAGGGTTCCCTCTTGGGATAAATAAATCAATTGGGATAAATTTCTTTAATTATTATTAAACCTCCCTGCGGATATACTATACTTGATAGAAATTTAATATCCCTCTCTTTGTTTTTGCAAATGGTTGTTCAATAGGAGCGAGCGAGAAAGGTGCATAGATCTGAACTTGTCTGAGTGTATCGATGTCCGTTGTGCAAGTAGAAGTGGTTTCCGTGTGCATCCAATGGTTTCGCAACACTGGCCCGAGTTCGTTGACTTCCTGTTTCATTGTCAACACCATTGTCCGAGATAAGTTCTAGGTCAGGCGATTGTGTGCGCGATTTTCACGGTGGATGACCAAAATTTCGTTCGAAACTTCGCCTCTCGACTTAAAAGCTCGGCTCGCATTATTTCTCGATTCTTTTTATTTATTTTTACACAAAGGAGGTTTAATGGACGAGGTTTCCGATGCTGGCGTACTGTTGAATGCAATCGTATTTTACAGTAATTTGTTTTAATAACAAACGCTGTTCCGTTATTTATTAAAATATGAAATGTTATTTTTTTAAATAAAATCATATGTTAATGTAGAAGTTATATTGAAATATGGAAGCCTGAGTATTTACTGGCCCATTACCTGTCATAAACTGGTTTAAGTGA
This sequence comes from Brachycentrus maculatus, assembly GCF_059751285.1. Taxonomy (NCBI): domain Eukaryota; kingdom Metazoa; phylum Arthropoda; class Insecta; order Trichoptera; family Brachycentridae; genus Brachycentrus; species Brachycentrus maculatus. The sequence continues at coordinate 767,544 of NW_028280778.1, forward strand.
TCATTTTATACGCCCATGATTGACATATTTTTAAATCATATTTCTTAAATTGCTGTATTTATTTCGGGTGAAACGTTTAACATTTTCAATATAAAATTAAATTTTTTAAAATAATTTTAGCATCATTTTTTTTTATTTCATAAATATTACAAGCAAAAAATATACGAGCAAAAAGATAAGCGGGAATCGAATTTCATTACGTACGTATTTCATGCAGAATGTGAAAATTGATGTTAAAAAATTAAAATACGTGTCCTAATTTGATATGAAACATCCATACTTCTTTTTTATATGGAAGTCTAAGCCTAGTATAAAGTAATCATCTAAACCAGCCAAATGCCAGGTCGTAAGCCCTGGGATGCTCAGACTTCCATCTTCTTTCATATAAAAAAGTACGATAGATGTTTCATTTCAAGTGGAGACACCTTTAATAATGACATCTCATCCTTAGGGTGAATAATCCAGTGCCTGATATAATAAATAATATTAATATTGTTAAAATCGTGGAGTTTTAAAACTGTCTAGTAACAAACTCCTATATTATTAAATTAATGTTTGTTTGTTTATAAAATTAATTAACTTTGTTTTCACCATTTTTTTATTAATACAATTCAACCTACCAGTTTCAACAATACATTGTCATCATCAGGGTTTGTTTTAAATAAAAAACATTAAAAACATTAAAATACTCTCACCGAAAACTTCACACACATAAAAATCCTAAATTACATTTAGGATTTTTATGGAGTGTGTAGAAGTTTATAAATAAATAAATAAACTATAAATTATAAATAAACGCTGATGATGACAATGTGTTGTTGAAACCGGTAGGTTAAATTGTATTAATAAAAAAGTGGTGAAAACAAAGTTAATTAATTTTATAAAGATATTATAAAATGTGCCACAAAGTATCTGAGGAAAGCATTCAAGAAATAATGATATTTGATTCATGGTTATCTATTTTTAATTTAAACTTTTAAAAGTCTCATAAATTATTTAAGAGTCTGGAAATTATGATAAAATGAAGATGTACGAAAATACTACGTTGAATGTGCCTTACGTAATTAAAGCTGAAACCTTTATTTTATGTATAATACAGGTATGTTATTTGAGATCCTTTTGGAATTATTTCACGTTTACGCGTTTTCGATAACACCGCTCATTCAGTCAATGCAATCTTACAACTTTAATATGAGGCCATAAATTGTAATGTAAGTACACGCGTTTCTGAAATTACAATGATTTTTTTCCCACACAGTAAGTTTGTCTTTTAAGTGCAAGGGATCGGTAGTCGCGAAGGTTGAATTTCAAAATTAAGCATTTAAATATTGTGTATGTGGTTACTCATTTTGAGTGTATTATTTAAATGGGCTGTTTAAAATCCTTTCGTGTTCTGACTATTGCGAATACTTGCGCCTGTTCGCTCGTGATTAACTTTTATTTTCGAAGTACATTGGCCGATTATGTCCGCTCCGAGTATCGGGAGTCGGGAGGTGACTCGTGAAAAATGACTTCACGTTTCGGAGCGATTACCCGACAGTTACCAGTCACAGTTTTTTTTCTCGCGAGGCAACCGTTACAGGGGCTTACTGTCATTTTTGAGATATCTCTCGCTGGTCCGAAGGTGTTCCACATTTGCGGCGATTTTTGCACGTCTAAGGGGTGTCCTGAACGTTGTAAAACAGCACTTTTTGTGATTTTTAGATGGAAAAGAAAGAAATCAAGTTATCGAATTTGAGTATGGTTTTATATATATTTAATGAATGCAAAGAAAAAATTGAATAAAAAATATTTATAACAGATTTCTAAGCCTACTTCACGGGCATCTTGTCGATGCAGCCGTCATTCGGCGGGAAAAATCCATCTCGTAAATTTTGACAGAAACAAACAAAAAACAAAGTATTTATCTATTATAAATATCTTCCTTCTGGAAAATAAAAAAAAAGAAGGGAGAATAATTGTGATTTTTTTTTTTACTTTTTATTTATAAACTTAAAGGTGCCATAACAATTATTTAAATAAACTTTCCGACATTTTTTTTATTTCAACTAACTAACTAACTAACCATAATGCCGCTTCCCCGCACGGGTAGGCGGAGAGAATCTAACGCCACACCACTCTGTCTTTGCAAACATTCTTCGCCTCTTTTACATTCAAGCATCTCCTCATACATACCCGACGATTATTACCACTTTATTTCAATAAAAGAAAAATTAATTTTACTTACTTAAGTTTTAAAAAAAAAACTTGAGTCAAATTGAATAAATCCTTTAATTTCTTAACTATCACGTTCGGCATTTTAGAAAAATCGTAAAAATAAAAACTGGAGAGAACGCGTTTCGAAGATTTCTATAGTATCTATATCTGGCTCGAGGCTCGTCTGCTTTTGGCTTTATATTCTGGATTTTTTTAGAATTGGCCTCTTGTCACTTTGTACCTACACATATTCTTAGATAGTTTATCTATCGATTTAAGCAACAATAATGAAAATAAAAATAAATTGACATTATAATTCAGGACACCCTTAAGTAGGATTAATTTAATGAGGGTCATAACGTATTGTAGACTTTTGAACTCGGTTTTTTAATGGTTTAAGTGGTAAGATACGAGGTATGCCAGGATGTTTGGATGCCTAGAGATGGTCTAGGGATGCTGGCTGTACGTAACAACCAGTTTGAGGTGTTGATTATTGGGGATAACGGGACAAATCGCTCTAACAGGGTGGGCACAGGTAATTATTGACTTCAGCTTCTTGTTATGCACTCGGGGGTATTAACTTCCACGAGTCGGGTAACGGTGCCCTCGATCGAGCCGCGACGATTAGTCGGTTGATCATATAAATTTCTCCGTGTTACGAGATATTCCGATAAATTAGACTTTCGCAATAATAGCAATGCAAGCAGTCATCCGGTCGATTATGCTTTTCCGAGCTAAATTGGTTAACAGTTCTCAAAGCGACTTTCAATCAACAGTGAAACAAGTATTTCTTTTTCGACATCTCATCACAGATGAAAAAGAATATGGAAGTCTGGGCATTTACGGGGCTTATGACCGTCACAGGCTTGTTTAAGTGATCACATGATTGACAACCGCACTAATCAAATTCTTGGAACTTCAATATACATGTATGATCCAATTTTGAAACATTGTACTTGAATCACTAGAATTTTCACTAGAGACATCTATTGGTGAGATGAAGAAGCTTTTTTTATTGAACAGAAAATTCTTTTATCTATTTCAACGGTTTTAAGCCCCGTAAATGCCCAGACTTCCGTATTCTTCTTCATCTACGTTGAGATGTCAAAAAATAATATGAAAAATAACTCCTATAATTGGAAATATTCCAGATTTGTGAACAAGTATTTAGACTTTCTCAAAATGTTGTAAATAAATTATCTGGTCAAATTATAAGCTAAAATAATGAAATGAAAACGATATTTTCTGGCTTTTTTACTAAGTACTTCTTTACTTTTCGTTTTGTAAAAAATAAAATAAAACATTTCCTCAATTTGCTCTTACACGCTTTAGTGCAGCGAGGCTGCGATATTCGATTTGTTTCCATTGGAAAAATTTTAAAAGCACATTTGTTCTTACCACCAATCTTTACATGTCAATATTATCTGAACACTGAGTGATTTAATATTATTTTAAAAGGAGAGGTGCTGAACATATTCGACTACAGGTAAACGATAGTTGTGTACGCAGCACATAAGCATGCTTTTATTGAGCATTTGCTTCTTAGTAGCATGTGGGTACGTACTTTGGTAGAAATAAACATGCTTAAAATACGATTTTTGAACATGCTACCTGCAGCCTATGAGCATGCTAGTATCAATGTATGTAAACGAGCATTAACGAACGACATATGCTTATGAGCGAACTACTAATTAAGGCCTTACTAGCAAACATAGAATTCAGTAAGCGAGGGGCCACACGCCTCTCCACGCCCATTTTTTTTTGGATATATACTGTAAATTGTTTTTGCTATAGAATGTTTATTAAATTCATTATTTTTTAAAATCTCTTTACCGTTCAATAACTCTTTTTTTCGAAGGAAAAAATATGTTAAAGTTACCTGGATTTAAAGATTATTAAGTTGTGGACTTTTGATTACTGGGTTTTAAGCTAGCTTAATTAGAAGCAAATGTATCGTACCTTTATTTATTATTTTATTGAATGAATGGATGAAGTATTGTACCTTTACTTATTCATTTTAGGTATTTTATATTTTGTGTCAACCTAATATTTTTTCTTCTTCTACATTCATATATATTATTTTTTGACATCTCATCAAAGATGAAGAAGAATATGGAAGTCTGGGCATTTACGGGGCTGACGACCGTCATAGGCTGGTTTAAGTGATCACTTTACACACGTGTAACATTCACCAATTCTACCCATTATTGACGACTTCTCTTCTCAAATTCTTGGAAGTTCTGTATATATGAACCAATTTTGAAACATTATTCTTGAATCACTAAAACTTCACTAGAGACATCTATTGGTTATTTTTGATGAGATGTCAAAAAATAATATGAAATTAACTCCTGTAATTGGAGATAATCCAGATTTTGTCAACAAGTATTAGTACACATTCAAAACGTAGTTCATATTGTTGATTGTTACATATTATGGTTTCTATCTCTCGAATTCTTAAGCCGTTGTAACGGGGGTATGTGTTTAAAACTGTTGGCCTGTCAAGGTGTGGAATCAATACGGGTTCGGAATGATGGGGGTCAGACCATACTTTCGGCTCAGCATCTATAACACGAGCAGCGGACACTTGATGGAGACTGTCCTGGGGTTCAATGAACCCAGCCCACGGTACAAATGGTTCTGTAATAGCCAGCCTCACTGATATGACACGAGACTTCCCGAACCGACCTGATTGTCTGATTCTGGATACATCATCAATACGTGATTTAAACCGTGTTCATACCCGCACTCGCAAGGCAGAGACAATTTCTCTTCGGACAAGTCCTACGTTAACATCAAACGCATTTCGACTGCATTCAGTCTATTTTCATCCTTCCTTTGCCAACTCTATAATTTTATCGATAATGCTTAGCTCAGCCTTGCATTATTTCTTTATTTCACCATTTGAACATCGTTTTGCCGCACAGTCGTCTGAGGGATCGCTTTTCGACTGCATTTAGTCTCCTTTCATCCTTCTTTTGCCAACCCCGTGCTTTACTTTCATACATTAGACTTGGATCCAGGACTCCGTTGTGTACTGCCAATTTAGCTTTCGGTAATTCGGTTTTTATAAGTTAAAACTGATTTTAATGCACCATTTACTCTTTTCCCACCATTCACTCTCATTTCTATATCTTTTTCAATCTTTCATTTCCTTTAAAACATACTTCCCAAATATACGAAATCATTTACTCGTCCATAATTATCCCATTTACCAATATTTTATACTCAGATCTACATCAATCTATTTAAAAAAAAACATAATGTTGGATTTGCCAACATTCATCAACAAATCACTTAACATCTTTGTACACATTATACACTTTTGTCACCAACGCTTGTAGGTATCGACCGAGGTTCGAGGTTTTCTCTGATATCGACCAGAAAAACAGCATCGTCAGCATACAAAAGGCAACAGACGGTTAAATTATTCATTCTAGCTCCAACATTTAAACCTTTCAGTTATTAATGCAACTATCCGTGTACAGATAAAACAGCCACGGCGACATTATACGTCCCTGTTTAACACCTTAAGAGAATGAACCACTCACCCTAATGCATGCAGTGCTATCCTCGTACAAGGATGCAATGCCTTGGATTAGTTTACTGCTTACTCCATACTCAGATATAACACCTATCATTGCTTCGTTCTATCAACTCGATCATACGCTTTCTGCAAATCCACAAATGCGCAGAAGATCTTTTGGTTCTTCTCTAAAAACTTTTCTGTTATATCGCGCAAAGCAAAAAATTGATCCGTACATCCTCTCCCATTCATAAATCCACTCTGAACATCCCACACTTTATCCTTAGTTATGGTTCATATTCTTTCTATGAGGATTTGTCCATACATTTTACCAACAGCACTCAATAGACTGATTGCTCTGTAGTTCCCACATTCCACCCTAGATCCTTTTCCCTTGTACAGAGGCATTATAACTGCCCTTCTCAAATCGACGGGAGAATAACTCTCCTCTAGACACCGGTTAAAGAGCCTTTGTAACCATGTGAGAACTATTTCGCCACCATTCTTGATGTTTTCTGCTTACTCCATACCCAGATTATATTTCCGGGATTGGAATGTATGTTCGGGATTGTACGCCTAATTGGGACCAAATAACGAATGGTGTTTTACATGTGACGTATATGTGTCGTTTCAGTCGCAATGACACATAACGCTTCACGATGGTAATGTGATGCGCTCCATGTGCAGTTCTCGTTAATGGTAATTCTAGTAACTTCATGGTCTGTTATGCGATATGCGTGCATTGTTCGTTTTAATTTACAGCCCACGCCGTTTCAAACAAACATAAATACAAAATGTATTCTATGTCTATGGTTATAAACTGTTTTTAAACTAAAAATAGCTTCGGTTTATTATGTCGTCGGTCTTTTGTTTTGAAGCGTTTACACAATGAAATTTCGTAACATTTTAAAACAATATCCACAACCACAGTAAAAAACTATATTTTAAAATTTATAAAATAAAGCTTATATTATTTATTGATTCGGCATTAACTTTGTGGAATGACATGATTATTTTATCAAAATTAAACACTTGAATATACATACCACTTTAATGAGTTTTATTTATATTTTCGACTAGTTTCAAAAACGGCAGATGTTTTCATCTTCTGGTAGTAATTAAAACTAATTTAATTTGTACCAGAAGATGAAAACATCTGTCGTTTTCGAAATTAGTCGTAAATATAAATAAAACTCATTAAAGTGGTATATTCTAGTGTTTAATTTTAATAAAATAAATAAAGCTTAAGCTTTGTTTTCAGCCGCTTTTATTTTTTAAATATTTTTCCAACTAATTTCGGTACATATCCACCCCTGAAGAAGACAAGTTGCTCGTCAAAACTGGTTGGAAAAAAGTACTAAAATTAATAGTGGTTAAAAACAAATTTTCAGTTTTATTTTATTTATAAAATGTGCCACAAACATCGGCAAAACACATTTAAGGAATAATATTTTATGTTATTGTTCTCAAACACTTAGTTAAACTAACTCCTGTGGGCGTTATATTAAAATATATAAGATATCTCAACAGAGACGATGGAAAGAAAGATAATACGGAAGTAGGGCATTTACAGTTTTACATTTACATCATTAACAGTTTTGAAAATATCGTATGAGAATTTTGGCAATATGAACGTTATACACTGTATAAAGTAATCACTTAAGCCAGCCAATGCCAGGTGGCAAGTCCTGTAAATGCCCAGTGTGATCTAATGACATATACTACAGACTTCTTCCGTCTCACCAAAGATATTTTGAATAGAAACTTTGACAATTGAACTACAGTAAATACGCTAAAACATTGATATTATTGAAATATTTTTCTTTATTTTCGAAAAATTTGAAGTGCAATCGATACACAGCATCACAACCTTAAGCAATGCAATAACCTCTTAGGGTTTAATTGAATAAATATTATTCATAAAAAAATTCAATTCAATTCAAATATTTTTTAGTACGACTAAATGCCTTTATAACGTATATTGCTCATTTGGAATGCCTGTCCACTTAATAAATAATGTTGGTTTTTGCTCAATTATCAAATCATAGCGCATCATTTATATGTGTGTCGATTTTAACGGGTTCTCAAAATGTGGTACGCTGTAGATTTTTGTAAAAAAAAAACATTTGTTGCGCTCTTAAGGCGGGATATTCGATAACCCGCAACTTAATTTTCTTGAAACCCAAGTAACATTTAACGTAATTAAATGTATTTCTAAAAAAAACACCGTTTTTGTGTTGAAAAAATATATTTTTTCTCGATATTAATACTTATATGGTTTTGAAAAACGAATGTTTGAAAATGAAAATGCCATAACTGAACGAAACAATTGTCACAATTGTTGTATGTGTTTTGTGTGACCAACTTTAGGCATCTCTTGTGTAAAAAATAAACTTTTTCTTCTAATAGTAACTAAATATTTTATTGTTTATTATTGAAATGCTTTATTTTGTGAACTTGTGTTCCATATCAAGAAGCCACTTTTTAACTTGTTTTTTTTTTTTTAATTTAATTATATTACATTGCACCCTTAAAAAATCTCTTAAATGCGATGATTTGAAATTAAAATTATTAAGAAATATCCGTTCGCTATCCCTTGGTGTCGCGCACCACAGTTGGTCCCGCGGCGCCCCTCCCGGCGGCGGGGTGGGGCGCTACAGCCTCCGCTCCCCGTCGTCAGAGAAGGCTTCTTTCTCCATCCGCCGTCCGGCCCGCCAGCCGTACATCACGGAACCGGAAACGGAGCGTCATGTAACGTAACAAACTCAAACGAGGAATAAATAAAGTAAATAGTAAATACAATTCGAAAAGAGCGCGTGCGGTTTGAGCGAAAGAATTCCAGTGCGGTTTTTTGGAAAATGAAAATGAAATATTAGTGTTTTATGAATATTAGTTTTGAAGAAATATTAAACATACATTGAAATGCAACGCCCGATGCGTTTATACAGTATACGTAACGTAACAGATTCAAACGATCCGTGATAGTGAATACAATTGTAAAAGCGCGTGTGCGGTTTTAGCGAAAGAATTCCAGTGCGGTTTTTTGAAAAATTAAATATAAGTGTTTCATGAGTTTTGAAGAAATACGTACATTGAAATGCGTTTATATAGCATACGGAAACGAATTGTCATGTAACGTAACAAATTCAAACGACCCGTGATACATAGTAAATAAAATTTAAAAAGCGCGCGTGCGTTTTCAGCGAAAGAATTCCAGTGCGGTTTTTTGGAAAATGAAAATAAAATTTTAGTGATTTATAAATATTAGTTTTGAAAAAATATAATACATACATTGAAATGCAAAGCCCGATGCGTTTATATACATAAACTGTGCTTTAATTTATGTTTGCTTCGCGACAAGGTGAATCATATGTAAACACTCATATGCGAGTATTCTCTGTCAATGCCGACTATCATCATGCAATTTAAAGTGCATTACAAGAAACGCAATCTCCGATAGTATCTAGAGGCCGTCTGTACGACAGTGGGTCATAACTCATAACTGATCGACTGGTTGAGCGCCCTAGAAAATATAGTTACCTGTGCGATACATTTTTTTGACAATTTGTATATTTCAAATATAAATTTGTGAAAAAAGTGTTTTTTTGTTTACTTTAAAACGAAGATCCACTAATAATAATTAATTTTTTAAGACGCTTGTGATAAATTTAACGTGTTTGTTTTATTTTTAATGTAATTCGAAATTAGTGTATCAAATATGGGTAGCGGAAAAGCGAGTATTTGTATAATGAAGTATAAAAATGGACTGAAGGAAAAGTTTGAAAATAAGGGGAAAAAGGAGAGATCGGAAATAAAGGAGAAATTTAAGATTACGAACAAGAAAATATGGTGGCAGCGTAAGTAACAAGTGATTATTACATTCTTAATATTTGCTTAATCGACATTTATTTGATAAAAAAAACACTTGTGTAAAACCACTTAATGAGTTTTATTTCTACTTATTTATTGTTTTACAAACATGTTAATAATATTAGTATAAAACCACTGACCGAGATTTTTATGTCTACCGGTTTCGAGACGTACCCGTCTCTTCGTCAGGACAATCACTACCACAGCATGCAAACAATACTACCCTTCACTACCATGGCACTATTTACACATTTAAAACTACGCAAAATGTTTAACACATGCGATTTTTGATCGACCCGAAGACATAGGGGTTGCAGCATAAACATGCGTTAAGAGCCAAGGTCAAACATGTATTAGGGATAATAATTATAATTTATCGAGCTTATAAACTCGTAGGTTGAAAGGAGTGGGCGGGGTTTGAATTGGATATTGACGAATCTTGCTTAACTGATGTTGAATCAAATAATGGACTATAAGTTAAGTATTATTTCATTACACACGACTAGTTTCGAAAACTACAGATGTTTTTTCCTCCAGGTGAAAAGTAAAACTAAAATTAACTACAGATGTTTTCATCTAGGTTCTGTAGTTTAATGGGTCGTATTAAATGAAATAAAACTAATTAAGTGGTATTATACAATTGTTTATTTAAAAAAAAAGATATAACATGTCAATCCAAAGTTAATGGCGAATCAATTAAGAATAGAATGGGCATTTTTTTCGATACATTATATTTATTTAAATCAAAACATAATTTTTTTACTTTCGTTGATAGCTGTTTCGCCATGAGTTTAGTCTTGTCAAACAGCGTCGAAAAAATAAATGAGCCTATTTTGTAAATATATTGTAATAACATAATCTATCTTTATTGTCATATTTACAATTTTGTATTTAAAGACGTCTTTTCGGTTTCTGAGATGCTGCAAGTAAAATCTTTGGTATTGCCTGTGTTGCTATAACGTTAGACAGGTGGCGCTACCATTGCGGTTAAAAAAACTGTTTTTCGAAAAAAGCGTGTTTTTACGCCTGTCGCAATTGTAAAATTTCATCGTTAAAATTTCAAAGCAATCGATAAATAACAATAGGAAAATTTAAGAATTTGAACAAACTTATTTTTATTTATAAAGAATAATATCAAATTTTTCCACCTTCGTACTGTAATGGTCAACACGCTCGGCTACCGTACTGGCGGTCCCGGGTTCGATTCCCTGGGGGGGGGGTGAGTAATTTTTCACTCTAAGATTACCCTGGACTGGTACTTGAAGCGGAGGGCTGATCGCCTTTCCTTCATGTGCTAGCGATCAAGATAACACTGCGTTTATATGATGCAGTGCCCTATGGACCATCTGGTGCAGATAAGGGTTTAAAAAAATTGTACTATTGTTTAAAAAAAACACTTGTATAATACCACTTATTGAGTTTTATTGCATTATTTCAAACAATTGTAAACGAAATGAAAAGTACCTAAACGTAGTTTTTGTAATCACGTGTTGATGAAAACAATTATAGTTTTCGAAATTAGTCGTGTGTAATGAAGTAAAAAGTGGTATACGAGTATACAATACATATATCAACATGTCATTCCACAAAGTTATGACCGAATCAATAAATTAATTTTGAGTATTTTTTACATCATATTATTTTTTGACATCTCATCAAGATGAAGAAGAATATGGAATTCTGGGCATTTACGGGGCTGACGACCGTCATAGGCTGGTTTAAGTGATCACTTTACACACGTGTAACATTCACCAATTCTACCCATTATTGACAACCACACTACTCAAATTCTTAAAAGTTCTATATATATGAACCAATTTTGAAACATTATTCTTGAATCACTAGAACTTCTCTAGAGACATCTATTGGTGAGATGAATTCCATATTCTTCTTTATCTTTGATGAGATGTCAAAAAAAAACAACATGAAAGTAACTCCTGTAATTTGAGATAATCCGGTTTTTTTTAACAAGTATTTGGTCACACTCAAAATGTTGTGAATTTGTAGTATTTTTTTACAAATGAATCTGTAACTTTGTGTGAAACTTTTACGCATCGTGCGAGACTTTGTGCTGCACACAATGTGCGAGTATGTTGTCTCGTCACGCTAGTAGATATTATAATCAACAATAGTTGGATAACTTCGTGTAACGTATTGGCTCGGCAGTTCACAATAACCCCATTACTTGATATTGCCAACCTTGCATACATTGTCAGTGTCACATCCTTGCCGGGATGGATTATTGGCTAACCGCAACATAAACCTGCCCATAAATTAATTAATATATCTTGAACGTACTCCTTTGTGTGCGTCGGTATTCAATTTAATCATTTTCATGGACTGTCTATGATTGCATAATGTCTAATAAGCGTTCAATTCATTTAACTCTCCATATTTGGCAATGATACATTGAACTTCAAAGTTGTTATACAGTACAGTAAAACTTCGATACAACGGTCCTCTGTTTAACGAACTGCAGATATAACGAACAAAAAACCGTTTAAATGTAAAAAAAAACGTCCTGTTAATATTACACATGCTTAAATTCAAGTGTCGCCGCATGTAAACAATTTATAGCAGCCATGATGATCAATATCTAAATACACTAACCGTTCATATTTTCAAGAAAATGTTTATTGATATACATATTTTAAACCATAAATTTATTTCAAGGAAAAAGTTTTTTTTCAATACCGAATTAAATTGCGGGTTATTGATTATCCTGACTTAATTCGGTTTTTGGATCCCATAATTTAAAGCTCATCGCGCTAATCACTTAACCAAAAATGTAACAGTTACTTAGTAAACACATCTCTCAGTGACATTGTTTTCGTTGGTGGTGTGGTATTTATTAAAAAAAAACACTTGTATACTCTTCTTAATGAGTTTTATTTCATTACCACGACTAGTTTTACGTTTCACCTGTAGATGAAAACATCTGTAGTTTTCGAAACTATGTGTGTAATGAAATAAAACTCATTAAGTGGTATTATACAAGTGTTTATTTTTTAGATATCTTTATTTGACCTTGTTAGCGTAACGAATTCATTTACAAAAAATCGGTTATTTTAGAACCAACCTGTCCTTTTATTATTTTTACTATACATTTGTTTAATACGGACGGATCACTTGGAAAAGTTTTGATGGCAAAAAATGCGAATTATATGCTGTCATTAGCTAAAAAAAAGACATGTCGTAAAAGTTGTTTTATTATATTCGCTTTGTCCCACATCGGGTCGAGATGCCTACGAACATTTTCGAATGGAAGATATCTGGACATGTATATCCGTGTCAGTCGGCCGTGAGACCTGCCTAGTACAGGGATGGCGAACCTTTTTGAGCCTGAGTGCCAAAAAAAATTTTTCAATTAAATAATATGTCGCGTGCCACATCTCATAGAAATAAAAATACTTAATTTATTTTATTTAATAATCTTTTATTTATTAAATATAGGTTTATAAAAATACCTATTCTCGGATATAACGATTAACGGTCATACTCAGTTGGTCCCTTCATTCTCGTTATAACTGAGTTCGACTGTAGTTACATTTTTTTATATACATGACACAATTTCTAGACATTTATACATGGAAATCTTATAATTTTATTTTCACTATGCTTCTTCAAAAAAGAGACTGAGCTCTTGTGCTTGAAGAGGGACTTACACTCAAGTTTTATTTTTTTTGTTTGATTTATGGTATAATAGTCTTTTTCTTTTCTTTTATGTATATATTTTTGATATGTACATGTAATGGGCATTATTTTAATAAATAATTTTGATGCCTTCTAATCTTTTTTATTTCTTGTGGGAGTTTATTGAAGTATTTAATTCCTTCATATTTGAAATTTTGTTGAAATTGTTTAGTATTACATTTTGGAGTTGCGAAATCATTTTGGAATCTCGAAGATAAACTGTTTGTGCTACATCAGATTTTTAATATAAAGAAACCATGTAGAAAGAAAATATGTACCGGTTCGATTCCCAAGGGGGGTCAAATAAACAAAAGTGTTTTTTTTCACTCAATACTAAATATTTATTCAATACTACCCTGGACTGGTATCTGAAGTGGAGGGCTGATCACCTTTCCTTCGTGTGATAACGATCGAGATAACACTGCGTTTGTATGATGCATTGCCCCATGCTCCATTGGGGTGCGGACAAGGGTTTAAAAAAATGATATGATTTTTTAAATATTTTTTTTATTCTAAAACTTTTTTTTAGATTTTGTAAAATCACTTTAATTTTTTTTCTCTTCATTCGCGTGCCATAGGTTCGCCATCCCTGGCCTGGTAAGTTACGTATTCCACAAAGAGTGCCAATAATTGGATTACTAATAACGAGGTGGTAGTCGAAAATGTTGATAGTCCCGGAATAACGGTGGTTCGAGTCCGCCTCAAACCGCCGATTGAAATGAAACGAGTATTTGTTCGGCGTTAGATCACGAGAGATAAGGCCCCGCGAGTTGCAGCTATGTATGTTAGGTTCAGCTTTCTAGCCGGTAACATCGATTATAATATAACATACATGATCGTAATACTGTAAACCTCGAAATTCATACAATTTTTTTATTTTATTTTATTTTTTTTTTACCCTCATCCGCACCTGATGGTGCATAGGGCACTTCATCATATGAACACAGTTATCTTGATCGTCAACACATGAAGGAAAGGTGATCAGCCCTCCGCTTCAGGTACCAGTCCAGGGTAATATTGAATCGATATTAGAGTGAAAAAATCACTAATATTTATTTTCACCCCCCCTGGGAATCGAACCCGGGACCTCCAGCACGATAGCCAAACACGCTGACCGTTACACCACGGAGGCGGACAAATACAAAATAGTTTGATAAAAAATAGAAATTTTATACAAATTTGTACAAAATAGTTATCTGATAAAAATTTGTAAAAAAAATGTAATCATGATATTATCTCCGCCTAGAGATTTTAGTTTATGGTAGGTGCCGTGGCGTAGTTGGTTAGACGCTCGACTGCGAAATTGGCGTCGCTGGTTCGATTCCCGCCAGTTGCGAATTCGGGAAAGATTTATTTTCAATTGGTCTGTGTGTTTGTGAAGTATTTTTCACATTTACCTTTCGTATCCTTACTATCCTACCTGCAGACAACCCTCTAAAAAACAGGGTTATTCCTATTGTTTTTAAAAATAGGATAACAATTTTTTTTTCGTTTTCGCTAAATTCAATTGTTTTTTTTTTTTTGCGGTAAGTTGGCTGATATTATGTTTGTGTAAACATAAAAAAATGCTTGTGTTTCGCTACATATTTATTTATTTATTTTTCAAAACATATCACATACACTAGTCATATATATAATAATCCCGATGAGTAATTTGTATTTCTCATTTTGGGACATGGGATTAAGGTTAACAAGACTGGAACACAAATAATTAAGTTACAAAAAGGATATTTTTTAAATGACCAAAACTAATACAAAATATAAAAACAATAAACAGCTATAATAAATAGGCATAAGAAGCATATTTAAAAGAAATAAATTAAATGAATATCAAATATCATTTTAATTTAATCGTAAAATGTACGTTTTAACCTTAATTCTGATATAGTGTGATAATCTTGGTGAACTCTGGAGTAGCCGTAAACAAATACTTATATACATAATATTTAATTGAAATGGCCACTATTTTTCTTCCGTTTACATTGTGTGGATAGGATAACAAGCGTAGAAAAAAAACTCTGTTCACAGTTATTTTACCTCTATTTTTTAAATAATTAAATTAATTAAAGTATAAATAATTTAAAAAATTATAATTGAGATAAATTATCTGTGAACAGAGTGTACTTATGTGATATTGTTTATATCCTAGTCATACAGGAGAATGTGACCAAGTGCATTTTTTATAAAAACGTGATCGTCGACTACTTGATATCTTACTAGCTTAATATTTCCCTGAAAAAATCCCAAAAGATTTTGAACTTGAAAGTGTAATATATTGACTAGTTAAAAATATATGTAATATTTTACTGCCGAGCAAAAGTAACTTAAATGGCCCTCCTGAACATTTTGCATTTTGTTAGTTGGTTACTTTCTCCTGTAAGACTACGATATGTTTACATTTAACATATTATGTGTATCTAAATGTAAACTAAGATAACTTACTGAACGGATTACTCTTATCAGCCCCATGATACTTATCACACATATCACATTGTTACCAAAGAGTTGTAACTAATATTCTTTCTTCGCATTTCTGAACTTTCTCTGGAGCAGGGCGTGTGTTTCTGAGTTGTGTTGTTCTTTACATACTGGAATCGTCATGTTACGTGAGTGATATTTATTTTTTATTTATACTCCTTAGTGAAACATTTTTTGTTTTGTCTGGCGCAGAAGTCCCAGCTCACAAGTAAATGTCGTGAAAAAGGGACTTGCCTTTTCCCTGTAAGTCGTTATGCAAAATGACGCTCGTAAGGGAGCAACTTTTTCACTTTTTTTTACTCATGCGAATTACTCGTTATGAGAGGTTCCACTGTATTTAATTTGTATTTTTTTTATCCATTAATTGGTGTGGTGTGCGAATATTTATAATTTAAAAATTTGAATAAACGCACCATCTTACTGGGTATACAAAGAAATAACACAGTTTATTTATACGATTAAAAAATTATCAGTCTTCCTGAATTTTCGTATTTTTAATTTGGTTAAACTAACTTTTTTCTTACAAAATTCGCCAAATTTCCTAAAATTTTGCGAATCGTTTTAGGTAAAAAAAAAACAAACAGAATTGATGTATTATTCATTATTCAGGGATATATTTGCATCTTGCATTCAAAATATTTTATTTTTATTATTTTTTACAGCGATATTCAATGAATTGCTGATTTATTGATAGTCACTTTTTTATATTTGTTGTGACGATTTGTGTTCATTAAATTCACGATAATCACCAATATACGTAGGTACTTTCCTTATAACTTAAATTTACGAAAAAAAACATTGCAATTGCAAAACGTATACAAAAAGTGTAAGTGTAAAAAGTGTGTTCAATGTTGCCTCAATTTATTGTACCTACAGTTTTTATTTTATTTCTAAAAGTGAAATAGGTCATTCCTATTCTGGTTCTTCTAACATTTATTGAAAAAGGGGAGTCGAATGTTGAAACTGAAAACTAATATATTGTTTTGCAAGTTAAAACGAATTACCCTTTGTTTGTGTAATTCTGACGACTTGTGACTTTGCACCAAATAAGCCATCTAAATGAATATTCAATTAATTTTAGTTTATTTTATTTGATAGATATTTTTTATGTTTTATATACTATTGGAAAATTTATTAATGTTTACATTTTTAAAAAATATTGTCATTTTGTATTAGTATTTACAATCATTTCCTATCGTAAATATCTAAAATATATACTCGTACAGTATAATTGTACATTTCTTTTTAAATCCGCGTACCTTACTTTCGTTTTTCATACTTTCTGGCATCTGATCAAACGTTTTTATAACTCTCTGTACAATCAATTTTGTGCATATGATTTTTTCTGAAATTGTTAATTAAATTATATGTATCTGGGATTATAAAAACAGGATATAAATACTTAACTAAAACATAAAAAAACTATTAATATTAGTCATTTATAGAATACAACACTAGTCTGTTCATGTTGGTTACGACGAAACCCGGTTGTTGGTCAAATAAAATTTATGCTGAAAAAACTACATAAGTTGTTATTTTATTCTATAAAATGCAGTTTCACCAAGAAATTTAAGTACACAACTTCTAATAGTTATTTATTTTCTAAAATTTATTTAATGATTTTTTAATGTCATCCATCATCATCATCTTCTAAAGGCAGCGCCTTGTAGTGTCAGCCACTTGTCTCTGTCAGTCGCCATCCTCTTGAGCTGCGAATAGGAGGAGACGTCCATGAGCCGCTTCAAATCCTGGAAGTATGAAGTTCTTGGGCGGCCTCTTGTTTGTTTTCCCAAGATTCTTCCTTCGAAGATGTTGCTAAGAAAGGTGCTATTTCTAATTGAGTGCTTTTTAATGTATTAGTTTTTAATTAAAAAAAAATAAACATTTTTATCATTAGAAAAAATATATCTTTCTTCTCTCCCCTTTGGAATTTTGAAATGGGGTGCGCTTATGAACTTTAAGCGGAGAAAGACGTCGTGTGCTTGTCCGTGGACGATGAGCTCGCAGCTGGATATTTTAACCCACATTCTGTCTAGGCCGATTCGATGTTCGATCATTTGGACTCGTTTCAAGATTATTTCTGAGCTACTCACTGGCCGGTCGCTGGTCACATTGTCTCTGCACTACGCTCAATTATTGATAGCCAGACGAGAATATTCGTTATCCACAGACAAAGGCACAATGCATACGTTATACTTCACCCGTCATCTGTAATTTTCGACTTGGAAATGCGCATAGGGAATTGCAAATGTTGACTTGGTACCATCACTTTTATAAACACAATACATTGAAGCGAATATAATGAGTTGAATTTGGTTGTCTTATTTATTTATTAGATATAAGTTTTGTACTGCCATTTCTTGGGGGAAATGCATTTTATATCCGCCTCCGTAGTGTAATGGTCAGCACGCTCGGCCACCGTTTTGGAGGTCCCGGGTTCAATTCCCAGGCGGGGAGGGTCAAATAAATATAAGTGATTTTCACTCTAATATTTATTCAATATTACCTTGGACTGGTACCTGAAGCGGAGGGCTGATCACCTTTCCTTCGTGTGTTAACGATCAAGATAACATTGTGTTTGTATTATGCAGTGCCCTATGCACCATTGGGGTGCGGATAAGGGTTTGAATTGAATTGACTGCCATTTCTTGGGGGAACTTCATTTTATATAATAATATACCAACTGCATAGTTTTTTCCACATTAATTTTATTTGACCGGTGACCTGGTTTCGTCGTTACCGACATTATTAGCCAAAAGCCAAGCCAGGCAAGACAAAATTTTATACGCACAAAAAGGCCGGGGTTGAAATCCATGGTTTGAAATATTAAAAAAAAACCTTACGAAATTAATTTAAATTGAATAAGTTTAAGTAAATTTGTTTTATAATAATAAGTTACGATAGAGGTTTTAATTATGATTTGATATAATTTTATTTTAGAAATGGATATTGTATGTAAATTTAAATAATATATGGGTGAATCTGAATCTCTAACGATGAAGTATTATCTTGATAGTTACTTACAAGAAGACAAGGTGATCACTCCTGCGCTTGAGAGACCGGTCCATAGTAATATTAAATAAGTATTAGAGTGGAAAATCACTTATATTTATTCCCCCCCTGGGAATCAAATCCATGACCTCCAGCACGGCAGCTGACCATTCCACCACGGAGGCGGACTAGATGCATACATTTAGTGAAATTAAGATTCAATACAAATTTGAGAGATATTTTCGTCGCGCCGAAGATAAAACAATGGCACAGTGTTTATAAATTATATCGAACACATTTTACTTTTTAATTATTTATTTTTTAATCGTTTTTCTGGCATATTAACCCCAAAAGTCCTAGTAAACAAAGGGTTAAAACAATAACTTCCTATATAATCCCAGCCCTGATAGCGAATTATCCGTGCAACCAAGATATTATTATTATGTATCGTAAGTATGTGCATTTAATAATGCAATCGCGTATTTCACATCTCTCTTTAATAAGTGCTAATTATAATTCAATTGGTAATTTTCAAAAGTGCATCAAATTGGTTCGCAGATGTTGTTTGGTCGAATGTTTATCTATGTAGTTCAATACGGAAACATCTCTGCATGAGGTCATTCTAAACAGCTAGAACACGCTTGCTTCAAGATGCATGTAGATGGATTGTAATGTAACTACAAGTATTCTGCACTAAATGGTCATGCTCGTAGCTTTCCCTTAGAAACAAGGTCACGAACAATCGCCACAACGTTATGGGATCTTCCAATAAATTTTACCTACATAATTTTATTAGATTTAAGTTTTATACTGATTTTCCTTGGTGGAACTGTATTTTGTAGAATAAAATAACAACTAAGTATATTGTTTTCTTCCACATAAATTTTATATTACCAGCTACCGGGTTTCATCGTAACCGACATCGTCGGACTGGTGTTATATACACAACAAGACAGTAGTTGAAAACCATACTCGTAAATTTATTTTTCTTTTAGTTAAATTTTATTTAAATTAAATGAGTTTAACTATTGCATAGTAAAAATAATTACATGTAAGTTACGGTAAATGTTTTAAGTATGGTTTGATATAATTTAGAAAAGGATTTTGTAAGTAAATTTAAATAATTTATGGGTGAATCTGGAAACATTGGTTCACGACCTCTTCTACTTAACATTAGTATGGAAAAGTCCTGTATTCTCTGAAAATTTTCTGTCAAAATATATAAAATCATTGTATAATTTATATTTAAAGCACTAACTTTGTTATTTTCCATTTTATAAGTAAAATATAACTTGGTTTTAAAATCACTATAAATATTTTATTATAACTTAATTATAACGTCTATCGATTTCGAAGCTTAAACACTATCTACTAAACAAAATTCAAAATATTTTGACGGTTATGCAAGGGTGCTTGGGATCTCAAGTGGCTTTATTTTTTTGCTGATTGGCAGTCACATATATAAAATCATTGTTTTCAACCCCTGCCTCGTTATGTATATAACATAGAATTTTGTCTAGTCTCACACCAGTCTGATGATGTTGGTACGACGAAACCAATGATGTTGGTCTCTGGTTAATTTTTTTTTGTGGAAAAAATTATATGGTTGTAATTTTATTCCACTTCGTAATATTATTTGTTACCAATTAAATAATTAGTCCGGCTTCTCCTGAGGAGTTTTACGTAGTTTCCTCCCAGCTATAACCAAATGCTGAGAAGTTCCTGATTGGCCCACACTAGAGTATTCCTCTTGTTGTCAACACAGATTAAAATAAAAATAAAAATTGTTGCTGGAAGAATAAAAAATCCACTTAATGATCTATTAGCCTTGTGCTAAAAAGCAAGGCAAATAATAAATATAACTCCCATTAAAAAAAAATTGAAATACTTACGTCGTTTTTGCTGTATTATACAAAATATGGGTCAATATTTATTCCTTGGTACAATTTTTTACTTTGACTACAAAGTAATCACGTAATTCGATATGCGTTCTCATTATGTAGTACTTATTTTATTAATATCGAATTACAACAAATTACTGGTTAACTGATGCATACTAGGTACCCATATTAAATTTTGCAACTTTGTATTTATTTAATTTTTACTCTTGAATTTATTTGAGTTAATTACTAGATATTTTGTAACTAATAAAATACATACTATTGACCCTGATCCGCGCTCAATAGTTCATAGAGCACTGCATCAAATTTATGCCTCCGTCTTGGATTTCCGACAGTTCTCTGTTGGGCACGACGCTCTTCCAGTGCAGGCTCCCAAGTAAAAATGGATGGATTTTTCATTTGCCTCAATGTGACTGCCGGATCAATTAATGGAATTGTATTTTTCATTTTGTTTTTTTGACATCTCATCAAAGATGAAGAAGAATATGGAAGTCTGGGCATTTTCGGCGCTTACGACTGTCAAAGGCTGGTTTAAGTGACACATGTGTAACATTCATCAATTCTACTCATGATTAAAAACCACACTACTCAAATTCTTGAAAGTTCTATATAAACTATCCAATTTTGAAATATTGTACAAGAATCACTAGAATTTTCACTAGTGACATCTAGCGCGTGTTTTTGCCTAGAGCGAGTGTTTTTGCCTAGAATTTTCACTCATGAATTACATGAAATTATAGTAACTTTAAACATAAAGGGTAAATCCACTCACGAGTAGGCATAGGCTATGAAAGTTAAAAAGTTGAAGCCTGAGTAGGGTCATGATAAGCGGTGTTGCATAAGCCCTAGCTAGATTTCAGAGTCACTTGAACGTTAGGTAATTATAAAAAAAACTAGTGACATCTATTGGTGAAACGAAGAAGCTTTTTCCCCATATTCTTTATCATCTATGTTGAAATATCAAAAAAATAATATGATAAATAACTGTTATAATTGTTATTATTCAGATTTGTGAACAAGTATTTGGACACACTCAAAATGTTGTCAAATTGTACTTTTGTTTATGGTTAATGGTTTGATTTTTTAAAAAAATTGTTTATTTTTTTTTGCAGTGGAAGAGATCGATCAGTACCTGACGTATGTTGGGGGCCCGGCTGGGGCGCTGGCCCTCACGGGGGTCGCGGCGGCCTCGGCCTTCTACCTCGCCTCCAGACCATCGCCCGAGGAGCCCCTCGTGCCTCTCATGGAACAGAGCCACGTCATGCCGGTGAGTGGGCTTCGTCCTTGTACAATATCTATCTCACTTTAACTGAACTGATTGTAATCATCGTTACGTCATAGGTATATGTGGAGGTCCTCACCAATACCTTACATTGCAATTATAAATGATTTTGAGTAATCAGGAATTCAAAAAAAAAAAGAAAAAGTCTTGGCATGATCAGATCAATCGGAACCTAAAATCTGGCGGTGTCAAAAGTCTGCATAATCGGAGGGCATGTATGACTAGATGTATGGATGTTAAGGAGGCGAGGAGTGTATGTCAGGACAGAAGAGTGTGGCGTTGCATCATCTCTGCCTACCCCTGCGGAGAAACGGCGTGATGGGAGTAGTAGTAGGAATTCTAGCTTGTATAAATGTATCAACCAAACAGTAAGAAATTCGAGTCTTACCAACTAAAGTTATTATCGTTGTTTACCTTGAATACGTATTTTTACAAAAATACCTGGGATAGGATGTTGATATTTTCTCGATTCGGAAGAAGGAATTTATTGGATCAAAAATACCGATCTTCAATAAAAAATGGTAAAGTTAGCAAGAATTTAATTTTCTACAAATTTGGTTAACCAATTTCACCCTAAAGTGGAAAATACATATAACTGACGATGGTTTAACTAATTTCACCCTAAAGTTGAAAATATATATTACTGACGATGGTGGATAACGCAACTGTGTTGAAAGTCCAGAATGTTTATTGTCCAGAATATCTGTATTTATGCAATTTCAACTATTTTAACGGTACACAAGCGACTCGTGTATTATGGATACTTAAAACTGTTAACTTATATTGCCGATGTCGTGAAACGCTTAATAGCATATATTCTATTACTAACGTTCGTCGCTCTACTAATTAATCAAAATGTTTTATTTGATTACTGTAAAATGTTTAGGATATAAAATAACTATCTTAGAAATTATTGCGTTTACCGTTTAACGTTTTGAAAATATATTTATTTATTTTTAAAACATATTATAAACATAAGTTACATATATATTATTCCTAATGAGTAATATCCATTTTGGGATTACGGTTAAAAGACTGAACACAAATAAGAAGGTAAAAAAAATGATAAAAATTTTCAATTAACTAACACAGGGCAAAATGTAAAATATAAAACAATAAATGGGTATAGTAAATAGGCATATAAAAAAACATAAGGTAAGAAGCATGTTTAAAGAAAAACATATCAATCCATAAAGTATTTTTTCAGTTTATTCATTTTGGATCCCTGACTGGGTTCTATTTCATATGTCAGGCAACTTGATTTTATATTGGCAAATCGATTTTAAAGATAATGTAAACAAGATGTTATGGTCATTATCGTTAAAAATTTAAGTGAGTGCACTTAATATATATTGCTTTAACCTTCCCTTCAATCTACGTAATGTTCTAGTGGTTTTATCATAGAATATTGATACCCTTGCCAGTGTCTATTTCGGTAGAGAAATATTGTTTACTATACGATCCGGCGAACGGTTGTCCCACACAGGCGAGCTTCTTGGTAATAATATTAATGTAAATTTTATTAAATGTTTTTATGGAAAGAATAAGTGATTTTTATTAATGGTAAAATATGAAATTTTTATCGCTATGTGAACACTTCTTCTTCTTCTTTATGAGCCCTCTGTCCTCCACTGCTGAAGGACAGGGCTCATATAGGCCATTTTTCCATTTCCTTCGATCGGTTGGTGCTTGCAGCCAGTTTCTACCCCCCAAAACGACTGTCGCCGAACCATCTTTTTGGGGTCTACCGACGCCTCTTTGTTTTCCCAAGGTCGTGAAAAGAGTTATTGATAGATTTATTATTATTATTATTTTTCTGATGCACATAAATACAAAAAAATCAAATTCCTGAATTATTGTTTGACTCCTGAAATATTGTTTACATGAAGATTGGTTTTACGTATTCATTCGGTTGTACATAGGAAATATGTAGGTACTATTCACATTTCAACAATAACCAGTGATTCGAAAATGCTAAGTTTAATTATTTTATGAAGTTTTAATTATTTCAAAATAATTAAAACTGATTTTTTTCTTATTTTTTTTATCATTAAGTATAAAACATGTAATATATTATGTACTCATTATTTATGGCCGTTAATAAAGGAAAAAATCCAAGTTATATATAATTTTTTAAATTGTGCGTGAAGACATGTCTGGCCCCTCATGTAGCCGATCCCTTAATGAATTGTATATTTGCGAGTACCCCCTTCAAGTCATGTCATCTTACTTATAATTACTATTTTAAAAAAATATATATATTTATATATATATATATATATATATATATATATATATATATATATATATATATATATATATATATATATATATATATATATATATATATATATTATATATATATATATATATAAATATATATATATATATTATATATATATATATATATATATATATATATATATATATATATATATATATATATATATATATATATATGTATATATATGTACCTTTATACTGTAAATTGTTATTGTATCTATTGTATGTAATGTATATAATCTAATAATTAATATAAAACAAATAAAAATAATAATAAAAAATTGTATTAACATGTAAGTATTTCGGCTCAACACAAGCCATGCCTAAAGAGCCGTAATACATGTAGTAAAAAATGTATGTATCTATGAAATAAATAAACAAATAAAAAAATTATTACACCTATCGAGTTTAATTTGTATTTTTTTGTAAAGGAATTTATACTCGATGCTTGCGTCAAACCGTTCGTGAACTTGACAAAACACTTTGTTACGGTAGCACAGTTATTTTAGTGGGAGCCAAGATAACCAGCTTAGTCGTAAATACTTTAGTCCGCTGGTAGCCTGTCATTAATATTAAAATGTCATCGACACCGACTTATGTTTATTTAATCCTTAAGCTTAATTTCAAATGCATATTAAAGTTCAGCTATTAAATAAAACCTAGTTTATTGATAAGGATGAATGGTTAACAGTAATAATTATAATATTAATGATGGATAATTTATACAGTGCAAAATTTTCTTAAAATTCTGCCTCAGGGGCGCTTCACTGTCATTAAATTGGGGAAAATATGATAGTGGAAATGATTTAGCAAATAAATGTGTTTTTTTTTGTTCCTATGCAATTTAAATGATTTTATGTTGTCTACGACAATGCACGTGTGGTGAACTACACTTTTTTTTATTGTAAATACGATTCCTATCACTTAAATGTTTCTTGCGACATCGAATGTATCGTAGTAGTACAGGAGAAAGTGACCAACTGACATAATGTAAAATGTTCTGGAGGGCCTATAAGTCACTTTTGCTTGCCAAGAAAATAAACACCAATGCAGTTAGTAATTTTTAACAAGTCTTTATATTCTCTCTGCCTACCCCTGCGGTGAAGCGGTGTGATGGTTAGTTAGTTAGTATATTATACTTCCAAGCTTAAAACCCTTTGGGATTTTTTTTCAGGGCAATATTAAGCTAGTAAGATATCAAATAGTCAATGATCACGCTTAAAAAAAAAAAAAAGCTCTTGGTCAATTTCTCCTGTATGACTACGATATGGTCATTTTAAAAACTAGCGGGAATTTCGAATCAAACACTGGGAATTTTTATATTAATTTCATTCTTCGGAAGTAATTTTTTCGAACAAAACATACGTCTTATAGTCCGTAAAATACGGCAGCAGATAATCTTATTTTTTTCTGGAGTATGTTGATGCAGTTGAAGCTTCTACCACCACCAAGACAGGTTGTGAGCTACATGACTCACGTAGGTCTTGAGAGTGAGCTATGTAACAGAGGGAGGTCACAATAGTCTTAATTTGGTCGCAGTGACATGAGGGATGCAACATCCCTTGACCTCATATAAAAAAAATATTTAAAAAATGTTAATGGCGATATTCCTCTTAAGCTGTATCTTATATGTAGCTTATCTTCACGTTCTGAGCTGTGTGTGTCGTAGATGAGAGCAAATTTGAATACACGAATTAAGCACTATAGTTTTTAATAGCTTCCAGAATATCTAAAATTAAGCTTCTTAAACCCGTGACAGTTTTGAGTTCACGTTGCGTAAGCCACACTTTTATAATCTTTTTCAAGGCGGCCTGTTAGCTCAAATATAAATACCCGTCTCTCAAACATAAATCAACCGCTATTGTCAAAAAATATTGTTTTTATTTTTATTTTTAAATCTTAATTAGTTACATGTTCATTCGCGATTTGGACACTGTATTTTGGCTGCCATAAAAACATTTTCATGGTTTATAGGTTCGCTTTTTAATTGAAAATGTTTTCAAATTTCTTGTTTTAACTATTATATTTAATGTATATGGGTTTGAAAATGTATGATGTGATGTTTAAATGTATGAGAGTTGTTTACTGTAAGAAGATGTAAATATATATTTGATGTAAATTAAGTTTAAATAATAGTTTGTATTAAATGTTATATAAGCTAACTAAAGAAGAAAATAATAATAATAAAATAAAAAATAATTATATATATATATATATATATATATATATATATATATATATATATATATATATATATATATATATATATATATATATATATATATATATATATATATATATATATATATATATATATATATATATATATATATATATATATATATATATATATATATATATATATATAATGATTAAAGAAAACACTTCGTTTTTTACCACATGTATATTTTTGTCCACCTTCATAGTGTCACCTCCATTGGTCAGCACGCTCGGCTACATTCTGGAGGTCCCGGGTCGATTCCTATGGGGGTCAAATAAATAAAAAGTTATTTTTTCACTCAATTCAATATTACCCCGAAGCAGAGGGCTGATCACCTTTCCATCGTGTGTTAACGATAAAGTTAACACTGTTAAATAAAGTGCCCCATGTACAACTGTGTGCGGACTAGGGTTTGAACAAAATATTTATTTATTTTGCTAAATTTAGTTTTTTGGATTCCCCTTTCAAGTTGCCTTTTTTGTTGATGACCTGTATTTTGACGCCTTTTATATTTATATTCGATTTATCAATATAATAATTATTTAAGTCCTTTATGGATAAAAAAATTAAAATTGATGTTTCCTTTTTCATTCATATAATAATAATAAAACCCTTATCCGCACCCCAATGGTGCATAGGGCACTGCGTCATTAACGCAGTGTTATCTTGATCGTTTAAGCGTGTAAGAAAGGTGATCAGCCCTCCGCTTCAGGTACCAGTCCAGGGTAATATTAAATAAATATAAGAGTGAAAAAATCACTTATATTTATTTCACCCCCCTTGGGAATCGAACCCGGGACCTACAGAACGGTAGCCGAGCGTGCTGACCATTACACTACGGAGGCGGACATTTAGCTAAATAATACTTATAGGATCCATGTATGATCCATTAAAGTGAAGATTCGCAATATTTTGAGTGTGTTCAAATTTATGTTTGGAATTCTTTTAAATTTCTTGCTCTTAGGCGTTATTCATATCAATATTTTATATTTATTTGATTGGTATAAAAGAACGATTACTCATATAGTTTTTCCATTCAGAATTTTTTAATCTCTAGTGCTGATTACAATCTTTCGATGTGATAAACCGTACGATAATGAATCGCTTTTTTATGGATTTAATAATATTTATTTCCATGCTTCCTAATATCACAATTTCCGATATGATATTTGTAATCAGGGCTGGCATCTGTGGGAAAAAGGTTAAGGATTTTTGATAATTGATTAGTTTATTATTTTCCTTTTTCTGAATTCACTTTATTGAAATCAACCACAACAAAATTGAGGTATTTAAAAAAAAAATAATAGAACAAATCTATCGTTTTTAATGTTCGCCTCCGTAGTGTAATGGTCAGCATGCTCGGCTACCGTTCTGGAGGTCCCGGGTTCGATTCCCAGGGGAGGGTAAAATAAATATAAGTGATTTTTTCACTGTAAGTACTATTTATTCAATATTACCCTGGACTGGTACCTGAAGCGGAGGGCTGATCACCTTTCCTTCATGTGTAAACGATCAAAATAACACCGCGTTTGTATTACGCAGTGCCCTATGCACCATTGGGGTGCGGATAAGGGTTTTATTATTATTATTATATTTTACTGTAGCCAAATCTACGTTCACAAACGCTTGAGTTTTCTCCACTTGCGGGGAGTTATTTGTATTAAGATTTTTCATTGATATCTCAACATTGATGAGGGTTTCAGCCAACTTATATTAGACTTACAAATTTTTAATCTTTGATGTGGAGTTTTCAACTAATATGTAAATGATTTTTTTTCGCTTGAAGCACATATTCAACCTTAAAAAAATAGTAATGTGGTTGTCAAGCATGGGTACAATGTATTAAGTTTTTTCCTTAACCCCTCAATGACAGGTCGTAAGCCTTGGAAATACCCAGACTTTCATATTTCCAAAATAAAATTTTCTTCATCAACATTTGTTGAGACTTGATGTACTATGAGTGTCTTAACGAAGCATCTATTGTTTTTTATACGAAAGAAGATGGAAGTCTGAGCATGTCAGAGCTTATGACCTGGCATTTGGCTGGTGTATATGATCACTTTATACATTTATGTAACGTTCACCATTCTACCCATTACTTAATATCCACTCTATATATATGTATATATATATATATATATATATATATATATATATATATATATATATATATATATATATATATATATATATATATATATATATATATATATATATATAATATATATATATATATATATATATATATATATATATAAACATTGAAATATCATCCGTAAGGTGTATAATCCAATGTCTGAATAAATAATAATAAAAAAAATCATTTTCAAAATATGTTTAAGCCACAACATTCAAAGTCGAAAAATGTATTATTATATTTAAAATAAAATAAAAATAAAAATCAAATCAAACAGGAGAAATTTTTTCCATCACCGATTATGAGTAACTACCTACTCCTCCAACAGGAATTGCAATTAAATTCTAAGTAAAACACTTATTTTTTACCACTTGAGTACTCAAATGCTAAAAAAACATGTGTTTTATTTATAATTTAATCATGCCTTACCCCAAAGTAAATTCCGAAACAATAAATAATATGAGAGTTAAATTGTTTAATTCCTTCATATCTATATTTATCAGCGGGATCGTTACGCTAATGCATTTCGAGACGACCATTTCCTACTCCGATACAAGACAGTTCAAAGAAAAGGTGAATGGTACAGAGCATACAGTAACGAATCATTCAGTAGGCACTCGCTTATAGATAGATCTCACTGCAGGCGCGCGTATCAGAATCATTTTGGTCGGTATGAGACAAGTCTTCCGAGTTGTCCCGGTCTGGTATCAAAATAAGACTAGTAGGATGCGAGTTAGTTGGATCACTTGTATCCTTCTACTTCGAGTCTCGCATTCCGACTTAACCCTAGATTACTTAACTATCCTACAATCGACGTTGTTACAAAACATTCGTAAAAGATACGACATAGAAATAATACTGAAATAAATAAGATTATTGATTTTTATTTTTATTTGTATTTTTAAAAGGAAAATGATGTAATATTCTTTAGGTGCCGAACAAAATACCGAACCCTCCTCTAGTGGTACGGAAGGTCTGTTGATGACAGTCAACAGTTCGTCTTCTCCAGAGGAGTTTTACGTGGTTTCCTCCCTGCAATGAGCAAATGCAGAGTTGGCCTAATTGGCCCATTGATTATTCCTCCTGTTTCCAACACAGATTAAAATAAAACATCTCTTTTTTTTAGTTAGAAGAAACAAAAATCCACTTAATGGTCTATAAACCTTGTTTTTGATAAGAAAGGAAAATAATAAATGCGACTCATCTAAAAAAAATCTTTCTCCAGGTTTAAGAGACCACGTAATAATGAAAAAATAAAATAAATGTACATTAAAAAGGTGCTGTGAAGCACTCGGGTGTGACTCGGGAGTGACTCAGGAACGACGCGATTGTTTTTTCTAAGTATCGTCATTTTGCCGTCGTAATTTCACCTCCCTTTAGAAATTAAAAATATAAAAGACACAAACACTCTTAAAATAAAGAAACTCAACGAGCACTATTTACATACACTATACAATAAAAAAAAGATCACTCCCTCTCCAAACACAAGAGCTTGTCCCTTTTTGGGAAGGTACCAACCGCATAAAATAAATATATTGTACCCAGAAGTATTCTTTAGATATATGTATTACAAAAATTGCATAAAAATGTATTATGGTACTCATAAAAAAAAAACAATTATAATAACATTCACTTTTCTACCCATGATTGTGAAGAAGGATTTAGACACACCGATAATATTACGAACTTCTGATATAATTTAAACATCTCAGAGGAGATACGTTCTATAGTTTGATAGTTTGGTATTATAGGGTTAACATGGCTGAGTTCCGTCGGACGAATGTTTTGGGTCCTCTGCCAATTCTAGTGTGCTCGCTACCGTCTGTTCCCGCTGGCCAGTAGCGACTCTGCCGCCTTGGTCTTCCGAGCTTTCCGTCACTCTTGCCCCGCGATACGTCCAGTCGGATACAATTTGGCGGTCGTTTCGTCGAATCGACGCTTTATCAGACGGCTGTTAGTTTGACACGCGTTTGGCCTTTGCTTCCGTGTCCTAACGCACCGTTACAGCAGTCAATTTGTCGGTTCTCTCTCCTTACGTAACAGATCTTCGAGTGTCTGAAATACTCCGCAAGTGTCTGATTGTATTCCGTGTTTGTGTAGCCGCTGTGAGTGGATGGGAATGTTCCTAGTGAATATGCGACATAAAAGGTGTCGGCGACAAATGTGATCTTGTCTAAAGTACTCATCTTGGACGATATACTAAGTGTTTCTCCTGTGAACTGGTTGTGCCATAGATTAAGATGCCGTGTTGCCAGTGCTGCAAGTCGGTACCGCCAATTCGGGCGCCCATCGACCTCAACAGCCAAACAGATATCCTCAAAGTGAGTTTCATCATCCACAATTCGCACACTCCTTTCAACAACGTCATGTATAAAAAATCGCCAATTTTCAGTTATGCATGTTTTCTAAGACTTATTTTCAACCCTTATCCGCACTCATATGATGCGGGGCACGGTAGGGATGTAAACTTGATCGTCTATTATACGACAGCGATATGATCAGTGGCGAACTACAGATTAATGGATATACGTAGAGATTAAATTAATTTGATGGGGAATAAATAGTAGACGTATGTGAAGGAATTCTGGATGAAGGACATTATAGCTGTATGGCCAATGAAATATTGGGAGAATAGTATTTGGGCAAAAGAAATTAGCAGCAATGGCTAGGGCACTCGCGATTGCATACTTGTACTCGTACTCCACGAGGAGAAAACTACAAAACTGATAAAAATCAGCAATTTGATATTATGCATGAATTAATTACTATAATTTATAACAGCTCTGTAAGGTATCAAACTTTTTGAACATTTACAATAGTCTGTTTTTGGTTGATTGGAAGATATTGCTTTTTAGCAATAAGCCCGCCAATGTACATATTTGTTTTTTGTATATGAAGTTTAGAAAAAATAAAAATTTATTCAATAAAACATTCATTTCATAGACAACCGATAGGATGAATAACCGTAACCAGAAATAAAGAAGACCTTATGCATAAACTTTTTCCACTCTGACCATTTTTTCTCATAACTGATCAGCTACCCTGATCAAAAAAATGCGACGTTTTTCTACCATTAAAATAAATATTTTGGTTCCCTAATTTTGGGACACTGTCTGGCAATTCGTATGACCATGTTAATTAAGATTAACTGTATTTATCTGAAATACTTTTTGGTAAACTTGGGTGATAAAGAAATCAGTGATTAAAGTTATACCTGCGCCGGGCCAGACATCGTGGCCCACGAAGATGCCTACTAGAATCATACGGGCCAGAATGTCTGGCCTACAGAGTGGTAAGAGTTAAAATACATAAAAGGTATTGTATATTTCCGGCCAGCATATAGAAGGTTCTTATTTCTGGTTCTTTTTGCATGACCACACTATTCTACCCACATATTGCTTCGCACACGTGGTTATCCAACGCGTCGCGCGTCGATGAGGTCAAACCGGACATAACATCCGAAAGCAACGCTCACATAAATCACCGCAATTATTTTTAATTTTATCTAATTTCTCTCTGGATATGTAACAGAAAACAGATTTAAAATTGTCACGTGATAAAACGGCTTATTTATCGGGACCGAATTGTAAGGTTCGTTCATATACAAGCCACATCAAAGTGTCGCAGAGGAGGAATAAATCTTGTTACACTTTGGATTTTCATATCTATCTTTCATATAAATTCGGAGTAGTTGTCATGGAAGCTGTGCGTAAT
Organism: Brachycentrus maculatus; assembly: GCF_059751285.1. Classification (NCBI taxonomy): domain Eukaryota; kingdom Metazoa; phylum Arthropoda; class Insecta; order Trichoptera; family Brachycentridae; genus Brachycentrus; species Brachycentrus maculatus. Next base: position 799,836 of record NW_028280778.1, read on the forward strand.
TCTTCCTCTTTCCACGCACATATACACATATCGTTAACTCCTTTCAAGAACGTCATAAATCAAAAAACTTGATTTTTCAGGAGAACGTTTTTAAAGTTTAAAAATATAATACAATGTATTAAAAATAAATATCAAGCCACTTATTGAACTTTTTACTATCAACAGATTATTTTAGGTAAAACCTGAAGGTTTTATCTCAATTTGAAAAATATTTAGTACATTTATAAAATTAATTAAACAATACCTTTTCTTCAAAATGCAAAAAAAAACACTTTCTGCCCCGTAGCGGGTAAATATTAAGTTAAAAATATGCCGCTTTGCTGGGATATAGTACATTTTCTGGGCATTCCGAAAACATGCACAACTGAAAATTGACGATTTTTTATTTATGACGTTCTTGAAAGGAGTGAGCGATATAGGTAACTATGTTAGTTATAGTTTTTCGCCTTGGATATGTCACGGATCACTCTTTATATCTATATCATTTAGACAATTAGTTTTCAGGTTATCATAATAATAAATTATTTATTGGTTTGGCGTTTAATTTGTAGAACTCCATTTTAATTAATATGTTAGATGTTAAATCAAACACTGATTTTTTGAGTCTACTAAATTATATTTTATTTTTAATTAAAATTTTAGTTAGTAAATACCACTATTTAATTTTTACATAGTATTTACTAAATTAGTAAATACTTAATTTACTTCGTAATTTTTTAATAGTAAAAAGTGGTATTAACTAAGTAATTTTTTTAATTAAAATTTGATAGGTTTTACCACAAAGTGACTGCCGAATCAATAAATGAAATTGTATTTTATAGTTAAAAAAACACATAAAAATCAACATTTGTGACAATTGTTTCGCCCAGTTATGGCATTTTCAAACGAATGTGATTATTACATAGACTGACGGTCCTTAAAAAGCTATACAATTCTAGATACTTAGGTTATGGTTTTAACGTGTGCAGTAATAATTTACGGGAGACAACAATAGCTAATGGGGCATGTAGGCACGTATATTTATATTCATTTTCAGGGAAAGGAAGAATTCATCTCAACATAGATGAAGAAGTATATGGAAGTTTGGGCATTTTATTTAGTTTGGGCATTAGTAGGTATAGGCTATAAAACATATTAAGTTAGAGCCTAAGTAAGGCCATGATATGCGGTATTGTACAAGCCGTGACTGGATTTTATAGTCACTTGGAATTTAGGTAAATTAAACTCACATCAGTGTTTGAAAATAAGAGCAATGCAGGCATGTTTGAGAATAGGCGAGATGTGGTCTTAAATAACAACAAGGCACGCGACAAATTTCCCCATGGTTGGATTTTCTGATACATTTATTTAAAGAGAACAATCAGTACGCAATGGAACAGGTCTAATGGTAATGATGTAACTCCAATGAAGGTTTGAACAGGTCTATTGATAATGCTGTAACTCCAATTTAGGTTATTTGTGACTTACAAGTAAAATTTAAATCTGCTCTGTTTACGTGATGTTATTCGAAATCTCAGAAGAGCGTCAAAGATATTTCGTGGAAATTTACCCTCGAGGCAACTTAGTCACGCGTATTTAACACGTGCTATATTAGTATTGCATAATGTAACATTGTGGGATAAGCTTTCATCATTTCCTCTTAATATACCGTGTTTTGAATTCTACCAACGATGAGTAGATAATCTTAAGACGTTAAATAGTTAAAAATATTATTTAACAGTTGGAAATATCATTGAATTCTATAGTTGAAAACTGTATTTCAAAGACGTTACGAATAATACTCGTATAATTTTTACAAGAGAGAGAAATATATCTCTCCTCCAAGGAAAACGAGGAAAAGTTTTTTTTAAGGAGTCTTAATTTGATATGAAAGAAATAAGCTTAATTAATAGTGTCGGGTCGTGTCCCGTGGTTAGTGTCGCGGACTCTTAAGTTAAGAGTTTCTCGGTTCGAACCCACTCTACCACAATTTGATACCTATTTTTAATAATAAGCCGCTTAGGCTCACATACATAGTATGAATTAATTTTTAAATCAAACACAGATTTTTTGAGGCTACTAACTTGTATTTTATTAAAAACACATCAAAATTAATATTCTGACAATATTTCGCCAAAAATACAACTTAGTAGATTTAAAAAATCTGTGATTGATTTAAAAATTAATTCATAAATTAAAATGGAGTTCTACAAATTAAACGCCAAATCAATAAATAAATAGTATGTAATTTAAATATTTGTGTAAATAATAAAAACACAAATATTTCTCTATAAAAAAAATACTTCGCCAATCCCTCAACTGATGGCGTAACAATCGGACATAATATATTATACTTCACGAATGTATCAAAAAATATACCCGGTATGCGGAAGGATCCAAGACCATTGCATATATACGGGTTTCAAGAATTAATGCAATATGGATGTTCAATAATGGGTAGAATGGTGAACGTTACACAAGTGTATAAGGTGATCGCATAAGCCAGTCAAATACCAGTTCGTAAGCCCTGGGATGCTGAGAACTCCATCTTCTTTATCAAGTTGATTCACCTATAAATTGGCATCTCATCCGTAGTTTGAATAATCCAGTGTCCGATAAAATAAATAATATTAATATTGAGGAAAAGTTTGTTTAGTAAAGTATGTACGTTATTCTTAAATTGTTTTTATTTCACTTAGTAATAGCAGTGTTCTTTAAACCATATTGTCCCAGAGAATTTCTAATAATTACGAAAATAATTTAAATGCTTACAAATGCATTGGTATCTGGGATTTTAGTACTGTTCGGTAATAGGCTCGTGAAGTCCAAACCTGTCTGCTTTTTTTCTTTGTTGCTATCATAAAATACTGTTGGGACACATACGACCCACTCACCAATACTATTGGGACAATATGTCCCAATTATTATTATGCAATATTCAATAAATAATATTATCATTTATTTAAAAATTGTTTTTACCGTCAAACTAAATTAGCAATAAATATTTTATTATTAAAATAAATAAATCGTTTTGAAAAGGTTAAATCTAAATAGATATAACCACAAAATACCAATATTTATTTATATGCATATGACATTGTGATTTGTGACGTTTACAATTGTGCATACACAATTTTCGGCGTCATTCGTCATGCTATGGCGATGAACCAGAGACTCACCGGACATTGTTGCATCTGTCATCGGCCATTTGATGCGTGCGTCTGGTGCCAATCGTGTCTTAACAACCTCGTCTTCTTGTCTCGGCTATGTGTGGACTCATTGCGGATATAGAATCGTAGAATGTCCGTAACAATGTGTTACATAGTTGTTACAGAATACAGCAATGAAAAATCATTCAAAAATAGTACGTAAAAATACATCATCTTGATGTAATGGTATCCTTTGTTTCTACATAAAATTATTTGTAAAGAATCTTAATTTTCCTCATGGCAAAACTGTCATTAGTTTGTTGGTAAATGTTCTGAATTAATATTTGAATCAATAATATACTGCAGTAAATCGATTTTTAATAATACAAAATTTCGTATAATATGTTTAAAATCAGTCGATCGATTGCGAAACTGGTGTCGCGGGTTCGATTCCCGCCAGTTGCAAAATAAATTCAAGAAAGATATTTTTTCAATTGGTCTGGGTGTTTGCGATGTACTTTTCACATTTACCTTCCATATCCTTACTATACAACCTGCACACAAGCCTCTAAAAGTATAGGCTTTGCGGGTTATTATTATATAAAATACAATAATATAACGTCCGATTCGTTTTGTAAAACGTTGAAGTTGAAAAGTCCAATTTGATTTTGTAAGGCTTCCAATTTGGTTCGTTAAATGTCCAAATTCGAAGTGAAAAACTTAAGTATATAGAAAATACTGAAGCGAGAATAGGAATGTATCAAAAATGAAATTATGTCATGATTTCCGCAAACGACATGTTCTAGAAGCAGTATTTGGAACGCGACAAAAGACACCGTGAGAATCACATTTATCGCAATATAAATCAAATGATACAAGTCTCCGTGGGCAGATCATCGCGCCGTGTAAAAGGTTCAAATACCTAGAGCCAAAGAATGCCGAAAACTCTACCTCTACACAGTCACACAGTCACAGCACACACGCTACACACGTTACCCGACGAAAGTGGGCCATGAAAATTTAACGCCGCCGTAATAAACGCGACATCTTTATTATTTCACCGAATCTGCCAAGCTTGTTCGGCTTGGTAACTAAACACTTCATCTGCGGAATGATTAGTTAATGATACGCCATTCCAGACACAACTAAGTGATCGAAAAGCACGGGTGTGATCAACAAAAACACGAAAACTAGCGATTGCCCTTTAAATAAAGTCACATTATTTTTTGACATCTCATCAAAGATGAAGAAGAATATGGTAAGTAAGGGCATTTACGGGGCTAACGACCGTCATAGGCTAATTTAAGTGATCACTTTACACGCGTGTAACATTCACTAAATTCTACCCATTATTGACAACCACAATACTCAAATTCTTAAAAATTCTCTTTTATTTTTTTTAAACCATTTTTGAAATTTTGCTCTTGAATCACTAGAACTTCACTAAAGACATCTATTGGTGAGATTTATTAGAGATAATCCAGATTTGTGAACAAGTATTTGGACACACTCAAAATGTTGAAAATGAAGTCCCCATCTAAATGAGATATGCACGTAAAACAACAAAAATTTGGGTCAGAATCCAATTTGAAGTAAAAAAAACCTATACCAGCACAGAAGTGTGATCATCTCTGATTTATTTATGTATCCAAATACCACATGCATGTAATGTGTTTACCGTTCATACAATAATAATAGTACGGATTATAAGCAGTAGCGTGTTTATTCGTACGTGTCGCATTTAACCTTTTCATGGCCGCAAATAAATTACGCCGCAGTGCTCAACAGGCCAAGTATTTTTTTGAAAAAAAAAAGTTGTCTAAAGATTTTTTTTTTGTTGTTTTTATTGAATTATAATTTACTTACCAAATATTATATTCCGCATCGATTGTTAGAGTTTTATTCTTGAAGTTAAACCAGTTTCAAATTTTCAGGGTTGTCACACTAAGTCGCACACGCAAGTTTTTATTAAATTTAATATTAACACACAACTATTATTTATCAATGGAATATTTTAAAATAATAAGAAAAACACAAAAAAATTGAGCAAAATAAAAACCCCTGGCGTTCAAAACAATCGATTAAAATAATCAATATTTCAAGTGGTTTGAGTGGTAGCCCTAATGACATCTGTCAACTGTCAGCTGAAAGTGATACCGATAAATCACTTAAAAGTATTTAAAAACTTTATAAAATATTTTGTGACAACTTCAACTGATGGCAATGTATGTTCCGTTTTTGACAGATTGTCAATATGAGTTAAAACTGCGGAGTAATACGTCATCAAAAGTACTGACGAGATATCTCGTCTCTGGCCATACGGGCACTCCGCCATTTGCCGAGATATCTCGTCTCTGGCAACCATCGGGTTAAAAAAAGCACGTGCTAGTGACATATACTTGATACTTCTGGAAATATTTCAAGAGCAGTATTGCTGGCAGGAGATTTATTACTTTGGCGACTGTCCATTGCCACTGGGGTTATTATCAATATTGTATTATACATATAGAGATTCAGATGTAAGCACCGAATAAACGGAAGTCAATGTCAACTGCGAGTATTTGCTGATGACAGCAAAATATCCTCTCATTTCCGCCATATCGAATAACTTGAGTGAATAAATTCTACGGTTATTTTTGGTTTGATGATACACGTTCGTGAAAATATTTTGACTCGTGTCGAAATAACATTCACGGATGAGTGGATCGATCTGAATACCACATAAATATTTCGCTTGTTTTATATATAGATAAAATAAATCGTAGTCGTACAGGAGAAAATGACCAACTAACAAAACTTAAAATGTTCAGGAGGGCCATTTAAGTCACTTTTGCTTGGCAAAAAAATAAACGTCAATGCAGTAAGTCATTTTTAACAAGTCAATATAATATACTTCCAAGTTTAAAATCCTTTGGGATTTTTTTCAGGGCGATATTAAGCTAGTAAGGTATCAAACAGTCAATGATCACGTTTTTGAAAAAAAATGCACTTGGTCAATTTCTCCTGTATAACTACGAAATTTAACATGATGATAATAAATAGTGCATTAGATAAAATAGTTTCCTTTTTTCTATTAATTGAAATTATTAATCACTCATGCCGTACACTAAGTATCATTAAAATAGGGCATTTACTTAAATCTTGGCAATAATTTTTCACTTAATTGAAAAATATGATAAAATACAGTAAAATTGAAATATAGAAAAACTGCAAATGAACGCTTATGTTGTGTGCAGCTATGAATGTGGGTTTTAATTATTTAATACAAAAGGTTAATTTTAAAACTACCTTTTTAATTTAAGTTTTACTTAGTAAATATCATTTTTTCTTTAAAAATATTGTGACACGTGTTTCGATGCATTCCGCATCATACATATATCATGTTTGTAAATGATATATGATATGAAATAGCGGTGGTTACTTAGTAAAACCGTATCAATAATAGATAGATTTCTCCATAAAGTGCATGCCGAATCAATTAATGAAATTAAAAACTACGGTTGATAAGCGTTTTTAATATTATTATTTATTTTAATTTATTTATTAGATCGCTATATATGTCATGCAATCTCGAACTGAAAAAAGATATTTTTCAATCGTGTATGTCCCATTTTTATCATTTCTTGACAGTAAAACATGTTTACTGCAACTCATTTGCTAAACTGCAAAAAGCTGTAACGTATTTATTTATTCGGTCACTAAGTATATATGGTTTGTCATAAATTCTTGAATAATAAAGAAATATATAATTTTTTTAAAAATTATTTCATCAATTGTGTCTTGTCTCATTTTCATAACTTCATGACAATACACGTTTACCGTAACGCATTTGCCAGACCGCAAAAAGTTGTAACGGATAATACCGGCACAGACCACCAGACTGTCACCGCGAGCTTTCTCTGGCTAATTTCCGTTTGAGTTCGACGCCTGGATTCAACCACCGTACGATCATTTACATATCGCTCACTCCTTTCAAGAACGTCATAAATCAAAAATCGTCAATTTTCAGTTGGGCATGTTTTTGAAATGCCCAGAAAATGTACTATATCCCAGCAAAAGTGGCATATTTTGAACTCAATATTTACCCGCTACAGGGCAGAAAGTGTTGTTTTTGCATTTTGAAGAAAAGGTATTGTTTAATAATTTTTTTAAACATACTAAATATGGAGAAATGGAGATATATTTCAAATGGAGAAAAAACCTTCAGGTTTTACCTAAAAAGATCTGTTGCACAGTAAAAAGTTCAATAAGTGGCTTGATATTTATTTTTAATGCATTGTATTATATTTTTAAACTTTTAAAACGCTCTCCTGAAAAATCAAGTTTTTTGATTTATGACGTTCTTGAAAGGGCGATATGTCATTCAGAATACATTATTTGTCATAAATGACGATTAGTTTTAGAATTTCTTAATTTCAGTGACTTGTCAACAGAGCACGCACGCTTTGGCGTATTATTCTCGCTGTCGTTCGGTCAGATCATGCTTCGTTCATTTTTCTTGATTTTTTCATCTTGACGCAGATGAGTAAATATTGGTCGCAACTTGAGAAGGATTCGCTTCCATTATTGTCGTTATTTTTTCGTTATTACCTTTTAACCTATTAATCTCCCCAAGTGTCATTCATAAGGTCGAAATCCCTGTCTTTTTCAACTGCCATTATTTTTTCGTTATTACCTTTTAACCTATTAATCTCCAAGTGTCTAGGGGATTCATTCCTAAGGTCGAAATCCCTGTCTTTTTCAACTGCCGTTATTTTTTCGTTATTACCTTTTGACCTATTAAGCTCCAAGTGTCTAGGGAATTCATTCATAAGGTCGAAATCCCTGTCCTTTTCAACTGCCGTTATTTTTTCGTTATTATTTTTTAACCTATTAAGCTCCAAGTGTCTAGGGGATTTATTCATAAGGTCGAAATCCCTGTCTTTTTCAACTGCCGTTATTTTTTCGTTACAACCTTTTAACCTATTAAGCTCCAAGTGTCTAGGGGATTCATTCATAAGGTCGAAATCCCTGTCTTTTTCAACTGCCGTTATTTTTTCGTTACTACCTTTTAACCTATTAAGCTCCAAGTGTCTAGGGGATTCATTCATAAGGTCGAAATCCCTGTCTTTTTCAACTGCCGTTATTTTTTCGTTATTACCTTTTAACCTATTAAGCTCCAAGTGTCTAGGAGATTCATTCATAAGGTCGAAATCCCTGTCTTTTTCAATTGCCGTTATTTTTTCGTTACTACCTTCTCACTATTTAGCTCTAAATATCCGGGGGACCTTACAATACCTAACAATTCCAACAGCACTTTAAATATTTGGGAACCAAATACTTCAATATCCTTCCTACAGATATAAAAAAGACATTAAAATGCTAAACATTAAATAAATGCCTTATATACATGTTAATTTAAAACAAAACACATTAAAAAAATCATATCAAATACAAAATTTATCGCTCACAAACATAAACAATAAATAATAAGTGTAAGACCCTCTCCAAGCACAAGAGTTTAGTCTCTTTGTTGGAGAGAACTGCGTATTTAATTTTAAGTAGAAATGTCTAGAAAATCAATTAAACTATAAAAAAAAACAATTAAATTAATCAATGAAATATATGAATATAATATAAAAAAAATCTAATGTAACATGTTCGATGAATAACCACCGGCACGTGTAAACAGTTTCAACTAATGCATTAGTATTGTGTATTTTGTGCCGATGTAGAGTTTTAGATTAGTATTAGTTTTACATAATTGATGTAAAGTTTTTCTCGCACAAAGGTCACGTGTATGATCACACCCTGCCGCCGCGCCGCGGACCGCCGCCCACGCGATAGGGATGGCCGGTCGCCAAGTATAACGATGTCGGGAACTCGAACGGTTCTCGAGGCTAAGCGTCTTCAATTAGACACCCCCTGATGCATGCTAGAATTACTCATACGGTCACCAGACTCTGTGATTACTGTTATTCTAAGCTGCGTAGGCGGCATCGTCATCAGCCAAGGAAATTCAGAATGTGCATAGGTTCAAATTCAAACTGCAAAAGCAACGTAATCACTGGTTTATCCAAAATGTTGAGCTTGGCTTGCTTTGCAATACGTTTTTCTATTATTCATCTATTAAATGTTAATTAAATTTATCAATCAATTAAATGTTGGTATAAGGTTGTCTTCGTTTGCTTCAAATTTAATTTTAATCCGAATTAAAATTTAAAAAAAATACGAAAAAATGGCAAAAAAAAAACTTAAATGCTTTTGTTTGATGAACGCATGAGTAAACTACACCTACCTCGGTACGCATATCCTTTCAACAACGTCATATATAAAAAAAAAAACTTGATTTTCAGGAGATCGTTTTTAAAGTTTACGAATATAGATTTATATTATCCACTGACACTTCGTGATGGAATTGCATTTTTAATTTATTATTAGATTAAAACCAATATTTTTAGCTTTTCCACTTTTTTATTTGACCAGCGACCGGGTTTCGTCGTTACCGACATCATCAGACTGGTCCAGTCTGATGATGTCGGTAACGACGAAACCCGGTCGCTGGTCAAATAAAAAAGTGGAAAAGCTAAAAATATTGGTTTTAATCTAACAATAAATTTTACGAATATAATTAAATGTATTAAAAATAAATATCAAGCCACTTATTGAACTTTTTACTGTACAACAGATCTTTTTAGGGAAAACCTGAATGTTTTTTCTCCTTTTGAAAAATATTTAGTTTATTTAAAAAAATAATTAAACAATACCTTTTCTTCAAAATGCGAAAACAAAACTTTCTGCCCTATAGCGGGTAAATATTAAGTTAAAAATATGCCGCTTTCGCTGGGATATAATACATTTTCTGGGCATTCCAAAAACATGCACAACTGAAAATTGACGATTTTTGATATATGACGTTGTTGAAAGGAGTGAGCGATATGTAAACGTATCAAACTGGATACATTTTTATAAATTTTGAATTTGGAGAAAAAACCTGGCAAATAAACGATGTGAGATTCTTTTGAGTTTCCTAATTTCATAATGGTGTAAGAAAACTTTCGTAATGTGAATAAGTTTTACGCATATTTTTGTTCCCGTTTTTAAAACCACCGCGGGCATGCATAACCCTTGTTTCATCGCAATCGGTCGAATAGTATAGGAGTCTATATAGAACAACAAAATAAACATACATATATTCATTTTTATATATGTGTCGCCTACTTTAAAAATCCGCTGGATCCAATTTTATAAGATTTTAAAATAAATACTCTATCGGAATGCCAATTGTGGGTTTTATTATTTAAAATATTCATATACTGGAAAACCCTGCTAAAAATACTTAAAAACAGCGTTGCATTTCAAATTTCGCTATATTCATGAAACTTGCCTTCTGACCCATATCGGCCAATCAAAGAACGGGGATAGGTCAAAAATTAAGATGACGTCATTATCGGTTTGTGTCTCGTGTTTTTTTTTTTTAATACTGAAAAAAATTCCAAAAAAATGGGAAAATTCTGTATTTCATAATATTTTATGTAAAGATAGACAAATCTTTGAAACATAAATGTTACCCGGGTGAATTTTGCATTTTTTGGAAAATCGACTTCATGGATCTGGCGGATTTCGAAAGTAGGCGACACACATATATATATAGAAGATGAGCAAAATCACCACAACACCGGAGACCCGTCTGAACTAGGCCTAAGTTGTTTGCGACCAGAATCCGACTGCGGAATGATATAGACTCGTAGGTCGGAAAAACTTCTTTTGTACGGTCGATCGTAAAAGCCCGTACGAGATTGCAAATAATATGTCTCAATCGCTTGTTTAACCAGCCGATAAATTCACAGGATACGCGTACATTGTATGCGTAATAATATACTTTTAAAAACCATATAAACGCCGGGAATTTTATTGATACGCACAGCGTTTTTTTTATTACTACGTAAGAAATAATTACTTTAACGTAACGCATTCTTTGCTAAATGGAAGACAGTGGAATTAAAGACATTACTTTAACGAGTTCTTTGGGAATTTTTATAATTATCTTGTAATGAATTTATAAACAAATGTAAATTATTGTTTATTTTTTCGTTAATGACATTGCAAACGATGCAACAGCAAAGGTACAAAAAATATATATGTAATATTAAGTTATATGAATTAAAATGTAATGATAGTTTGTTCAAAATCGTAAAAAGTTATTGATAACTTTAAAATATTGATGATGAAATTTTAAAATAGCTACAGGTATTATTACCAGTAACAGGTAAAAACATGTTTTTTTTTAAATAAAAAAAAACCTTATTTTACCGCAATGGCGATGCCATCTGTTGAACGTTACAGAAACACACAATACTAAGCATTGCTCATGACGGACAGCGTGTTTCTTGACTGCTGCTAAAATAGTGTATATCCACAGGGATCGTAAAATTACACATATTAGAATTGTGTGCTTTATCTTTTCTTTCTTTTCCATTTAACCAGACTAAGCCACAGTAAAACGTGGCAGGGTACGTTTAGTAATAAAATGAAAATATGGATTTTGCTGTGTTGAGATTATGTCGATGATTCTTTATTTTTTCTTTATTTTAAATTCTTTTGCATTACATGACATTAATTCAAATACAAAAAATATGAATAAAATATAAATATGAATACAAAAAAAAGATCCCACAAAGGCATGGCCTGTGTGTGGGTATACAATATAATTTAGGTCATAGTAAAGGGTATAAGGGTATAGGTATTATAAGTAGAACTAGAATAATATTGTTATATAAAATACAAGAAATACTTGTTTCATTCTGAACATATGGTGAACCAGGCAATCGCCATGGATCTTCCTCAAAAGACATCTAGAGGAAGACCAACAAATTTATCATGAGACGGAAAGAACATGATTCGAAGGCTTGACCTAGGTGATGTTGTCCATGATAGAAGGTCCTACAACCTGAGGACGAGGAGAGCTGACCCCAAAAGTCTACAAAGACGATAAGTTAGGATGGAGCCAGGAAGCAGACGATTGTGTCGATGTGTTCCGAGTACTTTGTATTATCTTGAATGCACAAGAGTAGGTACTCGATATGTATTTCGTCCGTATGCAACACTCTAATTTCTGAATGGTCCACAGAGTTATTCTGGTCAAGTGAATGCAGTGCTTTCTTGATTTTGGATTGTATTGGAAGTGCGATGAATGGGAGCGCTGCTGGGTTCAATGACTTGAGATAGTAACAAAAGTAATGACATATATATTCAATATTGTATAATAAAATAACAACTACTTATGTATTTTTTTCCATATTAATTTTATTTGACTAGCAACCGGGTTTCGTCGTAACCGACATCAACAGTATGATGATGTCGGTTACGACGAAATCCGGTTGATGGTCAAATAAAATCATGTGGGTAAAATTACATAGTTGTTATTTTACTCTATAAAATGCAGTTCCACCTTGAAATGTCAGTACAAAACTTAAAACATAAATATTTTGTTCCTTATTGCATATTAGCATTATTCAATGAAATTATAATAAAAATATCAAAAATATCCTTTTTAAATTTTTTCAGTTGGTACCTCATATAATGTAGGTTTTTATACAAATTAAAACGCATGTATGTATAGTTTCAATCAACCAATTAATTTGTTATATATTTCATCTTACACAATAATTACAAATTATGTGCCCTTACTGAGATTTCCCGTGCCGAGGGCATATATTATTATTATTAATGATAACAGTATGATTATTTTATAACTCTTAATTATATTAAATATAATATATTTTGTACATCACGTAGCTATGCAGGGGTAGGCAAAGAGAATAGAACGTCACATCACTCCACATTTGCAAACAATCTTCGTCTTTTCCACATTCATGGATCTCCTCATACATACTCACCGATTATTCCGGCTCCTAACCTGGCCGCTTTGAAGTGTTTGAAATACTTGATCGGGCCAAGTTTTCACGGTCTTTCTCTGCTGCCGTTTTCAACTACATTCGCCTCATTAATTTGTTTTACCGTTCAATCTTCACTCACTCGTTTTACATGTCCAAACCATGTGAACACATCTTTCTTTATTTTGTCGAAAATCTTTATCTTTCCTTCCTTATTTATTTTCTTTATTTCCTTCCTTATTCCTTCCTTATTTCACCATTTGAATATCTATCATACATTGTTTTGCCCAACATTCGTTTAAAATATCGCATTCAGTCTACTTTCATCCTTGTATTGCTAATTCCATGCTTTAAAAATTGGAACCAGGACTACATTGTGTATTGCCTGTTCACTTTTCAACGGTGGGTTTTCATTTATTTCTTCATTCTTCAAACCCTTATCCGCACCCCAATGCTGCATAGGGCACTGCATCATATAAACGCAGTATCATCTTGATCCTTAACACATGAAGGAAAGGCGATCAGCTCTCAGCTTCAGGTAACAGTCCAAGGTAATATTGAATACATATAAAAGTGAAAATTCAGTTCTATTAATTTGACCTTCCCCTCCCCTGGGAATCGAACCCGGGATCTCCAGAACGGTATTCGAGCGTGCCGACCATTACACTACAGAGGTGGACAAGATTTTAGATTTGATTTTCATTTATTTAGTTATTATATAACCAATTTACGTGTCGCGGATTTGTTGTTGTTAAAATAGGCGTGATCTACGTATGAATGGCTACCATTTCTCTTGATAGTTATTGTTTTGGTGACGTCCTAAGAGCTTTGCGCTCAAACACGCAAACGTAACGTGTCCATCTGCCGTGGATAAATCAACACGTGTGCTGCTCTAGTCTCGGGGGAGTATTCTAGAAAATTCGCGAAAATAGCTGTCGCCAATTCTATCGGCGCGTGGCGAAATGTGAACGAAAGCCAGTGGAAAATTATACAGGGCGGCGCAAAATTCATCACCCTATCGGAAGATGTTATAATTTTGTCAAATGGCTTCGTACTTTAATCGTATTTGACAATTGTGAACTAGACAGCTGCAGTATACAAACAGATTGATAAAACGGGTAGAAATGTATATCAACACTGGCGGCAGCTACTTGACTGGTATCATTTTTTCCTCTTAACAGAAAAAAAATGTAGAGGTCCTAATAAAGATTTCTAGTACCCAAAATTATTTTTTTGTTTAGTAAAAAATATTCAAAAACAAAATTTGATGATTGATTTTCCACCATCCTGAATCTGTTTGTATACTGCAGCTGTCTAGTTTATAAATTTCAAATATGATTGACGTACGATGCTGTTTGCAAAAATTATAACATCATCCGATAGGGTGATTGATTTCGCGCCACCTTGTAGTTTTTACAGTGTAGTTATGGGGTGGCAACTGTATATTTTCATGGTATTTTTATCTAACTAAACTTGAAAAAAAATCCATTATTCAATTCACGGCCGGGGAAGCTGTCATATTTATTATTATTCGCTGTAATGCATTTTATGACATAAATCAACTGTGAGTTTCACACATAGTATAACACTCCTACTCGCGAGTTTATTTAAGGCCCACTGTTCGTTAAATCTCATAACTTAATTTTCTCTAAATCCAAGTAACATTTTACGGAACTGATTTTTTCGGTTTTGAAAAGAAAAGAGTTTAAATGTGAGGAGTTAAAAACAATTAAAAGAATATTTTTTCTAAACTTGTGCATTCTAAAAAACAAAAACAAAAATCCAATAAAAATTCTTTAAAAAAAAAATCTTTTACCTCTACAGTGGTCGGCTGGTGATAAAACCTGAATGTTTTTTTCTCCATTTGAAAAATATTTAGTACATTTAAAAAAATAATTAAACAATACCTTCTCTTCAAAATGCAAAAAAATACACTTTCTGCTTTGTAGCGGGTAAATATTAAGTTAAAAATATGCCGCTTTTGCTGGGATATGCTTAGTACATTTTCTAGGCATTCCGAAAACATGCAAAACTGAAAATTGTCGATTTTTGAAATATGACGTTGTTGAAAGGAGTGATCGATATATGCTTTTCAAGTGTCTTGTGCACTATAAAGATAGATAATAATAAAATAATCACGAGGAAATCTAACTTTCAGATATATTTATGGTTTTTTGAATAATTTAAAAAATTTTCTTCGGTATTAAGGTAAAAAAAAAACCCAGATACTACCTTACGATCTCACCTTGAAGACTCGACGAGTCTCGTTCTAAATAAGTTGTACGAATACGTACTATTGATTTTCTGTAGAAAGCACCAATTTCAAGGTCTCGGAGTACTCTTATCATATCATTTTTTATGCTTAAACAATTTAATAAATATAGAAAAAAGAAAAAGAAAAACACTTCTTTCTTGTTTTTTTTTTTTTATTTCTCAACGTTAATGCAAAAATATTACTATATACCTATTTGAAAACTGGTCGCTTTATGGTTGTCAATTGCCATGGTAATTTATTAAAAGTTAAACTTATACCCATGAATCTGGAGCGCTGGACTGATCACCTTGCCTTTATGTTGTATAATTAATGATCAATATAACACCGCGTCCATCTGATGTAGTGCTCTATGAACCATTTGGGTGCGGGGGACAAAATGAAAAAAGAATAATAAATAATGCAAGTAATTCCTTTACAACTTTCGCCAGAATAAACCTTAAAAAAAATATTTTTGAATACTTTTCCAATATCGTTTTTGATTTTTTTCAAGTCGCTCACTCCTTTCAATTACGTCATATATAAAAAAAAACTTGATTTTTCAGGAGATCGTTTTTAAAGTTTAAAAATATAATGAAATGTATTAAAAATAAATATCAAGCCACGTTAACTTTTTACTATGCTACAGATCTTTATAGGTAAGACCTGAATGTTTTTTCTCCATTTGAAAAATATTGAGATTATTAAAAAAAAAATTAAACAATACCTTTTGTTCAAAATGCAAAAACAACACTTTCTGCACTTTCACTTTTTTATAGCGGGTAAATATTTAGTTAAAAATATGCCGCTTTTGCTGGGATATAGTACATTTTCTGGGCATTTCGAAAACATGCACAACTGAAAATTGACGATTTTTAATAAATTACGTTGTTGAAAGGAGTAAGCGATGTGTCGTGTATAAAAGACGAAAATAATTTCCTTACCTTTTCTTATCTCAAACATTGTGTAAAAAAAATCTTTTTAGATGAAAGCATTAATTCTCTTTGTCAATATTTTTTCTCTCGATTGGCATCAATCAATCTGTTCCGAGGCAGATTTGCCGTGCAAAATTACTCTGCGAAATGAAATAATAGTTCTCGGTATTATTGGATGACGTGACTCGTATCACGTGTATTGGGGAAAATTCCGGCGTTATTATTTATGGAGAGTGATGGCAAGTGCCGTTGCATGTTTTTTATGCATTATCTTCCTGTCTTGTCTTGTAATTACCTTAATTTCGCATTATAAATTTCGAGTCGGTCAAATAGCGGATTTATTTGTGCAAAAAGTGACTGACATTTTTTTAAAATTATTTATTGTTTTATGCTAATGTTTATACTGCTAGCTATACGGTTGTCCAAACTCAAGACACAGTAAGGAACATTTTTTGTAGTACGTTTTTTTGAAATTTTTGTAGATTCTACTTAGTCCAAAAATGCAAAAAAACGTAATCCAAAAAAATGTTCCTTACTGTGTATAAGTTTGGACAGCCGTATACTCTGTAGTGCAATGGTTGGCGTGTATAGCTACCGTGCTGTAGGTCCCGGGTTCGATTCCCAGGGGAGGTAAAGATAAATATTAGTGAGTTACTCTTTTATATTTATTTAATATTACCCTGGTCTGGTCCCGTTACAAGGCAAGGCAAGGCAAGGTGACCTTGCCTTCATATAAGTAAGGATCAAGATAACATTGCGTCAGTACGATGCAGTGTCCTATGCACCATTGGGTGCGGATAGCGGTTAGAAGAAGAAGCTTTATACACGCAGCTGTGGCACACATTTATAATACGCGTAATTTCAGTTATTGTGAAATAAAAAATAAAAAAAAACAAGTGTAGAATTATCCGGACGTAGGTGATATGAAAAAAAAGCTTTTTCTCAAATTTGTGTCTATCTGAAAGGGGGGACAATTCAATTTTGTGATTTTTTCAAAAAAAAACCCACGGTTAGTAAATTTTGATAGTATTAAGAAGGTCTGTATAATATTTTAAGTAAATCGGTGCATTAGAACTTGATCATGTCAACCGTATCGAAAAAAGTAGTTTAGAGCTATACGTGACACGTGGCTTAGTTGGCGCATCACAAAAATAACTTTATACAAATTTCCAAAAATCCTTTTAGAGGCATATTCTCAATGTTCAAAACTTTAAAAATATGAAGAAGAAAAAAAACAATTTTTTCAACTTTCTATACTGGATTACCCCTTTGAGCAATCGCTGTCCAGTACAATTTAAAGCGAATTCCTTCTGGACACTTACCGCAAAATAATTAATCTAATCATTGCATTGTATTCATACGACCGTAAATGTTTTTAACAATATACATGTTTATGAATAGTATTTTTTTGTTGAATTATAGAAAGCTATAAAGACACTTTCATGATAGTTAAATAGTTGTGGGTACGTAAAAGTTGTTTATCCTATGTTCAGTATATCAAAATGTAAAGCTTTTTATTAAAAACAGACAACCCGCCTTATTCATAGAGTTTATAAAGGCAGACCACAAAATACGCAAACATTGTGATGGAATAAAGTAAACATACTGGAGAGGTTAATCCTTTATAATCACATAAATTTCGAGAACACATCTTCTCGTTTGTGTATTTAGTTCAAAATGTAGCTTTACCCAGCTCGGCTGTCCAAACTTAAAACACAGTAAGGGACTTTTTTTGTAGTACGTTTTTTTGCATTTTTGGACTAAGTAGAATCTACTCAGTCCAAAAATGCAAAAAAAAAACGTACTACAAAAAAATGTCCCTTACTGTGTTTTGAGTTTGGACAGCCGAACTACGCGTTGCCATAGCTCAGTTTGGTTAAAGGGAAAAGATAGAAAATAGAAAGCACACATTTCTAATGTGTATAATTTCACATTGTTTGCTAAGAAATGAAAATATTAACAATCTATATAAGAACGTCCGCCTCTGTAGTGTAATGGTCAGCACGCTCGGCTACCGTTCTGGAGGTCCCGGGTTCGATTCCCAGGGGGGTCAAATAAATATAAGTGATTTTTTCACTGCAATATTTATTCAATATTACCCTGGACTGGTACCTGAAGCGGAGGGCTGATCACCTTTCCTTCGTGTGTAAACGATCAAGATAACACTGTGTTCATATGAAGCAGTGCCCTATGCACCATTGGGGTGCGGATAAGGGTTTTATTATTATTATATAAGAAGGTAGCAGTCGAAAACATTGAAAATGCCAAGTGACAGCAGATATCAAGAAGCTCGCTGTCCGCCATAACCAATTTAAAGTATTGCGTGTGTTGCTGGTACGTTCAACAGATGGTGCTGCCATTGTAGTAAAAAACTGTGTAAAATATGTATATACGTTGCATTTTTATTTATATATAGATATAAACATACGCGTATTCAATTGCAAAGTTGTGTCGAAATTTCTAAGCAATCGGTGAATACCTTTAAGAGATTTAATAATTTGAACAAAGAAACATGTGCATTTTAATTTTTTTTATCATTTTTCGTTCATTTTGTGCAATACCACTTAAAAGCCCTACTTCATAACTACCGGTTTCGCAATAACCATTCCACCGTCAGGTCATAAGTAGACGTGTGTAAAATTTTAACAATGCTTTTAAAATACAAAGTGTACCATTTTGTTATAAAAGAAAAACACTCGTTTTTGACCATTTGAGTTCATTTTATTATAACGACTAGTTTCGGAAGCTATGCTTCCATCTTCAAGTTTAAATATATTTATTTATTAATTTATTAAACGGCTAAGTTCATATTTAGACCTGTTTTAGACCTGAAGATGGAAGCATAGCTTCCGAAACTAGTCGTTATAATCAAATAAACTCAAGTGTTTTTCTTTTACAAATTCATTATGTCTTACCACAAAGTGAATTCCGAAACAATAAATAAAATACATTTTTGCTTATGTGAGGAAAATGTGTTTGTTCGCGGTTCGCGTTTATCGCCTCATTTCTGGATTGGCCATAATTATTTGCAGATGCAAATGGAAAGTGCGTCTTCCGCGGGCGATCTCGCTCGTCGCGGAGAGAGTTGCACGCGCTGTGAGATAATTGCATTAGAAAAGTGCACTGCCTACTTGCGCGGGTACACGGCTAGTAATGTACAGGACGCGAATACACCAAATGCAATACTCCCGGTGTGAGCGCATTCACTGCGAATTAAGAATAATTTAACTAAATATAGTGTGGACATATCGCTCACTCCTTTCAAAAACGTCATAAATCAAAATTCGTCAATTTTCAGTTTTGCGTGTTTTCGGAACGCCCAGAAAATGTACTATATCCCAGCAAAAGTGGCATATTTTTAACTTAATATTTACGCGTTACATGGTAGAAAGTGTTGTTTTTGCATTTTGAATAAAAGGTATTGTTTAATTATTTTTTTAAATATACTAAATATTTTTCAAATGGAGAAAAAACCTTCAGGTTTTACCTAAAAAGATCTGTTGCACAATTAAAAGCTCAATAAGTGGCATGATGTTTATTTTTAATACTTTGTATTATATTTTTAAACTTTAAAAACGTTTCCTGAAAAATCAAGTTTTTTGATTTATGACGTTCTTGAAAGGAGTGAGCGATGTATTAAATTTTGCACATTTCTGTACCCGTCTAACAATTTTTATAGCGTAACGATTTTTTTTTATTTTTATAATACGATTAATCTTTGATGCCTAATCCTCTTTTATAGATCTCAGAAAAACTCGAAGAATTTAAAGAATTAGTCCCGAAGCGATAAAAAAAAACATTTAGCAACAAATTTTATAATTAAATTTACTTTTTATTATTATTGTTTATTGATTTGGCATTGATTTTGTAGAATTATATGATAATTTCAATATAAAAAAAAAACACTGCTTTGACTTCACTTCTTTCAGTTTATAAATGTAAACACGGCTAATATCGAGAATTGCCAATGTCTCATAAACAGGTAAAATACAAACTGTTTACAAACAGCTACAGTTGTTTGTATAATTATATTATTGTATTTGAATGCGAATGTAGTGTAATGGTCAGCATGCTCGGCTACCGTACTGGAGGTCCCGGGTTCGATTCCCAGGGGGGGTTAAATAAATATAAGTGATTTTTCCACTCTTATATTTATTCAATATTACCCTGGACTGGTACCTGAAGCGGAGGGCTGATCACCTTTCCTTCTTGTGGTCATGATCAAGATAACACTTGCGTTTATAGATTTATATTATCCACTGACACTTCGTGATGGAATTGCATTTTTGATTTATTATTACATTAAAACCAATATTTTTAGCTTTTCCACTTTTTTATATGATGCACTTGCGTTTATATGATGCAGTGCCCTATGCACCATTGGGTGCAGATGAGGGTTTGAAGAAGATATGAATTCAATATTATTTATTTACCGGTAACTCGGTAGTTCAATTTATCGATAACCGGTAATGCGTGCCATAATTTCGAATGAATGTGTATATACTTAGATACATATTTATTTTTATACCGAGTACCATTTTCACAAAACGGAACGGTTTTTAATGGCGCTCAGGGACGAGAAGCGAAAGACCAGCTGTGTTCGTGTAAAAAAGAGTTGGCTCAATTTCAATTAAGTGTAACTTTTAATCAGCTCGCCACTGGCGACCTTCGCCTCGCGTGTAATCGCATTTCCCGCCTAAATAGTTGCCGAATAGCTGAAATGCTTCCGCACATTTTCGGGGTATTTATAGGCTTTACAAAGTACTTTGTTTCGTCGCGAAATAAATAAATCAGGAACCAATTAATTTGTATTGTCACGGGATTACAGCAATAATAAACAATACAGCAATTTATTGTGAGTTCCATCAAAGTGAACATGAGGGTAGGTACCCAAATAATTTTTAGCTGTATTTGCATATAGGTGGCAGTGGGCGCGCGGTTTTGTATTGTATACATACAATTATTATACTCGTATGTTATATAATAGTTGAAAGCTACCGAGTACCTATTCTAAAATGATATTTAGTACAGAATTCGTCTTAGTATGTATGTATTATATGTTCAAAGCATAAAGACAATCTTTTGTCCATATGTACGACACCTTATTATTTCATTGTAAACAAGCTTGAAAATTCATGAATATTGTTTTTTTGTAAATTTGTTAGAAAATTGTTATTTCATTGCGAATATCGGATATATATATTTTTTATAAATATATCGTTAAATTTATTATTTTCGCAATAAATCGATCAAATATGCATTTAATTAATAAATTATTTAGTTTTAATTTTTACCAGAAGATGAAAACATCTGTTAGTTTTCAAAACTAGTCGTATATATAAATAAAACTCATTAAGTGTTATATTCAAAACGTTAATTTAAAAAAAAATCAACATTGTCATTCCACAAAGTTAATGCCGACTCAATAAATAAACTTGAAATAATTGCTTTTAATGATCGCACACGCTGACAACATAAATGGATTTTTTTTTTACATTTTTTAAATTCTGATAAATTATTTTTCATTAATGCATTTGTAAAATATGATTTGCATAAAGTTCATAGGCCTCAGTTATAAAATAATCGGTTTTTTATTGTTAAGTTTGAAGTTCAAAATGTAACACAATAAATGAGTTTGAAATATGTTTGGCAGCCAGGAAAAGTATGAAGAAATTGGAAAATCCTTCTTATATTAACTCAGCTAGCAGAAACAATTATCCAAATCAAATTGTTAAAGAAAGCAAAATTTTCTTGTCATAAAAAAGGAACTTTTGATGCTAGCTTCCAATGAAAAATAAATCATAGAAGTTGGTAAATCAGATGTGATATATTTTTTTAACATGTAAGTACATCTGATAAGAAATGTGAGATAAAGTTGCACGTGATTTATTCCCTTTTTTTTCTTATCTGTGGAAAACAATGTAGAAAATTAAATATCTGAAAATGGCAGGTATTTTCTCTTCAATGCAATCTTGTATAATTTCACTCACTTCGAATTATTCATACAGACATTACAAAACATATCAGATTAACTTATTATCATTATCGCATTTTTGTCTCTTTTGTAAAACACTTTTCACACAAAATTTAATACTCATGTTACAATACACATACCTCATTCGGATTATCATATTAATATCCAGAAATTTTTAAAATGTAATCAGATATGTCATTGTAAGCAATGCAGAACTTATTTATTTTTAATTTTAAAATATGATGAAACTTTTTATATAATGATATTATAGATAAGACAAATTTGACATCAAATATGTTTTCATTTTATTTTTATATGCACTATTTAATATACATTTATTAGTTGCATCAATTCTAGGAGCTTACAAATATAACTAAATAAGAATTCTTGGAATCATATAAAAATATGAATTTATTTGAATAAATTTGTATGCAGTTTTTATTTTATATGTTTAGATTTAGGTCATTATTTAATAATATGTACGGGTAACAGTTTCTAATGTAATAATGTGAGTGCTATATTTAAAGCCGATTTTTCACATTCATAATTACTTTATCAAAACACAGTTTGATGCATTTTCTAGTAAGTTGCATTATTAAGTTTTTGTATGTGGAGTTCACACTCTGGTATTTCTGGAAGCTTCCTCAAATAGTACAAATGTAGTAAATATGTTAATAAAACGGCTAAGGCTTGTTATAGAATTAATATGTATCCAGAGAGATCATTCAATTTGTCATTGAATAATCATATTTTCTGATTACTTCTGGATGGTCAGCTTGTATTTGTATTTGCATTCAGGAGGATTCCAGGTGGGTATGTTGTCCATATGGGATGTGTACACCTTTGGGGTACCTTTCACAAGTTTATTTAAGTATGAGTATGCAGCCACGCGTATTTTAGCCATTTAATAAGGGGAGAGAAGTAATAAGTATTACGTATGATATTACAAGGCAAAGTATATCCAGGTTCAAAAACTTGAAAGAGTGGTTTCGCTGTAGTAGTCGCTGTTTAGAGCGGCTACAGGCAAAATAAAAATTCCCCTCGTGATTGCTAACCTCCAGTGTGTAAGCGGCATAATATGAAGAGGAATTATACAAATTTCTTATTTGTTTTTTTTATTAATGTAACTGGCGGTATCGAATGTTTAAAACTGTTGTATTTTTCCGCATAACAAGAGGACAATCAACCCCCTGAGTTACTCGTTAATCTTACATAAGGTTTCCCCTTAGTACATAATAAGATATATACCCATACCTAAGAGGGAATAGCATAATTACTGGCCTTGGATAATAAGTACCAGGTCTCTGAAAGATGTAAGGTTTCTATAGGGTTCACTACATGGGATCTCATTATTACCCATTCATAAAATCATAAAGAAATTCTATAACTAATAGCTTGTATTATAATTCCCGATCTGTATTATTATACAAGACGTTGTTCAAAAGGAAATATTGGCATATGGTAAATATACTGATATGTGGGAATGTCTACCAGTAGAACATATGGCTTATATAAGGCAGGCACCATTGAAGTACACAATGTTCACCAAAGACTTTTTGAAGAAAATAATAGCTAAAGTTTTATCGATACTACTTAGTTGGGTCGCTGTTGTTTAATTGAACCAGCTGGTGATTTGAGCCAAATCTTCAGCTGGTCCATTTAAAATGGGCCAATGAAAAACCAATCCAGAGAACAAACAGTATTTTTCCTAGATAAGTTGAGACAATATTCAGCTTAATTGCTGCAGCAGAGTAAGATCACATTCTATTATTCTTCAAATATATTAAATACTTTCAGCTGCATACATAATATTCCTAATGAGTTATTTGATTTACTCATTGTGTTGTAACTACAAACCTATCAAGTAACACAAAAACAGTAAAAAAGGAAAAATAAATATTAATAAAAAATGGGATGTAAAGCACGATTAGAACATAGTTAGATATGCAAAATAATATACTAAAAATGTAAAAAAAAATTAGTTACATAAGTGAATATGAATAAAGCAAAGACATAGTAAAAAGAAAAGTAAGAAAATTATACATATTCTAAATTATACGCATCTACAGTCTACACTGCCTGAGAGGTAGATTTTACAGAAATATATTTAAAGAATTGATAAAATTGATAAACTTGTAAAAACTTTTCATTTTCTTTTGATATTTACAATATAAAGAACTATAAAAAGAAATATGCAATACCTTCAACAGTATATTGATGATTTTTTAAAAATATTTTTGTTTATTATTAATTTACATTTATAAATACATATCAAAATGTTTATGATAAAATAAATATCTCTGACAAAACTATGTAATGATTAAAAAAATATATACTTAATACATTTTGTAACTGCTTCGCCCTTGTAATACCTAGTTGTATTTTTTTTAAAGTATTTCTTTACATTTATTAAAACAATAATTTTTGTCTGCTTTGAAAGATTTTTGAATGCATAAATTACTATAAAAGTCTCTTCATTAAATGATCATATAACAATTTGGATGTGCTCCAATTTTTAATTGCAACCATTTTTTATGTTGAGAAGAAATAACCTCACCCAGGTGTTTTTGACAGAAACTCACTGATATTAAATAATGTTAATATATGAAACCAAGAATGAACTTCTGAAATAAATCCATGTGCCTACATGTTTATGAAAATATTTATATATTTTATTGCAGTTTTATTTGGTAAATACCAGTTTTTCTTCAATCTATTGTGACACATGTTTCGATACATTCTGCAACATTTTCAAAGACAGTGAATTTAAAAAAAGATGCAAAATGTATCGAAACACGTGTCACAATAGATTTTAAGGAAAAGCGGTATTTACCAAGTAAAGTAAATTAAAATTAAATTAAAGTAAGTTAAATTAAACATAGAAAGATATTAAACACAAAGTGACTGCAAAATCAATTAATGAAATTAATAAAAATCAATAAAAAAAAGAAGCAAACCAATAATCTCACACTCACAATCAGAAAACCATATTACGTTATTTAAATGTAAATATGAACACACAGGAATTATTCCGGTTTTCTTTCAATATTGTTTCTCAATATAATAAGCTTTTCATAATTCTCTCAATATACTGAGCTTTTCATAATTTTTTTCTTAACTATTTCAGATTTTTATTTTCGTTTTTATTTTGATTCCAGGGACCAGAGCTAATTCGAGTGTCGAAGTTTTACAAAGAAGCCAAAAATGGAAAATTCTTAAGCTATAGCAGTGAAGACACAAAAACACTCTTCGATACTTTCAGAAAAGGAGCGAAGGAGTCAAGTAAGTGCCTTTACTTTTAATTCTTCTTTCATGTATCCCCGAATTTCTCTGACTTGGTCAGGAAAAAATCTTTTTAAATTGCATTGTTGCACTGGTGGATGCACGGTTGAACGAACCTTTGCGCATCGTGTCTGAGACAGTGAGGTCCACACCCTTAAATTGGCTGCCTATCTTGAGCCATATCCCTCCTCATGACCTCCGTAGACAGCATGCCCTGGTTATCAAATACACAAAGCTAACCAGGACCCTGCACTGCCAACCGGTCCAGACCTCGACTGTCTCCTAACTGGCATGAGAGTCAAGTCAAAAAGACCTCCACTAAGATAAGGGAAAAGCCTTCACGACAGTTATTTCAGTGTCATGGAGGCTTGTTATCCAGATGGGATGGACTCGGAGCCCAATTACTCATTCCCTGCCCTGCATCACAGAGAGACCGCATCTCCCAAGAAGTGTTTGCACCGCACTCAACAGAATCTGGACAGGGCACGGCAGATGTGCCGACTTCTTCTTCAAGTGCGGGTGGCTGAATTTCCCGAGGAGCGAGTTCTGTACAGAGAGGCACGTAGTGTCAGAGTGAAGCTTCAGAGCGCATGAAGGAAACCTAAAGGATTCCCTTTCTCCTTAACGCATCACCGACTGAATATACTTTTAATTTGGAATTATAATGTTTTGACCTTTATTGTTACAGTTTGTATCGATGTGATGTGACAATTAATGATCATAAGATAAATAAATAAATTCTAAATCTTCTCAACTTTTTTATAAATCGGTGACCTTGACCTTGACCTTGAACATTGAATTCAACTTGACGAATTTTGTTGAATTACGTCTTAAGTTATGCATTACCTTTTTAAATCATGATTTTTTCCTTTTTAAATAAAGTTAATAAGTTGTGTTGTGTATATATTTGACCTTTATCCACACCCAGAAGAGTTTATCTAATTTAAAAAAAACACACACACACATTTCTTTATTAAATTGATTAAAAATTAATCATCTTTATTTTTAACTGAGTTTTCACATAATAATAAAAAAGAAAACATACAATGGCTCTTATAAAATACGTAAAAACTAAGAAAAATTGGCAGATTACAAAAATTACAATTTAGAAGAAGAGTAACGAATGTGGAATATTTTCATAATTATTTACCGAAATTGCATCAATACTTAACTAGGGTTATGCACAATCTTATGAATTGTCACAGTCGATTGTTGCGCGTTATGATCGATAATCCTGAAATTATCCGGAGCATTGGTCTGTATGTTCCCGATAGTTACCTAAGACAGCGTCGGCATAGATTGTTTCACATTCCTATACACAGGACCAACCTGCCTGTAGAAAGAGCTACCGCTAAGTTGAACAATATCACATTGGATATTGATCTGTTCCATGTGTCCGAAGGAGTTTTTTCGAAGCGGGATTCTTCTACACATTTAACAAGAGTCTTCTTGCTTACTTTTTAATTAGTTTTTTTAATGTATACGCCTTGAATGTTTGTTTGTAATGTATATATTGATTAATGAATAAATTAAATTGAATTGAAAAAAATTGAAGAATACGCAAAAAAGTAATAATAGGTAAAATATGTACACATTTTGATGATCCGCAAAATTTTAATAAAATTAAGGGTAGCTTTTTAACCTTAAATTAAAAATAAATTATGTTAATAAAAAACATAACATTATATGCTTGAAAAATGTGAAACGGTTTGAAGGTGACAATATCTAAAATTAATTTAACTTTTTGAAACATTCCACAGTTGCATAACCATAAGTATACAACTAGCAGCTAAATAAAGTATTCCGCGTTACTTACTCCATTCCAACATCGTCTACCCTCCTCTATTTTTATACCCTTCTAAAGTTATTTGTTTTATCTTTCCAGATAACGGCCCTTGTATAGGGTGGAGAGAAGGCACCGGCAAGCCGTACGTGTGGGCCAACTACAATGAGACCCTCCTAAGAGCCAAGAACTTTGGTTCAGGTCTGGTGGCGCACGGACTCGTTCCCGGACCTACCACATTTGTTGGTTAGTTACATCGCCATTAATTATACATATCGCTCACTCCTTTCAAGAATGTCATAAATCAAAAAACATGATTTTTCAGGAGAAAAAAATATATTTGATATTTATTAAAAAATAAATATCAAGCCACTTTTTAAACTTTTTAATGTGCAACAGATCTTTTTAGGTAAGACCTGATAGTTTTTTCTCCATTTGAAAAATATTTTGCATATTAAAAAATAATTAAACAATACGTTTTCTTTAAAAGGCAAAAATAACACTTTCTGCCCTGTAGCGGGTAGATATTAAGTTGAAAATATGCCTCTTTTGCTGGGATATTTTACATTTTCTGGGCATTCCGAAAACGTGCACAACTGAAAATTGACGATTTTTGATTTATGACGTTCTTGAAAGGAGTGAGCGATATTACAAATTTAGTTTTTCTATCACTTATTTTTGTTCTATTCACACTTTACTCTCCCTATCACTGTTAAATGACACTTACTTATAACCCTTATCCGCACCCAATGGTGCATAGGGCACTGCATCGAATTGACGCTGTGTTATCTTGATCATTACTTGCATGAAGGCAATGTGATCACTCTTGCGCTTCAGGAACCAGTCCAGGGTAATATTTAAAAAATATTACAGTGTAAAATCACTAATATTTCTTTTCACCCCCCTGGGAATCGAACCCGGGACCTCCAGCACGGTAGCTAAACACGCTGACCATTACATCACAAAGTTAAATGATAAATATTTCATATTATATAATACTTGTGTGTGGTATGTTTTATTATAATTAATTAAAAATTATAGACGATAGATAAGTGGATGTTTTTATAAAATGTAAAAT
The DNA here is from genome assembly GCF_059751285.1 of Brachycentrus maculatus. NCBI lineage: Eukaryota > Metazoa > Arthropoda > Insecta > Trichoptera > Brachycentridae > Brachycentrus > Brachycentrus maculatus. The sequence continues at coordinate 828,142 of NW_028280778.1, forward strand.
TTATTTAAAAACAACATTTTGAGTGTGTCCAAATACTTGTTCACAAATCTGGATTATCTCTAATTATAGGAGTTATCAATCATATTATTTTTTGACATCTCAATAAAGAAAATAGTTTTTAACGTAGGCCCCATAAATGCCCAGACCATATTCTTCTTCATCGATATTCAGATGTCAAAAAAATAATATGTTTAAATGTTTATATTAAATAAAACTAGAAATTAGTTTTTAACCGTTTTTATTATTGGCACTTTTCTCCAACCGTTTTCGACAAGAAAATTATTATTTTCAGAGATAGACATATCGCTCACTCCTTTCAACAACGTCATATATCAGAAATCATCAATTTTCAGTTGTGCATATTTTCGGAATGCCCAGAAAATGTACTATACCCCAGCAAAAGCGGCATATTTTAAACTTAATATTTACCTGCTACAGGGCAGAATGTGTTGTTTTGGCATTTTTAAGAAAAGGTATTGTTTTATTATTTTTTTTAAAAATACTAAATATTTTTCAAATGGAGAAAAAACTTTCATGTTTTACCTAAAAAGATCTGATGCACAGTAAAAAGTTCAATAAGTGGCTTGATATTTATTTTTAATACATTTTATTAAATTCTTAAACTTTAAAAACGTTCTCCTGAAAAATCAAGTTTTTAATTTTATGATGTTCTTGAAAGGAGTGAGCGATGTACTCTCTATTCACTGCTTTACGTATACTATATAGACTTGTGTTTTGTTCTCTATTTTAGGAATATATGCACAGAACTGTCCCGAGTGGGTGTTAACTGAACAAGCCGTCTACTGTTATTCCATGGTGTTAGTTCCCCTGTACGACACATTAGGTCCAGACGCGTGTTCCTTCATCATAACACAAGGTTAACTATTTGTTTGTTATCTTTACCTCTATAGTATTAAGATATGAGTGAATAATTTTCACCGTTTGCATTTGTTTTGTAGTAATCTATGTAAATAAAAAGGTTAATGTTTGTTTGTTCAAAATCTCAAGTTATTCAAGTTATTCATCGATCGCTTTGCAATTTTGACGAATGAGTGTGTTTTTATATACTTGTTAGGAGTGTGTTTTTATATACTTGTAAAAATAGATTGGAAAAAAAACAGTTTTTTTCTGGCAATGGCAGCGCCATCTGTGAAGAGTGACACAAACTCACTCAATGATAAGCATTTCTCTTGGCGGAAAGCGTGCTTTTGACAGCTGCTTTCACTTCTTGATTGCGTTTTTGTTTCAGAGATTTTTAATATTTTATTGCTTTACAAGCATTGTGAAATAATTCATATTTATATGTTAGACAGGCGTCGTTAATAAAAATGTGAGTGGATCAAAAAACCAAGTCTTTTTATTTCTCAAAATAATACATGTACATTTTGTTTATTTTCCAGCCGATATATCCATAGTAGTCTGCGAGGACGACAAGAAGGCCAACTTGCTGTTGGACAAGGCCCCTCGCAGCCTCAGGAAGCTGATTGTGGTGAAGGATGTCCGCGCGGCGACGCTGCAGAGAGCCAAGAACCGAGGCGTGGACATTGTCAAGTTTATTGACGTTGAGCATGTCGGAGCGCAGAAGGACTTTGCCCTATTGGTATGTTACTCCTAATATAGGTGGCTACAGTTTGGTGTAATCGATCACGCATCATTGAATTTAATAAAAGGTTTCTTTGTATTATCGACTAGTCTTTTTGTTTTGTCACAATCGACATCGTCAGACTGGTTTTCTTGACTATTTAACCCTTTAAATGTTTGTAGGCATCTGGCAGGCTGTGAACTTTTACGAATGAAAATACAAAAATAACTTAATATATTATCCAATATTGTATAGTTAATTAAAATTTAAAATTGAGTTAAAAATCCGCCTATTACGCTTAAATCTGACGCTTATTAGCGTTCTATTTGCTTAATTTTTTAGTATAGCGTGAGAGATGCCGAAAAATATTCTACGGATCAGAATTGGATTTGCGGTTACTTGTGATTAGGTTACTTGTGATTAGGTTAGGACAGGGGTTCCCAATCTTATTCAGCTCGCGGCGCACTTACTAGTTTAGTATTTTGTCGCGGCGCCCTAATTTAGTAAGCTATTTGGAAAAGACAATGTGTCCATATGAAAGATATGTGCATATATATGTAAAGACATATATTATAGTCAAAAGAAATAGGAAACAATACAATAATATTAGTTGGGTAGAAAGATGCTAGCTGTCAAAAAATAAATTGTTGCTTTATAGGTACCCGAGAGTATTTGTGGTTTCGAATAATGATAGAGGATCGACTCACGGCGCCCCTCTTTACTTTATACGGAGCACCAGGGTGCCGCAGCGCACACTTTGGGAACTCCGGGGTTAGGGGTTGATGACAAACATGCCCGCCAACAGTGTGTTAAATTGGCATCTCAGTATATCATAATTATCCCAAGAGATGTCTCAAAACTCTTGACCTTGGCTAGTGAAATAAGTTAGAGAGTAGTACATAATACTTACACATTCGTTTGATAATGCCCTAACAAGGCGAAACAATTGTCACAATTTAATTTTTTATGTGGTTTTATAAATATTATATTAACTAGGAAATTTTGTATGGACGAAATCAAGAGCATGGAAATATAAGATGTAACATTTATTACCAAAAGTTGTAATTTATTTTAATATTTTTAATTCCACGAGCACTGTCGAATTCCGGTGTTTGAGTAAACTTAATAGATTAAATGATTTTGTTTTTTTAAAGCTAATTTAATTTATTCTATACATCCCTTGTCTCTTTTACGCGGGGTTATGTTAAAAGTCGCAACATCTGTCTGTCCCCCAGCCGCCGAAGCCGTCTGACCTGTGCACCGTGTGCTACACGTCGGGCACCACGGGCAACCCCAAGGGCGTAATGCTGACGCACGAGAACGTGGTGGCCGGCATCTGCAGCGTCATGATGCAGCTCGGCGTGCACAAGCCCAACAAGACGGACACGCTGCTCTCCTTCCTGCCCCTTGCGCACATGCTGGAGAGGTGCTGCGAGGTAACTCTCAAATTATACTTCCTATCAACAATTCAACATATTAAAAAAATTAAACACTTGTAAGGTGGGCACTGACCCATGGGTAATAACATTCGTCGTAACGTAACACGTTACATTGCGAGCATTCGTATAGTCAGTACAGCAAGTAGTAGAGCTCCTTCCAAGTGCTCCACCCAATGTCGTTTTTCAGTTTGCGGCGAATCCCTTTGAGTGTTACGTTTCGGCTCAACTTTAGGTCAGTACTGCTTTCTGAGCTCGGCGCAAGCTTATATGTCGGGATATCTTTCCAAGTTGGACCATGCGTATTTTCTTGCGACTTGTTTCTATTATGGAGTGGGATAAGAGAAAAAACACTATGTTTTATTAAAAAATATAAAGAATATTCTATTTTATGGGACCCCTCTCACCCTGACCACTACCATAAAATTTAAAAAAATTACATGTGGGTCAAATTAGTAAACCACCACTAACTTTTCTGTACAAGTTTGAAATCCAGTAATGTTTCTTTTTTTTTCTTAATTTGAAGTAAGCTGTAATTTAGTAAAATCACAGTACCAGGATCGCATCTTCGTCGTCTGTCATTTCAACTACGAATGCAAAGAGTATATAAACACTACGTTTTAAGGAATGTGGAGCACAGGCGAGCAGTTGTGTTCGAAACGAGCACTGATCGCTGTCCTTCAGCAACGTCGTAACGCAACATGCTCGCCGCAAATATTACGTTACGATGAAATACTCCGGTCAGTTCCCACCTGTATAACACCATGTAATGAGTTTTATTTCATTACGTACGACTAGTTTAGAAAACTACAATAATATAACTATAATAATATGTATATAATACATATTTTTTAATTTTAACTTATCAAATATATTTTGTTGCAGAATGCAGTGTACATGGTGGGCGGATGTGTGGGCTTCTTCGGTGGCAATATTAAGAACTTGGCAGACGACATGCGCTCCCTGCGGCCGACCATATTCCCGGCCGTGCCTCGGCTCCTGAACCGTCTGTACGACCGCGCCCAGGCCGAGGTCTCTAACTCCTGCCTTAAGAGGACGCTCTTCAACATGGCCATGTCTGCCAAGGAATCGGAGCTCAAGAGGTGGGCAGCCAATTAGCTAAATAGCCATAGTATCATCTCTGTGTGATGAACAACTGTCGGTGTGTTGAGATGTATGTGTCAGTGTGTGTTTTCAGCTATTGAGGGTTTCAATTGAAGCATGATTGCCGAGTGTCAATTCGATGCTTCAATATTTTGAGAGAGTTAATCAATATTTTTAGAAACTTATATAAAATTAATTATCTTTGTTTTAACCACTTTTTTATTAATACAATTTGACCTACCGGTTTTGACAAGAACCTTGTCATCATCAGGGTTTATTTTAATTCTAAAACATTAAAAATATTAAAATACTTTCACCAAAATAAAATTAATTTTATAAAGTTTATTAATGTGCCACAAAGTATCTGCGGAAAACATCAAAGAATTTTTTTTATAAACTAAATATGTGAGTAGAACATTTTAATATATAGTTCCCAGCATATTTAATTTGTTGCCAACAGAGGTAAAAAGGTCAAACTTATGTATGGACTTAAAATAAAAACAAAGGAATGGGTAAATGATCAAGAGTTAATACTATGAAAATTGTAAAATAGTTTTATTTAAAAAAAAAAATATTTTACTGGTTTGATATGAAAAAACAAGAAAGAAATTAAAAAATAAACCGAATACTGAATTCGGTGATCTTACATCATTGTTTCAATAAAGTTTTTTTTTTATTTTTAATAACCTCACTTTTCTCGATTTCAAACTATTTTCCCGTAAAATGTAAAAATATGGTTTCTTTGCATTCCTTGATTTTGGCGATGATTTATTAATAAGTTGAATTTTTCTATCCAGGGGTATCGTCCGCAACAACTCAATCTGGGATCGCCTGGTGTTCCGCAAGATCCAGGAGGGCATGGGCGGTCGGCTCCGCCTGATGGTGGTGGGGAGTGCTCCCCTTGCCGCCAACGTGCTCACCTTTGCTCGTTGCGCCCTCGGCTGCTTGGTAGATATAATTTTGCAAACTTAAAACTTGGGCACTGGTGACCAACAAGGCATTTTAATGTTTGACACTTTGTACCATATTGTCATATAAATTCAATATGTACATATAATGTTCTATTATCTAGGCATTAAGTGTTAAAGAAAGCGTCTTTGTATTGGTGACTTTTCTTCAATATAACCCCCACAAATATTTCTCTCTGTCCACAAATTCTGGGTTTGTTTCCACTTAGGAGTTATTTATATTGCCATTTCAACATAGGTGTAGAAGGATATGGAAGTCTGGGTATTTCAGGGCTTACAATCTATCATAGGCTGGTTGAATAAGTAACTGGTCAAAATATAATTAAATAAAAAATTTAAGTGATATTTTCAGGTGTTTCCTAGTATGTTATATAATTGGGGAAGAACCCTACATACATTTTATGAAGGTCTCTGCTTATTTTTAGAAAAAAACTTTTTAAACTCGACCATATATGGTTCAGAAAAAGTAGCATATACAAGAAGGTGTCAATTGAAGTATAAATATAACAATAATGGGTAGAATTGGTAAATGTTACACGTGTGTAAAGTGATCACTTAAACAAGGCCCGTAATGCCCAGACTTCCATATTCTTCTTCATCTTTGATGAGATGTCAAAAAATAATATATAAATATAACTTCCGAAATTTGAGTAGTGTGGTCGTCAATCATGGGTAGAAAGGTGAATGTTTTATGCGTATAAAGTGACCGCTTAAACCAGCCCTTATGACAGGTTGTAATCCCTGTAACTACCTAAACTTCCACATTCTTCTTTATCTACACTGAGATATCACTACTTGTATATCATTGAAAGCCGTTACAATAAAGAATTCCTTTTTCTATATTGTAAGCGCGATTGCTCTTTCGTGTGAGTTATTTTAAATATTTATTTTTGGTATAATTTTCAGATTGTAGAAGGCTATGGACAGACAGAGTGTACGGCTCCCATTACCCTCACAGTACAGGGAGACTTTGTTCCAGAACACGTGGGACCACCAATCGCCTGCAATCATGTTAAGGTATAATATTAAATATGCATAATCTAAAAATAAATAAAAAAACTAACCATCTAAAAAGAATTTAGTATTAATCAGTTTTGATAAAGAAGCGGTTAGCTTCGAAACCGGTTGTCATTATAATTAAGTTATAATAAAATATTTATAGTGATTTTGAAACAAAGTTACATTTTAATTATACCTTATTAAGTTTTTTTTTTTTACCAATACCAGAAAGAGGTTCTAAAATATGTCAATATTTAAGAATAATATCGTTAATTTTGTACACACCCAATTAAAATGACCATTTCTGCAAAAAAAGTCTTCGGAAATTTAAGCATACATACATATAAGAAAAAAATCTCAGCACTAAAATGATTGATACTGAAGGTGAGGCGTTTGACTTTGCTTATATCAAAGGCAGTAAGTTTTTGTCAGGCCAAGATTTGATTTATCTTCAACCCTTTTGTTGTCATCGCAGTTGGTGGATGTTCCCGAGATGGAGTACTTTGCCACGCAGAACCAGGGAGAGATATGTGTGAAAGGGACCAACGTATTCAAGGGCTACTACAAGGACCCGGAGAAGACCAACGAAGTTATCGACGCGCAAGGCTGGCATCATACCGGGGATGTTGGACAGTGGTTGCCGGTAAGATAAGACCATTTTTCATTGAACATTACAACACATCAGCGGTAGTCTGTCTAACTTTAACAAGCTTATATGAATGGATACAAGGTTATAACCCTGAGTGCTTTATTTGAAAACACAACTTGTATTTTTTGAGAAAAACTTCATCAGGTAAATCTATGGTGGAAATAAGGATGTTAGCAGAATTTTCCAACTTATTTCACATATGTACTAGGAAATATCTAAAAGTATCATTCACTTATTGGAGTACCTAAATCTAATACTTGCTATCAAAAATATAGACACACACACTCAAAATATTGTAAAGTAATATTTTTTTTTTACAACATTTTGAGTGTGTCCAAATACTTGTTCACAAAATCTGGATTATCTCCAATTACAGGAGTTATTTTCATATTATTTCATATATATTTTTTTTTTTAACAATTTGATAATAAACAAATCTTCTTCTTCTCACATATAAATCTGCGTTCAATGATGCATAGGGCACTGCATCTTATGGACACTAGATCATAATTTATGTGAAGGCAGGGAGATCAAGCGCTACAGGGTGAAATTAAATGAATATTAGAATGAAAAATTACTTTTTTTTTACCCCTTAGGAATCGAACCATACTGAATAAATATTATGAATGAAATATTAGTAAGCAAACAAAAAAAAGCGTTTATATAACTTCAGATTTTATTGTAAAAATATTGTGGAAAAATGTTGAGATAAGAAAAAAAAAAAATTATAAAATAAAACTTTCCGAATTTAATGACACATAATTTGTATGGCTCATTCTGCTGAATGTATTTGGACTTGAGAGAGACTTATTCTAGGTTTCGGTATGTCATGATGTAATTGATTATTGTTTTTTTACTTGCCTGCATTAATGAAATGTTTGCATAATATTTTAGAACGGGACATTGAAGATTATCGACAGAAGGAAACACATCTTCAAGCTGTCTCAAGGAGAATACATTGTCCCGGAGAAGATTGAGAATATTTACATCAGGAGCCAGTACGTTGAACAGGTGTTCGTCTATGGCGAATCATTAAAAGTAAGTTACCTTCAATTCAATACTAGCATTTCACTTCGAAAATATTTCAAGTATATAAGTTATATGTGCTTGACAATGAGACGTGCAGTACGACAAACTGTAAGAGGTTTTGAAAGAGTGGTTTACTGGTGCGCTGGACAGCAATGTTTCTGTCGGTGGTTCGATTGCTGCGCATTGCGAATCGACTTAATATTCAAGGGTTTACTGTATGAAATAGATGGATAGATCACAATTAACTGTCTGCTGTGCTAGTCGGGGTTGTGGGCGTCTGTGTACCGGCCAACGTCGAGTCGGAATCGGATCTAGCTGACTAATTGAACTAAACACTAATCCCTTTCACTGCTAGAAAATTTGGTGATGGACTTACAATCTTGTATTTATTTAGATTGGCAGTGAATATTGAAAGCTTTTAAATGTAAATTCACAGTAAAATCGGGATAATTTTATATTGTTTCACATTTTCAATAAATTTAGCAATGAAAAAAAAAATTGCTTAGCAAGAGCAGATTTATCAGGAAGCCTAGATGCTTCTGTATCAGATCTGGGCATGCGGTGGGACAGCTTTCAATAAGATCACAATTAAGTACAATATTAATATTATTTATTATATCAGACACTGGATTAATCACCCTATGGATAAGATATCAATAATATAGGTATTTCAACTTGATATAAAACATCTGTTGTTCCTCTTTCTATGAAAGAAGATGGAAGTCCATCATCTCAGGGCTTCCGACCAGGCATTTGCCTGTATTGTACGATCACTTTATACACTTTTATAACTTTCACCATTCTACCCATTATTGAACATCCATATTGCACTAATTCCTGAAACCTGTATATGTATATGCAATGGTCTCAGGATGTGTTGGTATAATTTTTTATACATTTGGAAATTCGCCAGGTCGTAAGCCCTGGGATGCTCAGGTTTTCATCTTCTTTCTTGTAAAGAGGAACGATAGATGTTTCATTGCCAGTCAAGATACCTATAATATACAATAGAGTACATTGAGGGTCTTAAAACATATTTTTTAAGCATTTGTGGCATTCAAGACGAATCTTTTGAATGTATACAATGGGTTAAAAGGAAATCACAAAAAAACAATAGAAGATTTTTTAAATAAAATATATAATTTTATATGTTGTACATTTCAAAACCCCCCATTTGCATTTTCCGTTTATTTTTTTTTTCTAGTCCCTTAAAAATGTAAGATAGAGGTTTCACGGTAATATTTTTTTTCCAGTCTTGCATCGTGGCGATTGTGGTTCCCGATGTAGATGTTATCAAGTGCTGGGCACTAGAGAACAAGATAGCCGGGACCCTCTCCGTGCTGTGCAACAACCCGGATGTGAAGCAGCTCATCCTGCAGGACATGCTGGCGTGGGGGAAGGAGTGCGGACTGAGCAGTTTCGAACAGGTAATAAAAAGAACCGATATTAACTTTTCCGGGAGCATGGATCTAAATGAATGTTTCATACATCGTTTGCGGGAAACGCTTTGAAGCGTCTTTCACATACTGTTAGTAGAGAACGGGATATGTTCATAAGCGTTCTATTTGCTTAATTTTGATATAGCGCGAGAGACTCAAAAAAACATTGAATAGATCGGAATCGGGTTTGAGGTAACTTGTGATTAGTATACGGCCCTAATTAGAATACTAATTAGCCTTGGGGTTGAAAAAACTGCTTGACAATAATGTGTTTACAGTCTAACCACCACAATTAAAAGGAAAATATTTTTTTTAGCATTAATCAGTATTTTTTTGAGGATCATTGTATGTAGCATGTCGGTCAGTGATGGGCTTTTGAATTAAGAAATTGATTTGAATAATGATGTTTTTAATAGTTCAGCTTTTGTATTCGATCATTTAAAGCTTACCACCCTAATCAGTACACAAATTGGTTACATACTGCCCGTTTCTAGCTCCTTATATACATAATTGACTATTTAACTTCAATCTAAAACATAAGCTAGAAAGAAATACATAACCCAGAAAAAGTAACGAATGCTATCCTAACCGGGAAACAAAAAAGTAACAATTTTTCATGAGGCACATCTCCATACTTGTGTTTTTCAATATCTTAATCTGTGACTTTATACTTGTGTTTTTAGGTTAAGGATATTTACCTGCACCCGGATCCGTTCTCCGTACAAAACGGGCTCCTGACTCCGACTCTCAAGTCCAAGAGACCGCAGATCAAGTCGTACTTCAAGCCCCAACTGGAAGATATGTATAAAGTGCTCATGTGAGAAGTCACAACTCCTAAGCGCTTGACACAATAAGAATCGACTAACTATCAATCATCTAACCGATTCACTTTGCATTTTCTTTGTTTTACGACTTTTAAAGTTTGTACTTAATTTTGCTTCAAAATTTTTGGTTCCACGAAATGTGCCATTCGCGTAATGTCCACAGAGATTTTTTAAAGTAATTTTTATAATAGGTTCTGTACAATAGTGAGATAGAGTGATTTTTTTTTCAACCAAAGTGTGTTGGAGCCTTGTGTATGTAAATTTTGTAGTTAAATCCATTTTATTATTTAAGTGTTATTAAAATTATTGATTTATAATATGAATAATATTATAATTGAGATTCTCTCAAAGAGTAGATGTTTATTATAAAAATTATCTTTCTTTTTTTTATTCACGTTTGAACTTTCTTAATGTAAAGGGTATTTAATAACATTTATTCTATGATATTATAAGGGTATACTTTTGGTTTGTCTATTAGGGTTTTGGGGCACTAAATTCACTGGAATTTTCCTAATATTTCCTTCTATTACTTGCAACGAGCGAGTTATTAATTTTTTTCTTAATCTAAACTACCTTCAGATTCCTATTTCAATATCTAAAAGCTCATTTGCTTGAAATGAATTAAATTAATATAGTATGTAATCTAAATAGGTATAGTTTACAAAATGTAATGTAGCATATCGGATGCAATACCTCTCTCGCTGGTTGTTAGACAAGTGCGAAGAATCTAGAAATTTGAGTAGAGGATAAGAAAAAAGAAAAAAAAAAGTTAATAAAATTTAAGTCAATTAAATAATAATCTCATTATTTATTATGCTTTTTGTAGGAAATGTGATTAGAAAAATTAAACATTATATTGTCAGTTGATATCTAACAGATCAGTTGTACCCTGATTTTCAGAAGATCATGAATCGTGTATCATTAATTTCTTTTTACATATTAAAATCCTTATGTGGTAAGAAAAATGGTTTGTTTATTTTTCATTGTTAACTGAGTGAGAATTAAATTTTGAAATTTGACTTCTGCGCTGTTAGGAATCAATTGGCAATATGTAGGAACTAATAACTGAAATCTTGGAGTTCTTGGAACACTTTTGAGTGGAATGTTGTGAAATTAGTTAAGTTTATCGGCAGTAAAAAAACTGAATTATTACTCGTACTAAAAAAATAATACATACGACACAAATCAATACAATTGTAACACTAAGGGGGAAAGCTTGTTTATGGCACAATAATAAAAACACATCCGAACCAAACTTTTAAAATATGTTTATTTAAAGTCTTGTTGTGGTCCCATGGCTAGTGTCGCGAACTCCCAACCAGAGTTACTGGGTTCGAACCCACTCTAACACAACTTGATTGGTTTTTTGTAATAACGGGCCACTTAGGCCTACGAAAATAGTATGAAATTAAAATATATGTGAATATGATATGAACTCAAATATTTATCTTAAAAATTAAATAAAATATGTACTGATAACAAAATTAACCTTTATTTAAAACACTAGCAGCTATAAGAAACTGCAATTTTGACAGTTTTCATGCAGAATTTAAAATATTAATTAAAACTCATCAAAAACTGAAAAGAAGGTTGTATTATTTTTAAGTAATTTTCTTATTTTATATGCAATATAATTTGGTAAATATTTGTGAATCGTTGATACATACCTAACAGTTATTTGCTTGAAGCATACCTGCGTTACAAGCTTTAATTAAAACAATTAAAATAATTAGCTGTATTACTCTCATAGTATCGATTGAATAAGCTAAAAAGAAAAATTGAGGATAGTAAATATGGTTCCCCCTTAAGGTATTTTCACTCGACCTGATAAAGATTTTTTTAATCACCATAAGCATTCCTCTTTCAATTTGATATTGTCACGTGGAAAATCTGTTTTTATATTTCAGTTTCTTATTTATAAATCTGCTTCAAAGTGCCTTAAGGTATGATTGTTGGAGAAATATGCGAGCTAGCATAAGTTTCATTAGTTTTACTGAGTACAACAGTTGTACTACCCGTATCTAGTTCAACCATGATATTAAATTAACAAAACTGGAGAGATTAATGAAATTATTTATTTTTAAGTAATCGTTGGCTCACTCTGGGCTAAAAGAAATACTTAGTTTAGTACTTACTTGGTACGATAGACTTTCTTTCATTCATTCAAGAAATAATGTATGCACTTTATGACTATCAATATTTTACAGGAGTCCCAAAGTGTCTTTCAACCTTGAAAAAAGTACAGTGGAAATTGATTGATTATATCCTGACAGAATATTACATAATTTACGCAAAAAAAATGTATATGTGGTCATCAATCGCATAGCTGCAAAAAATGTTTTAAGTAAACAATGCGTACTGATATCAGTTTAGGTAGGTACCCAGTGGTACCTAAACTAATAGAATTACCAAGTGTTATAAAAAAATTAGTATTAGTCTCACTCAGCGCTTGTGCACTACACGGAATTTTACCGTCCGGCATCCGGTTTTTTAAAATAAAAGCGACTACAACAGTTTAGCGTGATCGAATTTATGCGCAATGTGATCACGCACTGATCAAGAGCATTGATCCGAAGAAAGATGGACAAAAGCACAAGCCAATCCGAGCCAATCATCATTTTATCACGCTTACTGAAGTGCCGGACGGTAAAATTACATGTAGTGCACAAACGCCCTCAGACTGTTTTTATTAGGCAAGAAAATAATTCGTGTTTTAAATATAAACTTCTTGGGTCCAATATTTTTTTGTAGTTTTTATGCTAATATGTTGATGTGGTTCAATATAAATATAAACTATCGCGGAAAATGCAAACACTTGAATTATATCGACAAAATATTGCTAGAATTTTGTTTTTGCGTGCATATTTTTCTCATCTCCATAGTTTAAATTAACAATTTCCACTGTATTTGACATTGTAATTTTTTTTACTGTATGAAGCATAGTAAACATCCACACCTAATCTTATATATTAAAATGAACTATTACATACATAATCTTTGAATGACTTAAAACACATTTAGCTCTTGATTCTTCACATTACATTTTATTCTAACTTTTTATTTGTAAAGAACTTCATCATGTGTAATTAACGATACAACGGTAATATGTATTGAGTAACAATATATAGTATTACTTTGGTGTCGTTAAAAAGAGAGTGGCTGAAACAAATAAAAAAGGATGACAAAGTAAAAAAAAAAAAAATACATATTTATGCATGGATTTTTTTTAAATATGTATTCTTCCCTCAAAATTCATATTGGCTATCCCTCTATTTTTATTTTCAATGGTAAATTACTGATTTGCGATTCCGTAATACATTAAATTGCAGCTGATTTATATATTTTTTGTATAAGATTTGCCATTTTCTTAACACACTAAGGATGGGTGTTTTTTACGCCTGCCGAGCGCTGGCGACGGGATTCGATAATTATGTACATATTGTTAAGACCTTAACAAAGAGATTGGTATATTATATTCATATAAAAACATAACATAATTTCTTCTTTTCTGACTTTGAAATAAGGCTGAGGAGGTAAAAATACCCTTCCCGTCCTTAAGCATCAATCGATCGAACCGGCAGAAATACCTTTGCCCGTCCTTAGTGTGTTAAAAAAGACAAGAACTATACTTAAATTTGCACAAATAATGATATTTATTGTGTAAAAAAACAAATTGAATCTGACCAAATTTGCACTTAATAAGATATGAATTTCTTTACGAGATTTTGAAATTGATATGTATAAGTAAGTTAATTTGAAAATATGTACTAACTACTCTTTGTATCTTCTGTAAGTATGTAATAGTCATTTTCAGTAGGTGCTACGATTTACTAGTTGTAGAAATTCACTGAATGCATATTGAAGGAAATCTGAAGAATTTGCGTGTTTGTTAATAAATATTAAATTAAATCACCTTGGAACACAAATTCAATCTCATTTCAAAAGGTATAAAAAATAAGTTGAAATTATCATAAGTAGAGTAAAGATCTCAGTTATTGTCACCCATAAAAATTGGTTCAGTCATTTTAATTATTAGTGTTGATTTACAACTAAATCATATCTATGTAACTTATTTTTGTTGCATATATCAGTGCTCCGCAACCGGTGTGCCGTGGCACAATGGTGTGCCGTGAGCAGGATTCAGGTGTGTCGCGGCCAAATTTAATGTAATTGACATTTTTTATTTTACATTATGTAATTGAATACAAAAATAATTAGTCATTGTGTGTTAACACACAATGACAAATTATTTTTCATAACATTGTCTTTTATTTCAAAATTATAAAATAATTATGAATACATCATTTTTCAACGTATTTTATGTATTAATTTGTTAAAACACAGATTTTTTGAGTCTACTAAGTTGTATTTTATTGTGAAAAAACATATAAAAATTAATACTATGACAATTGTTTCGCTTAGTTATGGTATTTTTAATCAAATGCGAAGCAAAACAATTGTCACAATATAAATTTTTATATGTTTTTTAACAATAAAAAACAAGTTGACAAAAAAATCGGTGTTTGATTTAACAATTAATGCATAAATTAAAATAGAGTGCTACAAATTAAAAGCCAAATCAATAGAAATAAAACTTTAGGTGTGCCGCGGAATTCTAGGAAGAATTTTGGTGTGTCGCAGGTGAGAAAAGGTTGCGGAGCACTGGCATATATGAATGATTAGTTCTTTTTAAACTATGATTTGTCATTTTTAAAGATTTTAAAGTAATTAAAAAAATATTGTATGCAATAAATACTGTGCCAGTTATTGTCACCATGAACAGTACATATATAAAAATTTACATAATAGAATTTACAAAATCTTATTTGACTTTACATATAGCCAAATGATATTGATAAACAAAAAACTAAAGATTGTGATACAAATTAATAAAATAATAATTTACGGTACTAATATATGTATATCTAGATACATTATTACAAAATTATCATTGTGGCATAACAGTGGTTCTTTATTTCATTATGCCTAATATCAGACAATGTTTATATATGAAATCAGTCATGTCAATAACTGGGTGAAGGGTGTCAAGAATACCCCCTTTTTACCCTACTTATTTTAAATTAATATTAATTTAGATTGAACTAATCACTAAATTGTAACTTCTCAAACTCAAATTAATAATTTAAGAATTACTTATTTAAAGATACCGATTAAATTTATAATATTCTTTTTAAATCTACGAAACAATTATTTTAAATATGTTTTGGGGCACTGGACTCTTATTCAAAGTATGCAATTCTTTATAAATAAAATTAACTGCAAGTTTTTCACATAATTATAATAATTTTTACACATAATATTATAAACTTTTGTGACAAATAATGTAAGTATTTGAAGTTCTCTAATGTAAAAAATATTGTTAATTTAATTTATTTATATATTAAAATAATATTTCTTTATCGCATCGCATCACTGGGGAATTCTTCAATTTGTGAATCAGAATTTTGAATGATGTTTTTTTTTTAAACTGATTATCCATTTTTTTCACTGTAGGTGTGATATTACGTGCTTTACAGGGTTTAGTGTTTTGAAATAATTGAATGGAAATTACAAAAATAATTGTAAATTATCGGTTAGTTACAGAAATTTATATTTACACCAAAGATAATCATTTATATCTTTTATCAAAATACAGAAGGGGAACTATTCGTGAATTATTTTAAATTGGCACTTAAACATAGTACTTTTGTTGAGATTTCTGTAAGAACTAAGAAGCTTTAGTTGTAAATTGTACAAACACTTATGTTATTTGAATATTTTCTCAAGATGAATGTGTGAGTTCTTCACTTAGAAGCCACTCGATGGTAGTTACAATTTTGAGAACCATTTTGCAGCACGTGTTATTTGTTGTTAATAAATGAATTATTATAAATAATCAATAAACAGTAAAAATTAGAATGTTTGTTTTATTTTTGCACCAGCTATTCTATTTTCTTTCAGAACATGTCGCTCACTCCTTTCAAGAACGTCATAAATCAAAAATTGTCAATTTTCAGCTGTGCATGTTTTCGGATGGCCAAAATACATGTACTATATTCCAGCAAAAGAAGCACATTTTTAACTTAATATTTACCCGCTACAGGGCAGAAAGTGTTGATTTTGCATGTTGAAGAAAAGGTATTGTTTAATTATTTTTTTAAATAAACTAAATATTTTTCCAATGGAGGAAAAACCTTCAGGTTTACCTAAAAAGATCTGTTGTACAGTAAAAAGTTCAATAAGTGGCTTGATATTCATTCTTCATACATTGTATTATATTTTTAAACTTTAAAAACGTTCTCCTGAAAAATCAAGTTTTTTTAATTATGACATTCTTGAAAGGAGTGAGCGATGTGTGAGAACTTTATTTTATATTATTATGTTTGTTAGTTGCCTTAAAAATTAACCTTGCCTATTACAAGGATTTATAGCATATTTAGTTTAATCTCTTAAAAATGAAAGTGGATAGTTCACAATCATTAATAAAGTTGATCCCTAAAAAACCAAAACAAAAGATACAATAATACAGTAGATACAACGGATTCAATATCTTACATCAATCAAGATCCGTCACATAGCTCATTTATTTATCTTATTCTGTGTGTGAGTACTTTGAGTTTGTCCGGCTCCGTAGTGTAATGGACAGCATGCTTGACTACCGTACTGGAAGTCCCGGATTGGATTTCCAAGGGGGGGTCAAATAAATAATTTTTACACATTAATATTTATTCAATATTACCTGGACTGGAATCTGAAGCGGAGGGCTGATCACCTTTCTTTCATATGTTGACAATCAAGATAACACTGGGTATATGATGCAGTGCTCTTTGCACCGGATAAGGGTTTAAAGAAGAAGCACTATAAAGCTGCTCGATGGTAGTTATAATCTAACATGTACATATGTACGAATATTATATTGGCTTCTTGTATAGTAAAATAATATGTGATGACGAAAATGTTAATAAAACCTGCACGTTCTAGTCTAGTTCGATGTCACGACTTTTACAAATACGAGTATACCTAATATTATTTATTTACGATGTTACCAAAGGCAAAGTTGAAAAAATCGAACAGAGTTTATTGCAAATTACACGGTTATTACCGTGTAATAATAGTAATTTATCTTATTAAATGTTTATTACTTATTTTACGCATTGTTATACAGAGGTTTTGTTTACTAGCTTGAAGCCCGCGGGGATATTTTTAGATGTTTATATTGTTATTCTTTTAGCTCACATATGGAATATTTCAACTGTTTTTTTAGAGTTGGGATAGTATAGGGAAAATCTTCAAACGTAACTACATCGTAAATATAAGCAGGCACACTCTCAAAATAAACCATAAATGTTATATTTTTATCTACTAGTATATAAATGTAAACGTGCTGCAGGTCCCGGGTTCGATTCCCAGGGGGTGGTGAAAATAAATATTCGTGATTTTACACTTAAATATTTATTCAATATTACCCTGCACTGGTGTCTGAAGATCACCTTGGAGTGATCACCTTGCCTTCATGTACGTATCGATCAAGATAACACTGCGTCATGATGCAGTGCCCTATGCACCATCGGAGGCGAATAAATATTAGTATCGAATAGAAATAAAAATGCGAATTTTCGTTTGTTCAAAATCATAAAAGTTCTCTTAATTGAGTTAAAATTTGGACAAAACGATGCATTTGAATACGCACGTGTTTTTTATGTTTTTTTTAAAATCATTTATCCAGACTAAGGTACAAAGGTACGTCTGTCCGCCTCCTTAGTGTAATGGTCAGCACGCTCGGCTACCGTTCTGGAGGTCCCGGGTTCGATTCCCAAGGGGGGTAAAATAAATATAAGTGATTTTTTCACTGTAATATTTATTCAATATTACCCTGGACTGGTACCTGAAGCGGAAGGCTGATCACCTTTCCTTCATGTGTAAACGATCAACATAACACTGCGTTTATATGACGCAGTGCCCTATGCACCATTGGGTGCGGATAAGGGTTTTATTATTAAGGTACAGCAACGCGTAGCCTATAATTCATAATATTTTTATTACGAGTTATTATTAAGGATGAGATCTCAACCGTATAAATTCAGAACTCGACCGGCTGTACGAGAAGCCAGACGTGACATGCACATTAAAAAAAAATATAAATATATAGATTTTTTTTCCAATATTTATTTTTTATTTTTAAATCGTTGATATAAAAGTACTTCACACTTGAAGAGAGCATTCACTTTAAAAATTAAATTTTTATTTTAATTCGTAATTTTTTTAAATAATTCAATGAAATTGATAATCTCAACATACGTAAAGAAGAATATTGAATTTTTACTTAAAATACCACTTTTTCTAAAATCTACTGCGACACGTGTCACAGTAGATTTTAAGAAATAGTGGTATTTACTAAGTAAAAATTAAAAAAAAAAAAAAGGTTTTACCACAAAGTGACTGCCTTACATTTTACTCATTTTTATTTTTATTTCAAAAAAAGTTTCTCTCTCTTTCTAACCCTTATCTCCAACCAATGGTGCATACGACACTGCATCGTACATATCGCTCACTCCTTTCAAGAACATCATAAATAAAAAAAACTTGATTTCTCAGGAGAACGTTTTTAAAGTTTAAAAATATAATACAATGTATTAAAAATAAATATCAAGCCGCTTACTGAACTTTTTACTGTGCAACAGATTTTTTTTAGGTAAAACCTGAAGGTTTTTTCTCCATTTGAAAAATATTAAGTATATTTAAAAAAAAAAAAATTAAGCAATACTTTCTACACTCAACACTTTCTGCCCTGTAGCGGGTAAATATTATGTTAAAAATATGCTTCTTTTGCTGGGAATACATTTTCTGAACATTCCGAAAACATGCACAAGTGAAAATTGTCGATTTTTGATTTATGACGTTCTTGAAAGGAGTGAGCGATATATAAGCTGTGTTATCTTGATCGTTAAATACATGAAGGAATAGCGTTAACCCCAACGCTTCAGGTACCAATTCAGGGTAGTATTAATTTAATATTGGAGTGGAAATCAGTCATATTTATTTTGACCTCCTGGGAAATGAGCCCGGGACCTCCAGCACGGTAGCCAAATGCGTTGACCACTACACTACGGAGGATAATAAAGTTATCTGCAAGCAAGTTGAATTTTCGGAATGAGAGCAAACTATTTCAGTCGAACGATTATTACTAGATACCAATAAATCAATCAGTACGTGTTTGGTGAAATTTATTTAAATTAATACAATTTTTATTCCTTACTTAATAATAAAAAATGTTTCCAAATATATTATTTCTCTATATGCAGGCATAATAAAAATCATATTAGGTACATGCATCAGGGGTTTTCAATTTTTTTTGTTACGTGTTTATTATTTGAGTGAGTATCAAAGCGCTTAAAATATTATGAAATTACACTGATCCCCCCATTTACACGGTAGATACGTTCAACGCGATATAAAAACGTGTTTAAAGGTATACTTAAATAAAAATATGGTGCGTAGATTACCTTCTACAAAATACAATGAAGTATGTCAAAAAACAAATTTCATTGTTGTTTATTGCATTTTAATTTCATTTGCAAAATTCTTTAAAACATCAAAGGAAACAAAAATTATACAAAATAGTAATAGTAAAAAGTATAAAAATACTCTAGTACACAACTACGATACCAACTTCATCCACAACTAGGGGTTGATGGTTCCAAGACTGAACAATAAATATGGAATAATAATTTTATAAAAAACACACTTAAATACGAAGTTCAGACCATTTTTAATCTGTCCAGACCATTTTTAATCTGTGGCAGATACAATAGGGCAAACAAAAATATGGACCAAAACTAGATTAAAGGAATGGGTAAATGATCAAGAGGTAATATTGTAAAATCAGATTTTATTTTGAATTTGTTTTCTTTTTTGTGTATAAATTATGTTATAATCGATTTTAATAAAAGTATGTAAAAAGAACTCCACCGACAAGATGAAATACCATACAGTCCGTTGTATAAAGCGAGGTTCGTTGTGTGAGTCATGTAATGGACGAAAAGAAAGCTCGTTGTGCGCAGATTTCGTTATGCAAGGCATCACTGTAATTCCTTCTTGCTATGGACTTTTCATGTTCAGAGAATACACGCATGATTCTTTTATGATTCGTCCAAGCACCGTGAACGTAGATTGACTACCCCTGGTATACACGACGTAGAATCGTAATATTATGCAAGGTAACTTGTTTAATAATTGCTTTTCGAGGCTAGTTAAATTACATTATGTACTAAAAATAATTAATCTACGATTTAGTAAGTTTGCCAGTAGTTATTATAAATATTCATCGTGATACTATATGGTGAAAGAATCCATAAACCTCTAAATAATGTATGCAATAATAATTGAATGCAGGCCAGATTTCTTTTTCAGTTATTTTCAGTTATAATGTGTTAGAAGTAAATTAAAAATGACCTTAAGACCCAATATACATTAAATTGCAACGTCATTTTCTCTAAGCTCAGGTAATATTTAACGAAATTGATATATTTTTTTAAAACACAGGTTTTGTATTAAAAAACAAGTTTTTCTTCAAAAAAATATACGGTTTTGAAAAGAAAAGAGTTATTGAAAGGTAAGAAGTTAAAAAAATCCATATATTTCATATATCAAAAATTGTCAATTTTCAGTTGTGCATGTTTTCGGAATGCCCAGAAAATGTAATATATCCCAGCAAAAGCGGCATATTTTTAACTTAATATTTACCCACTACAGGGCAGAAAGTGTTGTTTTTGAATTTTGAATGAAAGGTATTATTTAATTATTTTTTTAAAAATACTAAATATTTTTCAAATAGAGAAAAAACCTTCAGATTTTACCTAAAAAGATCTGTTGCACAGTAAAAAGTTCAAAAAGTGGCTTGATATTTATTTTTAATATATTTTATTATATTCTTAAACTTAAAAAAACGATCTACGGAAAAATCAAGTTTTTTGAAAAATGACGTTGTTGAAAGGAGTGAGCGAAATGTATATTTTTAGAACCAAAAAAAGTCCAAAACGTATAATAAAAAAATCGAGCGCGAAGTGACGTCCGACTCTGAGCGCAGCAAGACGATTAACGAATTATATAATTGCGAGTAAGGTACTAAATAAATACGTGCATTGGCCCATAATCTGCGCCTGATTGATCTGAGAAAATTGATCGGTAATAGTAAATATTTTTCGAAATTAAACGACAAATGCAAAGACAAAATATGTAAATCACGTTGCTTACATGTAAAGTGTGACCAAAATATAGAAAACCTGTTCAATAGCAGGACAGATATTCTTTATTTTAGGTCACAAATTAATTTACTAAGTATGATTTATTTATTTATTTAAAAAAAAAATAGTATGATCATATCATTACAACATTTTGAATATGTCCAAATACTTGTTCACAAAATCTGGATTATCTCCAATTACAGGAGCTATTTTCATATTATTTTTTGACATCTCATCAAAGATGAAGAAGAAAATGGAAGTCTGGGCATTTACGAGGCTGACGACCGTGAATTTCTTTTCATCTCACCAATAGATGTCTCTAGTGAAGTTCTAGTGATTCAAGAAGGTTTCAAAATTGGTTCGTATATATAGAACATCCAAGAATTTGAGTATTGTGGTTGTCAATAATGGGTAGAATTGGCGAATGTTACACATGTGTAAAGTGATCACTTAAACCAGCCTATGACGGTCTTCAGCCCCGTAAATGCCCAGACTTCGATATTCTTCTTCATCTTTGATGAGATGTCAAAAAGTAATATCATGTCATTACGTACATATAAAAATGCAATGTTATATGCACCATGAAGAAACAGTGAAATAACGATTATATTAATTTATATGTATGTCCTCGATACAAAACGTTATTATTTATGCTTTTATTAAGAAAATTGTATTAATTTAATAAGTAAAAAAATATTAATTGTATTAATTTTCTTTATAGATTGGTATCCGAAAATTGATTAGGTATGATTCCAAGTATTTCAAAGGCACACTTACATAATATGTATCATTAGATTCGACTGGTTAATATCAAAACGATCAAAATCACTTCTTCAAAAATGACCAAAATGTATTAAATATGCGGGAATATTTTACTAGTCAATCTTTTTATGTCAAAGCGGTCAGGCAGTTTAAATATGGACGTAAGGATAATATTAGAAATAATGATTAAACGCTGTATCTAGAAAAAAATACTTTGTAGTCATCGTAGAGCAGATGACTTTCAAAATGGGACAAAAATACCACATTTCAAATATACATGTGTTTGTTAGGACATTAAGATAAAATACGAAAGGTTTTTTTTCCCTATGCATTTTCACTAAAATATTCAACAAAAATATAGTTTATATTTTAAGCACTAACTTTGTGATCTTCCATTTTATAATTAAAATATAACTTTGTTTTAAAATCACTAGGTTTAATGTTTAAAGTGATTTTAAAACAAAATATTGTGTTTAAAAATACCTCCACAGAGACGAAGAAATTTATGAGAAGGAATATGAAAGTCTGGGGTTAACAGCAGTGTTTCACATATTATGCAAATAATACTATAACGTCGATTACTGACTCTTATCTGCACTCAGTGGTACATAGGGCACTGCATCAAATTGATTCAGTGTTAATTGGGTTGTTGATTTCATGAAGGTGAACAGTCCTGCGCTTTAAACCTAACAATACAAGGAAGTGAAAATTAATATATATCAAATACTTTCTATAAACGGAGTTGATAATATTTATTAACTATAAAATCAAAGATCACAGTTTTAAAATAGTTAAGATTTATTTTAGTTAGTAACGAAGTGTTATAATATTAATATAAAAACGCACTTTTTGGCGATCTACCGTTTTGCCATCGAGCAGTCGATATTTTACCAATTTATTATTTATTACATTGAAACAATAATTATTACTTGCGTAACAAACAGCATTTAATAAAAACGTTATGAAATAGTTTTACCGAGCTGAGAAATTATTTCACTTTATAAAGAGCACGCACAGCTGTTCGGTAAGATAAACGTTTAATTAAAAAAAGTCAAATAACGTATTCCTGTTACGTCACGCGTCTTATAACTGTAGCTGTGCCATTATTTTGTATCGCGTGTATCCGATATTTTAAGAGTAAACGATCTTTCTTCTCTAATATTGGTCAGGAATGCAGGGGAAGACCGAGGAAAACTTGGCATGACAAGTATTTCAAATACTTGAAAGTGTTCAGATGAGATGGTTTGGGCATGTGAATCGAATGAGTGAAGAAGTTCTTCATCGAACTCTTATCCGCGCCCGATGGTGCATAGGGTACTGCATCATATAAACCTTGATCGTTATGACATAAAAGAGAGTTATCTCATATCGCTGAAAATTTCGATGGATAAAATGCGTAACGTTTCGTATTCATATTTGATTAAGTACATGGACCCAATCGCAATGAAAAAATAATGATTTTAAATCGATAAGCATGGTTGAAAATAGCTTACTATATTTTTTGTTTGTTTTCGTTAAATAATAATAATAAAACCCTTATCCGCACCCCAATGGTGCATAGGGCACTGTGTCATATAAACACAGTGTTATCTTGATCGTTGATACATGAAGGAAAGGTGATCAGCCCTCCGCTTCAGGTACCAGTCCATGGTAATTTTGAATAAATATTACAGTGAAAAAATCACTTATATTTATTTTACCCCCCTTGGGAATCGAACCCGGGACCTCCAGAATGGTAGCCGAGCGTGCTGACCATTACACTACGGAGGCGGACAAAAATTTTAACAGGTTTTGTGAATTCGAGCAGTACTCAGGTATTTTAACTGTCCAAATATTATAATTAAATCACAAAGTGTGCAAAAATAATACCGAATGCTTGTATTTTCACAGTGAAGAGGTTGACAAACATATTTTTAATAAAGATGGGATTTTTGACCTTAGACAGAGCTGTTCAACAATTTTCGTTTGTTTTAACCGAGTTTTTAGATCAGCGCCTTATTTGTGGTATAATAATTGAAGTAAAAAACACTGAAAAGTTATTTTTAAAGCAAACGTTAAAAACCTGTTCAAAGGTTTGCATTATATGTATAAATAAAAATGCAAATGTTCGTTAGTTAAAAAATCTTAAAATTAGTCACCGATTGCTTTGAAATTTGTACACAACGCTGCATTCAAATATGCGTTGCTTTTATATATTAAATACCCGTAATAGGTGTTGTTAATTGGGGAAAATAAATATGTTTCATGGATATTTAACTGCAATAGTAGCGCCATCTGTTGAACATACCAGCAACACACGGGATAATAAACACTGCTCATGGCGGAAAACGTGCTTCTTTACAGCTGCTGTCACTTAGATGTTCAATGTTTTTGATCGCATTGTTTTTCATAGATTTTTAATATTTTCATGTCTCCACAAGCAGTGTGAAATGAAACATGTTAGATATGTCTGATTTATGTTTTCTTTCTTTTTCATTTAACAAGACTGAGGCGTAGTAACGCGCGGTCGGGTACAGCTAGTACAATGAATTCAACGTTCTTAAATTTTATTATCATTATTAGAAAAGTTCAATTACCTTATATCACATTCGACTCGTTTTCATGAAAAACAACCATTTTCACGTAAATCAATCATTTGATCATTAATAAACTTATTATATTTACGATTTAATGATTGGTTTATATCTAAAATAACAAAACATTATATCAAAGCCTTACTCACAATTTCAGAATTCATTAAGCGTCCGGCTGCGCTGAGAACCGGACGTCTAATTCACACTCGATCTTTGTTAGAATATTTATTGGATTTTTGTTTTTGTTTATTAGAATATATATTGCTAAACTATATATTCAATGTATAAAGTTTTTTAGAATAAAAAAATAAATTATTTGTTTTTTCCTTAACTCCTTACCTTTCAATGACTCTTTTCTTTTCAAACCATATATTTATTGCGAAGTAAAACTTATTTTTTCAATCCAAAAACGGTGTCTAAAGAAAACAAATCATTAACGTCAAATTTTACTTGGGTTTAAAGAAAATTAAGTTAAAATTTATTGTATACTGTGCCTTAATATGATAATAACCAATAAGCATTACGTATCTGCTTATAGAACGTTTGAGACCCACAAAGTGTTTTATAAGTACAAGATAGCTTGTACTTATAAAACACTTTGTGGGTCTCAAACGTTCCACGGACCCAATATTGAACAGACCTGGTCTATAACATCAAAATCGAAAAGCAGTCCTTAATTACGAAGTAAAAATATACGTTTAGCATTTCAACGATGTGCAAATATAAGTCAGGTTTCGATGACGTCAGTTTAAATTAGTTGAATACCGACCAAATATAACTTACAAAATGTAAATTCTAATAAAATCACCAGTGACTTAAAATGTTATGATAAAATCTTTTTATAGTTCTTCTTATAAATTCCTGATATTTTAAGAGTCCAAAAACCTCGATACGAATTCTGTTTTTTTGGTGATATATCTCAACACTTTACAGCTGTAAGGCTTGAAGCTCAAATATAAAAAAAAATACACCATAGCAAATTAGGACTCGCAGGGTCCGCATTTAACAGTATGAAGGCTATCTGGAGATCGGATTTAAACTCGGTGAAGACCAAATGCTGCCTATACAATGCTTGCATTGCTCCTGTTCTCTTATACGGCTGTGAAACATGGCACCTTACAAGGGCCCAGAGCAGCCGTGTACTAAGCTTTGAGAAAAGGTGTTTGCGGAGAATTTTAGGCGTGCGGTGGTTTGACTTTGTGAGGAATGAAGAGATAAGGCGTAGGACGCAGCAAATCTTGGTCACAAAAGGCGATTCAGTTGGCTTGGCCATGTACTCCGCATGCCTCCTGAAAGCCTTAATCAAGCTTGCCTCTTTTATAAGGCATCAGGTTCGCGCCGCCCAGGACGACCACTGCTGACAATTCGTCGGCAGTTCTCGTCAGAACTTCGGGACGCGGATCTGATTTGGGAGGATGCAAGGGAGCTGGCAGCCGATAGAAAAGTCTGGAGACCGTTTGTGGACTCCATATGCTCCACCTAGGGAGCGAATATGGTTTATTATTATAGCAAATTTACAAAGTTAAGGAGAAAAAATTACAAATTGTGGAAATGTGAAAAAAAAAAGAATTTAACTGGTGAATGAATTTATTTTTATATTATAATATTTTTTAAAGGTATAACTTGCAAAGTCACTAATTTAGAGAATAGCAAAAATACGAAAGGTAGATATGAAAAATATACACAAACAGGTCAATCAAAATAAATATTTCTTTCTCCTAGATCTTGATTCTCCTAGGTCAATCTCGTAACAGTACAAATGAGTTCATAACAGCCATCTATGTTGGATTGAGAAAACATTTTATTCACCAGAGACTCTTCTATGTGTATGCATGATCCGATTATACATATTCACATACTTAGAACTGAAAACATGATTTTCATTTTTTATGTAGCTTATAATGTGACCAGTTTTTTTTTTTAATTTACAACATTTTGAGTGTGTCAAAATACTTACTTACAAATCTGGATTATCTCTACTTAGTTTTTGACATCTCAATATAGATGATCTCAACGAGTAAGTAATACCGACATCCGGACCATGTGTAAGACGGAGGATATCGTGACGTGGGGACGACAACGAAGGCCATATTGGAATGATCATGTAAACAGAATGTCACGACAGACCTCCACGTATCGTCCTTCAAAGAATCCCTGAAGGACGCAGAACCCCAAAATGGTGGAAAGACATCTGGGAGTCAACATCCCAAGAGCTACAAGCGGAGGCACAAACAGATCTTTAGGATCTAGAAATAGAAGGAGAAGAAGAACATAGATGATGAAGAATATGGACAGGGCTTATGATCTGTCATAGGCTGGTTAAGTAATAACTTTACATACGTACACCATTCATTTTCTCATTTTTCATTTTATATTTGGCTGGAATTAATCCCACGACACCAGTTTCGCAGTTGAGCGTCTTTCCATCTACGTCATGGCGCCTGTTCCATAGATCATACGAAAAGAAAAAAAAACAAGCTATAAATTTTAAAGAAGGCTGAAAAACAATACGCCATCAGAGTGTCTCAAAACATTCGAAAAAAAAGAAACTTGAAGAAATAAATAATTTAAATTATCTGTCGCTTTAAGCCTTTTCGTCTTCGAGCATCGACAATATGTTCGGTTGGATTATAGAAAATCCGGTTTACATGAATTAAATTGCAATAAATTCACAGTGAAATCCCTAAAAATCTTATGAGTTTTTTAATATTCTTCCATTTTATTACATTGTAAAAATGGTAAATCATAAATTGACACTTGGAATTTTGCTTACTGTTAAGACACACTTTTGTTTCTTTTATGGAAATTACGATCAAGATAAAATGCATGTTCTAATACAGTGCCATATGCATATCTAACATATTTCAAAACGTGGTTTTTAATTAAATTAAATAACGTAAATTACAAAAGATTCTTTTAAATAAATCAGTATAAAACGACTGTTTGGTACGATACAACGTTGTTTTCTTGTTCAATCTCACAAACAAAACATATTTAAATTCATATAAACTATAATATATATTTTCGGGTAACGATTCACCACCAAATTAATGGTTTTAGAAAAAACGGGCAGATAAAATGTTATTGTTATAATTTTAAGCCGATGGTATAGATAAAATAAATATACACCTACCCTCGAGGATAACGCTAGAGTTGCCTTCAGAACGCCTAAATTAATTCTCAAATGCGCAAATTGCCCTGAGGACACGTAAATACATGATTATTATTTTTTTGACATCTCATCAAAGATGAAGGAGAATTTGGAAGTCTGGGCATTTACGGGGCTGGCGACCGTCATTGGCTGGTTTAAGTGATCACTTTACACGCGTGTAACATTCACCAATTCAACTCATTATTGACAACCACACTACTTAAATTCTAAAAAATAAATTATCTGCTCAAATTATAAGCTTAAATAATAAAAATGAAAATGGAATTTTCTGGCGTTTCTCATGTGTATGATTATAATCCAGGATTCGGGCCTCACATACTAATATAAGAGTTTCTGCTTAATAAAAAGCTTCTTTACATCTCACCAATATATGTGAAGTTCTAGTGATTCAAGAACAAGGTTTCTAAATTGGTTCATATATATAGAACTTCCAAGAATTTGAGTAGTGTGGTTGTCAATAATGGGTAGAATTGGTGAATGTTACACGTGTGTAAAGTGATCACTTAAACCAGCCTATGACGGTCGTCAGACCCGTAAATGCCCAGACTTCCATATTCTTCTTCATCTTTGGTGAGCTGTCAAAAAATTATAAAAAAATAACTCCTGTAATTGGAGATAATCCAGATTTTGTGAACAAGTATTTGGACACACACAAAATGTTGTAAATACGTCAGCACAACGAAAGAAAATACTTTATTTCGCTTTTTGGCTACTTGCAGTGTTTCAAATTTCAACGCTCAAGTTAACTGCTAGAGTTTTATTTAAAAGATTCATTTGTAAAATTCTTATCTACTTCTGTCACTATAGGCAACAGGTTGAGCATCAGGGTTCTCTTTTATAATAAAATCATTTCTTAGAGAAATTTACGCTTTTTGTTTTCTTTCTTTTCCATTTATATGCATAACCCTTCTTACTTCATATTAAACTGATATGTACCTCAAAAGTTATTACTATTACCGTAATAATTATTTCACATTACTAAATTTTCATGACGAAGTTTCAGGCGCTTCAGATTTTCCAATATTTCAGTCAATGAGGATCCTTTACATCAGGATTATTTTATCCTTATATACCTAATTGAATGAGGAAACTAGTTCGTCCAAGGAAAGGGTCCGAAACTTCAAAAGGAAGGACATACAACCTGAGGACGAGGAGAGCTGACCCCAACAGTCTACAAAGACGATGAGTTGGGATGGAGTCAAGAAGAAGATACAGTGGAACCTCTCACAACGAGCATAATTCGTTTAAGAATCTTACTCGTTAAGCAAAACACTCGTTAAGCGAACGTTTTTTGTTTTTACTGGCCCGAAAGTCGCGGCTCACAAGTGAAGAAGTGAATGTCTGGAAAAAGGGACTTGCCCTTTCTTTTTTTTAAAAAAAGAGAAATATTTGTGTTTTTATTATTTACACAAATATTTCAATTTCATACTATTTCTGTGAGCCTAAGCGGCTCATTATTAGAAATAGGTGTCAAATTGTGGTAGAGTGGGTTCGAACCGAGAAACTCTGACTCAAGAGTCCGCGACACTAACCACGGGACCACAACCCGACACAGAGTTTCCCTGGAACTCATTATGTGAAATGTCGCTCGTTCCTTAACAGCAAAAGCAACTTTTTACATTTTTTGCTCGTTATAAGAGATGCTTGTTATGAGGGGTTCCACTATACTTGAATGTCTTTCAATACCAAATGTATGGAACGGTGTGATAACAAACTAACACGAATCAACAAGGTTTAATACTTAATCTCGCAAGCTCGATTGTGTGCGTTGTCGAGTTGACCGAGACGGTATATTGTACTCCGTTTAGCGTCTCGTACGTAACGATACGATGTAGCGATAATCATATGATTTCCTTGTGCGTGGAGCGCCGGTTACCGGTCTATTTGCGCTCGCGGGTCCCCGATAAGTGATTGCCTAATTGCGTCTCGGCAAACTGAGTACGCTAATTCGAAAAGATCACAATAACGTAAAACCTAATCCCGTCGGCAGCGCGCGGAGAGCAGAAAGATGGAGAGATGGCGCCTCGAGCGGCGGTGGTAGTTAGCTCGGCAGTCAACAGTCGGCGGCTCCAGTTCGGCCGTAATGCCCGAGCGTGACGGACGGCCGCGCGCCTCGCTCCCGCACAGACCGTGCGTCGCGCGCGATCTCCCGCGGGTTTCTGTTCTCCGTTCTCAGTTCTCAGTTCTCGGTCTCGGAATGTGAGTGAACCAGTGACCAGTGAACGTCCCGCGAGATCCGACATGGCGTCGCCCGGCAGGCGCGCACCTGACAGGAGTGCATCTAGCTAGCCGCGTCCCTAGGTGAGAGATAACCAGATAACGCAACGGTGAGATGTCGGAAGGAATGCGATAAGCGCGACTCGCGGTGACGGAGCTCTCCTCCGCCGCTGGCGATACGCGATAATGTATAAAATAAAGCTACGTTTGTGTATGCCGTGCGATCTATAAATAGAACCGCCTGCGTGTAGATAGCTAATAGTTACACGATTATGGGTCTCGCTGTGTACGTAGATAGGCTGACTTTTGGTTTGGAATAATATTTGCTTAATAAAAGCGAATTATTGCCGAAGAATGAGTTCCGCTCTCCGAAGACCGTACAACTCGCGCCTGTAGCATACAAATTGTACATCTCTTTCAAATATATATATTTTAAATTTGACAGTATAAATCCTTACATTTCTTACTTTATTGAATGAAACGCACATATTTCTACATGTTACTAAACGAATATCGCACTATCAATACTCAAGTAATAAAAAAAACACCTGATATTTATTTGAATAACAACTTTTTTACTGATGTACACCAAATAATATGCAAGATATATTTACTTCTGATTAGATTCTAGCACGTTTCAACTTCAAAACTAGCTATCTTTTTCTGTTAGCGAGTTCAGTTTGTCGCATGAAGATAAAATGACGTTTCTTAAATGATAACCATGACAATGATCCACCCACTTCCTAGCTGCAATTTTTGAGTCATATTTCTTCTTTTGCCACATTACGAATACGAAATGAACAAGATCAATTTAAAATGTGGTTTATTTGGATGGATGTTGTATTGAATGCAACAGGTGACCTTTTGTTGTGAACTGGTTTTCAGTTAGGTTAGTCAATGTACCTGTCTAAATATAAAACACGAGATTTTGTTTATTATCGACATTACGGTGAGTAATGAGCGAGTCTAAGGTGTTGGCATATTAGTTTGCAACGTTCACACATGAATAAGGAATATGTACCTTATATGTTATTGTTATTCTCGCTGCAAATGATCCAAGGTTACGATTTAGCACGCATCCTAAGGGCAGTGTAATTTATGTATTTAGCATCCTGATTCATTTATTCCGAGTGTGTTCTATGGAGCACAAAGCGAAGTCCAGTGAATAGCAAATGATATTCATCCTTACGAAGAAACATTATGTATTATAAATAAGATCCTACGTCATATATGTAATATTTATATATTATACATAGCTCGATCTAGATTAAATAAGGGATTTCCAATACATATAAAGTTGCAAGTCTGAGCATTCCTTTATATATAAATCCTTTTCTAAGTTGAGGCATCTATGATCAGTGGCGTGCACAGATAATTAATTAGGGTAGGCAGTGGAGTCCACCTCCGTAGTGTAATGGTCAGCACGCTCAGCTATCGTTCTGGAGGTTCCGGGTTGGATCCCCATAAGGTGGGGTTAAATTAAAATAAGTGATTTTTTCACTATAATATTTATTAAATATTTCCCTGGACTGGTACCTGAAGCAGAAGGCTGATCACTTTTCTTTCATGTGTTAACGACCAAGATAATACTGCATTTATATGATGCAGTGCCCTATGCACCATTGGGGTACGATTAAGGGTTTGAAAAATTAAAGGCATAGTAGTATGATAAACTGGTACTATTTACCGAGGTAGGTAATAAGGTAAGCTAGGTATTACATAGTAAGGTAAGATAGATATTGGTTGCGTTTTTATATGTCACACCGGTTAGTTAGGATAGGCATTGCTTTTCTGCCTATATGGGATGCTCGCCCCTGCTTATGAAATATGAATTTAGGTTGTTATAAATTGATAGAGGGGCAGTAGGATAATGATGCCCAGTTGATAATACAAAATCAGTGGAATTGTATAAAATTATGATTTCTTGACAGATATTCACAAATCAAAATCTATAATTACGAAAATGCCATAATGAAATAATTTAAACACTTTAAATTGCCCGAATACATAGGAAAATGCATTCATACAGTATGTTAAGGGGATATTCGCAAAACAGTTGAACAGAAAGATTCACTCCACCGGAGACCATCGGAGAGGTCACAAGTCTGTTAACGCCCGTTTAAAAAAATATAAACTGGATATTATTTTCGTTTTTAAGAATACATATTGGAAAATTATTTTTATATATTTTTTTAAACTCCTAACCTTTCAATAACTCTCTTCTTTTCAAAACCATTTAATTATTTCGAAGAAAAACTTAATTTTTCGATACAAAAACGGTGTTTTCAAAAAAAAAACATAAACGTAAAATGTTTCCTGGATTTAGAGAAAATCAAGTTGCGGCTTAACGAATGCTGGGCCTTAACCCTTTCCGGTCCCCCAAAATTAAAAAAAAATCTAGGTAGACAGTTACATTCCAATTGGAAAACAATTTGTCCTCTGCTCCACACACTGTTGTAATAAATACGAGTGACAAAAATGTAAGCTTGGAATTTAAATAAATAATACTAATAATAATAAAACCCTTATCCGCACCCCAATGGTGCATAGGGCACTGCGTCATATAAACGCAGTGTTATCTTCATCGTTTACACATGAAGGAAAGGTGATCAGCCCTCCGCTTCAGGTACCAGTCCAGGGTAATATTGAATAAATATGACAGTGAAAAAATCACTTATATTTATTTTACCCCCCTTGGGAATCGAACCCGGGACCTCAAGAACGGTAGCCGAGCGTGATGACCATTACACTACGGAGGCGGACTAATGATGAAACAAATGTCGAATAACATCCGACATGGGACCTAAGAGCTAAAAATTGATGTCGAATGAGATTCGACATTGGACCAGTAAGGGTTAAGATTTACGCGTAAATTGTACGAAGCAAATTGATACAAATATCTAACACGTGCCTTTTTTTCTTTGCATACAATTTTAGTATAATAATTCCATAGTATTTATATTTTTAAAAAATCGCTCACATCGTATAATTTCCGGTTTTTAATATAATTTGAACGACGTTTGATCGCCTCAAATATTTCCCAAGGGAATAAAAATATTCGACAAGTAAACTTCTAGCACCTGTATATACATATAAATAGTTTAAACAGAATGGATTTTTACTCTTGCCGAATATCTCATTTCTGTTTGGATTCAGTTCTTAACGTAATTCGCTATTAAACGTGTCTTCGGTTAATTGCTGCATGCTGGAAATTAAAATTTTGTGAATAGTTAGTTGTTACATAAATGGAGTTTGTGAATAATTGTTCTTTTCCATATAAAAACTAAAAATAGATAATTTCGCCTTGGCTCATAAAAAAGAAAACTTCGTTAAGGTAAATTTTAATTTGTAATATTATTCAAGATATATTATGTATGTAGATAATCAACTTAAATGACTTGAATTTTTGTGCGAAGCTAATATAGAACTTAAGGCAGAGAGCATTATATATACGGCCAAAAAAACAGGGAATATAGATGCCCAATACTGGGCGAAATGGTAAACTTTACGCTACTGTATAAAATGATCACTTAACCCAGCAAATGACAAGTCTAAATGACTTCCCAGGCTTCCATTCGTATAAAAAATATAAATGTATCCATAATATACATACATATCTTAATACATAGCCTCGATGTTAAATGTAATTAAATAATTTATTAAACATATTGACATCTTAAGAGGAGAAATACGGATGTGTGGGTATTTACAGGGCTTACGATATGTCATGGGCTGGTTTGAACAACCCATGATTGAAAACCACACTACTCAAATTTCAGAAGTTGTAAAATATCCTTTAATTGCCACTGTCATTCAAATGCGAGTCCTAAGCCCTGTAAATACCCAGACTTCCATATTTTTCTTAATCTGTGTTGAGATGACAATACAAATGACTCCCAAGTGGACTAACCCAGATTTGTGATCAACGATTTTGACACGCCCAAAATATTGTGAATTTATTTTATTGACGTTGGTTTTTTAAGAACGAAAAATTTTTTTTTTAAAAAGGTGTATGAAACATGTATCGTTATTCCCTTTTTTGTTAAAGAAGATGGAAGTCTGAGCATACCATGGCTTGCGACCTGGCATTTGGCTGGCTTAAACGATCACTTTATACACTTGTGTAACGTTCACTACTTTGCCCATTATTGAACATCCATATTGCACTAATTCTTGAAACTTGTATTTATGGAATTCTGCATACCAGTAAGGTTTTCGATACATTCGTGAGCCCTGCTATGCTCAGACTTAAATCTTTTATAAATAATGGCATAACGATACATTTTTCATGGCAAGTTGAGACACCTTTAAAAAATTGACATCTCATCCGTAGGGTGAATAATCCAGTGTCCGATATAGTAAATATTATTGATATTATTTATTGATTCGGCATTAACTTTGTGGAAACACATGATTATTTTAAATTAATGAAACACTTGAATAATCCACTGAATTGAGTTTTATTTTTATTTACGACTAGTTTCGAAAACGTCAATTGTTTTCATCTTCTGGTACAAATTAAAACGAAATAAAAATAAAACTCAATTCAGTGGATTATTCAAGTGTTTAATTTAATTAAAATTATTGATATTATTATTTTTTTTATAAAAATAATATTAATCATAAATTTGCCTTAAATATTCTAAATATTCCAACACTCATATTGGTATCGACGAACTTTCTCATAAAGCAGTAATATTCCTTACCCTGAGCTCCTTCACTTAGGTCATCTGTATTCATTAAAATATATCCCAGTCCTCTCAGAACTGGAGTGCAAACCCTGTTTCTGATACAATTAACAATCAAGTCAACACAGTGTCAATATAATGCGGTGCCTTATGCACTATTTGGTTGTGAACAGGGGTCAAAGATAACGTATTTTTGTATAATGTATACGGATATGCATAATACGAGTATGTAGGTATGAGTAACCATTGTTTACGCGACTCGTGACGTTTTACGTGGGTATATGGTAAACATGCTACTGACTGTTTTTATGTAGAAAATTATAAATGATTTATGAGTTATCGAATCTCAAATACATACTTGATAAATAATATACATATATTTTTACGTAAATTTCATATTATATATATATATATATATATATATATATATATATATATATATATATATATATATATATATATATATATATATATATATATATATATATATATATATATATATATATATATATATATATATATATATATATATATATATATATATATATATATATATATATATATATATATATAGTTATAAGTTTTTTGCCAGTATACCCACGATATACATATATCGTAGTCATACAGGAGAAAGTGACCAAGTGCATTGTTTTACAAAAACGTGATCATTGACTATTTGATATCTTACTAGCTTAATATTGCCCTAAAAAAATCCCAAAGGATTTTAAACTTGGAAGTATAATATACTGACTTCTTAAAAATGACTAACTGCATTGGTGTTCATTTTCTTGCCAAGCAAAAGTGACTTAAATGGCCCTCCTGAGCATTTTACGTTTTGGTAGATAGTCACTTTCTCCTGTACGACTACGATATGTGTCATTATTTTATGTGGGTTTTCAATAATTTAGCAGCTGTCAAAAATACGCTGTTCGCATAAAAATCGTTAAGTATTGTGTGTATGCAGCTTCTACATTCAACAGTTGGCGCTGCCATTGCCGTAAAACGGTGTTTTTACATGTACACAGTTAAAAACGACTGTCGCTGGCTTAGTCTGGTTTAATGGAAAAGAAATATGTTAAAAAAGCATATAAAAACAGACGAGTCAAAAATCGGTGAATAATTTTAGAAGATTTAAGATTTTGTACAAACTTACATTTATTTACTTAATTTTATAGATAATCCTTGTCATTTGAAGAACCCGTATTTTACTGTCGATATAATTTTTTTTTAGAAAATGAATCAAGAAAACCATGTATGTGCATACAGACAGTGCAGACAATAAAGGGCAGTAAGAGCATGTAATAAGTATTTGCGAAAGGCACGCAAAGAGCTAGCTCTCCGATAACTATAAAGCAATGATTTCAATATTTTTTTGTTTTTTACATTCCACTATAATAGTAAAATCTAAATGAAATGCAACAAAATATAATTAAATATCATCGCTATTTACTTGTCTGTAGAGCTCTTAGCATGCCTCACCCAATTATTTATTGCGTGCTCTTACTGCCTCTTACTGGCTGCACGGCAGAGAATTTATCAGTATGTACCTATTGGAGATTATCCTTTATTATCTATGGTCTTTGGGCTAAAAATAATATGTCGAGATGGGTATTTATATCGTAATCTATAGTTCTTTCAAAATGGAATTAAACATTTCGTATGAAAGCAATTTAAAAAGTTTTAATTAAAGTATGACCATGGTTATTCATCATTTACTAATTGATCTACCTTTTCAATTTATGGCCAAAATTCTATTGAGAAAATGATATAGAAAATGGCTTTGGTTTATTTTCATTATATGTGCTATAAATTTAAATAGACAAAATATTTTTTTATTTATTTAATACTTTTACAGTAAATTTGGTTTATATTCTGAATCCGCTCCAGTCAGAAATGTATCTCTTTTGGAAACCAATTGTCAATCGAAGAAATCCTTGGAGGACCACTACTGGACTCGAAGGTGAAGCTCTTACCACCAAGACAGGTACATGACTCATGTAGGTCTTGAGAGTGAGCTGTGATACAGAGGGAGGTCACAATAGACCTAATATGGTCGCAGTGACATAAGGGATGCAAGATCCCTTGACCTCACAAAAACAATTGTCAATTCTTGCACAAATATTCATATTCAAACCCTTATCCGCACCCCAATGGTGCATAGGGCACTGCATCGTATAAACGCAGTGTTATCTTAATCGTTAACACATGAAGGAAAGATGATCAGCCCTCCGCTTCAGGTACCACTCCAGGGTACCCTGAATAAATATTACCCTGCACAAACAGCCCGCAACTTAATTTTCTTAAAACCAAGGTAACATTTGACGTGATACATTTTTTGCGTTTTGGTATTAAAAAATAAGATTTTCTTCGAAATAAAAATATGATTTTGATAAAATAAAATTAGTCATTTAAGGGTCAGGAGTTAAAAAAGTAATATGTATTTTTTTATGTATTATTTAAAAAAAAGAAAATTCCAATACATGTATATTTGAAAAAAAAGAAGATATAAGGAAGGCTGTTTACATAACTGACTTTCGACTTTACCGGTCACCCCCTTCCCCCAATGAGTCCGTTATATCGTGGCTTTACTGCACTACCTTCTGATACCTTTAAGGCATCAGCTGATATAGCTAAT
Source organism: Brachycentrus maculatus (assembly GCF_059751285.1). Classification (NCBI taxonomy): domain Eukaryota; kingdom Metazoa; phylum Arthropoda; class Insecta; order Trichoptera; family Brachycentridae; genus Brachycentrus; species Brachycentrus maculatus. The sequence continues at coordinate 865,462 of NW_028280778.1, forward strand.
AGCGTGGTATGCACAACTTCAATTTACGATCGACCCAAACCATTTTGTAGACCTCTTTATCATCCTACGAACTAATTGAGTGACGGATTTTATAACGATGAACAAAAAGAATTATCTCATTAAAAAAGATAACATAATGTTACAAAGAAACACGCCACTATTCATTCGTGACACGCATTCGCATTATTAATTAGCAATTACGAACGTGGAGATTATAATTTATTATTATTGAATAATTAATGTCGAATGTTTTAATGTCACTTACAGTAAGTGCTGATAGGTCAGTTACGATAGTAATTTTATTGATGGTCCGATGCAATGTAATGTATCATAACTTTGCAGGTATTTCTGAAGTATTGATGCAAACACGTACGTATGTGTGTAAATAATACCCATGAATCACAACTTTGTGATTTTCCGCAAGAATATTGCTAATAAATAAATTGCTTAGACCAGGGGTTCACAATCTTTTTCAGCCCGCGACGCACTTACAAGTATAGTATTTTGTCACGGCGCCCTACGTTAGCCAAAGCTAATTGCGTATATATATATATATATATATATATATATATATATATATATATATATATATATATATATATATATATATATATATATATATTGACATGTGAACGGTGTAATATTACATACATATTGTCATTGATGGGCCTTTCAAAGGAATATTTTTTTTATAACACTTTTTTATTCAAATTTAAAGATAGGAAGCATTTAATGAAAGACCCTGTGTATATTACCCTGATAAAAGACCATGTAGAAATAGGTAGGTACCTACAATTATAGTAGTTGGGTAGATAGGCCCAAAAATTAAAACATCCACCAAATGAAATAGAGTTTTATTATATTTATAAGAATTCAGAATTGAAACAGCTAAAAAGAGAATATTTGTGGTTTCGGATAACGATAGAGGATTGACTCGCGGCGCCCCTCATTACTTTCTACGGCGCACACTTTGGGAACCCCTGGCTTAGACGGTTAAACGACGAGTGTGATGCAATATCGATATCGAAGGATATTTCATATTCTAGAAAATTTATTTAGTTTTAACTCTTACCACCCCTGTATTGAGTGTCCCTTTTCGCTTGCAATTTTGCAAAAATCAGTCTAAATATCATTTCAGCACAGTTAACTCCCCATATATCGCTCACTCCTTTTAACAACTTCACATATCAAAAAACTTGATTTTTCAGGAGATCGTTTTTAAAGTTTAAAAATACAATAAAATGTATTCAAAATAAATATCAACCCACTTATTGAACTTTTTACTGTGCAACAGATCTTTTTAGGTAAAACCTGAATGTTTTTTCTCCATTTCAAAATTTTTTAGTATATTTTAAAAATAATAAAAAAATAAAGTTAAAAATATGTAGCATTATATGTAAATTATTAAAAATATTAAGTTAAAAATATGTAGCATTTGCTGGGATATAGAAGATTTTCTGGCCATTCCGAAAACATGCACAACTGAAAATTGACGATTTTTGATATATGACGTTGTTGAAAGGAGTGAGCGATATTTGATATTTATTCATAATTATGACACGACAATATCACCAAAAAGTACGTTTTTGAAATGTCCTTGTTTGCTTTAGTTAATTTACTATTTTTTTTCTTAAAATTTTAATTTTTGATCGATAAAATCAAAATATTTATATGATTCTGATCAAAATTAAATATTTATTATATGGTTGTATGCGAATATTTTTTGTTATCTATCTTTTTATCTGCTTTATTAGCATAACACAGTAAAACCTCGATATAACGGACTTATTGGGGGGAAAGAGAAAGCTGAAAGTCCGTTATAAAAAAAAAGTTGAAAAAAATATTGTGTTACGTTGAAAATATGAACACCGTATTTAGATGCAAATAAACAATAAAAACACAAAAAATATAGTCCTGTCCGCCTCCGTAGTGTAATGGTCAGTACGCTCGGCTACCGTTCTGGAGGTCCCGGGTTCGATTCCCAGGGGGGTCAAATAAATATAAGTGATTTTTTGATATTACACTCCGGAGGCGGAGTTCACATGCAGCGACACTTCAATTTAAGCATGTATAATATTAACAGGACGTTTTTTAAAATAAAATACATTGACCTGTTTTTTGTTCGTTATATCCGAAGTTCGTTAAATAGATGTCCGTTATATCGAGGTTGTGCTGTACAAACTTTATATTAAAATGTAAATATACAATGTATAATTTTTGAACGGCCTTTGGTTTGGCTATGTTGTGACATGACAATACCAAAGGCCACCTCTTCTCTTGATGATGAAAAATATTAACTTTGTATATTAATTCGTTATTCTTTGTTGATAATGTACATTGCGAACATTCATTTATATTCACGTATAAATACTAGTATAACATACATAATTTCAATACATTAGAATGAATACGCAATTGTTTTTATAAACTGGCTTTTTTAGTTTGAAACCAAAGTTATTCATAATCTCATCATAGATGAAGAAGAATATGGATATCTGAGTATTATTTACAGGGCTTATGATCTGTCATAGGCCGGTTTTTGGATCTGTCATAGGCAATTGCCAACAATTAACTTCTGACGCCGACACGGTATTATGTTGCTCGTTAGTTACATGGTTAGGTGATCGGTGACCAGTGGGATTGATTTGAAAGGATATAGATGAAGTTAGTGAAGGAGCTCAGATTTAGTTAACATTAATGACTTAAACGCTAAGTACCTGCTAGAGATGTGCCGAATAGGTAACTGTTACTTTTTGGTTTTACGATTGGGAATTGGGATGGTATTCGTTTTTATTTATTTATTTCAAGCTTATGATTTCGATGTCAGATTTTAAATATATTTACTAACTTACCATCATGCCGCTTCCCCGCATGAGTTGGCAGATAGAACGCCACACCAATCTGCATTTATACACAATCTTCGTCTCTTCCACATTAATACACCTTCTCATGCATACACTCCGATTATTCTGACTTCTGACCTAACAACTTTTAAATATTTAAAATACTCGATCATGCCAAGGTTTCTTCGGTCTTCCTCTGCTTCTATTACCATCTACATTCGCCTCCTTTCTTCGCTCATTTGATTCACAATCCAAAACCATCTCAACACACCTTTCTCAATTTTATCGATAATGCTTATCATTATTTCCCAAATATACTAGAATAATTAGAGGCTAGAAATTTAATCCGCCTCCGTAGTGTAATGATCAGCATGCTCGGCTACCGTTCTGGAGGTCCCGGGTTCGATTCCCAGGGGGGGATCAAATAAATATAAATGATTTTTTCACTCAAATATTTATTCAATATTACCCTGGACTGGAGCCTGAAGTGTAGGGCTGATCACCTTTCCTTGACGTGTTAACGATCAAGATAACACTGCGTTTATATGATGCAGTGCCCTATGCACCATTGGGGTAAGGGTCAGGGTTTGATAGAGAAATTTAATATGCAACGATATTCGTGCACTGATTGGCGTGATTACCTTTGAATAATCGAATCCTAAAAACGTATAAAGAAACAAATTCATTCGAATAAGTCGTTATTTCATTCGGTTTTAAAAAAAAATGATTGCACATGTTTAATAAGTATGGTTTGATAGATGTTCGAATGACGAAATAAGGAAAGAATGTAAGGCTGAGATAAGCATTATCGATAAAGTTAAGAAAGGTGTGTTGAGATGGTTTGGACATGTGGAGCGTATGAGTGAAGAAAGAACGGTTAAACAAATTTATGAGGCGTATGTAGTTGGAAAAAGAAGCAGAGCACGACCGAGGAAAACTTGGCACAATCAGGTGTGACAAACCTGTGTATGTCAAATACTTGAAAGCGGCCGGGTCAGGAGTCGTAATAATCGTCGGGTATGTATGAGGAGATGCATGAATGTAGAAGAGGCAAAGAATGTTTGCAAGGACAGAGTGGTGTGGCGTTCGATTCTCTCTGCCTACCCCTGCGGGGAAGCGGCGTGATGGTTAGTTAGTTAGTTAGTTAGTTAGTTATTAAGTATGGTACATACATATAAATGTTTCGTCATATTTCGTTATCTCCGTAATTAATGTTTATTACACGTTATTTACATGCAACGATATTGTATATAGTCCTCGAAGTAAATACAAAAACAATAAAACGTGTTATCTATTTACGTTTCTAGAAAGCATTTTTGTTTGCCCTTGAATATATTAATTATTTTATTCGCTTGTTGACTCTACTCTGATAACGTAGATTATATCGTTTACACATGACTATTTGTTCAAATTCAATTTTAACACGATGTCAATTTATGCTAAAATGGAGAAAATTAAAATTTTTAATAATTATGTAGATTGCACAGAGCTTTTATCACTCATGAATTTAAGAGTCCCGGGAGCACAGATCAGAAACAAAAATTTATTTAAAATCCCTAAAATGCACACCAAGTACTACGAAAATTCATTTTTAAATCGAGCCTGCGATATCGCTTACTCCTTTCAAGAACGTCATAAATCAAAAAACTTGATTTTTCAGGAGAACGTTTTTAAAGTTTAAAAATATAATACAATTTATTAAAAATAAATATCAAGCCACTTATTGAACTTTTTACTGTACAACAGATCTTTTTAAGTTATTATAAACCTGAAGGTTTTTTCTCCATTTGAAAGATAACTAGTTTATTAAAAAAAAAAAAAAAAACAATACATTTTCTTCAAAATGCAAAAACAACACTTTCTGCCCTGTAGCGGGTAAATATTACGGAAAAATATGCCACTTTTTCTAGGATATAGTACATTTTCTAGGCATTCCGAAAACATGCAAAACTGAAAATTGTCAATTTTTGATTTATGACGTTCTTGAAAGGAGTGAGCGATATCGTAGTCGTACAGGAGAAAGTGACCAACTGACAAAACGTAAAATGTTCAGGAGGGCCATTTAAACGTTTTTACACTTTTGTTATCAATTAAAAACAAAGAAATAATGTATTCACGATTGTGATTATTTTTGTGTGAAAAGAGATGTTTACCAATAGTGAAATGAGTAAAAAATATTTTTGAAAATTTACATCCTAAAGTTTTTAAAATTACTTAAAGCAGTTGGTCACTTTTTCCTGGCATAAATTTAGGAAAAAATGCAGATAGTCACTTTTGATTCTTAGAATGAGAACGGAAACGTTAGTTACAGATACAAAAGTTTAATTCAAAGCATTTTATTTTATTAATTTAAATTAAGAAAGAAACTTTTTTGTGGAAAATAAACTAGCTGGTAACATAACATATATTTTTTAAATAACATAACTTTTTTTTAATAAATATACAAAAAGTAAAGAAGTATTATTCTGACTCAGATTCGGAATCTAAGTTTGGCTCTGGTGCTCTGTCCTCCAGCCCGGGTTCGATTCCCAGGGGGGGTTGAAAATAAATATTAGTGATTTTACACTATAATATTTATTTCATATTACCCTGGACTGGTCCCTGAAGCGCAGGAGTGATCATCCTGCCTTCATGTAAGTAACGATCAAGATAACACTGCATCAATACGATGCAGTGCCCTATGCACCATTAGTTGCGGATAAGGGTTAGAAGAAGATTTGAGATCTAACATATCGTCAAATCTTAATTCATGTACATTATATGGATCACTCTTTCTTGATTTTTACATATTTTCATCAATAATTTACCTCTACTGGCCATTTGACTTTGAATTTAGTCCCTTTGTTTCTCTAGAAACATTTAAATGTCAAATGTTTCATACAGAACTATAAATAACTTCATGGCGTTGAAAATTGTTACAACAGGCAATAATGTCCGAGTGTCACTTGGTCACTTTTGCTTGTAAAGAAAATGAACATCAATGCAGTTAGTCATTTTTAACAAGTCAAAATATTATACTTCCAAGTTAAAAATCGCTCTGGGATTTTTTTCAGGGCAGTATTAAGCTAGTAAGATGTCAAATAGTTAATAATCACGTTTTTGTAAAAACTGCAGTTGGTCACTTACTCCTGTATGACTACGATATGTGCAATGTAATGCTTAATGAAAAAGACATCAATAATGTTTCTTTTAATACGCTTAAGAGAAATATTGTTGATGTCTATTTGACTATTTGATAGAGAAAATTTCTATTATTTGATAAAAAACATGTAATGTAAGTTTATTTTATAGTTATACTTTTATGTACATGATAGTTTATTTTTATTTTTAGATTACTTGTGGAAACCTCTAATGTGAATGTTATTTTTTAATTTAATTTAATTTTGTTACATTTGTTAAATATTCTGTTATTTTGTGGAGTTCTTAAATTCGAATAAAATGAAATTAAATATGAATAGATCTAGCCAAAGAATAAAAAGTGTAGGTACCTACTAGAAATACCTTTTTGCGAATTCAGACTCACGTAAAGACATTAATTTTTCACAGGTCCTAAACTGTTTAATTCATTACACAAAGACCATGCCTACATGAAAGACATTTTATCTAGATTTCTTTTGATTTAAAAATATACTTAATTTAAAAAAAAAACAAGGTCTAAGTGGCTTTTTCCTTTAAACTTATCTCTCATGTACTAGGTGCATACTTATTTGTTTTTTTTTTTCATTTTCATCTTTTTGATTTTATGTTTTTTGTTAAAATTTAATTTTTGTAGTTTATACAAGCACTTAATTTAATATATTTATATTTTTGATATATATTGTATTCTTTCCATTGCCCTTTATTATAACCTAATATAAAATGCATACCCACACACAGGCCATGCCTTTGTGGGATCTTTTTTGTATTAATATAATATAATACTTTTGTATTTGTATTTATGATATATTGTGAAATGCAAAATTATTTAAAATAAAGAGAAAAAACAAAGAACATTAGCGAGTCTTGCGTCTAAGCATACACCCGAACGTCAAACTGTGTTGTCACTTATCGTATAGTTTTATGTTTTTTCCATCTAAAATTGATCAAGGATTGTAAAAAGTACGATAAAAATAATTATTTCCGTAACAATAATAATTCAGCAAAAATAATTCGAGTTACAACATTTTACAACACGTGCTTTAACCCTTCCCTTACGGTGCTAAAATCTTCCACATGCACCGATGATATGTACATATTTGTACACCATGTGACTAGTTGTGATCGGTAGCCTGGAGGGAAAGAGAGGGAGAGGAAGATCCCCACACGATGGACCGATCAAATTAAGGCAGCAGCAGGCACTTCAGTGGTTGGGGATAACTGGAGAAGAGTCATTGCTTCTGCAAGGGTTACAGCCCTCAGCAATGAGGATTAAGACGGAGAAGAATGTGAAAATGTGATTTAAAAACGCAAAATGTAAATATTCCTAGATGTTACTTTTATTGAGCATATTTGAGGTTGAAATGTATCAATTTTGTAATGTTAGCTCTAGTAAGTACCTTAAAAAAATATAAAAAAATACATCGCCGCCTTAGCTAGCTTAGCGGCACGTCCACAATGAGATCGTCGGAAACAGTATGAAGCCGCATGCGCGTGTACGTAAAGTGCAGCACGCACGCATACTCTGAGAAACGTTTGTGTATTGGTGTTTCCGTCGCTGCAAATGACTTTATTATACTTTTACGTAACACGTAAAAGTATTACGGAGGAATACAAAAATTCTGAGCCCGTATCCATTGTATTTTATACTGATATTCTCATTTTTAAAGTCAAGTTGTAGTAAATGCATATCATTGTCGTCAAGAAGAGGAGATTCAGTTGGCTTGGCAATGTACTCCGCATGCCTCCTGAGAGCCTTAATCAAGCTTGCCTCTTTTACAAGGCATCAGGTTCGCGCCGCCCAGGACGACCACTGCTGACAATTCGTCGGCAGTTCTCGTCGGACTTCGGGACGCGGATCTGACTTGGGAGGATGCAAGGGAGCTGGCAGCCGACAGAAAAGCCTGGAGACAGTTTGTGGACTCCATATGCTCCACCTAGGGAGCGGATATGGTTTAATATATAATTTATATAAATACATATCACCGGGAGGGGATGGTTATAAACCTTACGTTTTGGATATTACAATATTTCATTGATTTACAACATTTTTTTGGGTACCCGCTAGATCTCATTCCTTCCACATGTCCAAACCATCTAAACACACCTTTAAAATTTTTAGTTCAATTGATTTAGCCGAGGAAAGCATGAAATTGGATACTCCAGGTGTACCTTATTTATAGATGTGTGTTTCAATATACCTAGCTGTCACCTCTATTTCGATTCGTGGTGTCCTTTGATAGCAATCAAACAAGGCAATGTGACATAAATCAAATGGACTCGTGTTAGTATGTCGCTCACTCCTTTCAACAACGTCATATATCAAAAAGTCTCAATTTTCAGTTTTGCATGTTTTCGGAATGCCCAGAAAATGTACTATATCCCAGCAAAAGCGGCATATTTTTAACTTAATATTTACCCGCTACAGGGCAGAAAGTGTTGTTTTTGCATTTTGAAGAAAAGGTATTGTTTAATTATTTTTTAAATATACTAAATATTTTTCAAATGTAGAAAAAACATTCAGGTTTTATCTAAAAAGATCTGTTGCACAGTAAAAAGAGTGGCTTGATATTTATTTTTAATGCATTTTATTATATTTTTAAACTTTAAAAACGATCCCCTGCAAAATCAAGTTTTTTTTATACGAGTATATGACGTTGTTGAAAGGAGTGAGCGATATGACTTCTCACTATACTGGTATTGTCGTATGCTAAACACCTGCTGGTTTGAATTCAATACTCATGAATATATTTATGCACAATCGATCAATAAAACTTCCGCTTTTGTTTATTTGACAACTTTAAAACAATTCGTCAATTGATCAACTTGCCCCGGTATCGCTCGGCCTTATCTGATAAGATATTTTTAAAATGTCTGCATCGCAATGCTCTGAGTCAAATCTATTATGAGAAACAGATAAAATATGCTAATAATTTTTAAAGTGTAAAAGAAAGATCACCATTATAAAACATATATTTAATATGTTATATATTTAATATGTTATATATAACCCGGGACCTCCAGTACGGTAGTCAAACGTGCAGACTATTACACTACGGAGGCGGACAAAAATGAACACACGCACGTATTCTATTGTTTCATCTTTAATTAAGGAAAATTATATTATTTAGTCCGTTAGTGACAATTCATTTGACAGGATTTCGCAATGTTTTGGCTACTCCATTTGAGTCTAACGGACGCTTTGTTTTCTTCTCCTTGTCCTATTAATATTCCAAGGTTTACCTTTTAAATGAAAATATTGTTGCGTTACTTGCCGTGGAATATTCATTGCGTTCATTCTAGAGATTATAACGTAAACGATCTGGCCAGTGGTCCTCAAACTTCGGCGTACGAGCACCCTTCGGTCCGTTGAGTGCGGCTCAGCCACAAATGAACGCGTTCGACGGAAAAATTAGTGAAAAAGAAATATGAGCTTTGTTCACAGCACATGTCTACGCGTTTTTTTAAAAATCGTATTCGGCAGTCACCAAATGAAAAAAGTCTCCTCTAGGGCTCCGAATTTTGTACGATGTATGATACCTACTCTAGGCAAATAGAAACTACTGAAATGCGAATGATTAGGTGGTTAGCTGGACTTTCTCTTAGAGACAAAATTAAGACATTTGGAGTGTGTCCCAATACTTGTTCACAAAATCTGGATTTTCTCCAATTACAGGAGTTATTTTCATCTCACCAATAGATGTCTCTAGTGAAGTTCTAGTGATTCAAGAAAAATGTTTCAAAATTGGTTCATATATATATATTGAACTTCCAAGAAGTTGAGTAATGTGGTTGTCAATAATGGGTAGAATTGGTGAATGTTACACATGTGTAAAGTGATCACTTAAACCAGCCTAAGAAGGTCGTCAGCCCCGTAAATGCCCAAACTTCCATATTCTTCTTCATCTTTGATGAGATGTCAAAAAATAATACAAAATTAAGAGTTTATTCACCATTAAGCCTGGGTGTAACAGACATCAATAGTTAGGTAGAGGAAAGGCATTTCTAATGGTATGGGCACATAGGACGTAGAGAACCCGAACATATTGTAAACCAGACGATCTTCATGGATGTTCCTCGAAAAATTGAAAAACAGTGTTTATTGATTATCTCGATACTACGTTCGGTGGAGTTTTAAGTGCCGTTTCTCGAATAAACGATTAATTTGAATTATGAGCTAGATTAATCATTTGCCAAATTTGTAAAATTTATCATAGATGTTTTTGATATACAATGTATGTTATATACAGTATCTACTCAATGAATTAGGGCCACCCATTATTTTTTTGAATACTCTGAAATCTTTTGGATTATTATATTTATTTTACATAAATACTTTAAGTTTTCTATTGACATCTAATATCATGTATATTACCTTCAATAATATGTAAAATATACCTGGATTATTTAAGCCTTTACAAAATTTCAAACCCTTTTTCTGAGAAAGGTCCCTAATTAGCACAGGTAGACAGATAGTTGAAAGTTAAAATAATAGTCCTATCTCATTTATTAGTGAAGTTTCTTGAGTTCTGGTTGTTGTTTTGTTCAGAGAGGTTATATAGTTATCGTGTCTTGTGAAAAAAACTTAATTTTTAATTTTAGTTCATAAAGTATAAAATTTTTTTGTAAACACAAGTGTTTTTTTTTGAAAAGGACAAAATGGGAAAAAGTAAAGACATTTCTGAGGAAAAAAAGTCTAGTGTTATAGTGCTACTGAAATTAGGAATACTATCTAATAGAGAAATTTCAAAAAAAGAAAACGTTTCTCGTCAAACAGTGGACATAATTTCAAAATCAATAAAAAATCAGTCACCCGCCACCAGCAATCGGCGAAAGAACTGTCGTAGGATTAGAAAAACAACACCGAGGACTGATTGAAAAATCGTTCAAAGTGCCTTAGAAAACCGTAGTGCATCAGCAAAAACATTAAAAATAAAATTGGAAGAAGAGGGTATAAATATATCGGTATCAACACTGAGGCGACGTCTTTACGAAGTAAATCTGAAATGCAGGCGCCCTGTAAAAGTACCAAAATTGACACCACGAATGAAAGCGGATCGATTAAAATGGGCCAGGCTACATCGAAATTACTCGGTTGATGATTGGAAAAAGGTATTTATTTAAATTGAATTTTCAACATATCATTTTAGTAAATAAACTTATATATTTGAATTAAACTTAAATTTTCATTATTTTTCAGGTCATCTTTAGTGATGAGTGCCGGTTAGAAGCCGTGACAGAGAGCCGTCAATTCGTCAGGAGAACATCAATGGAACGTTACAATGAGGCCTGTGTGGTAAAAGTTATCAAACAACCCCCGGCAACAATGATATGGTCATGTATTATTAACAATTTACCTGGACCGTTGTTTTTCGTGGAAGGAACAATGAACCAAAATTCCTATAAGCAGGTCCTCGAACGAATTTTATTGCCCTTCTACCATACACTCGACCCAATAGAAGGTCCATACACCTTCATGCAGGATGGGGCACCTTGCCACCGGGCTAAATCAATAATAAAATTTTTGTCTAACAAAAATCTGCCTTTGCTCCCCTGGCCTGGAAATTCTCCGGACCTTAATCCTATAGAAAACGTATGGAGCATGTTAAAAAATAAGGTATACTCATTTCCAAATCCGACAGTAGACTGTCTAAAAAAAATGTTCAAAAAATTTGGTCAGAAGACGAAGAAATAAAAAACATGATAAAACAGTGCATTTTAAGTATGCCAAAAAGAATTGAGGCAGTTATTTCTGCCAAAGGTGGAAATACTAAATACTAACTATATTTATATGAAAATATATGCATAATTTAAGCGTAATAAAGTGTTCATGTGTAAATAAAATTCAATGTTGTTTTATTCAAGGTTTTCTCTGAGTTATTCCTGTTTGAATTGAGAAATTGCGCGAAATTCTGCGTGGCCCTAATTCATTGAGTAGATACTGTACAAATACCCAAGGAATCGTTGCAGTGTAATGATACAAATGAATTAAAAATATATTTTCATTGTTGTATGTCTTTTAATCCAAAATATTAATTCAATTCAATTAAAATCCAATTCAAAATCCCTTATCCGCACCCCAGTGGTGCATAGGGCACTGTATTATACAAAAACAGTGTTATCTTGATCGTTAACACACGAAGGAAAGGTGATCAGCCCTCCGCTGCAGGTACCAGTCCAGGGTAATATTGAGTAAATATTAGAGTGAAAAAATCACTTATATTTATTTGACCCCCCCCTGGGAATCGAACCTGGGAACTCTAGAACGGTAGCCGAGCGTGCTGACCATTACACTACGGAGGCGGGTGTAATTTAATCCAAAATATGAAAATATAGTAAAACCTCGATATAATGGACTATTTGGGGGGAGGGGGTGTCTACTGAACTGGAACTACTGGATAAATTGATCAAACTCAAGCATAGTGTTTGAATTCACTAACTAAACTGTCAAAAAATGTAAAAAATAACTAATAATTGTAGATAATCCAGATTTGTAAACAAGTATTTGGATACACGCAAAATGTTGTTAAGTGTTTATATTTTAGGTCTGACTGTTTTTTTTAATTCGTTTCTCAACCTAATTTATATGCAGACGTAGCGAATGACATAAAATGTAAGGTAAATGGTAATGTTGGCTCATCACGTGTAAATTTTATTGCAGTGCGGGCATCTCGCCCTTGTTACATATTCAATTTAGTCCACTGGTCGCCCACGCGTTAAATTTATTTAAAAAAAAGAATGGTCAAAATATTTTTTAAAAATAAATCTGAATTTAAGCATGTTTAATATTAACAGGACGTTATAATTTTTTTACATTGTTATTTCCGAAGTTCGTTAAATAGAGGTACGTTATATCAAGGTTTTACTGTATGTATATGAGATCAGTTTTTACCACAAATGAACAGTTACCCCACAGAAAAGCAACGTGATTACTCTTGCCCTTCAGGGACCAATCCAGGGTAATATTAAATAAATATTAGAGTTTAAAATCACAAATATTTATTTTCACCCCCTCCTGAAAATCAAACCCGGGACCCCAGCACGGTAGCTAAACATGCTAACCATTACACCACGGAGGCGGATAAAAATTGTTGTTAAGTTTAATAAAATGCTTCTCCTTCAAAGCCTTACCCGAACCTGATGGTGCATAGGGCACTGTATCATATAAACGCAGTAATATTTTGATCGTTAACACATTCAGGAAAGGTGATCAACCCTTCGCTTAAGGTACCAGTCTAGGGTAATTTTGAATAAATATTAAAGTGAAATAATCACTTTTATTTATTTGATCCCCCCTGGGAATCGAACCCGGGACTTCCAGAATGGTGGCTAAACACTTTAACCTTTACAACAAAAAGTTCAGTAAATTACAATTAAAAAAAAAAAAATAATGTTTTTTATTACTATTTAAAAATCTGAGTTTATTTCATTAGTTGAATCTAAAACTCTGGGTTTAAATGTTCTCATTTGTATTTCAATTAGTCCGTTTACTTCTGGCACTAAACTCAGTAGGAACATTATTCTCGAATCGTCTTCATTTGGAATCGGATCATTTCTCGGTGGTTCTTTCATTTTGACCCGCTTCAGGAGGGTAGCTAATTACACTAACCATGACGCCACGGAGGCGGATAAAAATTATTGTTAAATTCGGTAAAATACAGTTCTTTTAGTTTTCTGTTACTTAGTATTTATTTCAATTTAAAAATCTGAGTTTATTTCATCGATTAAATCTAAAACTCTGCGTTTGAATGTTCTCATTTGTATTTCAGTTAGTCCGTTCACTTCTGGCACTAAACTCAGTAGGAACATTCTTCTCGAATCGTCTTCATTTGGAACCGGATCACTTCTCTTTTCTTCTTTTTGAGGTTCTTTAATTTTGACCCGCTTCAACTGTGCTCTTTCCTTATCTGCTGTCGGTATGATGATCTTTTCCAGTTTGGTTTCCTCCACAGTTATGTCATGCAGGGAGTCATCTCCACCGGTGGACCAGCCGTCCGTATTGTCATTGTTGGAATCGTCGTTGGCCTCGTTTTTGATGATTTCTTCTGCGATGTTAAAGTCATCGATTTCCGGGGAAAGAGGATCCCCATCGGATTCGGTGACATTATCAGGAGTATCAGCTTTAACTGTTTTTTTCAAATGCGGTATTAAGAAATTCATGTGTCGATTTAAATAATAGGGATGTTTTCTGTTTCCGTTTTTTCTTTTCCTCGTGAACACTGATCGAAGGTTTTTCCATCTGCTCTTGTATGCCTCAACTGAAAATATAAAAAAACATTAAGGTTATACTCGCAATAATAAACACAGTTAGCTTCCGGCAACGCATATAACAGGTCGCCAGGTCACGCCCAATTTTTTTTAGAATATATATTGAAAAAATAATTTTATATATTTTTTTAACTCCTTACCTTTCAATAACTTTTCTTTTCAAACCCATAAATTTATTTGAAGAAAAACTTACTCTTTATATACAAAAATGGCGTTTGAAAAAAATACATCAAATGTAACTTGGATTAAGAGAAAATTAAGTTCCCACTTAATGGACACTGGGCCCAGTATTTGATAAATATGAACTAATAAAAAAGTTTTACTTTTAAGCAATTATATGGTTTTGAAAAGAAAAGAGTTGAAAAAAAAAAATTTTTTTTCTATATTTATTCTAAAAAACCAAAAATATCAAATATGCACTCTTTAAAATCATCGTGCGTGAAGAGACATGTGACCTCTCCGGTAGAATGAATTATGCGTTTGCGAATATCCCCTTAAGGCCCAACTTACGATAAATCGCAACTTAAGTTTCTTTTAACCCAGGTAATATTTGACGTTATATAATTTTTTCCGTTTCTGTATTGGAAAAAAATGTTTTTCTTCGAAATAAATATATGGTTCTGAAAATAAAACAGTTGAAATTAATTGAAAGGTAAGGAGTTGAAAAAATTCTAATAATATCTTTATCTAACGGGCGTTTTGCTGGGAAAAAAATATACGAGTATAGCCGCTTGTGCACTACACCGAATTTTACCATCCGGCAGCCCGGTTTTGAAAAATGAAAGTGACTACGACAGTTTAGCGTGATCGAATTTACGCGCAACGTGTTCACGCACCGATCCGAAGAAAGATGGACAAAAGCACAAGCCAATCATCGTTTTAAAACCGTAACTGACGTACCGGACGGTAAAATTCCGTATAATTCCGTGTAGTGCACAAACGCCCTATGTATGTGGATAAACTAATAACAAAACGTCTTCAATGTGTAATAATTCACAATAATATTCCGTATGACAGTTCAAGGGAACACGGCGCGACCTTTCTCAATACCGTCCGACTAAAAATTTAAACAGAAAAACATGTGGTATAATTATGGTCTAGCGGCGCGTCAGTCGCTTCATGCACCATTCTCTACCGGCGACTCGCCCACAGTGATGTGAATATCGATCATTATAAACGAATAATCATCTAATTTCGAATGCACTAAGTAATATTGCAATTCAACTGAAAAATAACGTCATTAAAGCCCAGTATTCGTTAAGTCGTAGCTTAATTTTCTCTATACCCAGATTCGCGTAATAATTTTTTTCTTAAAACACCGTTTTTGTATTGAAAAAATAAGTTAATCTTCGAAATAAATATATGGCATTGAAAAGAAAAGAATTATTGAAAGACAAGGAGTTAAAAAAATATATGAAAATATTTTTTCAATATACTTATGTATATTCTAAAACATGATTCAATAATTATAAGCGATTTATTTCACTCACATATTTATTAGATTTTACTCTGGACTGGTTGGTGCCTGAAACGGAAGGCTGATCACCTTTTCTTAATGTGTTAACGATCAAGATACAGTTAACACCTGCGTTTATATGATGAAGTGCCCTATGCACCATCGGGTGGGGATAAGGGTCAGTAGTAGCAGTATATAAATAAAAGCATGTTGAAACAGTTATTATTATTATTTTCAAATACATATATACTTTTATATTCCCCCCCCCCCCTCAAACCGTCATATGTAATAAAAAATATAAATTACAATTTATTCGCAAAAGTAACGTAAGATGGTTATGCCTGTAGGAAAAACTACCGCCATGCTGAACAATATCACGACGGATATTTATCTGTTCTATGTCTCTGAAGCGTTATTCCGAAGCGGGATTCTTCTATAACTAACAGGAGTCTTTTTACTTACTCTGTGTTATTAATATATACACCTTAAATGTAAGTTTATCATGTAAAAGTTGATAATTGAATAAATTGATTTGTAAAACATACTAAACTTATGTATAATCGGTTAAGCATGAATATTGAAATATTAGTCGGTCATGTGCATTTCTATCACTGCTATATATAATGCTATACCCACTAATCTCGAGTTAAGCGAGTATTTTTGCCTAGAATTTTCATTCATGAATTACATGAAATTATAGTAACTTTAAACATAAAGAGTAAATCCACTCACAAGTAGGCATAGGCTATGAAACTTTTAAAGTTGAAGCCTGAGTAGGGACATGATACACGGTGTTGCATAAGCCGTAGCTAGATTTCAGAGTCACTTGGACGTTAGGTAATTCAAAAAAAAAAAAAAAATCTCGAGTTGCTGGCGATCGGCTAGCCAACATGGCGTCCGCACTGATACGACTATTCGCTCACCTGTTTTAACGTTAATTTTTTCACTGTCCACACTACTCATCGCTTTAACAATGGCCTCCCAAGCTAGCTTCGTATCCTTCTTGATCGATCCCGTATATGTGTTGTCGTACACACACCGGTGTTTTTGGATTTCTCGCACTAGTTTTACATTGAATCTAGTGTCATCTCTGTAGGAGATCGCGTCCTTTTTGTCCATTTTGTATTCTGTAGCGCGGGCGAGGCGACTTTATGCCGCAAAGACGAGGCGGCAACTGGCGACTAGCGACTGACGGCCAGTGTTGCCAGGTGTTCGGTATTCTACCGAATCGTTCAGTATTTTAGCACCGTGTTCGGTGTTCGTTATGACCAAAATACCGAAGTATGGGCGGTTCGATAATATTTTCTGATCAATAATATCATGCTGTACTTCGCCATATAACAGTTTGACGGCAACTTTGTTTCCAGCTGTGGAAAGCCTGTTGCTTGATTGGAAT
Source organism: Brachycentrus maculatus (assembly GCF_059751285.1). NCBI lineage: Eukaryota > Metazoa > Arthropoda > Insecta > Trichoptera > Brachycentridae > Brachycentrus > Brachycentrus maculatus. Next base: position 882,560 of record NW_028280778.1, read on the forward strand.
GCTATCAAAAGATATTTTCGTGAAGAGGGTGAGAATGAGTGCAAAAAGATTATTTAGTTCTTCGTTGATAATGAAAACAGTGGATAGCAGAGTGCAGGACAGCCGTAATAAATTAAGTGTGGACATGGTTAAGGCTGAATTATGTATACGGTGTAATTTCAGTCTGTTCACTTCACTTATTGAACTTTTTACTGTGCAACAGATCTTTTTAGCTAAAACCTGCAAATTCTTTCTCCATTTGAAAAATATTTGGTATATTTCAAATAATAATTTAACAATACCTTTTCTTCAAAATGCAAAAACAACACTTTCTGCCCTGTAGCGGGTAAATATTAAGTTAAAAATATGCCGCTTTTGCTGGGATATAGTACATTTTCTGAGCATTCCGAAAACATGCACAACTGAAAATTGACCATGTTTAATTTATGACGTTCTTGAAAGGAGTGAGCGATGTCGTCAAATGCATGGGCAGTTAAAGCAAATAAGACATTGCTGAAAGCGTGCATTAGTGAGAAAAAAATGTAAGGTAAGTTTGTTAAAAATATAGTTGCCCTTGTGCAATGGTACTGTGTATTTTAAGTTAATAATATAAATAAACGATTAAAACTTTTTTGCTAACTGTTCGGTTATTTTTAAAAGACCTGGCAACCCTACTGACGGCAGATGTAATAACATCGACCGTCGCATCGCCGGAGCGCTGTGTTGCAGACTTTTTGGTAACCAATGTAAAGCCGGTTTCACACGAGACTCTCGTGATCCGTGTATGTACTTCTTGGATGGTCATTAACGCCTTAAGGCCATACTCGCAATATTGAAATTCAGTTAGCTTTCGCAATGCGTAGAGCCGGACGACAGGTCACGCCCAGTAAAAAAAATACATATCGTATTTTTGTTTGTTTTTGTATGTTTTTTTTCACTCATCATTCAATAACTCTTTTCTTTTAAAAACCATGTATTTATTTCGACGAAAAACTAATTTTTTCATTACAAAAATGGTATTAAAAAAACAATCATAATGTCAAATCAAAATGTCAAGTGGATTCAAAGAAAATTAAGTTACTATTTAACGAATACTAGGCCTTAATGAATTCGATTTTTGTGAGTAGGGCCTTAATTCATGTGTTTATAAAACCTGATAGTCCTCTTCTAACCCTTATACGCACCCAATGGTGCATAGGACTCTACATCGTATGGACGCAGTGTTATCTTAATCGTAACTTACATTAAGGCAAGGTGATTACTCCTGCGCTTCAGGGACCAGTCCAGGGTTATATTAAATAAATATCAGAGTGTAAAATGACAAATATTTTTTTAACCCCCCCCCCTCTGGGAATCGAACCCGGAACCTCCAGCACGGTTGCTAAACATCTTATGGAGGCGGACAATTTATTATGTAAACTTTGTAATACAGATATCTGAAATTGTGAGGCCAGCGAGAGATTTTCTTTGTAATTTTGGCGGGAAATGCTGAAATGTACAAGATGTTGGCAAGGAACCAAAACTTTGTTTATTTCACACGTCCTTGGGATTGTACAACGAGTTCAATAAAACATTTTAGTAGACATTTTCAGGTTAGGCGGGTCTTCCTCTGAGTTCTTCGATTTGGTCAAGTGATAACATTTTGAGTGTGTCCAAATACTTGTTCACAAGTCTGGATTATCTCCAATTATAGGAGTAATTCTTCATATTATTTCTTGACATCTCATCAAAGATGAAGAAGAATATGGAAGTCTGGGCATTTACGGGGCTGACGACCGTCATAGGCTAATTTAAGTCTATGTCCAGTCTTCTTTATTAAAATATAATATGAAGAACGACTATAATTAGATAATCCAGATTTGTGAACAAATTTAAATTGGTCAAATTATAAGCTAAAATAATGGAAATGAAAATCTCAACAGAGATGAAGAAACAGAATATGGAAGTCTTTACAGAGATTATGACCTGTCATAAGCTGGTTTATTAATCGCAGTACACGTCAATGCAAATGTTAACCCGTCAAATAATAAGCTGCATAAAATTTTTTAATCATGTTTTCAGTTGTTTTCCAGTGTGTAAAAATAATCCAGGTTTCGGATCTTACATACATCCAGTTAAAGGTCCCTGCTAAATAAAAACTTTCTCAATCCAACGGAGATAGCTGCTGTGAACTCATTTGTATCATGAGATTTATCTCATATATATATATATATATATATATATATATATATATATATATATATATATATATATATATATATATATATATATATATATATATATATATATATATATATATATATATATATAAATATATATATATATATATATACATATATACACATATATATATATATATATATATATATATATATATATATATATATATATATATATATATATATATATATATATATATATATATATATATAATAAAACCCTTATCCGCACCCCAATGGTGCATAGGGCACTGCTTCATATAAACGCAGTGTTATCTTGATCGTTTACACATGAAGGAAAGGTGATCAGCCCTCCGCTTCAGGTACCAGTCCAGGGTAATATTGAATTAATATTACAGTGAATTATATATATATATATATATATATATATATATATATATATATATATATATATATATATATATATATATATATATATATATATATATATATATATATATATATATATATATATATATATATATATATATATATAAATATGTATATACATATATGTATATATTTATATATATATATATATATATATATACATATATATATATATATATATATATATATATATATATATATATATATATATATATATATATATATATATATATGTGGATAGGTATTTAAAAGGTTTATTTCTGAATAGTTTAGGATCGTAAAAAATTTGAGGTCACTATGTTATCTCACTTTAGGCGTCAATAAAGATACCGATTTTTATATACAGATTCTAAACATTCACCATTTATACTCGTATAGTAAGTAAACAAAATATATCCTTTCTACTGTCTATTTTTATTACATTTTTTTGTTATTGCCTAGTCGCAAAAATGGCCTTACCACAGTTTTATTTATTTATTTATTTATTTATGATCATTATTAGAATATAACAAATAAACCGGTCAAAAACTTCTTTAAAAGAGGTACTCGTGTGTTAGATAAGTGTGTTCGAATCTTTGTTCGCAAATCTGGGTTTGTGCACTTAGGAGTTATTTACATTGACGTCTCAAGATATATGAAGAAAATATGTAGTCTGAGTATTTACGGTTAAATTATGATCTGTCATAGGCTGGTGTATACACGTGAAAATACGTCAATATACTGTGAAAAAAGTTACTGGTCAAAACATTTTTTTAAAGTTTATAAAACGTCTTGTAATGTGTAAAATAATTCGGAAAGAGTCATATAAATAAATAAAACTCAAATAAAAAAAAAACTTCTTCTCAAATAAAAATGTTGACGGGAACGCGGGAACTAATATGTGAAGGAAGGTGTCAATTGAAGGATAAATACAACTTCCTTAGAATAGTGAATGCTACACGTGTATAAAGTGATCATGTAAACCAGACTATGACGGATCGTAGGCTCCAATACTCAGACTTCCATAATTTTCTCCATCTATGTATGTACATATGTGGAGATATGAATATAGAAAGAGGCATTGTTAGATTTATTCTTTTTACCCTTATCCGCAAACCAATGATGCATAGGGCGTTGCATCGTAGCGTCCACCTTCGTAGAGTAGTGTTCAGTGCGTTTAGCCACCGTGCTGGAGGTCCCGGGATCGATTCCTAGGGGTGTCAAAATATGTATATACGGGTGATTTTCACTCTCATATTCATTTATATCACTCTGGACTGGTACAAGACGCGCAGGCTGATCACCGTGCCACCATGCAATTTACGATGAAGATAAAACACATACCTGTATATACGAGTATGTGTGTTATCTTCATCATCATTATCTTCTTCATGGAGACCGCTACGATACCATAATAACTGACTTGTTCGTTTCTCAGTTGAATGCCATTGATGGAACAGAGCTGTGGTTTCATCAAGATGGCGCAACATGCCTCACGGCGGGTGCCACCATCTATTTGCTGCGGGAAATTTGAATTTATATACCTCTAAAAAAAGAGCCCCCTGATATAAATATATTTATTATAAAACATCACAGTTTGACATTCTCCTTGTTAGTATGTACAGTATGATAACGATTTTTTTCCGGTTTGTATGCCACATTATTGAACGTTCTGTTGACACACCGATTACTAGATAATACAACATATTCAGATCTACTCGTACGTTATTTTTATTAAAAGTCAGTATCTCTTTATAAAAAAAGCGTCATTTGATATTTACATTGAGGAAATGCATCATAAAATCATCTAGTTTTTGTATAAAGTGCTCTTCTCATATTTCCTTTTTATATTATGTGATTTAATGACCTTGTAGTTTCTCTTCGTCGAGTAGAAATATAATGTACAATCGCGGAATTAATAACCAGACTGTAGAAGTATTATATTAATGCCTTACTTGCTTTAATTTAATGAATTAAGCGTTCGGCTACGCTGAGAGCCGCACGTCATTTTGTCCCCGATTTTCTAATCTAATTATAAACATGTTTTTTGTTTGTTTGTATTTTTGAAGTTGGATTGAACGTGATTTGGGAGCGTTGAAACCGTTTATTGTTCAAATGAACTAATGGATAAAAGTAGGTATCCACTTTTTATTGAATTGAATTAAAACATCGGTAGTTTTCATTAATAACATATATGATTTATAAATAAAGGCAGTCCAAGTTTTTTGCCCGCGACTGTAACGTGGCATTGAATGTTATTTTTAGACACGTTTGTGAATACTTTTTCCTTTTTAATACTGTCATTTATTTTACCGAATAGTAAAAATATTTAAAAATACCACTCTTTTTTACGTTCGCCTCAAGGATAATCAATCGTGACGTCTTACGTGATATTATTTAATTTTTATTGATATTCAAAAAACGTATTTTGGACAACTCACATACTCAGTGAAATTTACCATAATATGAATATTCAATACTAAATCTAGATTAAAAATTACCGACGTAAGATGTTGTAGAAAATTTACTTATAAAATATAATTAGAATCGTATTACTTATTTCACAAAAAACATCGTACTGACATTTCTTGGTGGAATAGCAGTTAAGGGGATTCAACGCAAGACAGAATTCATTCACCGGCCGACCGCCGTAGGTGAAACACGTCTTTCTACGCCCAATTAAAAAAAAACGTAATGATATTTTTTTAAAGAATACAAATACATATTTAGAAAATATATCAATGATTTTTTAGCTCCTAACCTTCCAATAACTCTTTTCCTTTCAAAACCATATAACTACTTCGAATAAAATTATATTTTTTCAATTCAATAACGGCGTTTTAAGAAAAAAATCCGTTACGTAAAATGTTACCTGGATTTAGAGAAAATTAAGTATCGATTTAACAAAAAACAACTAAAGGAAACAAGTATACAGCTTTTTCAAGTTTGGTTTATAAAAAAAATAACCAATTGTGCCTCAATATATTAACAAAAAGCATTAAAAAAATATGTTTTGAACAGATCGAAGGATGATAATTTTATCACTATGCATTGGTAAATTAGTAACTAACACGGCATGCATCTTCGAGTGCCCTAGCCAATATTTATATTTTTATATTTATTTATTATTGGAAAACCAACAGAATATTTAAAAAAATAATAAAATATCACAAAAATTCAACTGTAGGTTAACAATTAAAAATAATCTAAAAACCGTCGTGTAATAAGTATAACCATATAATAAGTATAAAAATTAAACAATAAGTCAATGCTGAAATTAAAAACTGAAGTGACCAAGTCAACGCTAAAGTTCCACGTTCAGAGGCATCTTATAACTTTTCATAAGCTATTTTCCTTTACCTCTATAATCGTACCTACTATTCCTTCTCCATTTCCTTACCCATATAGCAGAAATGCAACCCTTGGATGCTTCACTTACATCATCTGCCTCGCGTCAAACATATTCCACTCTTATATACATAAGTCTGATCATCCTACCGTCATATAATCACAATCGAGTAAACACCGCATTGATCCGACCCCGGTACCCTATGCACCATTGGAGTGATGGTAGGGACCAGCAGAATGATTGGTATACAAATCAAAATATATAAATTTATACATGTATGTATTTTGTAAGTACACATCAAAGCATCATCATCATAATCGTCACTCTGATCTGAAGCGTAGGATTGAACAAATTGTCCATATGTAAAAATCGAAACGATGAAGTGCCACATGCACTATTGGGAGGGAAGAAAGGTTAAAAAAAGAAGAAGAGCGAGGTGTTATTGTAGTTATATTGTAACCTTTGTTTATTTTATATGGTGTAATCGAACAAGTGTTTTGGTACATGTTCAATACCAAAATGTAAAAGTTTTATTATTTTATTTTATTATAATTTTCCACGAACATGCGCGAGTCAAATATAATTATGAACATACAAGCTTCGGCTACTTGGCGCTTCGAGCGCAAGAGAGCGTTATTTTATATACGTTACTTCGCTACTGACTCACAGATGACGGTAATGTATGAAAATAATAAATTTAAAACTTATAAGCATGTGTTTTTCAAATGAACATGTAAGTTTTTAATGTTAATAATGCATTAAAAACGTGGAATAAAAATCAAAGGATACGAAAAATATGCTATTTATTTTTTATGTTATAACTTTATTCGATCAAATGCGCCTTTTTTGGCTAGAATTTTCACTCATGAATTACATGAACGGATACATACTTTAAACGGATTTTAAGTACTTAATAAGTATGTTTTTACTTTTCGTATATAAAAATGGTAAGATATGGCCATAAAATTAATTATTGTTATTTAAAATTTTTAAAAAGCTTATATTTTGGTCACATTCAAAATGTGATAAGCGAATGTTTTAGACAATTCCCATGACGTTTGTATTATTTATGTAGTTATAAAATATTTGATAAATTAAACCATCTAATAGACACATTTTACATACATAAGTATTAAGATTTTGGAGCATATGTAATTGTTTATGTGACTAATATAGGTACATACATGTATTCATACAATAATGACTTTAATGGGATGCGAGCAATAATGACAACATAACATACTCGTAATATAACGTCTATCAATGTTCAACACGTGTGTAGCTCATCTCTGTTCTGGCAAACACTAATGACTGCTTAAATTCACAATTGACACGGAAAAATAGTTTTTTATAGTTAATTTTTATACAAAAACATAATCACCAAATAGTGAATTCGATTAAAAAAAATAGTATAACCCCTTTAAAATTATTTTATGATAAAATCTTTATAAGAAATGTTTTTAAGAAATATCGGATCGATATTGAAGTCTGGAAATTTCTTACATTTATGAAATATGGAAATTATGCACTACCTGTATGTCAATGGGTTGTATTCATAATTTTTTTTGACATCTCATCAAAGATGAAGAAGAATATGGAAGTCTGGGCATTTACGGGGCTGACGACCGTCATAGGCTGGTTTAAGTGATTACTTTACACACGTGTAACATTCACCAATTCTACCCATTATTGACAACCACACTACTCAAATTCTTGGAAGTTCTGTATATATGAACCAATTATGAAACCTTGTTCTTGAATCACTAGAACTTCACTAGAGACATCTATTGGTGAGATGTAAAGAAGCTTTATATTAAGCAGAAACTCTCATATTAGCATGTGATGTCCAAATCCTGGATTTCAATCACACACATTTCATCACGTATATGGGATGTATTCACATATACGCAAGATAACAAGGTGAATGAATAAAATCAAGTAATTTTATTACAAATAATTTGTTGATATCTCATCAAACATGATGAATAATATGGAATTCTGGACATTTACGGGGCTGACGACCGTCATAGGCTGGTTTAAAACCAAAAAATATATATGAAAAATACTTCCCATGACAAGAGATAATCCAGATTTGTGAACAAGTATTTGGTTACACTCAAAATGTTGTAAATAATTTAATTACATTTCAAAGTACCTGTGAACTGTGAATATATTATTTTCTTTCTGGGTTACATATTTATTTTACTCGTTAAACTTGTTCAATTATTATTAAATATTTTTGTTACGTTTTTGTGAGGCTTAAGCAATTTAAGATATATGATATTTTTATACACGGTTTTTCAGGGTGCGAACTTTGTGATACGTCCTGAATGATCTGAAATTCTGACTGAAACCTCACAAAATTGTTTTTTTCAAATCACTGAATAATTATGACAAATATGATTAATGTATTGAATACCTGTCGGAGTTAAATCAATACAAAAAAAATATATTTTTCATAAATCATTATAGAGACAAAGAATCTATCGTTGTTATACGAAAGAAGTTGAAAGTCTGGGCATTACAGAGCTCACAACCTGGCATTTGGCTGACTTAGGCGAACTTCAACATTGAAGCAGAAGTATACGAAAGTCTAGGTAATTATAGGGCTTACGACCCGTCATATGCTGTTTTAAGTGATCGTAATTGACAACCACGCTACTCAATTTTTTCTCAGCTCAAATCAACCATTGATGCTACCGAGAACTCACACCTGAAATGACGTGCGAATTATATGATTTATTTGGATAATAATGAAAAAAAATGAGTTAGTAAAATTGTTATTAATCATGGGTAGAATGGTGAATATTACACATCTATAAAATGATGATTTAAACTAGCCTATGACTGGTCGTAAGCCCTGTAAATACCCATACTTCCATCTTCTTCTTCATCTAAGTTGAGATGTCAAAAACTGTTACTATTACATAGATACTTTCTATTACAAGTGGGCAATTGTGATGCTTACAATGTTCCTAAATGATGCCCCTCAAATTGGCGCCTACAGTGTTTTGCCGGGAAGGGTTGAATACTACATTTCTTATATTTCTTATTGGCTCGGCCGTGCCATTAAGTTTGAGTTGCTAATGTAACGGCCCCTTAGAGAAATATAATTGCACTGCATCAAATTCTTAGAAATTCCCTCTGCCTCGAGGCTTCTCAACCAACTCACAAGAAGAAATGGCCAAATATATAATGTGAATAATAATAACAACATTTAGTTTTCTTTTTCTTTAATGTTTTCCGCAGATACCTTGTGGCACATTTTATAACATCTTTAAAAATTAATTAACTTTGTTTTCACCACTTTTTTAATTAATACAATTCAACCTACCGGTTTCAACAATACATTGTCATCATCAGGGTTTATTTGAAATCAAAAACATTAAAATACTCTCACCAAAAACTTCCACACACTCTATAAAAAATACTAAATTTAGGATTTTTATGGAGTGTGTGGAAGTTTTTGGTGAGAGTATTTGAATGTTTTTGATTTAAAATAAACCCCGATGATGACAACATATTGTCGAAACCGATAGGTTGAATTGTATTAATAAAAAAGTGGTGAAAACAATGTTAATTAATTTTACAAAGAACAACATTTTGGGTGTATTCAAATACTTGTTCACAATATAATTTATATTTGAAGCACTAACTTTGTGATTTTCCATTTTTTAATTAAAATATAACTTGGTTTTGAAATCACTATAAACATAATATATTTATAGTGATTTTAAAACAATGTTACATTTAATTATATACCTGTTCACAAGTATGTATTTTCTCCTATTAGAGTTATTTTTTGTCAAATAATAATTTAAAAAATAACTCCTAATTGGAGATAATTTAGATTTGGGAACAAGTATTTGGACACACTCAAAATGTTGTAAATAACTGGTCAAATTATAAGCTAAATTAAATGAAATATAATGTTTTCAAGCGTTTCTCACGTCTGTGAATATAATCCAGGGTTCGGATTTCACATATTGTTAGAAAGAGTCTTAATATAAGTTTTTCTCATCCCACTATAGATGGCTATTGTGAACTCATGCATACGAGATATTAGTTGTTACGAGTTTGATCAATATATCTATGAATTTTGTTATTTTAGGATTTTAAAAGATACGCCGATCACAGGTTCGGCTTGCCAACTATTTGAAAAGTATTTTATTTTTTCAGATACGAATAATATTTATAAAGAGAAAACCAATTTCTTGTCTACATTATCTTGTGTGCATCGTAGTCTACATTTAAACTTCAAATAATTATTGAATTAATACATAAAAAACTTACTAATTGTAATTATTTATTTATTATTATTAATTATTTATTATTTAAGAGTATACTCTCAAATATACAAAGTAGTGTTTTTTTTTAAATTTTTTTAAAAATTTTCATTTTTAAATTTAAAAAAATACACTTTCTAAGAATATACATGCGTATATTGGAACTTGGCAAATAAATATGTGTTTTTCGTTTTTTTACTCCATACCTTTCAATAACTGTTTGGTTTTTAAGACCATGTACTTATTTCTAAGAAAACATATTTTTTAAATACAAAAACGGTATTAAAAAAAGAAAATTAAGTTGCTGGCTATTGATTGTCTCGCCTTAAATACAGGATATTTTTTGTTTTATAATTAAAATAATTAATCGATTAATCGGTAAAATGACCGATAAGTCGGCTTAATTGACTGAAACCGTCTATATGGTGCGTCTCTTAATATCGTCTTTTTGTTAAGTTTGTAAATATTTTCGTCAAATTATAATAATTAAATTTAACAAAAACGTTTTTCTTCCCTGCAAAAAGTTTGGTATTTTTCTGCACGGTATTATAATTAATTTATAATAATTTAAAAGTACTGCTTTGAGAAAGGTTTAAAATTGCTGCCATTTGATATGACAGGTACACCTGAACGTAATTTTCTAACTAGTTTGCGTTATTTCACACGAAGTGAAGCATGGAGTTTGAAAAAGAAGAACGAAAGTAGTCGAAATGCGATCTCCCAGACGGCTGTACGATAAAACAATGTATGATGGATGTTCGAATGGTGAAATAAGGAAATAATGCAAGACTGCGAGATAAGCATTATCCATAAAAATAAGAAAGGATTGTTGAGATGGTTTTGACATGCGGAACGAATGAGACGAAAAAGAACGTTAAAATAAATTAATGAGGCGAATTTAATTGGAAATAAGAGCAGAAGAAGACTGAGGAAAACTTGGCATGACAAGTATTTGAAATTCTTGAATGCGTTCAGGTTAGAAGTCGAATTACTCGGCAGGTATGTATGAGGAGATGCATGAATGTGGAAGAGGCCAAGATTATTTGCAAAGACAAGAGTGGTGTGGCGTTATATTCTTGCTGCCTACCTTCGCGGGAATGCGGCAAAATTTTATTTTTTACTTTTTAAGGAATTACCCACAAAGCCTTTTTCAAGGTCTGTTTGCAGGTAGGATAGTATGGATAGGGAGGGATAGGTAAACGAGGAAAATATATCACAAACACCCAGATCAATTGCAAAATAAATCTTTCTTGAATTTATTTTGCAATTGGCGGGAATCGAGCTCGCGACGCCAGTTTCGCAGACGAGCCTGTACCCAGCTACAATACGGCGCCTGTCAGTTAGTTAGTTTTTTTCTCAATTAAAATTTACGTTTATTTTACTGTTATTAACTAGAAAAGTATGTTTAAAATCCAAAATTAAATGATAAGATTACATGTATATCAAAAGTATGCATATTAATCAAATTACAAAGCAATAGAAATCGATAATATTCGTAGCAGTAAAACGATTATCCCTTATCTAATCGTCTTCTGTGTAATTTTGGTCGGTAGTCTAAAAACTAAAGAATTTTCTGATAGCGCCTGTAATCGTTGACTGTTCACTAACTGACAAAATGATCGCACGAAGGTACTATGTACGTGAAATTAATCCAATTGCTTTGTATGTCATAGCACTTAGGCATTATTTAAACGCTGAACCTTGGAGGAAAACGAGTCCTGATAAAAGAAAACAATTGACCCAAATGGATGGGACACATTTCTGTAAAACAATAACAATTATTTTATAAATATACAATTTTTTAAGACAAAAATGCAAACCCATTTAATAAATATTTGTTAAAGAGGTGCATACACTCAATATCAGTAATTTTTAAATATATTTGCGTTATTTTGTAATGATCCTTCTTTAGATTGAAAATACTTACTTTAATTGGACTATGTATTTCTGCATTTATGTAATGCTATTCCAATTTATTTTTTGACATCTCATCAAAGATGAAGAAGAATATCAAAGTCATAAGCTGGTTTCAGTGATCACTTTACACACGTGTAACATTCACCAATTCTACCCATTATTGACAACCACACTACTCAAATTCTTGGAAGTTCTATATATATGAACCAATTTAGAAACCTTGTTCTTGAATCACTAGAACTTCACTAGCGACATCTATTGGTGAGATGTAAAGAATTTAGCATTTTTCAAGTCAAAAATGCAAACCCATTTAAAAAATATATGTTATAGAGGTGTATATGTTGTACATTCAATATGAGTAATTTTAAATATATTTGCGTTATTTTGTAATGATACTTCTTTCATTGAAAATACTTACTTGTATTTGGACTAAATGCATGAATATGCATTTGATACTTTTCTTATTTAATTCATTAATCTCTTTTTTATATATTTTAATAGAAAAAGAAAATCTTAAATTTGTGACAAGGAATACTTTGTTGATAAGGATAGGTAGACTGAACACCATGGTAGATCCTAATTATCCTAATACGATCCCTAAGACGAATGTACGGCAAAACGATGTATGATAGATGTTCGATTGGTGAAATAAGCAAAAAATGCAAGACTGCGATAATATTATCGATACATTGATGAAGGTTTGTTGATATGGTTTAGGCATGTGAATCGAATGAGTGAAGAAAGAATAATATTAATAAAATAATAAAACTCTTATCCGCACCCCAATGGTGCATAGGGCACTGCGTCATATAAACGCAGTGTCATCTTGATGGTTTACACATGAAGGAAAGGTGATCAGCCCTCCGCTTCAGGTACCAGTCCAGGGTAATATTGAATAAATATGACAGTGAAAAATTCACTTATATTTATTTTACCCCCCTTGGGAATCGAACCCGGGACCTCCAGAACGGTAGCCGAGCGTACTGACCATTACACTACGGAGGCGGACAAAGAATAGTATGACAAAATTATGAGGCGAATGTAGCTGGTTATAGAAGCAGAGGAATGCCAAATACTTGAAAGCGGCCGGGTCAGGTATGTATGAGGAGATGCATGAAAGAGGCAAATATACAGTGGTATGGCGTTCTTTTCATTCTGCCTACCCCTAAGGAGAAACGGCGTAATGGTAAGTTAGTAATTCCTTTTTATTTTTTCTAAGGTAAGATATTTTATTTATGAATGTTACTAAAAATGTTTGAGCCTTCACTATACCAGTTATAAATGAGATAAAAATTGTCGAAAAAATATTTTGGTTTTGTTAAATGTTGCCCATAAATTCGAAGTCACCCTGGTTGATTGTACTTATCCATTCGCTTATCCGCGGTAGTCGTACTGATAACGTTAATATAGGACACTGCATTTCTGCATCGCTAATAGTGTGAAAGTGAAGTGTTTAGTCGTTCGCTTCTAATGCCAGCAAAGGGCAACAATATTTATGAAAAAAACTAATATATATGTCGTATCTTGAATAGAAGTTTTACAGGAAAGAAGATGGATGTCTGAGCGTTCCCGAGCTTACGACCTAGCATCTTGCAGGCTAAAGTGATCACTTTGTACGCTTTTGTAACTTTCACCATTCTTCCCATTATTGAACGTGCATATTGGAATAATAAAGATGTTATGTTGAGATTTAAAAATCATGTATTTATACACTCTTGGATTTCTTTCGTACGTTAGTTGTTATTTTATTACATGTATAATTTTGGCTGTCTGTGAATAATCTTGTAACTGAGAATTATTTTATTTAAAAAAAAATGCGTTTGATGTATATGATATGATACCGGATTAAAAAAAACGATAAAATGAAATGTGTGTAATATATTATCAATCGTTTTTAAAATTAAACACTCGTATAATACCACTTATTGAGTTTTATTAAATTACACACGACTTATTTTGAAAACTACAGCTGTTTTCGAAACTAGTCGTGTGTAATGAAATAAAACCCAATAAGTGGTATTATACAAGTGTTTAATTAAAAAACAAAATCAACATGTCATTCAACAAAGTTTTAATGCCGAATCAATAAATAATAACGAATGGTTGGCTGCCTGCAGAATGCGCATGATACGTAATACTAGATATTTGTTACATTACAATGTACGATTCGTACATTATATCAAATAATTTTGTATTCAATAATGTATAGAATTATTTATTGTATTTCTCGGTTTATGTATTACATGTTTAAATCAAACACTAATTATAACACGAAGACATTCCTTTGAAAATGTCATAACAAGGCGAAACAATTGTCACAAAATGAATTTTTATGTGTTTTTTAACAATAAAATACAATCAAATAGACTCAAAAAATCAGTGTTTGATTTTAACATTTAATACAATAATTAAAATGGAGTTTCACAAATTAAACGCCAATTGGATTTATTTATTGTAAGTGCAGAGAGTTGGTAGAATTCCATTTTAAAGTTTTGGGTAATATATCATTACATTTTTTTTATTTTCATTTAAAATTAGAATTCAATCCAATAACCTAGTTCAATTTAGGACATATTAGCAAAAATAATAAAAAAAATATGTGTATTTATTAGATCTGCTATACTGTCAACATCGACGGCCGCCAGCGGATCGATGTATAATATAATGATGGTTTACATTATCCATTATTTATGTTTTATTGAGACACTTGACGCGTAGGAACTTACCTAACCCAGCACGTATGCAACTGGCTGGATAAAAACTGCACCAGGCTACCTTTGTAGTCAACTTATCGCCGATGGGCACTCGGGCGGCAACTCCGACTTGCGTTATATTATATATCGATGGCCGCCATGTTTGTTTCTCTGTCCGCGTGTGTGAGAGAGATTGTCCGCATTATCTGCCTTCGGTAGTTCGGTCAGCCAGTTCAGTTCCACACATCCTACGTGCCTGACAGCGTGTGTTCATCTCGCGTACGATATTTGTGAATCGCGAAGTCGATTGACCAGAAAGATCGATAGCTCTTTTGCCGGGAAAGTTTCGCGCCTTTTTCCGTCTAGTTTCTTACGTCACAAGGTTCGATTTTCTGTGCGTTCTTAAATACATCACCAAATAATATAACATATCATGTTGAAGTTTTAAAATGTGAATTGTGGTTACAAATAAATCAAGTAATAGGAGCCCGGGAGCGAATAATAGTGTTGTTATTTGAATGTGCGATCGGATCCTGGCGTTCGTCTACCGAAGTATTCTGGGAAGAGATTTTATTGTGTTTTTATTTTTCTTTTACACAATTGAAGTGCTGATATTTAAAGATTCTCAGGCAAGATATTTTTATTACTTCACGTCAATTGGCAGATGTACTTTTCATCGAAAAAAACTTGCACTTTTTATAATATCAAATATGCTTCATGAAATAAATTGTTAATACATACATATACTCAAATCCTATTTTCACCTATTTTTATCGTTGGTAAATCAGCAATAATTCCTAAGCAAGAAAAGTATGTGTGTACGTCCATACGTACATGATTTTACAATTTTTATTTTTGATCATTTTTTACTATTATTCTTTATTCTAACCCTAATTCGCACCCAATGGTGCATAGCGCACTTCATCGTATAAATTCAATGTTATCTTGATCGTTGAGTACTCGAAGGAATCGTGATAAGGCCAATGCCTCAGGTACTAGTCCAGGGTAATATTTATTAAATAAATATTATTTTGTGTAGATTACTACGAAGGCGGACAAACTTACTTTAACTATTTGATTATTGTATTGGTAATATACACTACAGATATTAAACAAATAACAACTGCCTTAACATCAAAATACGTAAATGTAAAATAACGCTTAAATAACAATAAATTTCCCGTCGTTTGAAAATAAGTATAATAAATATAACATAACTCTTTTTGGGTGACTACAAAACATATAATTGTATACATGATATACAAGTACAGCAGGCAAAAGCTCATACTAGCTTTGCTTCCCCTTATTCGCCTTTTCGAGCTTTTACAAAATAATAATAACAAAGACGTGAAATAAATTTCAGGATATTGCTCCTGATTTCAGCACGTTTTTAAATTCCTCCAACAAATCACCAAAAAAACAAAAATATTATATATATGTATATATATATATATATATATATATATATATATATATATATATATATATATATATATATATATATATATATATATATATATATATATATATATATATATATATATATATATATATATATATATATATATATATATATATATATATATATATATATATATATATATATATATATATATATATATATATATATATATATATATATATATATATATATAGTTGTGTACGTACTACTGAGCCTCCATAATGTAGTGGTTGCCGCGTTTGACTATCATGCTGGATACTCCGAGTTCGATTTCCAGGGGGTCAAAATAAATATAATAAATATTAAAAGTATTTTTCTTTCTAATATTTTAAAAATAAATATTACCCTATCTGGTGCCTAAAGCGTGAGACTGGTCGCCTTGAAATCGTGCGATTAACGATCAACAGTCCATCAATTTGATTCAGTGCCCTATGTATTATTGGGGGCCGATGAGGGTAAGAAGAAGAAGAAGGCATAGTATTAAATTTGATAAGACATGTAGAAAATTCCTTTACGGTTTATAGGCTTTCATCATTACTCATAAATAATTTCATCACACTGGTCTGATGAAGTTTTTTTAGATAAGAATGTAAAGCTTATAGGACTTGCGAAATTATATAAACTGACATTAGGTACATTGTTTTTTAATCGCAATAATATATTGAATTAAAACGTCACTGTAGTTGTCATTAATATACAACATTTTGAGTGTGTCCAAATACTTGTTCACAAAACCTGGATTATCTCCAATTACAGGAGTTATTTTCATATTATTTTTTATCATCTCATCAAAGATGAAGAAGAATGTGGAAGTCTGGGCATTTACGGGGCTGACGACTGTCATAGGCTGGTTTAAGTGATCACTTTACACACATGTAACATTCACCAATTCTACCCATTATTGACAACCACACCACTCAAATTCTTGGAAGTTCTACATATATGTATATATGAACCAATTTAGAAACCTTGTTCTTGAATCACTAGAACTTCACTAGAAACATCTATTGGTGAGATGTAAAGAAGTTTTTTACTAAGCAGAAACTCTTATATTAGTATGTGAGGTAATTCCCAGACATATTCTTCTTCGTCATTAATATATTTTTTATGATAAACGGATAATTAAATAAATACAACATTTTGAGTGTGTCCAAATACTTGTTCACAAATCTGAATTATCTCCAACTAGGAGTTATTTTTTTACGTTATTTTTGATATCTCAACATAGATGAAGAATTTGTTTTTGATAATGATATCTCTAGTCACTCTCGCACACTGTGTTTTAAGTTTGATCAATATATCTAGAAGTTTCAAAAATTTGAGTAGTGTGGTTGTCAATCATGGGTAGAATTGGTGATCACTTAAAATAGCCCTTATCACTCAAGCCCTGTAAATGCCCAGACTTCCATATTCTTCTCCGTCTATGTTGAGATGTCAAAAACAGATGGAATTGATAGAATTATTAAATTATTATGTTTCTCTCGAAGCAGTTACCAAGTATTTTTTATTAAAAAATAGCATTTACTTATGATCCTACCATGTTAAGTGCGGTTTCTCTCATATTTTTTTGCTGTATTCTAACGTAATATTGTCAAATTGGCACTTGATTGACACAAATTGACAAAAAAACCTATATGTAAGTGTGTGTATGTTTGTATGGGTGTACTTGGACGTAAACAGTGACACAAACAGGTTTATTGTTCAAAAATAATTTTAGTGATGTATATACTCAAACTGGGTAACATTAAACATCTTTTACAAAATTTTGGCTGTTGTTTTTACTCATAAACAAAAAACTTTTTTATTACTACTTAAATGGAAAAAATACGTTTTGTATTAAAAAAATAAAGTATTTATTTAAACGTCAACAATATAAGGAGTTTTGAAAAATCTATAAGCATGATTGTTTCAGAATAAACTACTTGTATGAACAAACGTAAAAACTTGGGGCGTAAGGAATTTAAACCTTCAGGTAGCTTTTTAATAGATTTTACACATTTTAATTTTTTTTTGTTTAAGTACAACTTTTAAATGGTTGTAAGAAAATAATATATACCGTATATTTAACTTTTTTCTTATTTTCGCACACTTACTAAATTAATAAATAAATACATTTTTCATTTTTTATTTTATAATTATAAAACAAATACGAGTATTTTGAATATTTTTTTTTTCAAATAGAGATTATTTAGGACTTTAAGACAAAATACCATCATGCTTATATTTAATTTATTTTGTCATTTTTATTAGGGAATTTGTAAGATCAGGTACATTAGGTTAAATACATTTTTTTTATTTGTAAAATAATACTATCAATTTTATTACCAATAGAATTAAATGCAAACATATATGTTTATATTAAATTTTAAAAAACATATACGTTTCTGTTATTACATTATATGTAGAAGTGCATGTTATAAAAAACGCGTTTTAAAAAAAATGGACATATATTTTTTGAACGACAGTCAAATGTACGTATCTGTAACAAACATTTGAAATTTGAAAATTTCTTGAATAAAAAAAGACAGTTTATTAACAACATTTTGAGTGTGTCCAAATACTTGTTCACAAAATCTGGATTATCTCCAATTACAGGAGTTATTTTCATATTATTTTTTGACATCTCATCAAAGATGAAGAAGAATATGGAAGTCTGGGCATTTACGGGGCTGACGACCGTCATAGGCTGGTTTAAGTGATCACTTTACACACGTGTAACATTCACCAATTCTACCCATTATTGACAACCACACTACTCAAATTCTTGGAAGTTCTATAAATATGAACCAATTTAGAAACCAGTTTATTAGTTGTTCATGTCATATTTGGCACTGAATATTGCATTGGTGCATACATATGGTGAAATTCTGATTCTACAAAATACACCAGTAAATAAATAAAGTATTTATAACTGGGAGAATTAAGCTGAGTGCGAGTTTGTCATACAAAAGTATAAGTTTATTAATAATTAAACATTGGTGTGCTCAAAATGTGACACTCGTGTGTATAGCAACATTGAATTTGTGTATATTAAGACATGCTCTGAGATTTGTTTGTGTACATATTATTTATAAGTTAGGAGCTCACGTGATTACCAGTTAGTGACGGTTCGTTAAAATGTAATTCAAATATGTGTTTTGTAATTGAAGGCGTGGAAATGGAAAGGGACAATGGACAGTATTAAAAAAATAAACTGAAAAATGCCAAGTCATGATCAAAGTGAATTAAAAATATAAATTTTTAAACCTTAAATACTACTACTACCATTACGCCGTTTCCCCGCAGGGGTACGCAGAGAGGATGGAACGCTACACTCTTCTGTCCTGACATACACTCCTCGCTTCCTTCACCAATACATCTAGTCATAAATGCCCTCCGATTACGCAGACTTTTGACACCACCAGATTTTAGGTTCTGATTGATCTGACGTGCCAAGTCTTTTTCGGCCGTCCTCGTTCTGTTCTGGCATTCGCCACATAAACATTCTTTGTCATTAACTCACTATCCATTCGCTCCACGTGTCCATACCACCTTAAAGAACTCTTCTTAATATTTTCAATTATTTCTAGTTCAGCCTTACATTCCTTTCTTATAAGTTCATTTTTAATTTTGTCATAAAATGATTTTCCATACATTCCTCTGAGGGAGCGCATTCTAACAGTATTTTTATTGTTTATTGATTTGTCATTAACTTTATATAGTAAAATGAGTATTTGAATATAAAGATAAAATATTTTGTACGTTAAAAGCATTGTTAACTTTGTGATATGGTAATATAACACTCTCGTTATCATTCACCGTTCACTTTGTGTAATTCTACTTTTATATAATATTGATGTAAAAGAGGTATTACACAAAGTGAACGACGAATGATAAGGAGAGTGTTATGAAGATAAAACACTTGTATAATACCACTTTTTTTGAGTTTAGCAATGTAAACACGACTGGTTTCGAGAACTACAGATGTTCTTGAAACTAGTCGTGTTTACATAAATAAACTCAAAACAGTGTTCTTAGACAAGTAGGTATTCTATTTTTGTATTTAAATCAATATCCATGTTTTCAGTTTAACATATGGCTCACTGTTTTCAAGAACGTCATAAATAAAAAAAACTGATTTTTCAGGAGAACGTTTTAAAAGTGTAAAAATATAATACAATGTATTAAAAATAAATATCAAGCCACTTATTGAACTTTTTACTGTGCAACAGATCTTTTTAGGTAAAACCTGAAGATTTTTTCTCCATTTGAAAAGTATTTAGTTTATTTAAAAAAATAATTATACAATACCTTTTCTTCAAAATGCAAAAACAACACTTTTTGCCCTGTAGCGGGTAAATATTAAGTTGAAAATATGCCTCTTTTGCTGAGATATAGTACATTTTCTGGGCATTCTGAAAACATTCACAGCTGAAAATTTTCGATTTTTGATTTATGACGTTCTTGAAAGGAGTGAGCGATATGTGAAATATTTCCTTGCCCATTTCATATTTTCGTACTAGGAAATGTCTTTGAAATTATTTTTTTTTCACGTACGTCTTGAGTAGATTCAAATTTTATGGTTGCGCCTTTATTGAGATGGGTACTTCAATTGAGGAGTGCGTTAGGACGTTTCTTAAATTGATAGTACGAGAACAAGTTGATAGATCATTGAAGTAGAGGCGAGTGACAGTTGTGTCGAGAATAATATTAAACATTATGTACACACTGAGATAAGGTCGCGACCGATATCTAAAAATAAATCGAACTCCCTTTTAGATACAAACGCAAATGAGAACCATGCATTGATACTTGGTCAAATTCATACAATAAATTAAAAATATATATTTTTGTCATATTGACTAAACTAACTAACTAATCATCACGCCGATTCTCCGCAGGGGTAGGCAGAGAGAATAGAACGCACACCACTCTGTCTTTGCGAACATTCTTCACCTCTTCCAAGTTCATGCATCTCCTCATACAAAATCTACGATTATTTCGACTCCTGACCTGACCGCTTTCAAGTATTTTGTGAAAAAAAATGTTATGACATCTCAACATAGATGAAGAAGAATATGGAAGTCTGGGCGTTTATAGGGCTTATGACCCGTCATAGGTTGGCTGAGTTATCACTTTACACACGTGCAACATTCACCGTTCTACCCATGATTGACAATCACACTACAATAAAAGGCTCTCTGCTAAAAATACTTGTAATAGGTACTGTGCTATGAGTTGAGATCAATATTTAAAAACATGTCGTAATGGTGTCCCAATGTACCGCTGAAAATGTCCCGATATTCGTAAAAAAATTGTCGCTAATGTGTCTAAGAATCCGAAAACAAAGGAATCTGAATTATTTCCTTGTCATCTTTTTATAAGTCATGGAGAAAATTGGATCAATTAATAAAAATGTCCTTACAGCATCTTTAGAAAACATGGCAACGCTGCGTCAGAAATTTGTCTTTCAGCCGATTCACGTTAATATAATACAAATATATCGTGGGTATACTGGCAAAAAACCTTAACTTCAAAATCCCAGTTTTTTAAAGCTGAATAAAATACCCGCTATTAAGCTTAAAGTTGAATTTACTTTTAAAACCACATAAATATGACATTTCAAACTACTTTGCGTATTTTGCCAGTTTGTAGAACGTTGAAAACTTTTTAATATGCATCATTAAGTCAGAATTGCATAAACTTTATAAAATGAAACAACTTTTTGTAAACCAATTTTTTATTATTAGTACAGTTTTTAACGTACCGGTTTCGACAAGAACCTTGTCATCATCAGGGTTTTATTAAATTCTAAAACATTAAAAACATTAAAATTCTCAATTACATTCCCTTACCAAAAACGTCTTGTTTTTAATGTTTTAGAATGAAATAAACGCTGATGATGACAAGGTTCTTGTCGAAACCGGTAGGTTAAAAAGTGTACTTATAATAAAAAGTGGTTAAAACGAAGTTGTTAATTTTTTTTAAAGTTTAAACAATGTGCCACAAAGTATCTGCCAAAAACATTCACGAAACAAAATTGCATATACAACATTTTGAGTGTGTCCAAATACTTGTTCACAAAATCTGGATTATCTCCAATTACAGGAGTTATTTTCATATGATTTTTGACATCTCATCAAAGATGAAGAAGAATATAGAAGTCTGGGCATTTATGGGTCGTCAGCCCCGTAAATGCCCAGACTTCCATATCCTTCTTCATCTTTGATGAGATGTCACAAAATAATATAAAAATTGCATATTTTCGAGTTAACGTTTTTTGCCAGTACGCCTTCGATATAATGGGATAACTCGGAGGATACACGTGTATAACATTTTGTGAATGCATCAGTAGCAGATTTAGAGCATGATTCACAATCTCTACTTCACATCTTTAAGCCAGGATCACTCTCGTGACCTTTCTTTCATCCTTGTCCTTGTCTCGACACATGTTTTGACTGTGTAAGTACTTTAAAATAGCAACATGATGTGTATCACGAGATAAAGGGATCACCATAACATCTCACAGGCAAAGTATCATTGGTTCAACTGAATATGTTATATTTTGATGTGTCGTAATTATTATGTTAATTCCTCGTATCCTTTTTTTAAAAATATTATTTTGAATTACCTAACGTCCAAGTGACTCTGAAATCTAGCTACGGCTTATGCAACACCATTTATCATGACCCTACTCAGGCTTCAACTTTTTCAAGTTTCATAGCCTACTCGTGAGTGGATTAACTCTTTATGTTTAATGTTACTATAATTTCATGTAATTCATGAGTGAAAATTCTAGGCAAAAACACTCGCTTCCTCGTTTTCTTTCCTGCACATTCCATTTCATACTATACCCCTTACCCTTTTACTCCAACCCTCTCTCTCTCTCTCTCTCTCACTCACACATATACATACACACATACACTCACACACACGCATCCTGTCTTCACTTTATTCTCTCTTAATATACAACAGTATTCATAACATATACTTATGTGGAATTATTTAATTGGCTTTTATCATTGTCAATCTCACTAAAAAAAGATGTACAAGCTGTTAAATTCCCAAACTAATATATATTTTTTTAAATATGGTTTTCTTCTTCTTCTGCTAGGTGTAGGCCCTGTGGCCTGTTTTTAAGAGGGATTAGCCTCCTGCGATGTTAATGTGTGTATTAATTAATTTAATTATGAATTTTTTACATTATTATGTATTTAATTTCCATTAAAAGAAAAGACATATCACTCCTCTGGGCATTAATGATGTCATCCACTGTGTATAAATTCGGGACTGTATCCACCTTGCTGTGGCTGGAATAGTCTCATTTGTTAATTTTCGGATGTGTCGTCAGAGCTTGCATGATCTTTGGCGTAGTATGGCGGGGAATTAATTTTTATTGATATTTATAAAGTTTTTTTTAAATCGTAAAAAAATTGGTGTATCACAATGGAGTTACCCCTTAAATTGACTTAAAACCCTCACACACAGGCTATGATTCGATCCAACGTTCTGATTTCAGAACACATGCAATATCTGCTATCTATGGCCTTTATGGTATGGTCCCGTGAGATCACATCGACGGCCCCTACGTAAAGTACTAGTAAAGTCACAGTTAACAAAGATTGCATCCGTTTTGAGATCAGATAGAGTCTTGTGTGTAAGAGAGCTTTTAAAACGAATCAGTGTTACCCTTCAGATGCCCGATCAGATAATAATTGTTATTGTCAATTATGTTTCACTTGTTATTTATTGTTATACAAATTTTAACCTTTTCTATAGTAGCACTTTTTGCATTACAAATGAACGGAGTTACTTATATTAAGCTGATGATACAAGTTTTTCACTTCAAATGAAACGTTTCACAAACAGAATTGGACGCCTTCTAAATCAAATTGGATGCTATACAAATCAAATTGTACGAATTTCAAAACAAATTGAACGCTGTAATGTTTTGATAAAAACAGTTAAAGATTTATCAAAATGTATTCACATTAGTGCTACAAATACGGTTAGTGTGAGTACCTACCCACATTTTTTATTCTTAAAAGTAGCAAGTGCGTTAGTAGTCAAATTGGTAAGCCTGCGCGGCGCGCTGACATAGTCTGTGCGCGCGATGTGTAATAAAGTTCTCAGACAAGATTTTCAGTACTACTTTGAATCATGAGTACAATGTACTTTGAATAAATTTGAAAAAATTCTAACTTTAGTATAAAATATAATATAACGTTCAATTTGTTTTGTTTAACGTCCAATTTGAATTGTTTCACATCCAATTTGATGTGTGCAAAATTTAATCTGTTTTTTAAACGTCTAATTTGGTTTTTTATACGTCCAATTTCATTTGTATGGCGTCCAATTGCATTTGTATAACGTCCAATTTGTTTCGGTAAAATTCCAATTCGATTTGTAGGGCTACCAATTTGAGTTGTAAAGCATCCGATTTGATTTGTAAAGTGTCCAATTTGCTTTTAAAGATGTCCAATATCATTTGTATGGCGTGCTATTACATTTGTATGACGTCCAATTTGATTTGTTAAAAGTCCTGCTTGATTTTTACAGCAACCAATTTGAGTTGTAAAGCATCCAATTAGATTTATAAAGTGTCCAATTTGGTTTTTAATACGTCTGATTTGATTTGAAAAGCGTCCAATTTGCTTTGCCAAACGTCCAATTTAATGTGATAAACCTCTATTAAGTTGATAGATTTTGCCGCGAATTTTCTCAAATATATTTCCGTATGCGCGGTCGTATGAGTAACCTTGATAAACGGTAGACATGAACATGACCCTCGATAGTCTATATTCGTCCCCGTCTCTTCGCACTCCAATCGATAATATTTATATTCTGGTATTCGAAATAACGCTAGGTCCGGTTTTTTGTTATTCAAATTTACATTGTGTAAGTGCTTTTATTCTTCATCATAAACTGATCATATTTACACATCTTGGAAAAATTTCGCGAAGCAACACACAAATATTTATATTTCTGTATAAATATTATACGTCCTTTAACTAAACACGAACCATAATATACTAAGTAATAATTATAAATTATTCCTAATCAATTGGTGTGATAGAAGTATATACAAATTTAAATGATATTTCAGGCTCATTCTTATAAAAAAATCAAAATGTATCTCATTTTTAATAACATGGGCAGTTAAAAAGTCTATCAAAACGTACCAATTTTTTTTTAATTACCTGACCTCCAAGTGATTCTGAAATCTAGCTACGGCTTATGCACCACCGCCTATCATGACCCTACTCAGGTTTCAACTTTTTAAGTTTCATAGCCTATGCCTACTCGTGAGTGGATTTACTTTTGATGTTTAAAGTTACTATAATTTCACGTAATTCATGAGTGAAAATTCTAGGCAAAAACACTCGCTAAAAAAACGTATGAAAGCGGTTATACGAGAATATTACACGAACATATATATTTTTTTTAGTCCTATAGGTATCATGTGCAGCAAATATTATTTTTAATTTTTTTGAATTTAGTGACTCTTGTAACAGACTTTGGATTATTCATCCTCAGCCGAAATTCCACATCTATCGAAATAACAACCAACAAACGAAAGGAATCAAAGAGTGCAAATATATTTTTCAAAAATTAATTCAATATAGATGTTCAATAAGGAGCAAATGATGAACGTTACATATGTGTAAAAAAAATATCACTTAAGCTGGCGAAATGCCAGGTCGTAAGCCCTGGAATGCTCAGGTTTCCATCTTATGCCGTATCATGTTTCGTCTCATCTTGTTACATCTTTCATATAATATTTATTGATATATCAACTATACGGTGAATACTTAGTATCTAAAAGATTAAATAATACTAAAAAATGTTTACATATAAACCAATAAGGTACATTTCTTAAAAACAATAAGATTATTATGAACCTCTAGTCGCACGTTATCTTTCGATTGGATAGAAAGCGTATAAAGTAATCACTTACACCAGCCAAATGCCAGGTCGTAAGATCGCAAGCTCTGGTATTTTCAGACTAACATTTTATTTATTATTGTATTATTTTATTTATTTTTTCGGCATTAACTTTGTGGTAAGACATGTTACAATGATTAAAGAAAACACTTGTTTTTTACCACTTGAGTTTTATTAAAGACTACATGTTTCAGAAGTTAAACTTCTATCATTCAAGTCTGTATAATAACTGTATATTATACAGACCTGAATGATGGAAGTTTAACTTCTGAAACATGTAGTCTTTAATAAAACTTAAGTGGTAAACAACAAGTGTTTTCTTTAATCATTGTAACAAAATTATTTCATATAAAAAACGATAGTTGATTCATCTCATGTTGAGACACCTATAACATATTTATATATCATTCGTTTGATGAATAATCCTGTGTCTAAAAAATAATAAAAATTACTTTTATTTCTGATTGTGAATCTAATAAGATTTTAATGAATTCTTTTAAATTTTCTGCGGAGATTCATTCCATGAAGGTCATTCATGATTCAACGCGTTGGATTAGTACCTTACTTGTACAATAACTTCTTGTACATGCCAAATGTTTTAAGTGCGATACAGAAAAAAAGTCCAATAATTACCTACCTAGGTATAAGTATATACACATACAATATATGATTTTTATTACTGATTTCAAACAAATGTTTTTTGTGTTTTTTTTCTTCGTCAAAATATAATCATAATATGAATTTAACTACATACTAACGACAAAAAATGTACATACACAATTTTATTTATTATATAAATGAATTCCTATATATCGCGAGGTAATTACTACAACAATGTACCTACTTCTTAAACGACCTTTGTTAGGGAATTGAATGTTATAAGATTGTAAGCAGTGTCTCAATTTATTTTGTTTTAGTAATATGAAAAAAATGCGTTTTGATAAATAGTTGACTTTGTCAAGACCAGTAAATAAAGTTATTTTTTTAAATTCTCAAGATTATCAATATTAAAAGCATTTACTTTGGTATTAGTAATTTTTTTTAGAGAAGGTTTTACCAAAAGTGAGTCGAGTGAAATCAGAATGTTTAAAATAAAAATAGTTGAAAATTGTCTTACATTAATAATAATAAATAATAAAACCCTTACCGCACCCCAATGGTGCATAGGGCACTGCTTCATATAAACGCAGTGTTATCTCGATCGTTTACACATGAAGGAAAGGTGATCAGCCCTCCACTTCAGGTACCAGTCCAGTGTAATATTGAATAAATATTAGAGTGAAAAAATCACTTATATTTATTAAACCCCCCTGCGAAT
The DNA here is from genome assembly GCF_059751285.1 of Brachycentrus maculatus. Lineage (NCBI taxonomy): Eukaryota > Metazoa > Arthropoda > Insecta > Trichoptera > Brachycentridae > Brachycentrus > Brachycentrus maculatus. The sequence goes on from NW_028280778.1 coordinate 910,076, forward strand.
CGAACCCGGGACCTCCAGAACGGTAGCCGAGCCTGCTGACCATTACACTACGGAGGCGGACAATAAATAAAGTTATATTTTTAAATTCTCAAGATTACTAATATTAAAAGCATTTACTTTGTTGTTAGTCATTTTTTTTAGTGAAGGTTTTACCAAAAAAGAGTCGAGTGAAATCAGAATGTTTAAAATATTTTTTTTTTTTAAATTGTCTTACATTAGGGTGATAATATTATAGCCTGAATTTTTTTATTAAAAATTAAACACTTGAATAATCCACTTCATTGAGTTTTATTTTATTTACGACTAGTTTCGAAAACAATTGTCGTTTTCGAAACTAGTCGTAAATAAAATAAAACTCAATTAAGTGGATTATTCAAGTGTTTAATTTTCAATAAAATAATCATGTCATTCCACAAAGTTAATGCCGAATCAATAAATAATATTATATCCTGAATCTTTCTTTACCTACATTTTTTCATCAAGTAGTCTCAAAATATTGCTCAAGTATGTCATGTTACAATCAATTAAAAGTATTTAATTTGCGTTATTTTAATATCATCAATCTGTTAATTAATCAACTATCAATTTTCCATTATCTTATCTTCACACTTTAAACTGATTTTTAAAACTCTATTAAAATTTTTGTTCATGTAACTCACGACATGGATTATGAAATTATTTATTCATTAACCTATTTTAATTAAATAAATCACAGAAAAAAGATTCATATTAAAATGATGCCTTTGTCAGGTGTCGGAGACTTTTCTTCAACCAAAGAAGTAGGCATGTCTTTTTATAAAATGTAGTATGGTACATAGTTATGTCAACTGTGGAAAGAAATGTTATTCATAATTATTTTTTGACATCTCATCAAAGATGAAGAAGAATATGGAAGTCTGGGCATTTACGGGGCTTACGACCGTCATAGGCTGGTTTAAGTGATCACTTTACCCACGTGTAACATTCACCAATTCTACCCATTATTGACAACCACACTACTCAAATTCTTGGAAGTTCTATATATATATATATATATATATATATATATATATATGAACCAATTTAGAAACCTTGTTCATGAATCACTAGAACTTCACTAGAGACATCTATTGGTGAGATGTAAAGAAGCTTTTTATTAAGCAGAAACTCTTATATTAGTATGTGAGATCCGAATCCTGGATTATAATCACACACATGAGAAACGCCAGAAAATACCATTTTCATTTTTATTATTAAGCTTATAATTTGACCAGATAATTTATTTACAACATTTTGAGTGTGTCCAAATACTTGTTCACAAAATCTAGATTATCTCCAATTACAGAAGTTATTTTCATATAATTTTTTGACATCTCATCAAAGATGAAGAAGAATATGGAAGTCTGGGCATTTACGGGGCTGACGACCGTCGTAGGCTGGTTTAAGTGATCACTTTACACACGTGTAACATTCACCAATTCTACCCATTATTGACAACCACACTACTCAAATTCTTGGAAGTTCTATATATATATTCATAATTCATTTTTTATTGTCTGTTTTATTGTTGTCTGCCTTCCATTTCGAATAATCGTTTGAAAACGGATAGTGATAAAATTTATTTCTTTCTTCTTATCTTTATCCGCACCAAATGGTGCATAGGACACTGCATCGATTTAATGCAATGTAAAGTTGATCGTTGATTGTATGAAGTCAAGGTGATCGGTCTTACGATTCAGTTACCAGTCCAGGGTAATATTAAATAATTTTACTAATTGTTTTGGTAGTCACTTGTGGTAAAATCTATTTCAATTTCTATATTGATTTTTAATTGAAGTTTTACTTAGTAATTGCCATTTTTCTTAATATCTATCGTGACACGTGTTTCGATGCATTTCACAATTTTTACGTTGTTTGAAAATGATGCGAAATGCTTTTAAACACGCATCACTATAGATTTTAAGATATAGTGGTATTTACTAAGAAAAACTTAAATTAAAAATAATATTAAATAAAAACTAGTATCTGACTGAATCAAACTCAGGATCTCCAGCATGTTAGCCATACGCGGTAACCACTACATTACGGAAGCGGACGAATAAAATTTTAAAATACGTAAAAAAATTACATACATTATAACACTCTCCTTATCATTCATCGTTCACGTGACTTCCGGTTTCGGAATAATGACTCCATCATCAGGTCATCAAAATAAAATTATTACGCTCTGACATTTGACAAAAATAAAATTTTAAAAGAGAGAAAGAATGAATCATAATGGGAATATTTTTGACAGTGGACTTGAAGTTAAATTAATAATAATAATTTATATACTTTAGGAAAACCAAAAACCTTACGATACCAAAAACTTCCACACACTCCGTACACCATATGAAAATATGATTTGAAAAACGAGAAAAAACTCCTAAATGTTGCTTTTGTTGTGCATTGCGCAGCGAATACGTCCACTCCGGACGACAACTTGTTAGCTACAAATGGGATCGTCCAAAAACAAGTTTTTGGTATCGTAATGGAACGGTAATTAACTATAACCTAACCGTTAACCTAACTCGGCTACCGTTCTGGAGGTCCCGGGTTTGATTTACAAGGGGGGTAAAATAAATATGAGTGATTTTTTCACTGTAATATTTATTCAATATTACCCTGGACTGGTACCCGAAGCGGAGGGCTGATCACCTTTCCTTCATGTGTAAACGATCAAGATAACACTGCGTTAATATGACACAGTTCTCTATGCACCATTGGGGTGCGGATAAGGGTTTTATTATTATTATTAACTATGAGTATTTCAATGTTTTAGAATTAGTACATAAACCCTGAGGATGACAAGGTTCTTGTCGAAACTGGTTGGAATAAGTGTACCAATAAAAAGTGGTTAAAACAAAGTTGTTTTATTTTATAAAGTTTATAAAATGGGCCACAAAGTATCTGCGAAAACCATTCAAGAAATATAATAAAAATAATTGAATGTACGATGTATGAATAAGGAGAGTGTAATATTGCCATACCACAAAGTTAACAATGCTTCTAATATACAAAATACACAAATTATAACTGAAAAATAATTATATTTATAAGTGAAAACCCTTTAGTAGTGATAATATCATAGATTTGTTGAATTTTTAAATTGTTACCGGAACTTATGTAACCAATATACCAAATGTCTCCACATGTGGGAATAAAACAAATCGTCTTTTAAGTGATTCTGATTGGAAATATGCGTGAATCTAGTATTGCCATTAATAGATATAAATCAATGTGTATTTTTAACGCTTCCATCCATTAGCAAGTGTGTAGTAAGTAGTGTCGTGTAATCTAGGTGTCTCGTCTCCGCACTTAAGTGGTTTGTTTATGTCATAGAGCCACGGTCCTAATAAATTATTAATGTAATAATCATCGATAATGGTATTCTTGGTACATTTCTCTTGTACGAGTATAAGGTTGTTACCGATTTAAAAAAACTTTTATTTTTATTTATTTATTCTTCATTCTTCTTTAAACTCTCCATCTGCACCCGATGGTGCATAGGGCACTGTATCATATAAACGCAGTGTTATCTTGATCGTTTACACAGGAAGGAAAGGTGATCAACCCTCCGCTTAAGGTCCAGAGTAATATTGAATAAATATACATTAGAGTGAAAAAATCACTTATATTTATTTCACGCCGGAATTGAACTCAGGACCTACAGCGTGGTAGTCAAGTGCGCTAACTGTTACATTAAGGAGGTTCATTTACATAATATATAAATACTTACATCTTCTTACAGTATACAAAACATTTATTTTTTAAATTCTCTCAGACTCATTTGTCGAGTGTGTTCGTATAATATATCTTTAGGACAACAACTTACATTTTAGCCAGCCGACGACATATCATAAACTCAAAAATATTATTTCACTTTATTTTTATTGTATTGACATCTCAATAAAGATAAAGAAATAACCTCTAGTTGCACTTGATCGATCGTACCATTTTTTTATCGTGAAACAACACCAAAGATTTTAAAACGTAGGTTAAACTTAAACACCCGTTAAATAATGTAATTTTTAAACGTCACCTCAGCTGCTCAGTTAATTCCAAAATAAATGTTAGTGATCTATGGTAATCAAATTAACAGTTAACCGATAACTAATAAAATTGAATTGCAAAAAGCATTGCGTAATCTACGAATTAATTTTACTGAAAATTGAACGACTAAAATGGTGTTGTGAGAAAATATATTTGAAAGATTATCCGTTGGTTTGTTGAAAAAACGGATTACCGTGAAAAGTAACCTAATTATAATTATTTTTAATTACACGTCACACTAAACGCTTTGTTTGTTTAAATTGTGTATTCCAGTTTCTTTATAGATATTACTTGACATTTTTATCTCAGAAATTGACTGATTTTAACCCTTTATCGATCGATATTTTATCGTTAAGATGATGAAAAGAAATTTAAAATACAGTGGTGCCTCGCATAACGAACGTTGCGCATAGCAACCTTTTTGTTTGTGACTCACACAACGAATCTCGCTTTACACAACGGACTGTATTGTACAATATATAATATCCAAGGTCACATGCAGTCAATGTAATTGTACGATAAAACTTAACGTTTTTAACGAATTTATCAAACCTTAACTAATATCTTGTATATACATATGAAATAAAGACATTTTTTTGTAAGTTAACTCAAATCCGCGTTTGTCGTGCTACAGGTCTTGGGTTTCAATCCCAGAGCGGTCAAACGAAGTGATTTTTCAATCTAACTTAACTACAATCTAACCTTTTCTTTATGTATTAAATCAAGATAAAATTGTTTATGTACAACACAGTGCCCTATATATTTTTGAATGCAAATAAGGGTTACAGAGAGAGAGTAACTCACGGAAAAATAACATAAACAAGTTGAACTAAAAAATAAAAAAAATATAAACGTCACTATCTTTTATATGCTTTTGTACCATATTTATGTTACAGAATGAATATTTTTTGAACATGTATTGTTATGGGAAAATGCGTTTCACATAGCGAAATTGCTCTTGGAACGAATTAAGTACGTTATGCGAGGTATCACTTTAAAATTAAATCTTTAAAATATGTGATTTTAACAGACATTTTACTTGTAAAAGTATGTAGATGTAAAAAGTATAAAACACCTTTAACACGATTTATTAAAAGTAAAGAACACTCCTTGTGAATTTGGTATCTGCAGATAGTTTATACAATATAATAATATTATACAGTACCTGCGTACTTTTGTAAAATTTTATATAAATATGCTTCATCGCTCGTAAAAAAATAAACTTTGGGTGACTCTTACTGCTAAGTTTTACTGTAGTAATCTTCAGGTTTAACCAAACATTTGTTAATTGAATGCTGAACAGCTTTTTATACAAAATATCACCCCAAAGTCATTTGAAGAACTAGTTTCATCTCGGATTGATAATCCCCTATTAATAACTAATAATAATAATTGTTGGATTAAGGTTTTCATTGCTAAGCCTTAAAAATATTTACACAAATATGTGTTGAGTTATCTAACGTTCAATGCCAGAACCTTCCTTTTCATAGGAAACATTGATAAGTTCTGTTTTTCGAAATGTAAGTTATGTTATATATTGAAACAAAGAGACAAAATACTTGGCGAATGGTTATACACATCAATAATGTTTTATTTAAATGTCCGACTACAAAGTTGATGCTTTGAATATTTGAAATATTACATAAGTTTTTCTATTGTATTAAAAAAAAAACAATAACAATCTATTAATAATTTTTGTCAAATAATACTTGTTTTCCTCTTTGACGTGCTGCTGTTGTATATTTGTTTGAAATTCAAAGAAAAAAAAATATTTAGCTTATTTATTTTCATCCATTGGTTCGGCAGTCACTTTGGGGTAATATCTGTTCATTTTTTTATTTAAATTTTACATGGTAAATAAAGTATATATTTTAAATATTAAAATCAAACAATGATTTTTAGGGTCTCTTAAGTTATTTATTGCAAATCAATAAAAAAAAGTGTGACATTTATTTCACCTTGTAGAGGGAATTTTCAAACTACTGTCAATAGTTTGATAATGCCCTAATAAGGGGAAATAATTGTCACGAATTTTCAATTTTCAATTTTTTATTTTTATATTTTTATTTAAAAATTAATTTTAAAACAAAAATAATCCTAAAAACAAGTGTTTGATTTTAATATTTAAAATATACATAATGGAGTCAAAAAATGGAAATCAATAAATATAATAGTGGTATTTATCAAGTAAAACTGAAATTAAAAATCTTAATTTATATTTGAAAAAAATACTCATTTATCAAAAAATCTCAATTATTTTAATGTATAGGAATATTCGTAAGTACAATCGTTTTTTCCGCTTTTGATATAAGCGTTCTAACGCAGTATATATTGCAATACAGGTTTAATTTATCTGGGTATATATATTTTCTCACGTTTTCTCTTCTACAGGAAATACGTATTTTTCCCTTCAACCGTGCGGTGTCATTATTTACAAACTTGTAAAAATTAAAATCAGCATGAGTGAGATCAATAAATAAAATATAATGCCCAAATTCGTATAAAGTAGGCAGTCTAATTAAAAAATATTTAGAAAAATTAGTATGAAAAGTCGATTGGTAGGTATATCTATTAATATAAATAACTAATTATTTATCGAGATATCCATCAATTCAACGTTTTATCTTAAAACCTATTTTGGATATATTGTATAAAAATAAGTTGTCATATTATTTATAATATTTAATTGAACGCTGATAAATAGTTTTCAATTAACTATTATTACATCATGTTTATATGCGTATGTAACATATGAATTTTTATGTAGTCACGTGATTGCCCAACCGTTACAATATATTAATAACAAACCTTGCATGCATTTTTAATATCAATGTAACATTTCAATTATTGTTATATACCCTAAGGGTTCAGAATAATAATAAATGATAATAAATGATGATAAATCACAATTAATTATTTTTGTATTTAAATAAAACGATAATTTATGGTATGTTACGCATTATGTTTATAAATGATATGTTTACTGTAAGAAGATGTTAATATATATATATATATATATATATATATATATATATATATATATATATATATATATATATATATATATATATATATATATATATATATGTGTATATATAGTGTAAAAAATAGGTTGTATTTAATATAATATAAGCTAACTAAAGAATTTAAAAAAAAAGAATAAAAAATAAAGTCATGTAGAAAAAAAATGAGTAAGACGTTTTAAGCCAATAGTTATTAAGTAATATTTTAAATAAAATATATAATACAACAAAAATCTTTGTGGATGTAAACAATGTAAAAATAAAATTCGTGATAATGTTTGCCCATATTATTTAATTTATTATTAAAGTTAGTTTCGTTGTTAGTGCTATTAATTGATTTATGTAAAAAATATTCCTCGAAAACGTGTCATGAGCATTAAGAACAAAAAGATACGCAAAAAATGCTGAAATTTAAGGTACGATAATATATCGAAAACGTAACAGATTTTTTAAATGTTTTTACTGTTTTGATATGATAATTTTTTTGACATCTCAACATAGGCGAAGAAGAATATGGAAGAATGGGTATTTACAGGGCTTACGACCTGTTATAAGCTCTGTAATACCCAGACTTCCATATCTTCACTTTACACAATTGCAATATTCACAATTTAACCCATGATTGATAGCCACACTACTCAATTTTTGAAACTCCTACGCATATCATTCGGAGTAATTTTTACATTGAAAAATGTAAAAATAACTCCTTAGTGGAGAAAACCTAGATTTGTGAACAAGTATTTGGACACACTCAAAATGGTAAATTAAAAATAATCGTTTAAAACGTTTAAAGAATAAACATACGTTTTATTTTTTTTACTTTTTTAATGGTCAAATTATCTACAACATTAGGATTTGGTTGTGATGGGATTTTATTAGCAAAATTTATTTCGACGTTCGTGATTTAAAAAAAAGATATTTGCAGATTTGTAAGGCATTTTAGTGTAATTTATTCATAAATTGTCGTTTGTTATGTAGGTACTGTATTTTTTCAATAAATGTTTTTTTATCGATTATATCATTTATTATGTTCTTTACTTTTTTGCTGCCGTTTTCTGCGGAATCTTTTTTGTTTTTTGTAATATTTTTCTTAATTGTTTTTAATATATTTTTTTATACAGTTCAAAATATTTTAAATGTCATGTTTATTTGTAAAGTCAATTAAAATATGCATTATAAACCTATCAATCTATTATGCGGTTGTTAGGAGAGAATGTATAAAACATGGAACAATATCATAAACAAATAAAAACAATAAATTTAAATTTTATTAACTTATCATGCTTTTATGGTGAACCTCCTTTGCACCCACTGTAGTAGATAGTACTTTAGTAGGCTGTTTCTTGCTCCAATAAAAAAATGTTCAACATGAATAAAGCTCTAGTAATTTAAATAAGATATCTGAAGTTTCGCTGTCAAACCTTCAGTATTAATATACTGCTATAATAGTGATACGATTTCTACCACTCACTCATTTTATTAGACACGACCACGGTGTGTATTTAATAATAGATATGTATCGACTAGAATATTATTAACACAATAATGATATGAGACGCTTGGTGTCATGATCGTGTAAAATAAATTCATTTTCTTTTTTTGGTTGCGATACTTAGATTAGGTGTAAGTATTTATGCAAGTTCCAAGAATGGATCTGAATTAGTTTGTGAGAGTTTATTGACGTTTTTATTTTACATGTATACATGGTGTTACAAATAAACCACATTAATATCATTTATTATATTATATTTTTTATTAATTCGGCATTAACTTTGTGAAATGATATGTTGATTATTTAAAAAAAAATAAACACTTGATATTACCACTTAATGAGTTTTATTTCATTATACACGACTAGTTTCGAAAACAACAGATGTTTTCATCTATGTTCAATTTTCACCCGTAGATGAAAACATCTGTAGTTTTTTTAAACTACTCGTGTGTAATGAAATAAAACTCAAAAGGTGGTTTTAACACTTACCACTCTGTAGGCCAGACATTCTGGCCCGTGTGATTCTAGTAGGCAGCTCCGTGGGCCACAATGTCTGGCGCGGCGCAGGTATAACTTTTATCACTGATTTCTCTATCACCCAAGTATATTCTACCAAAAAATATTTCAGATAAATAAAGTTAATCTTAATTAACATGGTCATACGAATTGTCAGACAGAGTGTCCCGAAATAAGGGAACCAAAATATTTATTTTAATGGTAGAAAAACGTCGCATTTTTTTAAATTAGCTAATCAGTTATGAGAAAATATGGTCAGAGTGGAAAAGGTTAAACAAGTGTTAATTTATTATTCTGAGTTGTTATTTTATTATATCAAGCACTGGATTATTCACTCTGCGGATGAGATGTCAATTTATGGGTGTCTCGTCTTGATATGTAACACCTATCGTTCCTCTTTATATGAAAGAAGCTACTGTTAGCCATACTCACATGTAGAAGGTTCTGAGACCATTGCATATTAACAGGTTTCAATAATTAATGCAATATGCATTTTCAATGATGGGCAGAATGGTGAATGTTATAAAAGTCTATAAAGTGATCGCTTTAACCAGCTAAATGCCAGGTCGTAAGCCCTGGGATGCTGAGATTTCTATCTTCTCAACCTCTGTATCCTACATTCATCCAGTTTGTATTTGCTATTAGCTTGCCATACGTTTATGACAATTTTAACAGAATTATGGAAGAATGCCGTAAGTAGGGATCACCCTTATCCTTTTTTTGTACTGACTTTTCGTTCCGAGGTAAAATTTTAAAGGCAAAAAATGTCAAATGGCTATTGAAATTATATAAAAATCTATATTTCTACAGATGGTTAAGTTTTCTTATAAAGGTTTTACTTTGGAATTTTTTAAATATCCTCTTTTTTTAATAATATAGGAATCGATTCATGCCAAGTCATTATATCTTATACAAATAATATATTTCCAGTGTGATTTTGTTTTGCATTCTCTTGTTTTTCCGTTGTTTTCATTTTCGATCTTAAAAAAACTTTCGATTTTAAGAAGCAGTTCAATGTCAGCCAACTGTTATAATACGTTTTTATCGGAGAATTCACCACAAAGTGTCATAATATTTTGTTGAAATAATTATGTATTATGTTGTGGTTATTCTACGAAGTGCTAATATGTGGGTCACACGATGGCGATACGATATACTTTTGATTATCTTTTAAAATCTCGTACTCTCCTTAGCCTAATTCTTTCGCTTTCTGATTTCAGGTGACGATTCGCGAATAAGCTGTGAAGTGGGCGGTTACAAAGAAACTAGCACATTCGGATAATTTTCGGGAAAATATCAAAGCGCTCCAAGTGACTACAAGATTATTAATACACCTCGATACTGTTAGTGTGTCACAGTTGTTCGTTTTGCCGACATTGCGGCTTTAGTAAACAGTTTTATTTAATTTTGAACGGTCGGGCTTACAAGTGACTCGATTTCGGTGTAAATATTATATGTAGCATATAAATAAGTGAAAAATTATTGTATTAAAAACAATTGTTTTATTGGTTTTGAATTTAGTTACCAGGACGTAGTCAAAGGTTATTTTAAAATAAATTTTGTGCCATAACTATTTTAACTAACGCATATAAGAAAAACGTAATTTTTTTAAACATAAGTTCTAAAAGTAACAATATTGTGTTAAACTTGTAGGTGTTTCTATCGTAAAAGAAATTGAAAAAAAAATCATTAGTTTACAAGTGAACCGGTACATTTGTTCGCGAGTTAAATATTAAGCTACCAGGAGCACAGCGTTAAGAGTGGGTGAACGGTGCGTTTTTTTGAGTCGGTATATCTACCGTACATACAATAAGTGTGGTGTTTCGAGGAGGTGATCCTCGTTCGGTGAATCTCGTTACTCGGGTATCACCGCCAGTCATCCGCCGGTCGGGTGAATGCGCGTCTGTTTCGACGGCCTATGCTTCGCGTCGCAGCGCCTAGCTGAAGACGATGAAGCAGGCATGATAACCCTCGGCGCCGTGCAGAACGGCCACCCCGTGGTGGACCAAGTGCCCAAGGAGACGATGGCGTCTCCGCCAGACCTGCAGGCCCTGCTGCAGGCCAAGGAAGACCGGATCGAGGAGCTGGAGAAGCAGCTCCGGCAGCGGGAGGAGGAGATCCTGCAGCTGCGGTCGCACCTCGACAAGTTCAAGAGCGTGTTCCCGTACCACGTGCAGAGCCCCAAGCACGTCATCAGGCCACGGAAGCAGAGAGCGCAGGGAATATCGGCCGAGCCTCAGAGCGAATCCACTCTGCAGGAGTTGGCCCAGCAAACATTCCCCACGTTCGACAAAGATGAAAGGTCAGTTTTTTTTCAAATATTCAAATCGAAACACTAATTTGAATCTACTAAGGTATATTATTTGTATTTTATTTATAAAAAAAAAACATTTTTTGTTCTTCTTGTGAATGAGAAAAAGAGAAGAGTGTGGAGATCTTAACAGGTAAAGAGGAAAAGTCAATCGATAAAGACAGTCACCATAATTTTCAACACACAGTATTTCCCAAACATAACTTCAATGTCATATATTCAACTGCATTTTTACGTCAATTGATAATTTTTCACATCACCAGTAAGCGACTTTATTTTTTTCAAAAGGCCCTGTTCCTTGTAATCATCATGTATGATATTATATAATATATACATATAATCCAAAAGTTACACATGTACGTCATTGGAAATTGCTTATATATTTATAATAGAGTATTTACTAGAGTACGAGTACATGAATTAAATCGATATGAAATGAAAATATGAATAGTGCTGATTTTTTTCGATTATTTGAAATATTTTGCACCGGTTATAGGCGATCAAATTTAATAACGACTTCTTATGAATAATTCGTACTTTGATTAAGGAAAAAAAAACAGTCACCCAGTAGGCACATCTCTATTTTGCACCCTAACTTGTATTCTCGTACAATTATGAACTCACGTGTATTTTTTTCTAAATATAATATATTAGTCAATTAAGGACTCAGAATATGTCTTTTCGTTCTTTTTTAATGCTCAATGCAAACAGTTTGATTTTTTTTCTAAAATCTTTAATTTGGGTGTTCTTATAGCAGTATGCTTGGGAAATATGTAAATATTGTGTTAATGATTCAACCATATTTAAGTATGCTCGTATAATACAGTTTTATTTTCGTTATAAATTATTGCCATGGTATAATTCGTAACGCTAAAATAATATCTCATGATTCGAAATACGTAAGCCCACTCTATACAACTTTCAAAATCAAATGGCAATGCCATTAAATCGATATTTTTAATATTCGTCATTAACAAAAATAAAATAAACATTCAAATCCAGTTTTCATAAAATAAAATATGTTTTGTCACATTTTTAAAAACAAATATTTGTTTTTTACTCTACATCTGTATTTAAAAGAATAAATGTACCATAATTGTGTAGGGGAGAATGTCGTTGATAATAAAAGCAGAAGAAGACCTATGAAAACTTGACATAATCAAGTTTTTCGAATACTTGAAAGTGGCAGTCAGGTATCTGAATAATCGGAAGGTGTCTGAATAATTAGATGCATGAATGTGGAAGTGACGAAGATTGGTGTTGCAAGGGCAGATTAGTGTTGCGTTCTATTCTCTCTGCCTACCCCTGCGGAGAAGCGGCGTGACGATTAGTTATTTAGTAAATTAGTGTAGTGGTTAATACATGTATAAAAATTTATATTGTTACTACTTTATACGAGGGTCCCTAGTTTGTTTTATTTATTGACTTGGCGTTTAATTTGTAGAACTCCATTTTAATTTATGTATTTATTTTAAATCAAACACAGATTTTTTGAGTCTACTAAGTTGTATTTTATTAATAAAAAACACATAAAAAATTATATTGTGACAATTGTTTCGCCTTGTTAGGACATTATCAAACGAATGTGAAGATCAAATGGACTACGGTCCTTATGTAGCTATACAATTCTAAGTGACAGTTTTAACACGTGCAGCAATAATTTATGGGAGACAAGAGTAGCTAATGGGGGATGTAGGTATGTACCCTTATATTTATTTTCTGGGAAAGGAAGAATTTATTGACATGGCCATATTGAGAATTAATATTTTAAAGCTTAATACAATTGTTGGTAATATTATTTTTAAGAATTTTTATATGTAGATGTAATTATTGTTAGTCTCTTTGAAAGCACAAAAGCTCGTCTGTTTTTTGGAGAGGCAAAATGAAACTAGAATAAGATATTTATATCGAAGTTGTAATGTTTAGTTAAAAAGTACAAGTGTTTAATTTTTGGGCTAATATTAAAACAATTACCTTTAATTAAAATTGTTGTACATAATCATATTATCGATTGTATTACTCTATTCAAACATTCATTTACCGAAAATCGCGCAATGTAGTCATAACAATCCATAGCGTTTTGTTGCTATACCACCTTATTATTCTTTTATACGGACGAAAGCTCCGAGGCAACATGTCACTTGTTTTTCAAGTTCTGAAGAAGTCGGACCTATGTATATTAAATAATATCGGCAGTGGAAAACGAAAAAGGGGTAAGCTCAAATGTAATGTAACGTACCATAACTCAGTTTTTTATGGTTATGCTCACTGTGTTTTTCTGTGCCGAGAGCACATTTTAAAACAATTATTTTTTAATCTATACTAACGAAAATTGTTTATGATATGCAATCCTACTTAAGCGTAAATCATACTTTCTTACATTAAGATTTACTTTGTTAATACAGTACCACTATTAAAAAAAAATCTTTTCTACACGTGTATCGATGCATTCTGCATTATTTGTCAAACACCGTTTATGAAGCTTAACCTAATTTTTTTAGTTGTGTCCTTGAGATGTTGAAGAGGGGGTAGGAACTGTTTCTTATTTGTATTTATTTAATATTTTTTATCAGTGGAAACGTAGAAAATAGGGGGGAGACTTTAGCAACTGTCGTAATGTTAGTTTTGGGATTATTATTGTTTGTATTTTTATGAATTTCTATGTTTCAAAATGTTGCCGTTTATGACTTTTCGTATTAATAATTTTTAGGATTTGTACGTTATTGTTGTTATATTTGTCACCATCATCTACTGAATTGGAAGTGAACTCTTTTAAAAAACATTATTTCGTAAACATAATTCATGTTCACTGATTATTCTTTTCAATTTTCTGTAAGTCATACCAACGTATGAACTTCCACAGTCGCAGTTTAAGAAATAGCGGTATTTACCAAGTAAAACTAAAATTTAAATGAATTAATATTCTGAATTCTTAATTCTATCTCTTATCCGGAACAATGGTGCATAGGGCACTGCATCGTAAAGAAGCAGTGTTATCTTGATTGTTAAATACACGAAGGAAAGGTGATAAGCCTTCCGCTTTAGGTATCAGTCCAGGGTCATATTAAATAAATATTATACTGAAATATCACTTATATCAATTTTGACCCTCTTGGGAGGCGAACTCAGGACCTCCAGCATGGTAGTGTAGCGCGCTAATCACTACACAATGGAGGCGTGAATTGTATTACCACATATTAACTGCCGAATCAATTAATTAAATTAAATAATATTTCATAGGATGACTTTTTACGTCAAAGTGGGGCTAACGTCCTTTTAGCTTTCCAGCATCAGTAAGCTTAAATACAATGTACTCGTCCATACTTAAATAAAAGCAGGTTTGGTGGAGGAACCCCGTTATTTTGTGGACTCGGGACCCAGAACGAGATGTTCAAAAATACAAAGACGAATCTTATTAAGTGAAGCAGTGTTTCCTGCACAAAATTCCAATGAAATTATGCGATGTACGGGCTGAAGATAATTATCATATGTGCAAATGTGCATAAGGAAGGTTTATAAATAAGTACTAAGAATGTAACATAAGTGCAACTGGAGTCTACCTGGGTGACTTTGAACACTTTTTGTATTTTGTTTGCATATGCATTATTTTTTCTTGTAAACTTGGGAGTTTATTGTTATACCCAAGGCTTTTTTCCATGTAACGCGGTGGAATGGCGTTCCAGCACCTTTTTTCACGGATATACATATAGTTTTCAAAATTTCAAAATCAATTAGACAAAACAATGTTTGTGCTTACGTAATTACAATATGTTTTCAAAGAATTCGTCAAAATGATAAAACTTTGTATTGTAATGAATATTTAAATAATATTTGAATATTTAATATTTAATTTTTGGACTAAGTAGAATCCACTCAGTCCAAAAATGCAAAAAAAACGGTTTTCAAAAAAAATGTCCCTTACTGTGTTTTATGTTTGGACAGCCGTGGAGAGTGTGGGGTTTCATCTTCTCTACATCTCCCTGCAGAGAAAAGGCGTGATGGTAGTTGTATAATAAATTGATAAAATTGTATGACAGAAGAATTTTAATCGATTCGGTTTTTCGTTTCAAAATACTTAATTACAAAACTGATAGCCCTCAAATTACTATTACCTATCAACTAAGGAAAATATACTGCTTGCTTGTCAACAAATTATTTTTCAGTGAAATCATTCCAATATTAATTATCATATCGCTCACTCCTTTCAAGAACGTCATAAATAAAAAAACTTGATTTTTCAGGAGAACGTTTTTAACGTTTAAAAATATAACACAATGTACTAAAAATAAATATCAAGCCACTTATTGAACTTATTACTGTGCAAAAGATCTTTTTAGGTAAAACCTGAAGGTTTTTTCTCCATTTGAAAAATATTTAGTATATTTAAAAAAAAAATAAACAACACCTTTCCTTCAAAATGCAAAAACAACACTTTCAGCCCTGGAGCGGGTAAATATTAAGTTAAAGATGTGCAGCTTTTGCTGGGATATAGTACATTTTCTGGCCATTCCGAAAGCATGCACAACTGAAAATTGACGATTTTTGATTTATGACGTTCTTGAAAGGAGTGAGCGATATGCACTCTATAATTTCGAGAATTTCGAGGAATGACGAATGACGAATGAATTCGTCGATATTATAAATTTAGTCGTCAAGAATTGTAAGCCAAAATAAAATAATTTTATTACTTCTCGTTTGATATCTCAACATGGATGAAGAATGTTTAAAATGAAGGTATTTACAGGATTTACGTTCTGTCATAGGCTAACTAACTAACCAACACGCCGCTTTCCGTAGGGGTAGGCAGAGAGAATAGAACGCCATACCACTTTATCTTTGAAAACATTTTCGCCTCTTCCACACTCATGCATATCTCCTCATACATATCCGCCGATTATTTCGACTGGTTTTGTACTGAAAAAATAAGTTTTTCTTCGAAATGAATATAATAAATATAAATATAATATGATTTTGAAAAGAAAAGAATAAGTGAAAAATAACAAAATATTTATTCAATTATATTAAAAAAAAATAAAACACCAATGTATATTCTAAAAAAAATGTGTGCGGAATACACGTGTGGCTTTTCGCGCAACCGGTCGCATACTTAATTGTCTACACTGGAACATCTCATAACGAATAATTCGCATAGCAAGCAAAAAAAAATTAAAAGTTGTTCTCGTAACGATCAATATTTCGCATAACGAGTTATAGAGAAAGGGCAAGTCCCTTTTTCACGACATTCATTTGTACGTCGGGAAAAAAAACTAAATTAAAAAAACAAATAAAACTCACCCCTACCTAGACTCCATACCAAGGAATATTTATTTTTTATTTACTTTGTTTTTAAAAAATAAAAATAATTGTAAAGCGAACTCCCTCTCTAAACACAAGTATCTACATTATTAGAGAGGTAGAAACGTTATATTTGAAATGTTTTGTATATTTACCAACTATGCTTCCAAAATTACCAAAAATGCTTCGCTTAAAGAGTAAAATTCTTTAACGAATAATGCTCGCTATAAGAAATTCGACTGTGTTTGAGAGTACGCCCTTAAGGTGATCATATCGCAGGTTTCATATGTTAACATATCAAATCCGCCTGGCCTTAGGGAGTAGTCAGTTTAGCGCACTGAGCCGGCGACATATCTTCCGTCTAATGGCGTCCGAATTGGAAATGATTACAATTAATGATATATTTATAGCCTCGAATCACGGAGTGTGCAGCATCCAGCAAATTGGCGACAAATAAAAGCTGACCTCAAAGCACGGATCGTATTAGAGTAATTATGCAAATTGTTCTTGAAATAGAGCACCCGATTGCGGAGGTCGCTGGCAGAATTCTCCATTACCCCATACAAAGTGTAACGCGAATTAAAAACCAGTTTTCTAAATTTACCGCGTTTTTTCGTGATAACAAAGTGTTCACATCCATGTAGGTATTAACTCAATATTTTTTCTGTAATATTCTGTTTCACAAATGTCATACAAATATGGTGTCTTGACTGTACACAGAAATTCACCCACAAGGTTTCAGTATTTTCTCGTACCTTGAAATCCACTCGCAGAGATTTTCATCTACCCGTCTTTTCGTCAGGACAATCACTTCATCACCATCGAAACAATACTTTGCGCTCGCTTAATTTATTGAATATTTAAAACTGCTGGTGTAGTGCAAGGAAAAAAGATGCGCAATAATCCTAAAAACAGAATAATTATTGCCTAATCTCCCCCTCCGTCTCCCACCGTTGTGCTGTTAGTAAAATTAGTTTTTTTTTTAATTTGCCGATAAAAATAATCGATACGATCTATCAATCGTGTCGGCCTCGCAAAAGTCTCAAAACCGAAACTCGCTTTCTTTGTAGAAGGTACTGTTTCTATCAACCGTTTATGTCTCATAATATTATGATAAATTAGAAAAAATAACCCGTAAGTACTTATATTGTTTCAAAATAAACATCGTTTTTGTCATTAAAAGTAGATACAAAATAATGTCTGTGTACGTTCAACTTTATCTCCTTATCGAATGATAGATTGTAATCCCCGCCTGATAAAGTTATTTATAGCTGATTGTCAAACAATAAAAATATTACCTTTTTATTTATCTACACGTGAAACGGCAAATACACATTATCCATTATAAGTGATGATATCATTCCTGATTGTTTTTAATATCAGTGGATGAGGAATTAACACAATCGTTCAATTACTGAAAATCCTTATGCTTTAAATGACCGATAAAAATATATATATATGCAAATGAACATAAATATAAGTAGTTATTTATAATTTATTATTAATAACTACTTATATTAAAATATAAAATTGATAAGATATATAAAATTGTTTATATAATGAACTGTTAAAAAAGAGGTATAAAAAATTCATGTACTGTTTCAGGCTATATATATATATGTATATAAATATATATATATATATATATATATATATATATATATATATATATATATATATATATATATATATATATATATATATATATATATATATATATATATATATATATATATATATATATATATATATATATATATGTATACATATATTTATATATATATATATATATATATATATATATATATATATATATATATATATATATATATATATATATATATATATATATATATATATATATATATATATATATATACATATATTTATATATATACATATATATATATATATATATATGTATATATATATATATATTTATATATATACATATATATATATATATATATATATATATATATATATATATATATATATATATATATATATATATATATATATATATATATATATATATATATATATATATATATATATATATATATATATATATATATATATATATATATATATATATATATATATATATATATATATATATATATATATATATATATATATATATATATATATATATATATATATATATATATATATATATATATATATATATATATATATATATATATATATATATATATATATATATATATATATATATATATATATATATATATATATATATATATATATATATATATATATATATATATATATAGAAGTTTAATAATGGGCAAAATGTTGAATGTGTATAAAGCCATAACCTAAGCCAGCCAAATTGTAGGTGGTAAACCCAGGAATGCACAGATTTCCAACTGCTTTCGTGTAAAAATGATAGATGCTTTCTCTCATTTGAGAATTATTAAGGTAGAACATTTACCAAAATAAGAGTGTCAGAAATGAAGACTCTAAGGAACATATCTGGCAAGAGTCTACGGGATGGAATAAGGAACACCAGGATAAGGGAAATTTGCGAGATCGAAAATGTCGTTAGGTGGGGAAGGTAACGAAGAAGACAATTGTATGCCCATGCGAGGAGAATGGAACCATCCAGACTCCTGCACATTGCACTGCACGGCCAGCCCCAACGTAGACGTCACCTTGACAGACCACCAAAGAGATGGACTGACAGCTAGAAATCGACATTGCGGGAGGCTAATCCCTCTTAAAAACAGTCCACAAGGCCTACACCAAGAAGAATAATAAGAAGAATAATTTATCCCACATAGATCTAAGTTATGATACTCGTAGCAGCTCATTTCTCCAGTTCGGTCAGAATTCATATCGCTCATTCCTTTGAACAATGTCATATATAAAAAATCGTCAATTTTCAGTTTTGCATGATTTCGGAATGCCCAGAAAATGTACTTTACGTTTACTTTACTTTACTTTACTTTACGTTTACTTTACTTTACTTTATAGAAAACGTACCAGCAAAAGCGGCATATTTTTAACTTAATATTTACCCGCTATTGAAGAAAAGGTATTGTTTAATATATTTTTGAAATATACTAAATATTTTTCAAATGGAGAAAAAACATTCAGGTTTACCTAAAAAGATCTGTTGCACAGTAAAAAGTTCAATAAGTGGCTTGATGTTTATTTTAAAAACAAATATCAAGCCACTTAATAATCAAGCAACGTAATTTTGAAAACATTTCATTATATTTTTAAAATTGAAAAACGATCTCCTGAAAAATCAAGTTTTTTGATATATGACGTTGTTGAAAGGAGTCAGCGACATTATGTCTCCTAGTTCAGTGCTTCGGTATATAGACATACATAATTATGATACTATAAATATTAATACGCCTGTCACAATCGCGCTATGTATTTTGTGACAGTACACAAATTCATTGATATGCCCTTGCTGTTTGCCTTTGGAGTGTACCTGATAGGCACATTTGTTTCTGGAGTGGCATGAACAGCTCCATATTGTGACAGACCGTGATAATGTAAAGTGGTCGCATTATCGCCGGAAATTGTGGTATTGCACTCAGAATAAAGCGTTACACAATATCACATTATACGAGTATCACATTCATTGCAAGGCGGATCAGATTTTATTGATTCATCTAAGTTTTATTTATTATTTAGATGGAATTTACAATTTTGCTAATACAAATACAAAACATTAAATTTACAATACAATAACAATAGAATACCATGAAAATAATAACGATAAATACATAAAGTATTTATGATTTGTTATAGATCAAAATTTTCCGCCTCCGTATTGTAATGTTCATCACGCTTGGCTAACGTACTGGAGGTCCCGGGTCGATTCCAGGGTGGGGTCAAATAAATAAAAGTAATTTTCTCTCTCTAATATTTACTCAATATTACCTTGGACTGGTACCTGAAGCGGAGGGCTGATCAACTTTCCTTCATGTGTTAACGATTAACATGACACTCCGTTTATAAAATGCAGTACCCTATGCACCATCGGTTGCGGATGAGGGTTTGATGAGGAAGATAGATCAAATTAAATTTGGAAAAATAACAAACCCAGGAAGACGAAAAACATATTTCGACGATAATAAAGTAGAAAATAATAAAATAACCAGTTATAATCAGTTCTCAATTTCAGTCTTTTCTTATTATTATTTAATATCTCATCAAAGATGAAGAAGAATATGGAAGTCTGGGCATTTACGGGGCTGACAACCGTCATAGGCTGGTTTTAGTGATTACTTTACACACGTGTAATATTCACCAATTCCACCCATTATTGACAACCACACTACTCAAATTCTTGGAAGTTCTATAAATATGAACCGATTCAAAACCTTGTTCTTGAATCACTACAACTTCACTACAGACATCTATTGGTGAGATGTAAAGAAGCTTTTTTTTACTAAGCAGAAACTCTTATATTATATATTATATTATTAAATTATCAATCTTTTCTTTTCAGGTAACTTTCTACGGAATTATTTCTTTAAAGGGTTTTTTGTTTTTCCCTATATTTTGTTATAGCTAGCAACATTAGACAGCTTTTCGTGCCTGGTCAACTGTAAACGGGCGCCCAAAATCTTGTGCAATAAACGGTGAAATTTTGCTTTTTTTAACTTGAATTTTCACTTGTGAAATTTTAAAAATTATCTCGTTGCCGGGTACTTTGCGAATACTGATTGCAGTTGAATCATTTAATTTTTTGCCAGACGAGTACATATCATATTGATATAAATTGTATGTATAATTATCGACTGTATGTGCAATAAATGCATTTATCAATCGACGGGCAATATCATCCGGCAGATTTTGGCGAATGCTTTAATTTGCCTTAGCTGATGTACTCGTTATTTTGAGAAATCTCTAACGATTTCAATGCCAAACGATGTATATGTATTTGACGCAAATACTTGTACTGACCATCGACGAATCAAATCCGGATTTACATGTCCATTAGGTTAATTAATATACATTTTTTTTCATATTTCCTGGAGTATTGTTTTATTTTTAATTGAAGAAATGATTTATTTGCCATAATACGCTGTCAATTTGCGCAGATTTCGTTTAATAGTTACATCGCGTGACATGATATTCCGGTCATACATAGGCACCCGATAAATCTTAAGATATTTAAGTTTTATACTTTATTCATAGATACGTTGCAATGTGAAAATAATTTAAAAAAAACATTAAATTTTTATTATTTAATATAGTCACAAAAAATATTCTAATTCAATTCGATTAAAAGAAATTTCTACTTTTAACGTATCGTGTACTAGTTACGGTGTGCCTCTCCAAAATAGAGACTTAACTCTCGTACTTGGAGAGGGACGTTAATTTTTATGCTTAATTGATGATATAATATTTTTTCTTAGAGATATTGAATTTATTTTGAGCATTTTTTTAATATTTATGTTAAAATAAATATTGTTATAAATAATGAAACTACCCAACATTTATAATTTTTTAAATATCACATAATAATTTTAATATTAAAAAATGGTCTTATTCAAGAAAGTTTTTTAGATTTCTTAAGTATATGAGGGTTTATAAGCAATCTTGAAATTATCCATTAAAAATAGTTATTAATTTCAAAATAAAGTTAACACAAGTAAGCTACATCCTAAAAAAATTAATATTTCGTTTAATCTGTAAAGTATCTATTTACATCTAGGCTTACTTTACATGATTTTACATGAGAGTAAAATGCTATGTTTAAATTTATCCACTAAGAAAATTTTGTCGTTTCCTCGAATACATATATGAAGGAATACAATAATGTATAATTTTGTGATCATTACTCTCTCCTGTAAAGTAAGCCCTGATGTAATTATGCACATTATGGTTTAAACTGACGAAATGCGTTTTTTAACCGTCCATTAATAACTTAAAAACGGAGTGAAAATTTTAAGATATTTTAAAAATATAATGGTTGATATATTTTAGTAAAACCTGTTTTTTATGTTCCTACTAATACTCTTTTTTTAATAAATTTACTAATTTATTCATTAAAAGATACTTTTATCAAACCTTTCCCGGCATAGCGTCGTAAAGGATAATTAGGTAAACTTATGATCTGGAAAAAAATGTAAGTTTGACTAGTCCAAGGTTACTCCAAGGATTGTTCCGAAGTACCTATATGATTTTATTTATTTGAGTGTTTTTATTGATAAATACGATATTTCCCTAACTGGCATCTTCGATATTTTATTGGGAAAAGATAGATAAAAAGTCAACATTGTAACTGTGGTTTAAATTAGGTAGTCAGTCTTCCTAGTGCAATTTTCGGCACATTTATTTCGGCAAGTCCTATAAAATAACGTGGATTGATCGTTCAAAATTAATGAAGTATAAAAACGTTATGCAAGACCATGGCAATGGCCCTGATTGGTCCGTTCTCTCGTGAGGGCGGAGCTTCTGACCCTGTTCCTTTTTTAAATGTAAATTATTTTCTAGAAAACGTTTCGTTCACGTGTTAGTGATACCATAACAGAAAATATGAAGATAATTACTATGTTCTGATAAAACTGGGCAGGTGAGTAGGTGCTCGGTAAAAATATTATTAATGGATTATAAGCACGTATCAAAACATTGAAATATTGTTTTTTTCTTCATTATAATTATAAAAAAAAACCTTTCTACATTATTTGCTATCAAAAACTCTCATTTCCTATCATATATAAGAGCTTAGTTCAACATTTTGAGTGTGTCCAAATACTGTTCACAAATCTGGATTATCTCCAATTAGGAGTTATTTTTTGTATTATTTTTGACATCTCAACATAGATGAAGAACAATATGTAAGCCTCGCAGGCTTACAACCGTCATAGGCTGGTTTAAGTGATCACTTTACACACGCGTAACATTTACCAATTCTACTTCTTCTTGAAACTCTTGAAAATTCTATTTATATATATGATTCAATTTCGAAATAATGTGCTTGAATCACTAGAATTTCTTTAGAGACTATTAAAAAAACTCTGATCATTCCAGGGCTTTCGACCTGGAAAGATTTAACTCTTGATCATTTATCCATTCCTTGGTGTTGCATTTTGGTTTGAGCTCTTACCTCCGTCGGCTTCAAATTAAAAATGCTCAGAACTATGTATTAAAGTGTTCTGCTTCCATACTTATTGTTTACTCTTGGGACCATCAACCCTTCGTTATGGGTGAAGCGAGTATCATAGTTGTGTACTACATATATGTATGTAATTCGTTCACATATCGCTCACTCCTTTCACGAACGTCATAAATAAAAAAACTTGATTTTTCAGGAGATCGTTTTTAAAGTTTAAAAATATAATACAATGTATTAAAAATAAATATCAAGCCACTAATTGAACTTTTTACTATACAACAGATCATTTTAGGTTAAACTTGAATGTTTATTCTCCATTTGAAAAATATTTAGTACATTTAAAAAAATAATTAAACAATACATTTGATTCAAATTCCAAAAACAACACTTTTTGCCCTGTAGCGGGTAAATATTAAGTTAAAAATATGCCGCTTTTACGGGGATATAGTACATTTTCTGGGCATTCCAAAAACATGAACAACTGAAAATTGACGATTTTTTATATATGACGTTGTTGAAAGGAGTAAGCGATATATGTATGTAATTCGTTATACACGTATGCCAAGTTTATTATGCACAATAACTGGTCTCCTCCTCCCACAATCTTAATTTCAATCGAGTGTCGAGACATGTGGGGGATTTGGTTATGTTCATTGTTGAAACTTGAGACGCATGGACCCCTTCTTTAATCGTGAAATTGCTAAATTATTCCCGAAGTGCTGCGCTCAAAACACACCACTTTTTTGACATCTCGACAAAGAAAAATAATAATATGAATTAATAAAAATTATAAGAAAAGGTATTATAATGAAAAGACGACTAGTTTCGAGAACTACAGCTTTTCTCATCAGCAGGTGAAAATAAAGGTGAGTATAGAAGACAATATCTGTGGTTATGGAAACTCTTGTTTACTTTAATATTCTTAAAGTGCTCTTAAACAACTGCTGCATTTTTATATTTAAATAAAACTGCTTGTTTAACGAAACATTTTTGATTTCAGTTTCGATATAGATAGTCCCTATCCTTATCGAAACCCACTGTTTTTTATATATATGTTTTGTCGTAAGTTAAATCCTGAAGAGGGCAAAAGGTGGTTGCCGAAACTAGTTGGTTGTTAATAAAAATGTGAGTGGATCAAAAAACAAAGTCTTTTTATTTCTCAAAATAATATATCACTATGATCCAAAAAGTTAATGCTTTCAATATTATTTTTTGACATCTCATCAAAGATGAAGAAGAATAAGGAAGTCTAGGCATTTATAGGGCTGACGACCGTCATAGGCTGGTTTAAGTGATCACTTTACACACGTGTAACATTCACCAATTCGACCCATTATTGACAACCACACTACTCAAATTCTTGGAAGTTATATATGTATATATGAACCAATTTAGAAACCTTGTTCTTGAATCACTAGAACTTCACTAGAGACATCTATTGGTGAAATGTAAAGAAGCTCTTTATTAAGCAGAAACTCTTATATTAGTATGTGAGGTCCAAATCCTGGATTTCAATCACACACATGAGAAACGTCAGAAAATACCATTTTCATTTTTATTACTTAAGCTTATAATTTGACCAGACAATTTATTTACAACATTTTGAGTGTGTCCAAATACTTAATCACTTAAACCAGCCCATGATGGTCGTCAGCCCCGTAAATGCCCAGACTTCCATATTCTTCTTCGTCTTTGATGAGATGTCAAAAAATAATACGAAAATAACTCCTGTAATTACAGATAATCCAGATTTTGTGAACAAGTATTTGGACACACTCAAAATGTTGCTTTCGATATTAAAAATACAAAAAAAAGTGAATTAAATGGAATTATTCAAGATTTTGAGCGCATGAAACATGCGTCTCATTAAAGTATTTTTATAAGTGGTCCTACCAATTGAATATTAATTTTGAAAATGTATTGACTCTACCTAATCAATTAATGACTACCGAATAAGTAAATTGAAAAAACAAATTGTACATTTTCTTTTGCTTTACGCTATTTTTGTACTTAACTTTAGTAAAATAATACTTTAAAGCATATTATTACGCAGATATATCATATCAAAATTGTAATTTAATACTAGGAATGATCCGATATCATGGATATGTTTTAACAAAATCTAGTGTTTACCCGACTTCACCATATGAATGACTTTATTGACTATACCGGGTTAGAGACCTTTGCCCTTTTTATTTTACATAATTAATCTTGCAATGTTTATTCAGATACAGACTGGAATATTTCAAAATAATTTTGTAAACATCGATAATTGTGTAATTGAAATATTCCATACAGTATTAATCTAATCCACAATATTAATTTTGTTGTCACGCGGAAATATACACAATTCTACAATGCACATGTGTTATCACGAATCACGATATATTATGTATGTCTTGGGTTTTTTGTTTGTTTAATATTATTATAGCTGTACTTGGTCATGCGTTGCTGTGGCTCAGTCTGGAGAAAAGTAAAAAAAAAATAAAACAAAAAGCACACATTTCTTATAATAATAAATAACACAACCCTTATCCGCACCCCAATAGTGCATAGGGTACTGTGTCATATAAACGCAGTGTTATCTTGATCGTTTTACACATGAAGGAAAGGTGATCAGCTCTTCGCTTCAGGTACCAGTCCATGGTAATATTGAATAAATATTACAGTGAAAAAATCACTTATATTTATTTTACCCCCCTTGGGAATCGAACCCGGGACCTCCGGAACGGTAGCCGAGCGTGCTGACCATTACACTACGGAGGTGGACAAAGTTTCTAATAAACAATAATAAATTCGAAGATTAAGAAATAATTTAAGAATGCAAAAAAGTGACCACCCTCAAACATTGTGAAGTGAAAGATATTAGATACGTATGCTTTTTTTCTTTTTCATTTAACCAGACTGAGCCTTAACAAGGCCTGGATGGGTACAGCTAGTATGTATTATACAAGATTATAAATTCAATAACAAAATATATTTATTTAGCTATGATACTACTATATTTTCGATATCCAAAGCAGATAGTTTGTTTTCATTGATTTTGATAAAAATGATTTTATCGTCAAAGATAATATGTATAGGCAGATAATGAGAATAATTTTGTCAAATCTTATATATTATACATATATAAGATTTGACGAAATTAAGGATTTGTACCGATTAGTTCAATAAAAAAATATATATTTTAGTCCTACGACTTCTTAATCCTACCTGTATATTTACCGTTCTTTTGAAAATGTATATAATCATAAATAAATAAAAAAACCCGAAATAAAGTATTTAAATATATTATTAGATTAAAACCAATATTTTTTGCTTTTCCACTTCTTTTTATTTGCCCAGCGACCGGGTTTCGTCGTTACCGACATCATCAGACTGGTAAAAAAAATAAAGTGGAAAAGCTAAAAATATTGGTTTTAATCTAATAATATATTAAAATGCAATTCCATCACGAAGTGTCAGTGGATAATATAAATCTATTATAAACTATTTAGAAAATTAATTTTAATATGTATACCTAAATTATATTGTACTTTTATTCGAATGCATTAGTTTCAGTTTTAGTTCAGTTCAGTTCAGTGCTAAAAAATGGCGGTTTAAGATGGTACAAAAATTAAATAACTTTTATTGGCTACAGTAAAAAGAAAATCAGTTTTATTAAGTAAAAATAATATGCAAACATATTAGACACTATCTTATATGTCCTCGCCAGGTATAGTTAATACCAGTTACTAAGGTAGCTAGCATTAATTTGTTTTTATTAAATATGTAAGTATATTGAGTTTACTAATATCTACGGATGATTTAAATTTGAAGATCTTATACAAATAAATGATATTTTAAACATGAAAACTTAAAGATGTTTTTAAGTATAAAAATAAATAAGACGTTAAAATATAAATATATACTTATTCGTATATTTTTTTAATACTAAGAATCATACTATTTCAGTCATATTTTCATGTTAATTTGCTCATTTTTAATTATGTAGACAGGAGAATAATGAATGTAATAAAAAAATACGTGTGAAGATACAAAATGATTAAAGAAAACACTTTTTTTTACCTTGTTGAGTTTTATTATAGACTACATGTTTCAGAAGTTAAACTTCCATCATTCAGGTCTGTAACTAAAATATAAAATTGTTCTATAAATTTATAGAACAATTTAATATTTAATATTTTAGTTATTATACAGACCTGAATGATGGAAGTTTAACTTCTGAAATATGTAGTCTATAATAAAACTCAAGTGGTAAAAAACAAGTGTTTTCTTTAAGCATTGTAACATGTCTTACCACAAAGTTAATGCCGAAACAATAAATAAAAAGATACAAAATAATTAATTTTACAGTACTATTTATTGTCACCATCAAGATTGAAAAGCACTTAAATTGGATGAAAATTATGAGATAAAATAAAGATTATGGGATTCAAATTAAATATGGATATGTCTACTTTAAAAAAATCCAATTTACATACCACAAACGTTTATTATCGTCATATGCTACAAACCAAACAAATCCCTCCCAAAGCACTAATTCCTTTCAATCGAAATCCATATAGCATAACGTCAAAATACACATAATTTACTTAAAGCTCTAGCATGTGTTATTATCCTGATTAAATATGTTCATATGATACTCACATATGGCTCAGTGCATTAATGTACTATGGTGTTACCGTTGTTGTATCGTTATCGGCTGTACAGTATCGATTAACAATTATTGATTTGAGTTATTGTACATGTATGTTATATAGTGTATGTTATAAGTATATGTTACAAGTGTACGTTAAAATATGTTATATGTTCGACTCCGTAGTGAAATGGTCAGCACGTTTGACTACCGTGCTGGAGGTCCCAGGTTGGATTCTCAGAGTGGGGTCAAATAAATATAAGTGATTTTTCACTCCAATATTTTTTCAATATTACCCTGGACTGTTACGTAAAGTGAAGGGCTGATCGCCTTTCCTTCATGAGGAATGTAAAAAAAAAAAACATTCTTGATGGGTCAAAATGATAGTTTGTTTCAGGCGGGATTAAGCTTTATATCATTCATATTTTAGTATATTTCATTGTGTTATCTTTCAATTTTTTTAGTCACTCTTAACATTAAATGTATTTGTTTATTTTTATCATTATTTAAAAGTCGCGTGAGTCATCTGTCGGAATTTCAAACAAACAAAAGTATTGCTACTGGCCACTAGATGTCTCTGTACGCTCTCGGCGCGGCGCTGCGCTAATGATGACGCTAGTCTCGTGTTCCGTAAAAAAACTGGGTCAAAAATTCGCGGTAATACACACACGTTTTAAAAATGACAAGCGAAATTGTATTAGAGATAATGGATACTAACTATATTATGATTTTTTTTAACGAATGAATACATAATCAAGCCAGTAAAAATGTATGTAGGTATATTATTATATTATTAAGACAGCCAAATATTAAAACAAAATCTGTGTAGGTTGGATCTATAATTTAGAAAGTAGAAATAATAAATAGTATTCTTCTAGTAGATAAGTTGATTTTAATAACATATTAACTGTCTTACTCGTAGTGTACTGGTCAGCGCGTTTGGCAAGCATGCTAGAAGCCCGGGTTCGATCTTAATTTGGTAAAAATAAAAATTAGGGATTTTGTCTTAGAAATTACTCTAATGTTGATTTTATCAGCGATCGTATTGCTTTCGTATTTTTAGCGTTCAAGTGAACACCGCATCGATCTGATCCGGTGCTCTGTGCACCATTTGGGTACGAATAGGGGTTAAATAAACGAATAGGGGTTAAATAAGTTAATATCATCCTGTAGCTCTAGATACAGGTTTATATTAGGTCAGGACTAGGTACAGGGTGTTATTAATTCAGCATGGTGACCATGATTTCACGTAATTAAAGATCAAGGCAACGTTGCTTCGATATAATGAAATGCCCTATGCACCATTGAGTACGAATGTTAGCCGTTATAAAAAGATAATACTTTTGTAATTTAAACTAATATTAACATTTGTATCCCACATTTAATAATAACAACGTAAAAAGTTACCAACGCCTAAAAAATTATTTCTTTTAAAAATTAGTTGTAACTGACAGTAATCTAATTTGATAGGGCCGTGGCGTAATTGGATGGACGGTCAACTGCGAATCTCAAGTCGTGAGTTTGATTCCCGTCGATCGATTTAAAAATAAATAAAGAAAAAAATCAACCTCCCATCATTTCTTTACTTTTCTTTGTCACTGTAGATAAGTAGATTATATTTTTTATAAAAAATCTTAAAATTCATTTTTTTTATTATTTGTAAACGTATAAAAATATATTTATAAATTAACAAACATAATTTGTATTTTTTTTGCACAGACCCACCAAGCTATTTTATGCGTCTTGTCGGTGGAGTTTATATTAATTCGCATAAATAAAACACTAATCCTTCTCACTTCAGTATTTGAAATGATTTTTTCAGATGTTTTCAGGATTTCATTTCAGAATTCATAGCACACATAAATCAAGAACACACCTTCTTCGAGATGATCGGAACCGTTTAAGCCGCACGTGACTATTCACGTTTATTTACGTCTCTTTAAAGGCCCCTCATTCCGAAGGCTTCGAGGGTCACGTCTCGCGTCGCGTCGGGGTCGACGACTAATAATTAATTATTTTCCAATTATCAGTAGATAATATGAATGTTTAAATATCCAAACGCATGTGAAAATATATGAATTTTTTGTTTTGGTTACTTTTTTAATACAATTCATTTTATACTGAATATATTTTTTAAAATTCAAAACCGTATTTAATACTATAATTTAAAAAATAAGCCATAAAAATATAGAAAAGGAAAATATATTACTTAAATTTATAGTGTATGTACAGTAATTTTTAGTCTTTAATACATACAACCCTTATCCGCATACATACACTTATATTATGTACTTAACGTTAAAATTTACGGATTTTCTAATTTTAAACTTAAAATCTTGGATAAGGCATATTGTATCATTACGTAAAAATTTTATCCTTTTTTAATTTTTTATAGAAAAATAAATAAAATTACATAAAATTACATTTATAGTTAAATATAATTCGAAAAATATCGACCCTAAAGAAATTTGCAGCGAATTATTTTCCCAGTCTTATTATAGATTTATATTATCCACTGACACTTCGTGATGGAATTGCATTTTAATATATTATTAGATTAAAACCAATATTTTTAGCTTTTCCACTTTATTTTTATTTGACCAGCGACCGGGTTTCGTCGTAACCGACATCATACCAGTCTGATGATCAAATAAAAATAAAGTGGAAAAGCTAAAAATATTGGTTTTAATCTAATAAAAAACCTGTCTTATAAGTTTGGTTGTCACTATGTTAAGCCTAACGTTTAAAAATATTTTTAATAATAATGACGACTAACGCAACAAGGTTGGAGTACCGACAATCTGAATTTAAGACAACTATTCCTTTAGGGGATTTTAAATTTATAATCGTTAGCGATTAAAAATAAAAATCGGCTTAAACCTTATATCGCTCACTCCTTTCAAGAACGTCATAAATCAAAATTCGTCAATTTTCAGTTGTGCATGTTTTCGGAATGCCCAGAAAATGTACTATATCCCAACAAAAGTGGCATATTTTTATCATAATATTTACCCGCTACAAGGCAAAAAGTGTTGTTTTTGTATTTTGAAGAAAAGGTATTGTTTAATATTTTTTTTAAATATACTAAATATTTTTCAAATGGAGAAAAAACCTTCAGGCTTTACCTTAAAAGATCTGTTGCACAGTAAAAGGTATAATAAGTGGCTTGATATTTATTTTTAATACATTGTATTCTATTTTTAAACTTTAAAAACGTTCTCCTGAAAAATCCAGTTTTTTGATTTATGACGTTCCTGAAAGGAGTGAGCGATATGTACTTTTATTTGAATTAGGCATTAAGTAATTTGATTTGATATGGATTTCTCAACATAGATGAAGAATTTGTTAAGATAGGAATATAGATGTCTGGGTATTTATTGTACAAAGCTATCGATTGAAATCCAGCATACGTAAACAAAAATTTGGATACTTGCAAATTTAAATTAATTTATGTAGCATAATGTGTTCTTATCATTCGGTATTTTATTTTGTAGGAATGAACTAATGTTATCTCGTATTTCCGGTACTGTGGCCTATTTCGCGCTTACCTACCGGAAGTTGGTAATTTGGTTAATTAGTAGAACGAGCTATCAAATTTATAAGTGAATTATTCATTCGTAGCAAAGTGCTAATCCTTTAACAACAAATGAACAAAATATAGAAAGCCTTCCATGTATCCGCCCACAAACGTGTGGCTCTTATTACCGTATGATTTGCGTTAAATATCACAAAATATAATCAACGAAATCGTGTGATTTACTCTTCGGTATCTTATTTTCATAATAATATTATAAAACTCTTTGCTGCTCTGTATTTTTGCAGTATTATTGTGTTTAAAAAAAATCAATGAATGTTTAAACAGGAGAAAACATTTAAATTATATTAAAAATCGATCTGAAAATCTCATGAAAGTATGACCTTTATTATCATTGTTTTCTTTCACAAATTCAGTAAATTTTTTTTAAATGGGGATTTTGATTTTTTTTACAAATAATCTTAAATCGAATAAGAGTTCAAAATGATAAGGGGAATTTTATAAATATTATTATCTAGAATAGTTCTAAAGACGATAAAAAATACTGGCGACCACCAACCTATTTTAAAAAAAAATAATTTTTACTTAGTTAATGCCACTTTTTCTTAAAATCTATTGTGAGACGTGTTTCGATACATTGCGCATCATTTTCAAATACCAAATCATAAAATGCCACAATAGATTTTAGGAAAAATTGGTATTTACTAAGTAAAACTTAAATTAAAAATTATAGATTTTACCACAATGTGACTGCTTAATTAATTAGCGAAACCTATTTTTTGGTTGTTATTGAAGTTTACGAATGTATTTTTCCTTCGAGCACTACAAATTTTATTCACCTCACACTCAATTTCTTTTAAGCGTTTGTCGGGCTTTTAGTCATAAAATAATGTAATTTAATGGGTTTTTACTTAACTATCTATATGTAAAGCTCTTTGCTCCAGTTCTTGCAATGCTCATATCTTTAATACGTTTGTTTTATTACTTTTATTAAGCACACATCGATGAGCCTTCGGCTCTAAGTTGC
This sequence comes from Brachycentrus maculatus, assembly GCF_059751285.1. Lineage (NCBI taxonomy): Eukaryota > Metazoa > Arthropoda > Insecta > Trichoptera > Brachycentridae > Brachycentrus > Brachycentrus maculatus. The sequence goes on from NW_028280778.1 coordinate 943,099, forward strand.
GTGTTTAGTTATTTGCGTGAAAAATGGTGCCCTCAATTTATATTTGAAAATATAGGTTCCTACTTATCAAATAACACCTATTATATACAGGATGTTCCATAGGTAGACGATCAACGTAAGAAGGGTGATAGATGGCCTCAAAGTCTATCGAAATTATACCTATGCGATATTTAAAAAAAATGAAGCAATTTTTTTTGGATTATCAAATACATAAATGGAAGTGGTATTAAATAAAAAAAAATGTAATACCTCTTTTGGTCATAGGAATTTTGTTTATTATGCAATAAAGTCATTAAAATGAGAAACTACAATAAATAAAAAGAGCTTTAATAAATGGATACTGGATGTGGGTACATCTGAAATAGATCGCATCATTCGGCCACACCGTATTTGATTACATATCGCTCACTCCTTTCAAGAACGTCATAAATAAATACTTGATTTTTCAGGAGAACGATTTTAAAGTTTAAAAATAAAACGCAATGTATTAAAAATAAATATCAAGCCACTTATTGAACTTTTTACCGTGCAACAGATCTTTTTAGGTAAAACCTGAAGGTTTTTTCTACATTTGAAAAATATTTAATTTATTTATAAAAATAATTAAACAATACATTTTCTTCAAAATGCAAAAACAACATTTTGTGCCCTGTAGCGGGTAAATATTATGTTTAAAATATGCCTCTTTTGCTGGGATATAGTACATTTTCTGGGCATTCCGAAAACATGCAGAACTGAAAATTGACGATTTTTGATTTATGACGTCCTTGAAAGGAGTGAGCGATATCTTAAACAATTTTCTTTTATATATGTAGTTTTATAAATAAATATTGTAAAATGTGTCCTCGGCCCGGAAAAACTCAGTCAGGCACATAATTGTATTTTTAATTTTAAAAACACCGCACGGTGTTTGAAAATGGATCGAAACACGTTTCATAATAGATTTTAAGACACAGTGGTTTTAACCATGTAAAACTTAAATAAAAAAATAGGTAGAAATTACCAAAAGTGACTGCAATATCAATTAATAAAATCACATTATTGTAATTTAAAATTTGTAATATAAATGATGAAATAAAAATATTTAAATGAATATAATATATTATAATGACGAACATTTCAGACCCACTTAGAATTGCATCCGGGATATCAGATGTATAAAATAAATTAATTGCTAACAGATACAAATATCTTAAGTTATACGTGCAGTTTAATTTTATTCAAATGGTCTTTAATTACGATGAAGGCAGTAGTAATTATATGTAATTAATATATGTATACATCGTCCGCGCATGTGAAGTTTGCGGTATATTTGATTTTTCGCCTACAACATAAAACTAATTTTCTTGATGACAAATTATTTTTGCTTATGCAATTAATTTTACAATCTTTGCTTCACTCGAGACGCATTAAAATTATATTGGACACTATTTAGTTCACACCCCCGCGCACTGTTGGGCAAGAAAAGAAACTCTTAGTTCATATTGTGATCTAGTAATCTGATAGAAATATCATTTCTGTTACAAGAAAGAAATTTGTTTATTTATTTTTATTATTTAAAAAAATAGCTTTATTTGGCCACGTGTTGCTGTGGCTAAATCTGGTTTAATTATCTTTTTTTTTAATTTAGAAAAATATTTATTTGCACTTAGTTCATATTGTGATCAAGTTATATATTAATAATAATAAAACCCTTATCCGCACCCCAATGGTGCATAGGGCACTGCGTCATATAAACGCAGTGTTATCTTGATCGTTTACTTATGAAGGAAAGGTGATCAGCCCTCCGCTTCAGGTACCGGTCCAGGGTAGTATTGAATAAATATTACAGTGATAAAATCACTTATATCAAGTTATATATTAGAAATATCATTTCTGTTACAAGAAAGTAATTTGTTTATTTATTTTTATTTAAAAAAAAATGAATAATAATTTTACTAGGCCACGTGTTGCTGTGGCTAAATCTGGTTTGATTATCTTTTTTTTTCAATACTTGTTTTAAAATATTTATTTACATTTCACAATTTAATATAATTACAAGTACATACTAAAATATTCTAATATAATACATTCATACTAACAGATCTTACAAAGGGATGGCCTGTGTGTGCGTATACAAAATGTATATACTTATTTGAAAATAAAGAAACTCGAAACGCTTGTGAAGCATTGAAAAAAAAAATCTGTGAAACAATAATGCAATCGATAATATTGAAATTTCAAGTCAGTATTTGTCAAGTAGCACGCTGTCTGCCATGAGCAATGAGTTAGGTTAGTTAATATTGCTATGTTTATTTATTTCATATTTTTTATTGATTCGGCATTAGCTTTGTGGAATGACATGTTGACACTTTGCTGCTTTGAAAAATAAATGTATAATACCACTTATTGAGTTTTATTTCATTACACACGATTAGTTTCGTCAACTACAGTTGTTTTCATAAACAGGTGATAAAAAAATCTAACGATTTGTTTGCCCCTTAGTTTTTGTAATCACCTGTTGATGAAAACAACTGTAGTTTTCGAATCTAGTGTTTATTGAAATAATTCTGAGTAAGTAATATTATACAAGTATTAAATTATTAAAATAACATTACATATTTCCAGTAGAATTTTTCTTCGTATATACTTCGAAAATATGTACTTATAAAATTACATAAAAGTATCTTCGCAACTTTAACCGAATAATAACCTAGTAATCGCAATATTCTATAATTTGCCTTCTGATTTCCTATAAATCGTGCGGCGTGTACAGCAATTATTCGAATATAATAAGAGCACCATGAATACGGTTACTTTTTTATTATGTGCCCGTAGCAAGTTCAGCCTGATCGCGTCATTCGGTGTTCAAAAAAGTCACGCCGTCTACCGGCGGCCGCAGTTAGTCTTTGGCGGGCGAGTGCGTCGGTTCTGCGCGCCATTTGCAAAAACAAAAAAAAACATCTGAAAGTCAGTTGGAAAACGCGCGGGAAACCGACTCGTAGTAAAAGGTTATTGTGAGAACTGTCAACCATTTCCTCTGTGTATTTTAAGCTTCATTAGACCACTGAAGTCTCGTCATTTAGTCGTATTTAAAAACCGTATGATTTAATTGATATTAGATAGTTTTATTATTGATTATTTGTCATTGATGATTCGAGTTATCGAGTTATGATATGTAATGTTGGATCATGTTAAGTGAGAGTACTAGAGTGTCATCAATCACCCAATGTACAGTGAAACCCCTATTTTACGTTTTTCAAGGGACTAAAGAAAAAAAACTTAAACGGAGGGAAAATGTAAAGGCGGGGCGAAAAAATAACATATTAATTTCAATTATTTTTTTGTGAAAATGATTATTTTTTTGCATAAAGAAACAAACCTAAATGGAGGGAAAATGTTTATGAGGATATTGAAAAAAAATACTTTACCTTATTTATTTTTCGTGACAATCGTGAAGATGATTTTTTTTGCGTACAAAGACGTAAATAGAGGGAAAATATAAATGGGGTGTATTGAAAAAATAAATTTTGAAAATCATGTAAATTAAATTTTTACGTATGCGTAAATGGAGGGAATGTATATATTGGGAGTATCGAAAAAACTTTTTAACTTTTTTTTTAATTGCTATGATTAAAACAGACCATAAACGTAAAAACTGCACGTAAACGATGATCTATGATCGCGAATAATGTCAAAAAAAGAAAAGTTACAGATCGGGTCAAAAATCGAATGACAGGATATTTTTAACGTTAACAGGGGGAAAAAAGCTAAATGCGGGTAATAAATGGACTTAAATATATCAGAACTGAAATAATTACATGGAATTGGCAGTAAAATGTTGAATTTGGGTTTCACTGTTTATGTATATATTTTTAAATATTTAAACAGTGAAATATGCATACGATATATGCATAATTCCGGCAGAAGTTTTATATATTAAAGGATATCCATATTCTATAATTTTAATTCTGATTTCTAAACTAGACCGTGGATTGATTCAAGTTCTAATTCACAAACTGCTTGCCCTTTGAAGCGCAAACGTACGCATTCAATAGTTATTATTCCATACTATGCAGATGTAGTTTCACAGATAGGGCAATTTATTACCAAGTGCCCGAAGCACTTCACGTTATCATTTTGTTTGATCAATAAACGTGAATGATTAAAGAAATATCTAATAATAAATATAAATCAAAGCAGCTGATTCTAACGCCAACCACGCCATGGGATGTGAAAAAAATCAATTGCAAGCGTTGGAGAGTAATTAATAAATATACCAAAAACATTAATTAAAAACAGGTATAGAGTGTAACGGACTCCCGATTTAACTGATCCTTTACTAGAAAGTGTTTTAACCGTGACTTTTTATCCGGTGAATTAAGGCAATTAATCAATTTAGGGCTATTATACACGGCATAAAAATTAAGTATTTAAAACGGCAACGAGCAATTTCTTTAAGGCGGGATATTCGATAGCCCGCAACTTAATTATCTTTAAACCCAGGTAACATTTGCGTAATTGATTTTTTGATATCTTGAAACATTGTTGTGAATGGAAAAAAGAAGTTTTTGTTCGAAATTAATATATAGTTTTGAAAAGAAACGAGTTATTGAAAGGTGAAGTTATAAAAATATTTTTTCAATACATATTCTAAGAAAAAAATGTGTGTGGAGCACGTCTGCCTTCTCGAGCAGCCGATCGCTTACTGAATCGTGTGTTTGTGTGTACTCCCCTCAATGTTGTAAACTAAAATATTGTGTTTAAAAACATACTATAAAAAAAAACATGTGGAACCAATATTTCTTCCTGTCTATCTCTTTAAATCGGTAATCCGCTATAGATAATTCACTATTTTTAATAGTGAATTATCTATAGCGGATCACAATTTTAAATTAACGATTTCAAAAGACTTGTATCATATTCAAAAACGTATTTAGATATGACAATTTATATACCATTAATGCCTCTTTTTTATTATTTTTAAAATTTATTTTTATTTATTAAAATTTATGATATCAAATGTTTTGAAATATATGATAAACAGTTAAACTAATATAACTCGTTTGTTATTTTTCCAAAATAATAACACAGAGAAAATAATTTATCCGGTTCTAGCAAATGGAGTCGCAGCATTTTTTCTATCCACACTTTGCTGCTCGCATATTTGCCGGTTTAGGGATTATTCAATTTAAACAAAAAATAGAAGGTTAAAATATGATAATCAAGGTACTTACTTACTTAATCAATTAAGCATTTTCAAGGTATTTGAAATGTATCTTGCGTTATTTTAATTACTTAGATTTTTTATTTAAAATAAACTGGTGGAAATCGCGATATAAATGTCAAAACATCACCCAATTTAAAGAACATTAAAAGTCTCTAATTAAAAAACCGGAAATACCTGTCTTTTGATACACAAATAACGAAACATTGTGTCACTGAACTCTGTGTTTGATCTGACTCTAAATGACATATGTATTTTTAAAATGCGTGAACTCGTGTCTAAGAATAATTTCGTTTTTATAGTATTTAAGTTGTATAATATATGTATAAAGATCCGTGCTCATGTTGGTAATATACCCGAAATTTTATTTCATGGCGTCTACAACAAGCAAATCTGCATTTAAAAAAGAAAAGATAATACAAATGCCTGAGTATGTATCTAATAAGAAAAGCGTATTCTGAGTAAAACCTATTATAAAGCTCCTAATTCACTTTCTCATCTTTGGTTGGGAAAAAACCTCGCTTTTACGTTTTATTTTAAATGGGCGAATTCTGAAAACATAATTTACGGTTAATTTTGACACATTCAAATACTGAAATACTTATCAAACGTTGTTCTGTAATTTGTCATTTTTTGTATTGATACGATTATATCGATTTTCTTCATTTAAAATTAGTCAGGAATCGAAAAAATATATACATAGTAATAAACGAATTGTCATACTATCGAAACAGTATTTAAATAATTAAATAAAATATTTGCACACGATTTAAGTTCATCTTAACGTATCATTTAGACAAATTAAAAAATGTGGATAACATGACAAAAAATACAAATTTTACTTGATGGTTGTGACAAAATAAAATGTATTTTGAAAATAGCAATTTACACAAAGAACAATTTTAAGTCGCTGTATTGAAAAGATACGTTGGTTTCTATTTTTTTTAGTAGATAGTTCTTGATCGAAAATTTTTTTAGGGAAAATTATGATCTTGAATGAATGACGATAGGATAAAGCGGATGATTGACCAGTCTAACTTTTCATTAACTGACTGGTCAACGTTTAAAGTTTTTTTGAAACATAATTTTTCATTTCGTTCACTTTAATTTTAAAATAATTAAATTATGGGAACGTTATTTTTTATTTTTTCTCTTTGCTTGGAATAATGCACTGTATAAACACAATATTCTTTATAAAAATATAGTATAAATGTCAGGTTTTAAATTCCTTCTTGTAAAATTAGTTTAAAAAAATTGATAATTTTTCGTATATTTCATTCTTTGTACTTCGTCAAAATGATTTTTTAATTATTGTAGCGTCTTTCAAACTGGCGTTTAAGCATGACAAGGCGAACGAAAATAATAATGTATTTTTGGACCGAGATAATTGATTTTTACGGGTTGTCCTAAAAAACGTTTTCTAGCTTGGAAAGTTCTTGATATTAAACATTAATTATGTGAATAAAAAATGAAATAGGATCCTAATTTATTTAAATTATTTAATAATCAGAACAATAATGTGCATTTAATATATACACAACGCATATTAGAGTATTAAATTAGAAAAAAACATATTTTTTTTATAAATGGCGTTTTGTTAACAATCCAAAATTTTAATTATTTCTGTAAGCTTCCAGTTTAACATCGAGTACATCGATGGCTTTGAGTTCAAAACTGTTAAACAAATATGAATTTGTCTAGTCCGAAATAAGTTCAATCTTAATATTTAATTCCAAAAAAAATAAGTGGTTTAGTCTCTATTAATTATCTTCTTCGACTTTTTTAACCGTGGAAGTTTAATAATTTTATCTAACTGTGAATATGCAAAAAAATACTTTCTTTAGAAAATAAATATTTTAAAATTATTCAATTTTCATAATTTTTTTCAAATAGTTCACTTATGTTAGAAGGGCCATACAGAGTGACGCCAGCGTCCAGTGTCATACAATTATACGAATAATAAGCACTGCAATCCAGTGTGAAATATCTTCAACAATTGCTTAAAAATCGACAAGGAATAACATACTTAAATAGGTATTTTAGAATATTATAGATACAAGGTTTTGGGCAACGGAATCATTTACAATTTAAATTACATTTTTATGTGTTTAATACTCTTGGTTTTGTGTGACTCCGATAACTTATTTGGAAGTATTGTAAAAAAACACAGCTATTTAAAAACATTAACGTTTTTTTTGTGTTTTCAATTATCTCCTAAGCAAAGAAGTTTTTTTTAAACGACTTATTTTTAAATCTGCCAAGTCGCCGAAGATATATGGGTTTATTTGTATGAATTTTTTAAAAAAAAATATTAAAATCGCTCAAATCAGAAGTTTAGTTTTTTAAGCTTTTCATCGTTAATGTGAGTATTCTTGCTTCCAACTTTTACGCACTATAATATTAAACTATTTTTACATAATGTTGAAAAAAGTTATATCATTGATATGTACCTACAAGAAACATATTTTTTGTAATTTACTAAAATAATATAATATTTAAAAAAATGTCGTACTTGACTAGGTAGGTACTTTTCGTATTTTGTCGTACTTAGGAGGTACTTATTTTTTGGATACAAAATTTCCCACTAATTCCTATTTGGCACTAGATTTGGAGTACATATTTACTCAATTGTATTCAATTGCAAACAGTATGTAGTAGTTCAATATATGTAATGGATATTACCTATTAAAGTACTCCTTTGCGTAGCATGTACTTGTATTGCCGAGTTACAGATCAACGCGAGTCATAAAAAGAACTTCTTTGAAGATTGTGCTCGATTTGTATTTATTATTTTAATGGTATGAGAAGTCTGGCTCTCGTATCATACACTCACTATAAACACGAATATTTCAGTTTATTTGAAATTTTCTTCTTATAGATGTTGCATGTTATTCATATCTTTAAAGCAAAACATTGCTTGACTGATCAAAAATACCGGAAGCATAATAAACATTTCGATAATTAATATCAGAATCATTAAGATAATTTTTATTTCCTAGAATGTTTTTTTTCGTTTACTTTCTTCATCTAATCCCTTGACCGCGATTGACACACACGTGTGTGGCAAATAAATATACAGTGCGACTATCACAGATAGATGTTTAATTAAACGATATTCAGGACTCAAAAATTAGTTTATTTTAAGGGCTTACTCGCAATAATATAATTCAGTAAGCGTCCAGCTGCGCTGAGGGTCAGACGTGACTTCACGTGAAATATATTTTTTTAGAATATGTATTTTTGTTTGTTGTTTTTTGTATAAATATTGAAAAAAATATAAATATATTTATTTAACTCCTTACCTTTCAATAACTTTTTTTTTTCAAAATCATACACTTATTTCGAAGAAAAACTTGATTTTTCAATACAAAAACGGTATTTTAAACAAAATATTCAATTACGTCAAATGTTACCCGGGTGAAAAGAAAATTGTGTTTCGATTTGTCGAATACTAGGCCTTAACGAGAGATTCGATGACAAAAACCGTTTTGTTTAAAAACGAAAATAATTAATAAAATAAAAAAATCACATACTTATTAACATTTTTCTGTAAAAAGGTATAGTAATAAAAAATTTAAGGAATCTGTGTCATAAACATTTTATGCAATGTGTTTATATATTAAGTTAAAAAAAACACCAAGTAATCGATGAATATCAAAGCTTAAGAAAACGTTTGTTTGAGGCACTAAAAAAGAGAAAAACAATTATTGCAATATTGACACAATCAATCACTTGTCAATTTGGAGACCACTTTTGATGACCAAATTATACACATAGTCTTGGACCCCGTTTCACAAGATTACTAAATCCCATTGTAAGTCCCCCGTTTCAAATGGGATGTTGTGAAATGTGAATGACCCCTCTACAATTACGCACTCATTTTAGCATTGAAGCTTGTATAATTGCCCGTGGGCAAAGAGTCTTCTGATTTTTCTTAAAAACCTATGTAGAAACACACAAAAAACTCGAGTGCGCAGTTTTGGCAACAGCAAAAATTAACATTACATGCAAAAAACGAATAAACGGTGAATTAAGAGTAATCTAGTATAATGATGTTTTGAATAACACGCAATATATTAAGATATTGAGTAAAAATAACGCAAGTTACAATTTAACTAATTTTCTTATTAGAAAATCAATGAAAGCGTTATTTTTTACGTTCTCATTTTGATATTTCGTTTAATTTTTTAGTTTTGATTTATGCATTTAAGTAATGTAATGTTCAAAGACCCAAAAAGTCACATTTTGGTCATTTTATTATTATTATTATTATTTTCATCTAATTTATTTAAAATAATTACTTAAGACTAAAACAAAGAAAAAAAAACTTATTATTTTTTGACATCTCATCAAAAATGAAGAAGAATATGGAAGTCTGGGCATTTACGGAGCTGACGACCGTCATAGGCTGGTTTAAGTGATCACTTTACACACGTGTGACATTCACCAATTTTAAGCATTATTGAAAACCACACTACTCAAATTCTTGGAAGTTCTATATATATGAACCAAATTTGAAATATTGTTCTTAAATCACTAGAACTTCACTAGAGACATATTTTAGTGAGATGAAAAGTATTTGGACATACTCAAAATTATTTTTTGCCATTGTTAATATATGAACTCTTGATCGCTAACCCGTTCCTTTATTTTGCCTTTGCACTATTTTTTGGTTATTCCTATTAATTATTATTATTATATTTAGTGTAGAGGTGAGATGAAAATATTTTTTCCCAAAACTTTTGATAAACATGTTGGGACGAATATATTTTTAATAACTAATTGGTTCCTTGTCAAAAATCTTATTTTAGTAGAAAAATCTTTAAACGAAATTGCCTATATTCTATAAATTCATATTTTTAAATCTTCCTTCTTCTGAATTTCCTTTTGTCTCATTTAGAGATGTGATCGTCTATTACCGGATTGCGATTGTATTCGTTACTTTTTCTCGGTTTTTATTTCCTTCCAGTTTAAGTTTTTGATGTCAAATATATAATATAAGTATAATATGTAAAACGCAGCAATATTCGCAAACTAATTGGAATGATTAGCTTTAAATTATCGCATCAAAAAAACTGAATTAAGTAACGACTCACTTAAAAGAACCTGTTATTTATTATAATTCAGTTTTATGATTTGATCGTCTACGTTTACTTAGACATATCCTCAATTCCTCATATCCTCAATTCTGTACCTCAACTAAATGTCATTAAGTTCTCCGATATTTTTAATTATTTATTTAATATAGTTACATTTTTTAAATACAATTTCTATACATTTACACATATGGCAGACTAATAATTTTAGTTGTGCTGTGCCTCTCCAAAAAAGACACTGAGCTCTTGTGCTTGGAGAGGGACATACACTCAAGGTTTATTGTTTTATTAGATTAATGGTATAATAGTATTTTCCTTTATTTTATATATATATTTTTAAACATTTAAATGTAATACATGATATTTAATACAGTGTCGGATATCCTCGATCATTGTACATTTAAAACAGTATGCAAGCACTTATTAATGAATTCAGTCTCGTTCGTATTCCTTGGGCCCAGGTTGGCCGGCGGCCATTCACAGAGCTCGCCATGTTGCACGTATGCTGTACCGGTGATGAATGTACCAGTCCGCGCAAATGTGTGCCAAGGATCGACACCAAACACCGGTCGGCCGTGTCTATTCGATAATTCGCCCGATTTTTTCGCACAACCAGATCACAGCTAGGAAAACATTCGCGTGAAACAATGCCTATCATCACGCGACTAGAGTCATAATTTCGTTTGTCGTGACGTACGACTGTCGTTTTTTAAACGATCGTATTTTGACATCTTCATCTTTCAGCCCGGTGTTGAAATCGCCCAACCACCTGCGGGGTCATAAATTATCGGTGCGCGATTAACAATCTCCGTTTATATGTAGTAATATGCGTTAGTAACCTGTAATTATCCGACACATTGAATGCACCATTAATAAGTCGCTTTTTCGAAAGTACGTTATGAAAAAATTAAATATATCGTTTTTTAACGACGTACACTCCCCTCGCGAGACTACCTGACTAATAAATAATGTTAATTCAATTATTTTAGAAGAAGTTCGGTTTTTATTATTAATATAATTTTGAAACGTTATATGGGCCGCTGTGTGAGTTATGACTTGTTCCAAAAAGGTTATAATATAACCTTTAATAATATTGCTCATTGTTTTATTTGTATAGATCCTTTATATTTATATCATTAAAGTCCTCTTTATTATTTTTCTGTAATATAAATAACACCCGTTAAAACTTTCCAAGGTTGGTTTGTTCGTTCCCAATCAATTTTCCTTTTTCTCGAGTCAGTGCTGGAAATTAAACGAAATAAAAAAACATATAATAGGTGTCACAACTCTAGAGAAAGCATCTTTCGTTTTTTTTTAAATACGAAAAAAGATGGATGGCTGAACACTCCAGGGTTTACAACCTAGCATTTGGCTGACTTAAGTGATCACTTTATAAACTTGTGTAACGTTCACATCACCTAGTGACAAATCTTCAATTCAATCAATTCAAACCCTTATCCGCACCTCATTGGTGCATAGGGCACTGCGTCAAATAAACGCAGTGTTATCTTAATCGTTAACGTATGAAGGAAAGGTGATCAGCCCTCCGCTTCAGGTACCAGTCCAGGGTAATATTGAATAAATAAAATCTCGTGTCAAATCTTACCAATGTTTAATTCGAAAAAGACACCCAAATGCCAGGTTGTAAGTTCTGGAACGCTCAGACATCCACCATCTTTCGTAAAAAAGGATGGATGCCTTGCCTCAAGTTGACACACCTATATATTTGATATAACATCCGTAGGGTGAATAAATATGTCTGATTCAATATATATTTTTTTTATTTAAAAAAAATGTTTAAATATCCGAATTTGTTTGTTCCGATGTGGAGGCAATTGGATTAGGCTTTTATAGCTTTGGCTGGTCCTTGTGATAAAATCTTGAATATAATAATAATTACGACTTGGCGTTTCAACGTTCGATCTTTTAACGCTTTTAATTAAAGGAGAATCCTGTGTAAATTGAAATAAAAGGATATTTTAGTATGCAAGTGATTTAAAACGTGTGTTTTTATATATTACTATAGTAATATTACATTGAATATATACTAAGATTTGGTGTATTAGAAAATTGCGATTAGTAATTAAAATTCGGTTAGCGTTCTGCTGCCAAAATAGTGTCACTGATCAACGTTGATAGCGACTTGCGAGGTCGGCGTTCGACAGCGCGGTGCTTGTAACGATGATACCTCATGGCAGGTTTTTGCTAACTGATCGTTCGTGTACGTTTGAAAGCTCGTCCCGCATTCAGACATTATCCTAATTGAATTGTACCACGCGTTTTATTTTTCAATTTGGGCGTGATTGTGCTTTTGTAAATTGTAACGAACAAAACATATTTACGTCTCCATTGTCTTTGATCGGGACGAAAATCTTGACCTTATTTGATTAATCGGTTTATTGTAATAACCTGTTTATCTTCTTTTGAATTAAAGTTTTACTTTGCAAATACCACTATTTCTTAAAATCTACTGTGACACGTGTTTCGATGCATTCCGCATCATTTATTGGCTTTATTTTTATTAATGTAACTATTTGTTTATTAAAATATGAGCAGAGGAAGACCGAGAAAAACATGGCACGATCAGGTATGCCAAATACTTGAAAGTGGTCAGGTTAGGAGTCGTAACAATCGGCGGGTATGTATGAGGAGATGCATGAACGCGGAAGAGACGAAGAATGTTTGCGAAGACAGAGTGGTGTGGCGTTCTATTCTTTCTGCCTACCCCTGCGGGGAAGCGGCGTGATGGTTAGTTAGTTAGTTAGTTAGTTTTTTTTAATGGTATGTTTATTACTGTTAATGCAACTATTTTTATTATATACTTTTTTTAAATGTAATATTGTACAATTCCCGAAAAAAAAAATAAAATACCGTTGTTTACGGTGTTTGTAAATGATGCGGAATGCATCGAAATAAGTGTCACAGTAGATTTGAAGAAAAAGTGGTATTTACTAAGTAAAACATAAATTAAAAATGGTTATATTTTACCACAAAGTACTGTGTAATCAATTAATGAAAACTGTTTATCCTCTTTAAAAGCTCTCGCTTGTCAAAAGTCGAGTTAAAATTTCTTCTTCTTTTTCTTATGCTTTTTTATGTAGGCCTTGTGGCCTGTTTTTAAGTAGATAAGTCTACTGTGATGTCGATTCTCAGCTGTCAATCCATCTCTTTGGTGGTCTGCCCGGGAGTTGTCTACCTTGAACAATGAGGGGAGTCTGGATAGTTCCATTCTCCTCACATGCGCATACCATTACAATCTCCTTCGTTACCCTTTCCACCTAACGACATTTTGATCTCGCATATTTCTCTTATCCTGGTGTTCCTTATTCTATCTCGTAGACTCTAACCAGATATGCCCCTTAGTCTTCATTTCTGACACTAAAAAAAAGTATAAAAAAAGAAATAATTTAATTTATGATTATCACACCATTATGTTTATCCAAACACTATTTTCGTGTATGTTCTTCCATCTGAAAAAAAAAGAAATGCACTGGTTAAAACCGATTTTTCACTTTAACATTTTTTGATATCACCTGAATCACGGGGTCGATCACCTTGCTTTCGCGTAATTAACGATTAAGATATTCTAGCTTCGATGTGATGATCTAGGTGCGGGTAAGGGTCAGAAGAAAAAGAAGAAGAAGAATGATATTTCTTTTAAATAAGCTCTTGGTTTAATTTTTTTCACGCGTTAACATCTTTATCTATTTGTTTTTTTTTTTTAAATATAAAAAGCTTCATTCTTTTTTACTGTCCGTCAATGTTCCTAATTACTTTAATTTATTTCGTTATCAAATCGATTAATTACATTAACTAGCGACTAATTTGCGATTATTTTTCTTTGATACACCGAAGCGATACCTCTTATATTTCTTAATTTTTTTAACGATATTTATTTAATTGAGTCGGTTTAACTTCGCAGATATATTTTATTACTCAATTAATTAAAATACATTTAATGTAAAATGTAACTTCTACAAGTTTCACTTATGAAATGAGATGAGTATCAACGAATATTATGCAGTATTTTAAACATACAAAAAATCTCAATATATAATATTTTTTTATTAATCTAATTTTCAAACTTTTAATATCTGAATTTCTTAAATTTTATTTTATTTGTTTTGCTATGGTAGCTAAATTTTTTTTCATTATCACTTTTTACATGTTAGTTATTGTTTTTTTAAAACTAAATTATAGGGTGATCGTAAAATTGTTACTAAAAAAATTAACGAATATTTTTTTTAAATACGATATATTGTCATTTTTTATACAACTTTTTAAACATGTTTTATTTTTTTTTGAACCTAAGTATTTTTTTTCAATCCAATTTTTTTTTGCTATTTTTTTTTCTGTAAATACAATACAATAAACATCCTTTATTGGAATATAATGGACACCATCTGTAAAATACATTTTTATTATTTATTTAACAAATAAATATTTATGTTTGTTTTCTTTTTTACAAATATTTTTATCAGTAATAGAAAAAAGTTCAAGGGAAGTTAATATACTTGCTCGTTATTGTAGAATACGATTAGTTTTCTGAAAAAAATCGGTAGTAGACTAAACTAGCAAGAAAATTGTATTTTGACGCAACTAAGAAATCGTGTCAAATATTTAAATATATAAACTTAAAGATTTTTGTTTTTTTATAGATATTTTAATACTATCCAAAATAATTTTGGTGAATACAAACGTTTTGGTGACAAAACTTGACTTTCTGGATTGCATCAAGCCTCTGCATAATAAACTGTACATTTTCGATAATTTAATGGGAAAATTACCATGGCACGTGTTGACCCAATGATGTATATATATATTTATATATATATATATATATTTATATATATATATATATTATATATATATATATATATATATATATATATATATATATATATATATATATATATATATATATATATATAAATATATATATATATATATATATATATATATATATATATATATATATATATATATATATATATATATATATATATATATATATATATATATATATATATATATATATATATATATATATATATATATATATATATATATATATATATATATATATATATATATATATATATATATATATATATATATATATATATATATATATATATATATATATATATATATATATATATATATATATATATATATATATATATATATATATATACATTCATTTGAGGTTTTGTTCGTAGTTGCAAATGCTTCTTATAACTACAGTAATTACGTGTTTTAGAGACAATTCTCATTGTTTTCGACATCTTTTTCGGTGTATTTTCAAATTTATGTATCGTATAACTCAACTAACGAATAGAGCAAAAACATGAGTTTTAGTATACCTTAAGGCAGACCTGTAAGTAATTGCTTTAACCCAAAAATATAATAAGCTATATTTAATTACAAATATATTATTATTGTGCACCTACTACGGGTAAAGCTGCGCCACGCCTTTCAACGTTAAGTTTTGTTTCAAAAAAACTTTTTATTTATTGCTAACTGTACCCGGCTGCGGGCTGCTGTGCCTCTGTCTGATTTAATGGAAATGTCAATAGAAAACAAATTGTTTTCTTCTACTTCCTGGCTCCATCCCAACTTATCGTCTTTGTAGACTGTTGGGGTCAGCTCTCCTCGTCCTCAGGTTGTAGGTCCTTCTATAATATACAACGTCACCTAGGCCATCCATTCAAATCATGTTAACTGTAGCATGCATGATTTTTTTGGTCTTCCTTCTTTCGAGGAAGATCCATGGCAATCGCCTGGTTCACAATATGTTCAGGCTCTACGTCCTATGTGCCCATACCATCTCAATTGCCTTTCCTCTACCTTACTATTGATATCAGTTACACCCAGGCTTCCATAAATGCGTGAACTATTTATGTTGCCTCTAAGGTACCTTCACAAATTTATAATATGTTTTATATCACAACGTTCATGAAGCAGTTAAAATGCAATTATAAATCTATGAAGTGACGAGGCTTTTTATACTTTTATTTTAGTATGCAAACTTTTATATATGGTTTTATACATGGTTTATACGAAAATTTATTTATACTATCAGATCTATTTTTGTAACCAAATAACTTCGAATACAAAATTAGATTCGTCAATATCAATATTAGTGGTATCATTGTGGTTTTGAAATTGGATAGCAATTGAATTTAGCCATAAAAATAATCGATGTTTTCATTTGGCCTATTTATGATTCATAACGTGCATTGTTTGTAATTTAAAACACACCTTAAAATGAACCCCGCCTCATACCGTTCATATAATAATTACGTTGGTACATCGAATTTCAAATTTAATTGAATTTTTGTTTTCTCTGCAAAGTTTTAACGATGTGATTATAATTGATTTAATGTAACATTTTGAGTCCAAATACTCATTATAAATAAAATCAATGAAAAAGTACAAATAATATTTTCAATATTTATTCCAAAAAACAAAAAAAAACAATACTGAACATTGCTAAGAGTGGGCAGCATGCTTCTAGATAGGTGCTGTCTTATTTTTGGCATTTTCAATGTTATCGAAAGCATTGTTGTTTTATAGATTTTTTACATCTGTATAACTTCACGAGCATCGTGAAATCAAACCTATTAATTTTATTAATTTTCCATTTGACCAGACTGAGCCGCAGCGACGCGTGGCCGGGTACAGCTGGTTAAATATATATATATATATATATATATATATATATATATATATATATATATATATATATATATATATATATATATATATATATATATATATATATATATATATATATATATATATATATATATATATATATATATATATATATATATATATATATATATATGTACATAAAAAAAAAATATATTATTTAAGTTTTCATATAATGTGTCAGGTTGTGGTCCCGTGGTTACTGTCGCGGACTCTTAAGTCAGAGTTTCTCAGTTCAAACCCACTCTACCACAATTTTACACCTATTTCTAATAAAGAACCACTTAGGCTCACAGAAATACTCTGAAATTGAAATATTTGTGTAAATAATAAAAACACAAATATTTCTCTTTAAAAAAATTATAAAAAAAATATTGTTCGTGTTTTGTGATACCTAATCGTTTCAATGTTTGGTCGAGAAAACGCATTGGATTTCTATTACCGATTGATCGAAAACCAAACTATTACACATCGCAATATTTTGTAATATACCTTTGCTATGACATATTTGTCGATCACAGTCATGTATGAATCAATAGATAATTAATTTGTGATATATGTTCCTATGTATGAAGAATGACTGAATTCTTTGCATAGCATCCGTGAACTTTTTTAATAGTATCGTTTATATATATATAAATATATTTATATAAATATATATATATAAATATATATATATATATATATATATATATATATATATATATATATATATATATATATATATATATATATATATATATATATATATATATATATATATATATATATATATATATATATATATATATATATATATATATATATATATATATATGTGTGTATTAATATACATATATATATATATTTTATATATATGTATATATATATATATATATATATATATATACATATATATATATATATATATATATATATATATATATATATATATATATATATACATATATATATATATATATAAATATATATATATATATATATATATATATATATATATATATATATATATATATATATATATATATATATATATATATATATATATATATATATATATATATATATATATATTTATATATATATATATATATATATATATATATATATATATATATATAAATATATATAAATTTATATATATATATATATATATATATATATATATATATATATATATATATATATATAGATATATATATAATATATATATATACACACATGTTATGACTATATTAAATATTAAAACACAACACTGATTTTCAGGGTGTACTAAGTTAAATAAATTAGGTTAATAACTATGTACACTCAAAAAATCAGGGCTTGATTTTAATATTTAAAATTTACAACTAAAACTGTGGGGTTTTACAAATTAAATGCCAAATCAATAAATACATGTCATGAAGACAATATTATGTCCTCTTCGCCGAAATTTGTTGAAATATTCAGCACATTACAAATAAAAATACCGTTACATTTAAGCTATCTCCGCGGTGTAGTGATAAGCGCGTTTGCTACCGTGCTGGAGGTCCCGAGTTCGATTCCCAGTGGGGTCATAATGATTTTTAGTATTCCTATTCTCATATGAATTCAATATTGCCCTAGATTTCAATATTGCCCTAGATTTGTACGAGAATCGCAGGACTTAGTATTAGTAGTACCTTTACTAACGATGAAGATAACATTGCATCGATACGATACAGACCCTATGCATCATTTCGTGCGAATAAGGTTTCGTGCTAGGTAACGATTTAAAAATATATTTAAAAAAAAGTGATAAAAAAATATAGCTATCATTTTATTTACAAGTAAAATTTTAGGTCACCAAACATTCAACTGTACCTACTATACATATTAATGACTCTTTTTAAATATCTACATATTTTTATATTTATCTAACATTTAATTCGAAAAAAAAATAGTTTCCATCTTAAAAGTTAAAGGACAGACATTAAATATTACTAACTTTAATTTTATGTTTTAATTTTTGCCACAAGTCAATTGAATTCTTAATTGAAAACATATGTAGTTTATTTTAAAATTATGTGTTTCTAGGAAAAGTTGCATCCAGCGCAGCATCGTCAACTTTTAATGTAATTTACTAGAGCGAACGCAATTAAATCTTCACAAATAAATTCACACAATAAGTTAAGCTTTATTCGTCTGATGATGATTATCTGTCTTCGTTTAAATGTTTATACGATGATTTCATCTTTAGAAAAACGGATTTATATATATATATATATATATATATATATATATATATATATATATATATATATATATATATATATATATATATATATATATATATATAAATCCGTTCATCAATAAAACATATTCTTTAACCCAAAGGCTAAGTCTACCTTTTTCTATTAAATATGAAACATACACATAAAACTAATTATATCAAATTTTAACATTTAATTAAAAATATTTAATTGATATATATATATATATATATATATATATATATATATATATATATATATATATATATATATATATATATATATATATATATATTATATATATATATATATATATATATATATATATATATATATATATATATATATATATATATATATATATATATATATATATATATATATATATATATATATATATATATATATATATATATATATATATATATATATATAACGTGGTAATATTTTCCTTTTGAAAATTAAGTGTAAATAATATGTAAAGTGGGTGTATAATAATAAAATAAACAATGTGTTGCTTTGTAATTAAAGTTTATTCTTAATTTATCTTTATAATAATTTTTATATCTATCTATCTATCTATCTATCTGATTCTGACAGTTAATAATATTATCGGAAGTCTTTTGTTTTATTCTGAGCGACGCATGCGGCATCTGGTGGTAGAACTGTTTTATGTAGGTACTTTTTGTAAGTACTTAATAAAATGTATAGGTAGGTACCTAGTTATTTTATTACATCTCCCCCCTTGGGGATGAAAATTCATAGTAAAATTTTCACTCGTCCTCCGGATCATCTTCTTGTAGTGAAGGGACTGGTATAAGTTTAGTGATATGATAAAGTTTATTTTTTTTATTTTTTCCTCCTATCTTTTTTCCTTCTTTTTTTTTCTTTCTTGTTTTTTTTTTCTTTCTTTCTTTTTTTTTCTTTTTTTTCCGTTCTTTTTTTGTATTTTTTTTTCTTCTTGACCCTTTTAAAGTAGACACAGTTTTTCTCAATCCATTTGTTTTTTTCTTTTGAATTCCTTCATTTTTATTCAGATCTCTTAAAGTATCTTCTAATATAACCAAATGTACAACTTTTAATTGTTCATCTGCATTTTTATTCGATTCTAAAACTGGGTTCCGGCTTAGACAATCTACTTCTAAATTTTTCTTTCCTGGAGTATATTTTATTTCATCTTTCGTTGAAGTTTTTTCTACTTTATTTTTATTTTCATTTTTCAAGCACTGTTTCTGTGTTATTTGTATGTCTTCATTTTTATTCTGATCTTTTAAAATATCTTCTAATTTAACCAAATTTACAACTTTTAATTGTTCATCTGCATTTTCATTCGATTTTAATACTGGATTCCTGCTTAGACAATCTACTTCTAAATTCTTCTTTCCTGGAGTATATTTTATTTTATCTTTCGTAGAAGTTTTTTCTACTTTATTTTTATTTTCATTTTTCAAGCACTGTTTCTGTGTTATCTGGTGGTAGAACTGTTTTATGTAGGTACTTTTTGTAAGTACTTAATAAAATGTATAGGTAGGTACCTAGTTATTTTATTACATATATATATATATAGTATATATATCCTTCGTTTATACCTACCTCACAAAACGTCTTTGGTGTATCTTTGGTGTAAACCAAATTTAATAAAAAGAGTTGTTGTAAAATAATAATACATCATTATATAAAATCTACCAAGCTTTATTATAAAATTGAAATAACTTGAAATTTATAAAATAATATTTGCCATCAAATATTATATATTAATAAAACACTTAAGATTATTGATTTTGAGAACTATAGATGTCTTTATCAACAGGTAAAAATACAAACTGTATAGTTGTAATTTTCACCTGTTGTTAAGAACATCTATAGTTCTAGAAACTAGTCGTTTTTTTTACATTATAAATATATATATATATATATATATATATATATATATATATATATATATATATATATATATATATATATATATATATATATATATATATATATATATATATATATATATATATATATATATATATATATATATATATATATATATATATATATATATATATATATATATATATATATATATATATATATATATATATATATATATATATATATATATATATATATATATATATATATATATATATATATATATATATATATATATATATATATATATATATATATACATATATATATATATATATATATATATATATATATATATATATATATATATATATATATATATATATATATATATATATATATATATATATATATATATATATATATATATATATATATATATATATATATATATATATATATATATATATATATATATATATATATATATAGATATATATATATATATATATATATATATATATATATATATATATATATATATATATATATTATATTTATCTTTGTTATTTGTATTATTCCACCTATATGTTGTGATTTTTGGCAAAAAAAACTATATATCCAAAAAAAATATATCCAGTAAAAAAAAAAGATCTTCATATATTTATGTTAACAAAGAAATTTCGTAACTGTTAAAATTTTATTATCTTACAACTGCCAGAATGTTACAAAGCTTCTGAGCTTCACCTTTCAACCAGCGATGTTATTTATTTCAGTAGACTGCGACAAAGTTGTGTAGTTGTTAAATACAATGTATAATTTTATGAGTTACAGAAAGGGATCTTTTACTTAACGTTTAATTTCAAGTGTGAAAATATTTATTAGACTCATTTAGACATTCCACGAAAACGTGAAAATATTCTAGGCTTATTTGTGTCAGATTC
Organism: Brachycentrus maculatus; assembly: GCF_059751285.1. Classification (NCBI taxonomy): domain Eukaryota; kingdom Metazoa; phylum Arthropoda; class Insecta; order Trichoptera; family Brachycentridae; genus Brachycentrus; species Brachycentrus maculatus. The sequence continues at coordinate 965,156 of NW_028280778.1, forward strand.
GAAAAAAGCACCATTGTAACATGCATTTTACATTCACCCACTGAAACTGGGATATTAGGAAAAATATGATCTTAATTTTTCTTGTCGAAACTCTTTTTTGCATACATTGTTGTCAATAACTTAGTAATGTTATATGATAGTACTTTTAATTATTACGTTGTAAATTTTCTAATTATTATATTCATAAAATAACTTCGACAAGACAAGCTGGTAAACGAAAGATGAATATAGACTGGATGCAGTTGAATTGCGATATCTCAGATGAATTTGCAGCATAACGATGAATGATAGATGTCTGAATGATAATATAGGGAATTAATGCAAGGCATTATAGATCCTACTATGCACTTAATCTAAACTGCCATTTTTCCTTTAATGAGTTTTTCTGAATAGAATAGGAAATAAACCTGCAAAATAATTTTAAAAAATGATCGCTAGTCGCTTTACCCTGGGTTAACGGAAAAAGTAGATATTGCATACAAAAGTTTTTTTTATTCACGTCTAATTCAACTAACACGTAGCTTAATGTTTGAATGATATTTACACAAAAAAACAACAAAAAACTTCAACATTAAAAACAAATAAGACATCTTATAAAAATGTGATCTGAATTATCTCGATCTACTGTAGTACATACGAGTATATACCATACCTGCTTTTAAGCCAAATCTCATCTCTTATTCTTTTTATTGTATGTTAATTAATTGATTTGAACAGGTACTGTAAGCAGATATTGTATTTTAAGGGGCATCGCTTACAACGCAGTATTTAATTAAATATTTCTTTTACAATAAACTCTTTACGTACGATATATTTGTACAATGTCAGATAACCGTGAAACAGTATTTATTGTTTAATTATTTAATTTTTTAATTTTTAATTTATTTTATAATACATAGATACATTAAAATATACATATTTATTTTATATATACATTTAATATATGTATTACGGCTCTTTAGGCATGGCCTGTGTTGAGCCGAATACTAACATGTTAATACAATTTTTTATTTTATAATAATATTTGTTTTTTTTTTATTATTAGATTTTATACATAACATACAGGAGATACAATAGTTATTTACAGTAAAGGTTTTTCAATAAGATAATTACACCTAGACTTTAATTAATTCACTTTCTACCTTGTCCCTTCCAATGCTAAGCAACCATCGACGGACACTGTTCTTAAAGACCTGATCAATCCTGGAAATCTTAATTGTAGTACAATACTATCAATAAAAATCCGTCATTTTTATTTTCATAGTTTTTGATAGTATTAATACCACAGATATTTATTTGTTGATTTATTTAGAATATACTAGCTCAGTGGGCTTAAACGTTAAAAATGAGCACTATAATGAATTTAACATTTCAATATACAATAAGTAACTTATCTCAAACGATCTGATTATATCATGCAAGGTTGTACAATTTATACTTATATTGTTATAAAAGTTAAAACTAAAACACACCATTAAAAATATTTACACTTCAGACCCAATACAATTACTCAATAAAATAGTAACAAATCGTGCAGTAAATAAACCCCTTTGTTTTTTAGAATGAAAAATAGATCTGTTAATATCGAATTACATACGTGAGAAATTGGGCATGTATTGAATTCAATATAAAATGTCTCACTACGTAACAATTTTTTTCTGTTTGAGTCACTTATTGTATAACTATTTTTTTTTTCAAAATCAGTAATGAAAATTTTAACACCTTTTGAATTATGTCCGTTTTTTTCTTCACCATAACAAGGCTCTATACCTCAAAAACCATTGTGTTTTGTAAAAAGAGGTTTCATGTAAATAATTTAATTTTTTAAAATACTTATTTCGTAGTTTTTTGTTGTTTTGTGTTATATTAATAACTATAAAAAGAAAAATGATATTTTTTTATAAAAGTATTTTTTTCTCTTCAGCATGTATTAATATATTTCTGAAGAATAAAGGCGTCATTTTTTAAAGGGTTTATTGCGGAGCCAGTGTTTTTGCCAACAATTTTCACTCATGAATGACATGAAATTGTAGTAACTTTAAACATAAAGAGTAAATCCACTCACAAGTAGGCATAGGCTACGAAACTTATAAAGTTGAAGCCTGAGTAGGGACATGATAAACGGTGTTGCATAAGCCGTAGCTAGATTTCAGAGTCACTTGGACGTTAGGTAATTCAAAAAAAGGGTTTTTTGCGTTTTTAGCGCCCAAATTGCCAGTTTTCTTTGTATTTGTTTTCGTTAGCTTACAGGGCTGTGCTATCCATAAGTGTTGGGTAACCAAAGAATTGGCTACCAGGGTGCACCACAAGCGGAGGTTAATATTTCCCCTATACCTAAACTACCCTCTGTCTAATCTCAGAAACTACAGTAAGAATTGGGTTGATTAAAACCCACTAACCTACCATAACACTACAACGTTAATTCAATGTGATTCGCTGTGATATTATTCGTTATTTTTTTTTATCTAATCTTGTAAAGTAAATAATTATGGTAAGAGAATTAGAAAATTATATTATTACGTTGCGATGACCCTTAAAACTACATTATAACAATCGAAAATAAAACATGAGTGATAATTTACAACAAGTCATTTTCATAATTTTAAACACCATGTTTACATACCCGTTCATTTACAATACCATTACGAATTGTATTTTAATTTTGACCATTTTTTTTGTCATACTCGCTGTTAATAGATTCAAACCTACATACTCCATTAAGCTGGTAATATTTCAACATAATATATTTGAATACGTATGTATTATTGACAAATGTATATTTGAAAATGTAATCGCTTTGAATTATCGGATATTTCAGCTTCTGATACATCAATTTTCGACTTTATTACTGTGTTTAAGTAGTAGGTTATTATGAAATAGAGATGTATAAAAAAGGTAAAATTGTTTTTAACAAATAACCAAGAAGTTTTTTTTCTCCCTGAAAAAAATCATGTCGTAATGCGCGAAACGAGAAACATATCGCTCACTCCTTTCAAGAACGTCATAAATAAAAAAACTTGATTTTTCAGGGGAACGTTTTTTAAGTTTAAAAATATAACACAATGTATTACAAATAAATATCAAGCCACTTATTGAACTTTTTACTGTGCAACAGATATTTTTAGGTAAAACCTAAAGGTTTTTTCACCATTTGAAAAATATTTAGTATATTTAAAAAAAAAATAAACAACACCTTTTCTTCAAAATGACAAAACAACACTTTCTGCCCTGTAGCGGGTAAATATTAAGTTAAAAATATGTCACTTTTGCTGCGATACAGTACATTTTCTGAGCATTCCGAAAACATGCACAACTGAAAAATGACGATTTTTGATTTATGACGTTCTTGAAAGGAGTGAGCGATATATTTTGTCATATCTATTATCTTTTGTCATCTCAACAAAGATGAAGAAGTACATGGAAGTCTGGGCATTAACGGGGCTTATGACCGTCATGGGCTGGTTTAAGTGATCATTTTACAAACATGTAGCATTCACTAATTCTACCCACGATTGATGTCCACGGTACTCTAATTCTCAGAACTTTTATATAAATTGTTCAAATTCGAAACAAAGTGATGAATTCACTAGAATGTCATTACAGACATCTATGGTGAAATGAAAGAAGCTTTTCATTGTGCCGAAACTCTTTTACTTATAAGTGAAGTCCGAATCCTAAATTATAATCCCCACACATGAGAAACGGTAGAAATATCCCTTTTTCATTGTAGCTTATAATTTGACTTATTAACTTATTTTCAACATTTTGAGTGTATCCAAATACTTGTTTAATCTATGTTGGAATGTCAAAAAATAATATTTAAAATTAACTCCTAATTGGGAAAAATCCAGATTTGTGAACAAGTATTTGGACACACTCAAAATGTTGTTTATGTGTTTTGTCGTCTTGTGAACTGGTAGCCGTTGCAACAGTCGTTTTAAATTGCGAAAGTAATCAATTAAATCTAATTCAATACTTCGCCAGTAGTGAAATGAAGATAAATGTGATTTATCATTTTTTCAATCCTACACAATATTATCCCGTTAGAATAAAAATTGTCTCAATTGATTCTAAGAAATTTTCATTTGAGCTTAAACTTATTCAATTAATCTTAGCTCAATTCTGAAACATTCGTAATCTTCCATTTCAATACATTTTTTGTTGTTGTAAAAATTACGACCACGTAAGTTTGACTAACAAATTTGGGCAGAATTAAATTCTCTTTTCTTTTGTATTGGCTAAATTGGAAATTGAGAATCCGGATCTCTTTTAGATTATCCAGAATTTCAAATTTGTTGGAACTCAAAATCCATATACACTATTTTTATTTACTGTGGTTTCGATATTTTTTTTCAATTACCAATTTCAACGTGTTGTAAAAGACATATGTAATTGCTACTATTTCTGCAATTATACCACTGTTAAAAAAATAACGTTCTCATTTAAGAAAAAAAAGCAAAATCACTCGTACGTAATCAATTACATATATGTGTAGTGACGAAATCGTAATTTCGCGAAAAACGAAATCCTTTATATTTTGCCAGTGACCAAATTTTAGGGTTGTTGACATTATTGACCGCCCAATCACTGCCGACATATGTAAATTAAAAGCGAATACTTTAAAGTTTTAGTTTTGTACGCATATTATATGTGATGCAAATCCATCAATTACTGTCATAGCAAAACATAAAAGAAATCGCTTAAAAGAAATTACTGGAAATCGTATCAAACCTATGTACTCATGATTCATTTATAATTGTAACAACATGTTACAATTATAAATGAATCATTGCATCGAAATTGATTAAAATTATTAAAATATTCTATCATTCCTTTAGAATAAACATAGACAATTAATATTATTTTTTGACATCTCATCAAAGATAAAGAAGAATATGGAATTGTAAAGTGATCACTTAAACAAGCCTATGACGGTCGTTAGCCCCGTAAATGCCCGGACTTCCATATTCTTCTTCATCTTTGATGAGATGTCAAAAAATAATATGAAAAATACTATTATAATTGGAGATAATCCAGATTTGTCAACAAGTATTTGGACATACTGAAAATGTTGTTGATAGACAATTAATATCGTTAATTTGATTAAAAATGCATCGAAACTATTTTTTATAGTAAGAAAATCTGAATTTTATATTGAGAAATCCAGATTTTAATTCCTGGGAAAATTCGTAAAATCCAGTTTTTTCAGCTTGCAATCGGCAAACCTGATTTCCAATAAAATAGTACTTAATCTTCGTTCGCGGCGTCAGATGTAATTTGTACCGCGAAATATCAAAGGTAATTTGTTTTTGATTGATGGACTGGTAACCTTTGGGTGCTGGCTGAGGAAAGCGGACAAAACAATCGTTTCCTCGACATCATTCAGATCCTCATTACTGTGTGGGCTCTAGCTCGTGTCGCGTAATTCGATACCAAATTATGAGCAAACACATTCGTGCAGTAGGCCAGCGAAACTCAATGGTGGAAGATATCGTGTACAATACGTTCGGAATTACTTATTGCCAAATTGCAATCACGCTTACTCTTCAGTATTCCTGACACAACGGCCCACAACCGTCAAATTTCTCGCCCACTTCTCGTACCAAACGAAATTCTGCCCACGGAGCGTGAAATACTTATTGTAATAATTAGAAGAACAGCCCGTGAAAAGGATTAATAGTACGGGGATTTGCATCACACTCCCAACACTGTTTTGCTCTTCAAAGCACGTCGGGTATTAAGTAACTCTCGGTGACACGTTCATTGCATCTACGTATTTGTTTTGTTCGTACAAATGATGTAGGTATGATAATTATTTGTATTTATTATATTTTTTCATTTAAGAATAAAATATATAAGTGATTTATCGGTTACCCCTCTATGGTCTTAAATCTATTTAAATAAAATTGTAAATATAAGTTGGTTCAAAATTTTTAATTTCCTCAAGTTATTCATAGATTGCTTTGATATTTTGACACAACGTTGCATTCGATTTGCGAGCGTTTTTATAGTCACCCGTGATAGGTGAATAAAAAGACTGTGACAGGTAAAACATGTTTTTTTTTTTATCACAATGGCAGCTCCATCCGTTGAAGTTAACAGCAACACAGGCAATACTTAAATTTTATCATGGCGTTTGTTTCTTGACGATTGTTGTCATTTAGCTTTTTCAATGTTTTCGATTGCATTTTTTCATATTTAAAAAAAATATTTTCGTTGCTTCACAAACATTGTCAAATTATGCATATTAGAAAATTTTGTTTTTTTTTCTTTTCTTTTTTTTTCATTAAATTAGACTGAAACGCAAAATTCGTGGCCATGTAGCAATATATGATAGAAAAGCAAACCAACCAGTACAAAAAAATCCTCAAACCTCGAGCAAGAATTAGTATTTTTGCAAATGTTTAGATTTGGTCATACGTCTATATTCAATAGTGCCAGACATGACGACTGCCACCGTCTACAGTAAATCAGACACAAAACTCCTACTTAAAGTACCTACCGTGAATATTGTGTATTTTCCAATTTATCGAATGAGATAATTCGGTTACTTTTGCAAAAGATTGCTTGCATGTGTGTGCGAAGTGCCTATTCATACATGGCTTAGCCAATTACCATTATTACATAGTTACAATCTCCACAACGCCATATGTGTATAACTTGAATTGATGACGGCTAAACCACGAACCTATTATTACTGTAAAGTCTTCTGGGAGGTAATTGATACAGATGTCAAGAACCGCTCTAGCACGAAAAAAAACTTTTGTTTCGTACGATCAATTTTGGCTGAGACCACCTCTGTACATTTTATATCTTAAAGACTGTATGCGGTGGCGATCAGACTCCGCAAGTCATCTTGGTCATTAGTGATACAACCACGTGTTGTTTCTGCAGATGGACATGGGATGAAAATGCGGGATGATGGTGACTTGTTATTCTAACAATTGGTTACATTTTATTAGTTCAATCAGCTGCTTCGTCACTTTAAATAGACGTCAATAAAATTCATACATAGATGGCTAGCGTAAGGCCGTCGATTGATCAACAATGATTTCCAATGACGCATTTTATTATCTTTAAATTACCAATTGAATGTAAATAGTTTGCCAGGAAGATCAGATCAGTATTCTCGATAGGTGTCTGATATCGTATCTCTATTAGTATTAGGTTTTTATTTATGATCGACGAACCTATAGTCTAATTCGTTATATTATTTCTAAACAGTTTTAAAGCATTTATATTTATCCAATGACTGATTCAGTGGATTGAATAAAATAAGAGTGTCTAGTCAGTGTTTACAATGGAAAAAATTGAAATAAAGACCGAAGGACCACCATTCAAGCTCGATTCCAACTTCAAGCTCGAGCAAAAACTGCTGGATCTAAAAAAGCAACTAATGGAGAAGATTGAAGAAGTGAAGAAGAGAGACCAGATAATAACAGCTTTGGAGAGGGATATCGACAACAGAGACACAACCATCAGATTCTTGAAGAATGAACTCGACAAGTATAAGTTGGTTGTGCAGCCTTTGACACAGAGGCTGGTCGTGAGGCGAGGAAGCGACAACTTCAATGAAGATCCTCTCATGATGGTCGCACCAGGGCTGGAGAGAACCAGAGTCCTGACAGTTGCGGAACCGAAACTGAAAAGGACTGCCATATCAGCGGAACCTTTGTCAGTTTATTCGCAGACAGGACACGACTTGGAAATAATCAAAATCAAAAAGGCTAAGACGTGAGTATATTTTTCACTATAAAGTGGTATTACAATGACGCAAAAGTTGATTATGATTGGTCATTTATATATCGTAGTCATACAAGAGAATGTGACCAAGTGCATTTTTTACAAAAACGTAATGATTGACTATTTGATATCTTACTAGCTTAATATTGCCCTGAAAAAAAATCCCAAAGAATTTAAAACTTAGAAGTATTAAATGTCGACTTGTTAAAAATAACTGAATTGATATTTATTTTCTTGCCAAGCAAAAGTGACTTAAATGGCCCTCCTAAACATTTTACGTTTTGTTAGTTGGTCACTTTCTCCTGTACGACTAGGATATGAGTTTTATGTTGTATTCATTGAATAATCTAATTGACAGTAGCTGTCAAGAAGTACGCTGTTCGCCATGAATGACGTTAAGTATTGCGTGTGCTGCTCTTGCCGTCCAAAAGCTGTATTCTTTTATAGCATGTTTTTACCTATGACAGAGAAAAAACATCTGTCTTCGGTATAAATCAAAACACGGTCGTATTCATGCGCCTAAAACGTAACGTTCAAAGCAATCTGTGTATTTTTATAGAGATTTAATTATGAAGAAAAAATACATAGTTTTTTTTTATAGGGATAAGGCGATGGATCATCAGAACTTGACATATCACTCACTCCTTTCAACAACGACATATACAAAAAAAACTTGATTTTTCAGGAGATCGTTTTTAAAGTTTTAAAATATAATTCAATGCATTAAAAATAAATATCAAGCCACCGATTGAACGTTTTACTGCGCAACAGATCTTTTTAGGTAAAACCTGAAGGTTTTTTCTCCATTTGAAAAATATTTAGTTTTATTTAAAAAAAAAACGATACCTTTTCTTCAAAATGAAATAACAACACTTTCTGTCCTGTAGCGGGTAAATATAATATTAAGTTAAAAATATGCCGCTTTTGCTGGGATACAGTACATTTTCTGGTCATTCCGAAAACGTGCACAACTGAAAATTGACGATTTTTGACATATGACGTTGTTGAAAGGTTTGAGCGATTTGTACTTTAAATTGTGAAATTGTGTACTTTTCACAAATAATTCTGTCCTAATTTATTCTTATAATTTATACAGAATGAAACAAAAGTACATTTTGTATTATTTTCTTCTTTTATAAGGATTTGTTCTTATTTTTCATTAGAATAATTCATTCTTCTTTCGATTCATCGGGTTTGATTCGTAAGATGTAGACTGCAGATCGTTGAGTGTAAGATTCACCCGGCAGGTTCACAATCTCTGGAAATGCGCTGTCTGCAAGAAGGCACAAAGAAAGCGTCTGAAGTCATCCATCAACACGTAACGCGTACACCTTCTCACATATTGTACATCCCACGTGAATTAATAATAATTGAAGATCGCGCTTTGTGCTTTTTGCGAGGGACGCGTGGCTTGGGGTTCCCATTTGCCATATAATGTATTTCGGTCAGGCTGAAAATAGATTGCAGACACGGCTGTCAATCTTTCTTCTCTCACAACGGAATTATTACATTGGGACTTTCATGTGACCATTCATTCATGGGTCACAGGGTTGGTTTATTTATTTATTATGTTATTTTAATTTTATTACTTTTTTACATCTCTACATAGATGAAGAAGAATTCTGGGCATTTGCGGGGCTTACGACCGTCATAGGCCGGCTTAAGTGATCACTTTACACACGTGTAACATTCACCAATTCTACCCATGATTGACAACCACACTATTAAAATTCTTGGAAGTTCTATACAAACAATCCAATTTTTAAACATTGTAGAAAAATCACTAGAACTTTCACTAGTGAAATCTATTGGTGAGAGGAAGAAGTTTTTTTATTGAGCAGAAACTCTTATATTTGCATGTGATTTCCGAACCCTGGATTATAATCACATAAATGAGAAAATATCCTTTTTATGTTATTATTTTAGCTTATAATTTGACCAGATAATTTATGAACAACATTTTGAGTATGTCAAAATACTTCATCACAAATCTGGATTATCTCAAATTAAAGGAGTTATTTGTCATATTACTGTTTTGACATCTCAACATAATTTAATTGATTTTATTTTAAATATCATTATCAACCTTTTTGTATCCGAGGTTGAGTTGATATTGGTATCGTAATCTGGGTTTTTAAAAGAGACTGGGTGATAAACCCTGTGCTCTCGAGGCCTGGGCAAGTGCCCTGATGGATGGCTCATTCTGTTTTTTTTTCTGTAGGGGTGTATTCTTTTCCTTAGCTGGGAGGTGACTCGATATTAGGCGCCAAACATTGCCTTTCGTCCTCTTTTAGACGTCTCGTGTTGACCATATACTCCAGCTACGGAGCGAATATAGAAATAAAGTAGAAGAAGAAGATTATTATTAACCTTCCATGAAGAAGCGTTTCTTTAAATAAATACTAATATATTTTTTAATATATTATTTTAAATACCTATTGAGTAAAATCAACCCGATTCGGAATTGATTCTCTTCAGTAAAGTCCCTGATAAATATCGGAGATCTATTTTTTTATTAATTTTTCTAGTAGTAATTTTGCTTTTAATTATGTTTTACTTAATTCATTTTCTCTTGGTATTTTTAACTCTTACTGATTTTTTTTAAAGAAAACACTTATTTTTTTACAACTGAGTTTATTTTATGACGACTAGTTTCAGAAGCTAAGGTTCCATCTTCAGGTTTAAATGTAAGCTTACATTTAGCCCTGAAGATGAAAGATGAGACTAGTCGTCATAAAATAAACTGAAGTGGTAAAAAAAATGTTTTCATTGAAATTTTTATCATGTCTTCATCCACAAAGTAAATGACGAAATAAATAAACAAAATATTCTTACTTTAAATGCGGTTTATATATTTTGAATGCCTGTTATAAAAAAAATAAAAACGCATTTGTTTGCTAGATCATTTTCACTATCCCCTTTTCTTAAATTCAATCACATAGAAGCTCCCTTGGGGTAGTTATTTTACGGAAATTGCGCTATATAAATTATCCAAATTGATTATTTTTACTATTATTATAACTGTTAGTACTATCACCCCATTATGTAGTACCAGTTTGGCTTCCATGGACATATTGTAATTGCAATTACTGCAAAGCACCATTTATTCTATTCTCTGTATTCACTTACTCGTATAACATTTTTTACTAAAATATTCGATTGAAAAATATTTTGTCATTGGTTATTTCAAAATTATTACTAACCACAGCAATCGTTTTTAATTATCGATTATTATCCAATTTTCTTTCCTTTGCCGTTCAATGAAACTTGGTACCCATAGATTATTCACAAATTAATATGTGGGTGAGTATTTCAATATGTATTTTACGTTCATTGCGAGTTTCGCAACGTTACAACAAAAAAATGTATTTTGTTGGTTTATTACTGCGTAATAAAAATTCACGATATTTTATTAAGTTCCTTACACATTTATTGGGACACCACAGACAGTATTTTGAATTGAATATATACACACACACACATATATATATATATATATATATATATATATATATATATATATATATATATATATATATATATATATATATATATATATATATATATATATATATATATATATATAATACTAATTTTTGCCCACGCATCCTATGAAACACGTGTAAAGAAATTCTAATTTAGTAGCCAGTAAATTATGTTCACAAATAGGTTGGTAATTGCATGGTGATTACCATTTTTTACGTAGGTAACTGTAGACTTACTGTACGATGGAGTAACCCAATTTTTAAAATCAATATTTTTATGATTTATCTAATAAATTATCATTATTAGTATTATGTAAACAGAAATTACAGCTTGTATATTATATTATATTGACGAGAGTAAGAAAGTAAATGTTGTTAAACTTTAAATTAATTAATTATAATGTTAAATCTAGTTGAAGCATATTTATTGTAGGTGGATATTCTGTTGCGAGAAAAATCGTTGTTCAAATTCTTAATTGTGAACGTAAAAAATATTTAAATAAATATTTTGAAAATTGGAGATAAAATAAGTATTTAAGATTTTTGATGATATGTAAATCATCTTTTAAGTCAAAAGTGTATAAAGTGATCACTTAAACCAGCCTTTGACGGTTGTCAGCCCCGTAAATGCCCAGACTTCCATATTCTTCTTCATCTTTGATGAGATGTCTATCTTTTAAGTCAGTTATAATCTCCCATTATGTATGTATGTGTAGTACACATTTAAATATATATACACATTGTGTATGTAAGTAAGTATATTAAAAGTAGATTTTCTAATACCAATCATATGTAAAATTTACTAAATATTTGCTTAATCTTTTAAAAACCATATACTTATTATGTTTATTTCGTTTTTGCTTCTCAATACAAAAACACCCTTTTTTGTATTGAAAAGAAATCAAATCTATAACGTTAAGTGTAACCTGAATTTTCAGAAAACGAAAATCCGGGCCATCAATTATCCCGCCTGTAATTAGATTTACAAATCAGCCATACTTCCAAACGTATCGAAAATCGTACCACATGTGGAAGGTTCTAAGACCATTGCATGTATACAGGTTTCAAGAATTAATGCAATATGGACGTTCAATAATTGGCAGAATGGTGTACGTTACACAAGTGTATAAAGTGATCGCTTAAGCCAGCCAAATGCCAGGTCGTCAGCCCTGAGATGCTCAGACTTCCAAAAGAAAAGATAGATGTTTCATATCAAGTTGAGACATCTGTAAAATAGATTCACGAGGTTTTATTAAATAGCAACATTTAAGCGAAAAATACGTATTTTATTCTAGTTTTGTTTGAAAATGTTGGCAATGTTTTCGTATTTTTTATTTCGTTACTAGTCTAGATTACTAAACGCCTTAATACGTCTGTTGAGACCTTTCTTGCCAGTGGAACTTACAAAGCCCCTTCGAAAGCACACAATTTCAGTGTGATGGTTGATTCTTTCATCATCGTTGAAATGACGTTATGATAAAAGGATCGGTTAGAGACACGTTTTTTTTGGCACCGTATTTCATAATCATTGTTATTATCGTCATTATCTATCTGTATTGTTTTTGGTTGTTGTCAATAAGCCAAACACTAAGTAAGAAAACTTCAATACTTAAACAGAAAAATGTACACTTTCCGTCTTAAGTATCAAAATCCTTTAGAATCTAATAATACAAATGAATTATATCTATTTTCATTGCTAAATGTGATTTCCGAAATCGGAGAATGACATATAATAATAAAAATAATAAAACCCTTATCCGCACCCCATTGCTGCACAATAGGGCACTGCTTCATATAAACGCAGTGTTATCTTGATCGTTTACACATGAAGGAAAGGTGATCAGCCCTCATTTAAAAAATAAGTGATTATTTCCTGGCCACACTGCCGCCCTATAGTCGAATTGTAGTCGTGATGGTTCGTTGTGTGATACCTTTCTTATTTTTTTAATCCCTTCATACTATGTCGAACAAAAAATAACTAATTTTCCAATTAAGGGTTCGGTGAACGCGCACATAAAACCGGTGGGGTTCGGTACCTCCAACACGGCTAAGAACCACTGCTTTAGATAATAATAATTTTTCAAAAATATATCTGAATTCAATAACCGCTTCTTAAAATTAAGTTGCTACATAATTCGGTTTTTAGATTTGATGATTTAAAGCTAATCATGCCGATCGGTGAACAAATTTGGTTGTGCGTTATCTCGGGTTGTGGTCCCGTGGTTAGTGTCGACTCTGACTCTTGAGTCAGAGTTTCTGGGTTCAAACCCTCTCTACCACAATGTGATATTTATTTGTTTTAACGAGCCGCTTAGGCTCTTACTAAAGAATTGTTTTAATAAATAATAAACACACATATTTACAACAATTTTAGTCTGTCCAAATACTTATTCACAAATCTGGACTATCTCTAATTATAGGAGTTATTTTTCATATTATTTTTCGACTTCCATATTCTTCTTCATCTATGTTGAGATGTCAAAAAATATTACACAAATATTTCTCTATTTTTGAAAAAAAAATACCACTGATATATTTGACAATTTGACGTCAAAAACTTAAGTAGGGCAAAATATAAATCGAAAAAATTAACGAATAAGAACGAACTTAACGATTTTTGTAAAAAATATATAAAAAATAAATAATAATAACATATATTTTTTAATATATTATTTTCAAAAATCGTCAAGTTCGTTCTTATTCGTTATAAATTCGTTATAAATTATAAAAAAATGTCGAATCTTTATTTGTTTTTGTGGATTTGTTCAAGCTCCTATTTTTTTACGTATATTTTTTCTGACGCAAAGGTAATATAATTATATGAAGGTATGTTCTTATGTAAAGTATGTTCTTATGTAAAGTATGTTCTTATGTAAAGTATGTTCTTATGCCTAACATTTGGTTCATATGGTGATAAAGCTGTAGTGATGTGTCGACACTGGGTCAAAAGCTCGAAGCTCTTTGGTCCAGCATGGTTTGTAAATTTCCCGCCGCTTGCGACAATGCCCCGCTTGCGGAAGCCGACGTCGCGCGGCTCCTGAGTCTCTGCCAATTTACTGCCGCATGAAAAAAGTAATACGGAAGTGAGATGTGTCACTTTTATAAATGTAATCTTTATTTTATTTTGGCGTTTTAGCTTAGACTAAATATTCTGGAAGAGTAATGGGCGACAGTTTTTAAGCAAATTTCAATTATAACGGACTTTTAAATGCGCTTAAATCATATGTTTATTTGCGTACCGAGGTTCATTAAAGAGTTTGTTTTTCCTCAAATTTGAAGTGCTTATAGAAATCTTAATTTCTCAAGATAATCAAACTAAATTAAATTAAAATTAAATTAAATTATCCTTACATCTTTGCGGTGTTGTTGTTAGTATGGAAAAGGTCCCGGAATCGATTCCTGTCCGGGTAGACATTAAAATAATTCAAATAATACAGCATCCATCCAGTGGAGTGCGAATAAGGTTAAAAAGGAGAAATCTGAGGTTAACTTTCTTTTCAAGCAACTTCGGTTTTTATTTTCAAAATAAAGTAAAATCGAATATTATATTGATATCTTAACTGATACGATCATGTTAATGTGACAGTAATTTGGTAGTCTGGAGATTTACAGAGCATACGAACTGACATTGGCTGGTTAAAGTGATCACTTTATAGACTGTACAACATTATTCATTTTTGAGCAATTGTGAAAATTTCTCAAAAATTGTTATTAATTGTGTTTCATATTTTTGTTGAGAAAATTTCAGTGCTGCCTTCTATCTGTTAAAATAAATATCTTGATAACAAACCACCTAAAAATGTGTGAAATCCTTATTTGGAACACAAAGATTTAAATACCCTCATAAATATTGAAAATAAAAAAATCATAAACTGTACGAAAATACGTTAAAAAATTTGATGGATTGTTTAGCTTACCACAATGATTTTTTCTGGAATAGACTAAGTTAAATTTCATGATTTTTATCGGAATTTAAACGAGTATTTGCTATTTGATTTCTAATTTTGCCATCTCTTTTCAGATCGCGGGATCTAATAAAGGCCGCTATTTTGGACAATGACTTCATGAAGAATTTGGAGTTGACGCAAATCAGGGAGATAGTGGACTGCATGTACCCAGTGGAATATGCTGCTGAGAGTCTCATCATCAAGGAAGGAGATGTCGGCAGTATTGTTTACGTCATGGAAGGTGAGTCCTATTTTCCCTTTATTTATACATAATTGAATCAACGTCCTATAATTTAAAGGTATCTAAAATAATACTAATATTTAGAACGACGTCGAATGAATGCAATTAACTTATTTGTCATTTTGTGATGTTGTGCGACATCTATTGGAGAATAGCGTAAGCTAAATAGCGGGGATACAAACCATACTTAACAGGTTACCAATAGAGTTTCGGTTTGAAACTTTGGTGGACGCTATGTACTGGTTTGAAACATTGATAGAATCGGCGCTTATATTTAAAAATGAATAATAAGATAAGTTATTTCAAATAACTGATGAAAATAAATGTATTTTATTTATTGTTTCGGCATTAACTTTGTGGTAAGACATGTTACAATTATTAAAGAAAACACTTGTTTTTTACCACTTGAGTTTTATTATAGACTACATGTTTCAGAAGTTAAACTTCCATCATTCAGGTCTGTAGTTATTATACAGACCTGAATGATGGAAGTTTAACTTCTGAAACATGTAGTCTTTAATAAAACTCAAGTGGTAAAAAACAAGTGTTTTCTTTAATGATTGTAAAATAAATGTAAATAAACGGTAATAAAAAATTATATTCAAATTATTTTTCGGCAATTACTTTATGGTATCATTCATCCATTTCACAACTTCTAATTGGAAAAAATAATGTAAATGTAATGTTTTTATTTTATTATAAAGGAATAAAAAAAAAACGTTACGTGTATACACATAAATAGTTAAATAGTGATACGTTCTATAGAACGTATCACTATTTATAGCTCTTTTGGTATTCAAAAGGCTTATGACCTGTCATAGGCTGAATATGATCACTTAACACACGTTTAAAATTCACTATTCACCTTCACGTTTATATACAAAAAATATGAACTACGAGTTCGTTAAAATGTTTAAAAATGCAATTAAAAAAGGTAAGTAAATTAAATGATACTTATAATTCATAACGGTTTAAAAATAATATAAAATAAGTCGTGATATGCGTTCGTATTTATGGTGATCAGGGGCGTGCGTTCCATGTAGGCAGAAAAGCAGTGCCTATCCTAACTAACCGGTGTGACATATAAAAACGCAACCTACCCTACCTTATTAAGTACCCTAGCTTACCTTACTACCTATCTCTTCTGCGTACCCTAGTAAGTAGTACCAGCTTACCTTACTACCTACCTGTACTGTCTACCCTAATTAATTTTCTGTGCACGCCACTGATGGTGATGAATGATAAGTGAACGAACGGTTTATGTCCAAATATAGAATTAAAGTGATTCTGGCGTCTAGTTA
Organism: Brachycentrus maculatus; assembly: GCF_059751285.1. Taxonomy (NCBI): domain Eukaryota; kingdom Metazoa; phylum Arthropoda; class Insecta; order Trichoptera; family Brachycentridae; genus Brachycentrus; species Brachycentrus maculatus. Next base: position 981,873 of record NW_028280778.1, read on the forward strand.
AAAGAAAACATTGTCTCCTAGTCGATTTCTTTAGAAACCTTTGCAATTCAAGTCATGCTCGCTGTGTCCCGCGATTATTGTGATTTGCTGCGTGTTGTGTTCAATGGAACACCAAATTATCACATACGATCGTGTATTGCTAAATCACTCGATTATAACAAACTATTACAGTAAAACCTCGATATGACGGTCTGATTGGGGGAGGGGGTGTCCGTTAAGACCCAGTATTTGTTTAGTTGAAACATAATTTTCACATAAACATAATTGAAACATAAGTAATAGATTTCTTTCTTTAAACACCGTTTTCACATTGAAAAAATAAGTTTTTCTTCGAAATAATTATATGCTTTTGAAAATAAAACAGTTATTTAAAGGTAAGGAGTTTAAAAATAATTATAATTTTTTTCTGTATAAGTATATATATTTTTTCTGTATACTTATTCTGAAAAATAAAAATAATCCCCAATAAACATTCTTTAAAAAAATCAGGCGTGAACAGACATGCGATCACTCTGGTGGTCTCCGGTGGAATGAATTCTGTGTTTGCGAATTTTTCCTTCAAGCCGAAAGTCCGTTATATAAAAACAGGTTTAAAATAAATCGAAAAACATTATTTTGGAAAATAGGAGCACTGTATTTAGACATAAATAAACAATACAAAATATACATAAAAGTCTTCGGACATTCGTTATGAAATGACGCTTCGTCGGTAATCCTGCTTTGAAAAAGTAATCAAGCAATTTGCACTTTTAAAGTTGTGAAACATAATTTGTGATTATCATGGCCGCTAAAAATTGTTTATATGAGGCGACTTTTTGAATTTAAGCATGTATAATATAAACTTTTCTTCTTCTTTTTTTTGAGCCCTCTGACCTCTATGTACTTCTGGATATAGACCTCTTCCCCTTCTTTCCATTTCCTCCGGTTGGTTATAATATAAACAGGAAGTTTTTAATTTTTCACAATTGACATTTTTTTTCTATTATGTATGTAGTTCATTAAATAGAGATCCGTTATATCGAGGATTTACTGTACTAACTTATCGATTGTGACAACTTCAATGAATCAGTAATAACAATGAATTATTGCCCATATTATAACAACTTCCTTCCAGGCGAAGTCATCAAAGAATATTTATTGTTTTTATAAGATTTAATAAAAAATATAAAACGATTGATATTTATATACTCGTATACTTTTTATAGGCAGCAGCGTTTATTAATGAAGTACCTAGATAAGTTTTTTGTATTTTTATGTGTCCGTTTGTTTTCTGTTTTCACAAGTTTCAAATTCATTTTTGAATGGGTTTCTGCTTTAACACATATTGCTCACTCCTTTCAAGAACGTCATAAATAAGAAATCGACAATTTTCAGTTGTGCGTGTTTTCGGAATGTCCAGAAAATGTACTATATCCCAGCAAAAGAGGCATATTTTTAACTTAATATTTACCCGCTACAGGTCAGAAAGTATTGTTTTTGCATTATGAAGAAAAGGTATTGTTTAATATTTTTTTTAAATGTACTAAATATTTTTCAAATGGAGAAAAAACATTCAGGTTTATTCTAAAGAGATCTGTTACACAGTAAAAAGTTCAATAAGTGGCTTGATATTTATTTTTAATACATTGTATTATATTTTTAAACTCTAAAAACGTTCTCCTGAAAAATCAAGTTTTTTTTATTTATGACGTTCCTGAAAGGAGTGAGCGATTTGAAGCGCCCTTAATGTAGAATTTCGCGAAAATGGCCCTAAATAAAGTGTTATAATTATTACTATCATATGCAGCATAATCGAAAAATTCATAATTTAATTAATTGATTTGGCAGTCACTTTATGGTAAAATTTACGGTGTTTGAAAATGATGCGGAATGCATCGAAACACGTGTCAATAGATTTTAAAGAAAAGTGGTATTTATTAAGTAAAACGTAAATTAAAAAAAAATAAATGCATGAGAAATTAAGGGTGATGGCGTAAGATAAGTGAACTATATCGCTAATAAATATTTTTTGTAAAAAATATAAAACTTTAAAAACTCACTATATCTTTTCTCCCTTTTTTTACAATTATCCGCACCTTAAAATGCAAATGGCATGTCATAGGTTTAAAAGAAGTGTTATCTTGATCGTTTAATATATGAAGGAAAGGTAATCGAGCTCATCGCTTTAGGTGCTGGTGCAGGGTATTATGAAATAAATATTGATGTGGAATTTTTTATTTTTTTTCCTCCCTGGGAATTGAATCCGGGACCTTTAACACGTAGCAAAACGCGTCGACCATTATACTACGGAGGCTAACTATAAGGTCCAAAAGGAAAACAAAACTGGAAAAGCAATTTGTCACATAATCCGCACATATACTTAATTTCATATTACATTAATCAAATGACATTATGCAGTTTTTTTTTATCTCCCCTTTTTATAATTTTATGTGGCTACTGAATATAGCTTTATCATGAAAGTTATATATTTTTCATGGTAGACAATTTAATTAAATATTTTAGATTAGTTTATCAAACTCTAGGGGCCATCGGATTTGGGAGCTCTAGAGGTCCTTTATCCTTGTTGTAAATCCAGCCCTAGTTCTTAGTGACATGAATTTATGACAAAAGTTAGATGCTTCCTTTTGATTTGGATCCGTTGTAGTATTTCCATTTCAAATGTAGTATACGCGTATATACTTACAAAACGTTTACGCTTACTACAACTTTTCTTTTTTAATTACTAGATATATTGATTGATTCTTAACGGGTGAAAAAGAAAGTCAAGTACATGATGTATATTATAAAATGCCAAGTCATTTGATTAAAAAATATTAATGAAAAAATGTATTTGGTACCTTATAATAACAATTTTGCACTAACAATACGCCAAATATATATTTTTTTTATCAACATTTACACCTGTTTAATTATTGGAGTAGGTATATAGGAAAATATTATTATTAACTTAGTCATTATTTATTGCATAATTACATAATTGATTTTAAAAAATAAAATAAACTTATACTTTTCATTTCTTTTTAATGTTTACTAATTTTATACTTTATACATATTTGTATTTGTTAAATGAATGATTTAATATGTTTTTGTTTTGTATTTTTTTTTAACAATCACTTTCTACGAATTCATGATTATTAATATAATCATTTTGAATTAAATGAGTTTTTTCAGTATTTTTTATATGAATATTGAATTGTTGTTAGTATTAAACTATGCTTATTAACTCTCGTTTGTGTTTCATATATTCCTGCAGGGGAGAGTGGGGTAAAAGAAACACGGGTCAAAAGTAACAACTTACCTCTTTTTTTCTCGCCAAAAATGTTTTTAGATTGAAAGATATATTTACCGTCTATTCTTTGTAAGATACTACCAGGAACTGACGTGAAACGCGCTTATAAAAAATTGCATGATTGAAAAGGTTCGATATCTTGGTCAAAAGCGATACGAGACATGTCTTCGAAAATCTTCAATGGCTTTCAAATGCCAGCAAGAAAAAAATATACTTATAATTACATATCAGTATATCAGCTACCTGCCAGGGCTATGTTTTTTTGTCCAAATAAGTATGAAAGCGAAAACCGTAAAGCCAAAAATGATACTTCTGACCTGGACATCGATTAGTTAAAAATTAACTACATAACGTAGATAACACATGTAGATAAATATAACTTTACTTATATTCAGGAGAAACCAAGTATTCATTTCTTTTTTATATTAAATTTCTAACAAAACTGATCAACATCCTGTTTCGATAAATCAATATCTTAAGAAATAAATGTCCAAAAGTAAAGTAAAACTTTTTCAATTTAAATTTGACTTGTTACCACTATTTCGTAAAATCCATTGTGACACGTGATTAGAAGCATTCTGCGCCATTTTACAACTCGGATCGGTTTTATTGAAATTAATAATATAAATATTAAATAACGGTTTTCGAAAATGGAAAAATTGGAATTTACCATGTAAAATTTTAATTCTAAATGGATTGATATTATTACAAAGTTACACTTATCCACATTACGTTGCTAACTTTTTAACTTTTCTTTCTGAATATATTTCTACCCCTTATCTCGTTGTAACATATTAACGAAAACAATATCCTTATTTTACATCTTCGAATCGGAAATTTGGTCATTTGCATACAAAGAAAACTACTCTCAATATTATAAAAATCTACTCTCATAATTAATTTTTAATTCATCGGGAAAAATGTTGATGAAAACTAACAACATCTCAGGTTCTGAAGATGCGCGTTAACGTGTAAAAGCGGTCATAATTGGTTTAATAAACATCGTGGAAATGTACCAAGTATTTTCTCAAAATTGGCACAACAGTTCAAGGTTAATTAAAACACTTAATTGGCGTATATATTTTTGTAAAACAGAACGATACTTCCTTCGGCCGTATAGGAACAATGGTAAAACGCACACAAATAATGTTTAATCTGGAAAATAGTGCTATTGAAACACTTTTATTTTCAAGATATAGGTGGATACATTATAAGAACACTAATTATTGAAGTATGGGGTGTTTTGTTTTAAAGGCTTGGTTTTTAAACTGGTAACATTGTTACCATAAACTGTCAATTGGACAGTTGACATATGATTTGAAGTCAGTACGTTTTGCCATTTCACCAATAGACTGAATAATCATTATTCGCGGTGAATTCAGCTTGATCATGTTTTTCAACGCAATTTTTTTTCACCGATCAAGCAAATTTTTGGTTAAATGGCTATGTCAATAAGCAGAATTGCCGAAATTGGAGTGGGGAAAACCCAGAAGCCTTTGTCGAAACACCCTTACATCCATTAAAAGTCACTGTTTGGTATGCTTTATGGGCAGGTGGAATCATTGCGAATTGCCGAAATTGGAGCGGGGAAAACCCAGAAGCCTTTGTCGAAACACCCTTACATCCATTAAAAGTCACTGTTTGGTATGCTTTATGGGCAGGTGGAATCATTGCGAATTGCCGAAATTGGAGTGGGGAAAACCCAGAAGCCTTTGTCGAAACACCCTTACATCCATTAAAAGTCACTGTTTGGTATGCTTTATGGGCAGGTGGAATCATTGCCCCAATTAGCTAGAATGTTACGGTCAATAGAGAGCGCTACAGAACCATGATCACTGACTACTTCGTTCTTCAGTTGAATGACATTGATGTAATAGAGCTGTGGTTTCAATAAGATGGCGCGACATGTCACACGGCGGGTGCCACCATCAATTTATTGCGGGAAATTTGAATTTGTATACCTAAAAAAAAAACATCCTATTGATAGAGTACCACTGGTCAAGGATAATTTGCTATTATGTGATTTTCTTGCAACATGTCCTGCCCATTTATATTCTATAAGAGCCTTTATACAATCCGTTGCGAAATGCGATTGCAATTAGTGCATTGTGTAATTGTTAAATCAACGTTTAGAAAATGTCACATGGGTTCATTATGTATTTTTTGTCGTGATTCTGAGTGAAGCATTTTTTCTTTTTTTTTCCATTCACACATGATATTTTAAATAATACAATTCGCAATTATTGCACCCGAAAATTTAATAGTATTTTTATTTATTTCCATTGGTTTTTATATTCATTAAAAATATGTTTACATGCATATGTAAATTATAATACATATATTATTGTATGTAACACCGATCATATTATACAATGATTTTCGTGATTAGAATGTATGGCCAATTTCTTTAATTCCGTTACTTTTTCTTTTATTTAAATATAATAATAACTACACATACATTAATTGAGCTAAAGTATATACTAAATATTTTTTGACATCTCAACATAGATGAAGAAGAATATGGAAATCTAGGTATTTACGGGGCTTACGACCGTTATAGTCTGGTTTAAGTGATCACTTTATACACGCGTAACATTCACCAATTCTGCCCATGATTGACAACCTAAAAATAATACAACTCCTAAATTGGAGATAACCCAGATTTGTGAACAAGTATTTGCACATATATGTATGGTAAAATAAAAATAAAAAGTATTAAAAAAGTAGTAAAAACACGATTGGCAGATAGAATAATGACTGTAAATTTTATAGGATGTTACAAATCATTAATTCGTTTTAATTCGTGCTAGTATTTAAAAAATCACAATGGCTTAAGTTTTGTACTGACAGTTCTTAATATAACTGAATTTTATATGTTTAATAAAATAACAACTATGTTACTTTTTCCACATGAATTTTATTTGACCATCAACCGGATTTCGTCGTAACCGACATCGTCAGACTGGTGTCCAGTAGACCAGACGACCAGTCTGACGATGTCGGTTACCTCGAAACCCGGTTGCTGGTCAAATAAAATTAATGTGGAAAAAATTACATAGTTGTTATTTTATTCTATGAATCATAATGCTATGGTGTGTCAAATCTAGAATGTTCGATTACAAAGAAATTCCCTCTTTCTCTGCGTGTAATTGCACCGTCAACCTCATAATGGAATTAACTCCATTCTGGCATCCATGCAGTTCTACGCAGCGGAGAAATCTGTAACGTCACTCCATTTAACGTACTATTTACAATAATTAACCAGTTTTATACTTGGCATTCCTTGGGTATAAACTCCCTTCTTAAGAAAAATATTTTCACAATTATTATACCATCACAACAGAGCTTGTGAATTGTAACCTGACGTGCTAACCACAATACTATTGAGATGTACCTAGCTGTACAGAATTCCAATACGTACAATAATATGAAAATTAAAAGTTCCGCGGTTTTTATTTAATAACATACATATTTATTCATAAAAAGTGAAAGTCGTGTTATTGAAATAGTTTTTAAAAAAAAAAATTTTTTTACTCTTGTTGTTAAGCTCAGTCCACACTAACATGTTGGATGCGGAGAAAAATAAATTGGCGTATGCAACTGTTACCATATATACCATTTTGGTTAAAAAATACCGTGGAAGATGGAAAACATGTGTTTTAAAGGTAAATGAGGTAAATGAATAATAAATAAACAAGAGTTTGACGTATTAAGGTAAATGCCTTATGTTGTAGTTTAAAGACAAGATACAGTATGTATATATATATATATATATATATATATATATATTTATATATATATATATATATTTAAATATATATATATATATATATATATATATATATATATATATATATATATATATATATATATATATATATATATATATATATATATATATTTATATATATAAATATATATATATATGTGTATATATATATATATATATATATATATATATATATATATATATATATATATATATATAAATATAAATATATATATATATATATATATATATATATATATATATATATATATATATATATATATATATATATATATATATATATTATTTATTGTTTCGGCATTAACTTTGTGGTAAGACATGTGTGTATAGTAACATTATTATACAGACCTGAATGATGGCAGTTTAACTTCTGAAACATGTAGTCTATAATAAAACTCAGGTGGTAAAAAACGAAGTGTTTTCTTTAATCATTATATATATATATATATATATATATATATATATATATATATATATATATATATATATATATATATATATATATATATATATATATATATATATATATATATATATACATATATATATATATAAATATATATATATATATATATATATATATATATATATATATATATATGTATATATATATATATATATATATATATATATATATATATATATATATATATATATATATATATATATATATATATATATATATACACGTGTAACATTCACCATTCTATACCATTCATGATTGACAACCACACTACTAAAATTTCGTTGTATTTGTACTTCAATTGACATATATTTTCACATGCTAGTTCAAGGCATCTTCTATAGTTGGATTAAGTGAGTTAAAAAAGTAACAGTAACTTTTATGAATCAGATTAACCAGTCGATGACAGGTCATCATAAGCCCTGTAAATGACTTCCACAGTCTTCTTCATCTGAATGCAGTTAAATCTCGGTATTTGCGAACGATAATTTGAATACTACTACTATTAATGACAAAGGTGATCACTTTTGCGCTTCAGATATCACTCCAGGGTCAAATTACTATTAAATAAGTAAGAGTAAAAAAACACTTAATCTCCTTGAGAATCGAACCCGGAATCTCCAGCATGATAGTCAAATGCGCTAACCAATACACTATGGGGGCGGACAGAACACACATTGACACTCTTTTATGCAGGCAAATTAATTAGTTTAAAAATAACAATAAAGGTCTTGTATTCTAGCAAATTCCTGTTTGTATTTATAAACGAGTGTTGAATATAGGTGTGAACCAGGCTTTATAATTTACTTGGGACAATAGCAGTCATAATTCACCGATAGATTTGTTTTCACCTCATCTTCGTCTGAACAATAAAATCGGTTGTTCTTATTTTGCAATTCGATCATGATTTTCGTTATTACTAAATAAAATACTCGAGCAAACAGATTTAATATCTTTTTCTCATAATATCCATCATATTGATATAATTTTCCGAAGCAATTTTGTTTTTATTGTTCGCCTTTTGCCGTATACGAACAGTATTGAATAACTCTTTGAGATGGTAGTCATTGTTGAAGTAATTGCCTTTTTAGATTTCTCTTTCAATTTGGGACTTATGATGCAAAAACGTAATTACTCAGCGAAAATATAATTTCAGTTTCTTTTTTTATATTGAAATACAAATACACATTGAGATGTTATTGTGTAATATTCTTTTATCTACCGCCCATATTTAGTTTTTATACTATATTAATTTTTGTTATATATATATATATATATATATATATATATATATATATATATATATATATATATATATAATATATATATATATATATATATATATATATATATATATATATATATATATATATATATATATATATATATATATATATATATATATATATATATATATATATATTTATATATACAGTATCTACTCAATGAATTAGGGCCACCCATTATTTTTTTGAATACTCTGAAATCTTTTGGATTATTATATTTATTTTACATAAGTACTTTAAGTTTTCTATTGACATCTAATGTCGTGTAAATTACCTTCAATAATATGTAAAATATACCTGGATTATTTAAGCCTTTACGAAATTTCAAACCCTTTTTCTGAGAAAGGTCCCTAATTAGCACAGGTAGACAGATAGTTGAAAGTTCAAAAAATGGTCCTATCTCATTTATTAGTGAAGTTTCTTGAGTTCTGGTTGTTGTTTTGTTCAGAGAGGTTATATAGTTATCGTGTCTTGTAAAAAAAACTTAATTTTTAATTTTAGTTCATAAAGTATAATTTTTTTTTGTAAACACAAGTGTTTTTTTTGAAAAGGACAAAATGGGAAAAAGTAAAGACATTTCTGAGGAAAAAAAGTCTAGTGTTATAGTGCTACTGAAATTAGGAACACTATCTAATAGAGAAATTTCAAAAAAAGAAAACGTTTCTCGTCAAACAGTGGACAGAATTTCAAAATCAATAAAAAATCAGTCACCCGCCACCAGCAATCGGCGGAAGAACTATCGTAGGATTAGAAAAACAACACCGAGGACTGATCGAAAAATCGTTCAAAGTGCCTTAGAAAACCGTAGTGCATCAGCAAAAACATTAAAAATAAAATTGGAATAAAAGGGTATAAATATATCGGTATCAACACTCAGGCCACGTCTTTACGAAGTAAATCTGAAATGCAGGCGCCCTGTAAAAGTACCAAAATTGACACCACGAATGAAAGCGGATCGATTAAAATGGGCCAGGCTACATCGAAATTACTCGGTAGATGATTGGAAAAAGGTATTTATTTAAATTGAATTTTCAACATATCATTTTAGTAAATTAACTTATATATTTGAATTAAACTTAAATTTTCATTATTTTTCAGGTCATCTTTAGTGATGAGTGCCGGTTAGAAGCCGTGACAGAGAGCCGTCGATTCGTCAGGAGAACACCAATGGAACGTTACAATGAGGCCTGTGTGGTAAAAGTTATCAAACACCCCCCTGCAACAATGATATGGTCATGTATTATTAACAATTTACCTGGGCCGTTGTTTTTCGTGGAAGGAACAATGAACCAAAATTCCTATAAGCAGGTGTCCTCGAACGAATTTTATTGCCCTTCTACCATACACTCGACCCAACAGAAGGTCCATACACCTTCATGCAGGATGGGGCACCTTGCCACCGGGCTAAATCAATAATAAAATTTTTGTCTAACAAAAATCTGCCTTTGCTCCCCTGGCCTGGAAATTCTCCGGACCTTAATCCTATAGAAAACGTATGGAGCATGTTAAAAAATAAGGTTTGCTCATTTCCAAATCCGACAGTAGACTGTCTAAAAAAAATATTCAAAAAATTTGGTCAGAAGACGAAGAAATAAAAAACATGATAAAACAGTGCATTTTAAGTATGCCAAAAAGAATTGAGGCAGTTATTTCTGCCAAAGGTGGAAATACTAAATACTAACTATATTTATATGAAAATATATGCATAATTTAAGCGTAATAAGTGTTCATGTGTAAATAAAATTCAATGTTGTTTTATTCAAGGTTTTCTCTGAGTTATTCCTGTTTGAATTGAGAAATTGCGCGAAATTCTGCGTGGCCCTAATTCATTGAGTAGATACTGTATATATATATATATATATATATATATATATATATATATATATATATATATATATATATATATATATATATATATATATATATATATATATATATATATATATATATATATATATATATATATATATATATATATATATATATATATATATATATATATATATATATATATATATATATATATATATATATATATATATATATATATATATATACATATTTAGAGACAGAATATAATTAAAATCTTAACTGTCCATCAAACTTCCTCCCTAAGTTTTTTCCTTCTTACTCCTTCCCTAAACTCCCCTTTTCCTTTGCCCTCCTTATTATCATCTTTTGTAATTTATGTTTTTTTAAATGTTCAAGTACTATCTACCCTCTGATTGCAAACAGCTATATATGGTATCAAATGTTTTGATCAATATCACTAGTCTGTTTTTGGTTGGTCGGAAGATATTGTTCTTTAGGAATAAGCCCGCCAATGTACTTATTTTTTACTGTACATGAAGTTTGAATAAATAAATAAAATGGATTATTAGTAAAAATATGCATGTGTAATACAAATATATGTTTTTGGCTTTGGTCGTTTCATTAGTACATCTAAAATTACATAAAAAAAATAGCCAATATCTATTGTGCCTCTCTGTATTCAGGTATGATTACTTAAATAATTTCTCCTTTTCAAAACCGAAATTGTGTAAAATATAGTCACTTTCAAAGTCCGGTTCAGAAGCTGAAATTTCTTGGCATATGTGCCAAACATATGGACAGTGTTTGTTCTCTTTAATAACACTTAATTTGATTTACCAAGATATTGGAGAAAGTGGCGGGTTTAAACATTTATTCAGTTGATTTATTATTAAGCTTTAATTACTTATTTATTACTAAATCTAGTTTTCAACTAAATTAAATCAGTTTACCGTTTATGCAATGGATTCACTTCTATTAGCATCCGGTTTTACACGAATATAAATGAATTCGAATCATAAATTACATGCTTCTTATCTTGATTAAATTACCATCTCCTTATAAGACAACTTTCCAATCATTATTAGTATTTCCATTTTTATAGTAACGATTCAGATTTACCGATGTTTTATGTGGTCATGAATCACATTACTGACGAGAAATAAGAGTGCATAGTGTTAATTTTAATTACGAATATTAAATTGATGGTTTTGTCTGTTAAACGTCTGCAGTTTGTAATTAACGTACCATAGTAAAGAAAAAAGACATTTTGTTCGTTTTATTATATAAGATGCTGTTTTTATTTAAAATGAGTCAAAAGATTGACTATTTAATTAAAACGTGTTTTTATTCAAAATACGTATAAATTTATAAGTTCATACCTACATATTTTTACTTTTTTTACACCCTTATTTACATCTTATTTCTTCAGTCATCTCTAAATTTATACCTGTGTAACAAGAATAATTGTTTTATTAAATAAACTTATTTAAAAAAAATGTATTCAAGTGTTTTACGTAAGTGGGTTTAGTCATAGGTCATAGTAAATACAGAATATCAATAAAAATATTTATTTTCATGAAATTTCATTTATATATATTCTTTAGTAACAATTTAAATTATTTACTGCTTGCTTGTTTTCCTACCTATTTTCCTATTTTAAAAAAAGTTAAATATAATCAAAGTAGTTTTAAAAATCTTTATGTAAATTTCAATACACATCGCGCGCACAGACTATGTCAGCGCGCCCCGCAGGCTTGCCAACTTGACGACTAACGCACTTGCTGGTATTTAGAATAAAATATATAGGTAGGTAGGCAGGTACACTGACGGTATATGTAGTACTAATTTATTTATGTTTAAAAATATATATTTTTTCTTATAAAATACAATATAACGTTCAATTTATTCATCCCCACTCACCCCATCATTATTAACATCCCCAATTTAGCCGTCCAACTTAGTTTGTAAAACGTCTAATTTGAAGCGAAAATCCTGTGCAATTGGCACACTTGTTGGGAAGCACTGGTCTTGTTTAATAATACTTAGTGGTAATGCAATATTTGTGCTGCGTCCAATGGTAGAAGAGTGAGAAAACTATGACTACAAACATTAGCAAAGTGTCTCAAGGCTTCTCAAGATCCGGCAAATGCAAGCTCCAATAATTATTGTTCTTATAACTAGTCCGATCACTCGACCATTACACGTCAATCTATTTTAGACCAACAGAAAAACGGTGAAATTAATTGATACGTAATTAGGATATAACATTCTTTCTCTGTCCCTCTTCTTCTTGTGTAGGCTTTGTGGCCTGTTTTTAAGAGGGATTAGCCTCCTGCGATGTCGATTCCTAGTTGTCAATGCATCTCTTTGGTGGTCTGCTCTAGAGTCGTCTATTGAGGTTGGCCGTGTAATGCAATATGGGGGAGTCTGGAAGGTTCCATTCTCCTCACATGCGTATACCATTGTCTACTTGGTATACCAAGTATACACGATTTCTTAGTTTTTATCTTCTTTTTAGTATATATTTATTTTAGGAATTTCTGTGATATTTGTCATGTATATTTATTATTTACTGCTTATCGTCAGTTGAAAAAAACGAAAATTTGCTATTTTTTATACCTTTGTTAAGATTTTATTTGATGGTAAATCCCAACCAGTGACCTAGTGACTTATTTCAAAAACGTACAAATTCAAATTTTAATATAAAGTTATCGATACCACCTGTAACGACTAATGGCACTGGAACACTTATGATGAGGAAGACGCGTAAATGAAAGTCAATTATTTATTTTCCGAAAATTATAAAAGTTATAAGGGTGAGAAGAACAAAGCGACGCCAATAGACAAAGAGCGAGCGCGACGTATAGGTATACGTTTGAATTTTAATCTTATCAAAAATTTGTCCTCTACCCTTTTACGATTTTAAAAGAGTTACATGTGGTGGGAACAATATTGTTAAAAAAAATAAAAGTCGATGAACTGCGTGTGTTTGTTCTTCTCGCATACATTTATGAATATAATTTTAATGCACAAATTCTTATAAAAAATACACAAATTTGGAAGGAACACCATAAAAAAAAAAGATACATATCAGAAGATACTCTCTCTCTCTCTCTGGTCTTAATCCTGCGGATTGGTTTGCAGCAACACATGACATCTCCTTCGCCATTCTAGTCTATTTTCTGAAACACTCTTCAGCTCCTCATATGTCGAGCAGATCATGTCCTTGTATAAGTCGCTTAGGTATTCGTGGCGTGAGCGTCCTCTGGCATTTATTCCCTCGATTGTCCCCTCTATAATTATGTGCAAGAAACCCTCTTGTCTCAACAAGTAACCGATCTATTTGGCGCGTCTCTTGGAGATAGTCGTTGAAGATACATATATTCAGTAAATTTTATGAAATTTAACAAACTTTGTTTAACCACTTTTTTTATTATTAGTAGGTACACTTTTACCTACCGGTTTCGACAAGAAACTTATCATCGTCAGGGCTTATTAAATTCTAAAACAATAAAAACATTAAAAAACTCATAATTAATTACATTCCCTTACCAAAAACTTCCACGCACTCCGTAAAAAATCCTAAATTAATTAAATTAAAGCTAAATTAAATCCTAAATTAATTAAATTAAATCTTTGCGGAGTGTGTGGAAGTTTTTGGTAAGGGAATGTAATTAATTATGAATATTTTTATGTTTTTAATGTTTTAGAATTTCATTAACTCTGATAATAACAAGGTTCTTGTCGAAACCGGTAGGGTAAAGTGTGCTTATAATAAAAAGTGGTCAAAACAAAGTTGTTTAATTTTATAAAGTTTATAAAATGTGCCACAAAGTATCTGCGAAAAACATTCAAGAAATATATTCAGTAATTTATTCATTAAAAAAACACTGAAATACCTCATTACTAGATGAAGACTCATTTCTTAAATGGTCGAATCTCCATGGTGTTTTTACATACGTAGTTAAAAGGCACAACTATAGAAAAGCTTTCCTAATTGCGTCTAACCGTGATATCCAAAGAGGCGGAACGTATTGTTGTATGTCCCTGAAGGAATTTTGTAACTAGAAGCGTAAGGCCTGCTCCACACGTACCATGGTATCTCCATTTAGTTGAATCTATAAAAAAAGACGTGCGTTTGTGAAACTTGACTGTAACAGTATCCATACTAATACGAAAATCAATTTGTTGGGTAAAATAAAAAATCGCTTTACTTTTGCTTTTCAAAAATATTTATTTTATTTAATATGAAACTTTTTTTTTTTTTTTCATACGCGATGAAATGGGAGTATGTATGGTATATAAAAAAATTACATTAATTTTCAATTAATGACCAAAAACGTAGTACATTTGTTGATAAATATAGAGAAAAAAGATATCACAAATTAGTAGTACAAGTTCGCCTCCGTAGTGTAATGGGCAGCACGCTAGGCTACCTTTCTTTAGCTCCCGAGTTCAATTCCCAGAGGGGGGTCTAATAAATATAAGTGATTTTTTTACTCTAATATTTATTCAATAATACCTTGGATTGGCACCTGAAATGGAGGTCTTTCCTTCGTGTGTTAACGATCAAGATAACACTGCGTTTATATGATGCAGTGCCCTAAGCACCATTGGGGTGCGGATAAGGGTTTGAATGAATGAATAGTACAAATCTGATATGTTTAATTTTTATAGTATACAATATTTTAGCAGCTGCCAAGAAGTATTTTGTATGTAGCTTATAATAATAATAATGAGTTTTTTTTTACTTTTGATTAAGTAAAAAAAAAAATAACTCTTGTAAGTGGAGGAAACCCACATTTGTGAACAAGTATTTGGAAACGCTCAAAATGCTGCAAATACAAATAATTGGTCAAATTATAAGCTACATACATTTTTCAAAATTATGTTTTAGGCATTTACCAATATTTAAAAATAGTCGGAGTTCGGAACTTGTCTACAAATAAAAGGGTCTCTGCTAAATAAAAGCATTCTCGATCCAACATAGATGGCTGTTGTGAACTCATATGTACTTTGTCATGAGATTGATCATATATCTAAGAGTTTATAAAATTTTAAAATCCATAAGTTAAAGTTATCTAAAACATTTTGAGTGTGTCCAAATACTTGTTCACAAAATCTGGATTATCTCCAATTACAGGAGTTATTTTCATATTATTTTATGACATCTCATCAAAGATGAAGAAGAATATGGAAGTCTAGGCATAAAATAAAAAAGCTTCTTTTAATATCACCAATAGATGTCTCTAGTGAAGTTCTAGTGATTCAAGAACAATGTTTCAAAATTGGTTCATATATATAGAACTCCCAAGAATTTGAGTAGTGTAGTTGTCAATAAAGGGTAGAATTGGTGAATGTTACATGTGTGCAAAGTGATCACTTAAACCAACCTATGACGGTCGTCAGCCCCGTAAGTGCCCAGACTTCCATATTCTTCTTCATCTTTGATGAGATGTCAAAAAATCATATAAAGTTATCTACACTACATTGTTAAAGCGTTATCTTTTTACCGTAATTCCAGCCTAATTTGATGCAGAGAAATACTGCATCATTGATGTTTTGGTATTCCAAAATTAGATCTTTTGTCCCGCGGTTACCAAGTCTGTCGTAACTTTACGTGTATTTTACTTTAAAAAAATAATAAAAGTCGGTAATAGGTTTTTCGGTATTCAGCTCACAGACAGAGGTTGTTACTGCACCAACTTAACCTCAATTACAGTCGTCACGGATGATGCTAGTACCTATCAGTGGCGGTACTTCCCTAGAAGCCCAAAAGCCCGATAACTCCAAATAAAAATGACTAAATTTAAACCAAATGATTAAAAATACAAAATTAATGTATGACTGTTTTTAAATTATCGTGCGCTTATATGTTTATTAAACACTATGCATGCCATTATATGGTGATGGTACTTATTGGTAATGGTTGATATCTGAGGAAGATATTTTATTATAGTGAACACTTTCTTTGTTTAAACGTGATGGCTATACCTTACAAAATTTACATGTATGCATATTTTTACAATGATTACAATACATTGTTTATATTTATAATACTTTCTGGGTGCTTACGATATATTGGGAATGATATGAGGTGAAGAAATTATAGGTACATCATGTATTCACGAATGTGAAAAATAGTGGGTTTGCCTTACTGGTAAACCCTAGGCACGCCACTGGTACCTATCTACTTTTATTTTTCCCGGTTTTAAGTTAACTAAACAACATTTCAGGACTCTCTTACGAAAGGCGGTATTTTAAAATGAAATGACACGCTCTATAATTAATAGCTCATTCCAAAGCATTCTTAAAATAAGGGTGTCAAAAAAAGTGTGTAGAGGTCTGAAAGATATTTTTATATATATTTTTAAACATACTACATACATAAGTCACATATATAACATTCCTGATTAGTAATTTCGTTTTCTCATTTTGGGACATGGGTCTTGTTAACCTTAAACAAGACTTAAAAACAGATAAGGATGTAACAAGTTAGAAAACACAGGGCAAAATCTAAAATATAAAAGCGGAAAAGGTACAGCCAATATGCATATATAAAAAATAAGCAGTAGTAAAAAAATAATGCGGGTAAGAAGCATGTTTAAAGGAAATAAATGAGAAAATATAACTAATCACTAGCACATATTTGCAATATATTTCCATAAAGTATTTTTTCAATTCATTAATTTTTGATCCCGACTGGATATATCTACTTTTAGGGTTTTAAAGCTCATTTATTGATTTGGCAGTCACTTTGTGAAAATACCATTTTTAATTTTAGTTTTACTTGGTAAATACTACTATTTTCCCTACTTAATTAATACTTATTTGTAAATAATGGTATTTACCAAGTAAAACTTAAATTTAACCTGTCCGGGAGTGAGTTTCTGCCTACAAAACTGTATCTAAGGACTGAATTTGTTAATGCTATTTTTTTTTTACTTTTATAATTTTATGGCATAGTCGATGCTATAAGCAAAATATTTTCTTGAACAAACAAAAATACCAGTGAACATGATTTATATAAAGATTATTGAAATATTGATAAATCATATTTTTAACAAGTTTTGATATAAATCATATTTTTTATACATCTGTTCATGTACATCCATACTCCTCTGAGAAAAGTTTGGTATGGCCGTACATGTACGGCCATACTCCCGGACAGGTTAAAATGTAAAATGTCCCGTTCTGATGAGTTTTAAAGTCTGTAGAAATAAAACACACAAAGTACGATTTAACTTATGAAAATAGCCCAATGATAAACTAAATAACTAACATTCACACTACTTCTTCACAGGGTTAGGCAGAGAGAATAGAACGCCACACTACTATATCTTTGAAAAAAATTTTCGTTGGGTTAGAGCGGCCATTTTTTTATACTCTTAAATTACATTTCTTGCAAAAAATGTTTGCTTTGAATGCTATATAAAATAATTTACACATTTTTTTTTCAACAATCTGTTATTGGCAATGTGACTCCTCACTTTGCCCAATCGATTCTTCCGAAGCCAATATGTGCAATATTGGCTTCGGAAGATTCCTTCATCGCCCACAAGTCGACGATATTGCACAGTTTGGAAACCATGGTTTTAACCTTTTGATGCACAACTATATTTTTAAAAATAAATGACCTAACAGAGAGGTCAAATGTCATGCCACACTTGAATGAAATTTTTCGTTGGTATAAGATTAAATTTTTGTCTACACTTTTATTCAATCAATTATAATTTTACCACGCGGTCCAAGTATTCCGGTATCTTTTCTTTATTGAGGATGTAGGAGCCAAGGTCATCACAGACAGATTAATTAATACTTTATTACTTTCTATTTTCCGACAAGTGTTCTAGAAAGGGGCAAGTTACTTGTTTATGAGTGTAAAAAAAAACTTAATTATAATCGCCAAATTGTTTGAATAACGCGAATTTAATTTGAACTTTCACACCGCCAATTCGTTTGTAGTACACAATTGATTTATGTCGAAATGGTTCTTATTTCTGAGATTTTTTTCTAATTTATGTTGAGGAAAGCGGTAAGGTCAGGAGTCGGAATAATCGGCAAGTATTTATGCAAAGATGCATGAATGTGGTAGAGACGAGGAATTTTATTTTCGTGAGGCGTTCTATTTTCTCTGCCTACCTCTGCGAAAAGCGGCGTGATGGTTAGTTGGTTGGTTTTTATGTAGATATTTCTTGTTAAAATTATCTGCATCGTTGTTGAGGTGGCAATGGTGGTATGTTACAGCCAATGAATGGTACACATGTCGCTCACTCCTTTCAAGAACGTCATAAATCGAAAATCGTCAATTTCAGTTGTGCATGTTTTCCAAATGCCCAGAAAATGTGCTATGTCCCATCAAAAGAGGCATATTTTTAACTTAATATTTACCCGCTACAGGGCAAAAAGTGTTGTTTTTGCATTTTCAGGAAAAGGTATTGTTTAATTATTTTTTTAAATAAACTAAATATTTTTCAAATGGAGAAATAACCTTCAGATTTTACCTAAAAAGATCTGTTGCACAGTAAAAAGTTCAATAAGTGGCTTGATATTTATTTTTAATACATTGTGTTATATTTTTGAACTTTAAAAACGTCCTCCTGAAAAATCAAATTTTTTGTTTTATGACGTTATTGAAAGGAGTGAGCGATGTGTAATATTCTCTTTCATTGTAAGGTAACCAAAAAAAAAATCGTATTACTGAAAGTTAAGGAAAGGGTACAAAGACTAAAGAAAATTGAAAAAAAAAAGTATTGCAATGGCTATTTCTGAAGTATATTAATATCCACAAAATATGCTTTTATATTTCATATTTGCAAAAAAAACGGTTAATTAATTATCTTGGGAGATGAAATAATTAATTATAAAATTCTAAGATTTCTCTACGACTCCGTTCAAGAATTCATCATTGAAACACGCGAGTAGGTAAGGTACACACGCTATTAATTCATATCTCTGATTTTAGTCTGAAACTCGTTTTTTATCATTATTTCAACTGTACAATTTTTTTCCAAAATAAAACAATGGAATTGAATGTTGTTTAAGTGTGAGTGGAATTATAATTAGTATGATTTTGTTTTCTATTCAAATTAAATGCACTTTATAATAAGTATGTACGCTTATTGTGAGTGCATTTGGGTGAATATTCATAAAGAAAGTATTTATTTTTATTTCAAAACATAATCATAGTTAAATGAAACGCAATCAAGGAGGTCTGAAAACTAAATTTTTTTTAAAAATACACTTGTATAATATACCACTTATTGCGTTTTAATTCATTACACACGACTAGTTTCTAAAACTACAGATGTTTTCATCAACAGATGATTACGAAAAATTGTGTAATGAAATAAAATTCAATAAATGGTAAAGTGTTTTTTAAAAAAAATAAATTATATATCATTCCAGAAATGTAATGCCAAATCAATATATTTTTTTTAAATGTATCCCTTCTTTTAATGATACGTTTTTATGTTCACTTACATCTCAACAAAGATGAAGTTGTTGAGATACTAATAAACGTGTCTGTATATTTAGTAAGCTTAGGTTCTGTCATTGGCTGGTGATTACGTGATTAATGTGTAACATTAACAATTGTTTGATGATCATTCTCGTAGGGGTAGACAGATATAATAGAATGCCATACCACTCTGTTTTTGCAAACATTATTCGCCTCTTCCACATTCATGCTTCTTCTCACACACACCCGCTGATTATTTCGACTCCTTTCATGTATTTGACATATCTGATTGTGTCAAGTTTTCCTCGGTCTTCCTTTGCTTCTTTTTCCAACACCTATACATAACATTAACCTCATTAATTTGTTTTACTTTTCTTTCTTTACTCATTCGTTCCACATGTTCAAACCATCTCAACACACCTTTTTTCATTTTATCGATAATGCTTATCTCAGCATTTACTACATAATATTTTTTTTTTTTTTTACTACATAACATTTACATCGAGATTATGATGTTCTTTATGTCTTAAGATGAGAGTAAAATTATTTTACTATTAATTTTAAGTTGTAAATAATTATCTACTTATTTCAAATACAACTGAGGTCAAAAGTACTGATAATAGTATTCAGTTTGTTCGTAATAATATGAATGCTAAATATTTTGTTTTAATACACAGACCTTCAGCGTTTATGTATTACGAGGCACTGTTAGTTATCTTTTACCAAGCCTAGTTATATTATAAGTAATTGAGCAAATTTAATTCACGTAATTTTGAGTTCATGGTTAAATTAATCTACAAGATAATATTTAAATTATTATGAAATCTGTTTGGATGCTGTACGATAATTAAAATTATAATCACGCAATCTCTTAACACAAATAAAGTTATTTGCGTTGATATATATGGCAACACGTAAGTAATTACAATAATGTAATTTTTTAATTTTATTGATTGATTCGGCAGTCACTTTATGGTAATATCTTTATACTTTTTAATTTAAGTTTTACTTGGTAAATACCACTGTTTCTTAAAATCGATTGTGATACGTGTATCGAAGCATTCGCCATCATTTATACGGTGTTTGAAAATGATGCGGATTACATCGAAACATGTGTCTCAGTATATAAGAAAATGTGGTATTTACCAACTAAAATGTACATAAACGTTATTATTAGTAATTAAGTTATTTTGTTTATGAAAAGTTTAATTCCTGACAATTAATAAAATGTTACATTTTGTGTGTTTTGCATTTAAATTGAAACAAATATCTTCTTCTTCAGACTCCTTTCAAACCTAATGGTGCATAGGGTACTATATCAGATATATGTTATATGTAGTGAAAAAGCTCAGGGTGAATGAAATTACTGCTATCTAGGAAATGAAATGGAGGAGGAGAAGTACTATTCAGGAGTATCGTACAGGAATAAAGTAATAAATTATAGTAGGAGATGCGTCAATGTGGAAGAGGCGAAGATATTTTGTAAAGAAATAGTGGTGAAGCGTTCAATTAACTCTGTCTACCCCTGCGGGAAGCAGCATGATGGTAGTTAATCAGTTAGTTTTTATTTTATTTTGCTGACTAAAAATTGCAACTAGGATATTCTGCATTGAGGTAACGATTTTTTTGTAAATTAACAGAAAAATCGTTGTTTTATATGTTTAATGTATTCGATAATCTGTCAAAGGTTAAAAACGTGTTAGTTATTTTTTTGCTTAAAAACGATACAATAAGACATTTAAAGGTCACGGAGATTTTAAAGACTTTTTGCTCAAAAAATGTTAATTTTTGATTCATTACAGCATCGGAATCTTAGATTAAAACTTTGGTTTGTTGAAAAATACAATTTTTATTGCAGAAACACGAGATAATGTTTTTACATGTGCATTTTAAAACGGCTTGCTTATGCTATTTTATTTAAATTAGGTACAGCCTGTTTTCATAAAAACTTTTGATATTTATACTGTATAAACACATGGCACGATCAGGTATGCCAAATTCTTGAAAGTGGTCAGGTTAGGAGTCATAACAATCGGCGGGTATGATCGGGGATAAGGAGACGCATGAACGTGGAAGAGGCGAATAATGTTTGCAAGGACAGAGTGGTGTGGCGCTCTATTCTCTCTGCCTACCCCTGCGGTGAAGCGACGTTATGGTTAGTTAGTTAGTAAGTTAGTTATAAACCCAGTAACGAAAACATCATATCTAAAATATCTAAGAATTTATGTGAGTTATTATTTCTAAGCTGTCAAAACGGAATAACTTTTTGAAGAAAAACGAATAAAAAATTTGGCATATTTTATATTATCAGTCGTAAAAATTTCCTTTTGTGAACTGAAATACCTTAGATAAGGTTTATTAGAGATACTTACACATACCACATGTATTATACAGTTGCCAGTTTATCCCGAGCGTGACTCGGGCAAGGAGTTTGTGTTTCGTTGATGAGTCCGAGTGCTGCTCGGGCAAATCATATTCCAACTTGGTGGTATTGATTTGCCCGAGCCAAATATAGCCAAGTATTTGTTTTTTGACTAACCGTGTTCGGGTATCCCTGTTTCGAGTTGATTGGTGATGATTTCCTGCCCCGACGAATATTCTCGGCAAAATTCTACTGTTAAGTGGTTAATAATAATAATAATAATAAAACCCTTATCCGCACCCAATGGTGCATAGGGCACTGCGTCATATAAACGCAGTGTTATCTTGATCGTTTACACATGAAGGAAAGGTGATCAGCCCTCCGCTTCAGGTACCAGTCCAGGGTAATATTGAATAAATATTAAAGTGAAGAAATCAGTTATATTTATTTTACCCTTCTTAGGAATCGAACCCGGGACCTCCAGAACGGTAGCCGAGCGTGCTGACCATTACATTACGGAGGCGGACTAAGTGGTTAATAGTATAATATAAATTCTTTTAGCCACGGAATTTGAGACACTAAAAAAGCCCAGACAGTAAAGAAATTTTATTTGTAAAAAAATTACATGTACAAATAAAGTACTTCGATAAGACCACTTTTCAGGTTGTTGACGTAAACATTACTAATTTCGAGAACATCTGTAGTTCTCGAAACTAGCCGTGTTTACATGAATAAAATTTTATAAGGATTGGTGTTATACAAGCGTTTTATTTTTATTAAATAAGAAGTATAAAAATCATGTTATTCCTTAAAGTTAGTGCCTAATCAATAAATAATAAAACAAATTAAAAATCTATAATCGTGCTCTGATAAGTCGAAGACTGTCGGCTGCGCAAAGTTATATGCAGGTATATATGTGAAACTTATTGGTGAACGAAATTAACTGTTATGATAGGTGGGATTTAATTTTTAACTTTCTGCTTCAAAAAAATTTTTTTTGAGGTGGCACAAAAATAATCCCACCGTGCATGTTTCGACATCGAAGAGGTGGAACCTTTTTAATTACAATATGCTTCAAAGAGTTAAAGTATTTGTTTTTACAAAACACCCATAATATCTATTAAAGACGTGATAATCAATCAAATTATGATTATCTATCAATCAAGTATTAATCAATTAATCAATAAAACATTTTTAAATTTATTGTCAGATGTAAAAAAAGACAATTTCCAGAGAAATCATCGTAAATTCCAGTTAGTTAATCATTGTTTTGTTTTAAAAATCCTCTCAAAAGAAATAAATATACGGATAATCTAGAAAAAAACACACTTCCAGGGATATTTCAATGAGCGTCCTTAAAAGCGTACGATAATTTTTTATAACTGGTGTTTATCTTGGTTTTACCGGCAAATGGTTGATGAGTTTATAATAAATATTTCATTCTAAAAATATTTTCTTAGTGTCATGCTTTTTTTTCCTATGCAAGGAATTTTATCTGTCTAGAAAATAAACAGATATTTCAGTTATGTTATTATCAAAAACATAAGACGATAAGCATTCTGTTAAAACATTGGTATGTTTGAGATTTTAATAAATATTGCCCGAGAGAGGATGTTTTTAAAAACTATAAAAATATGCACCAACTAAAAAAAATCAATATAATATTTTAACTAAACACCATTTATTTGTTCGTGTGTAATTGTGCAGTTAATAAGGAATGCAACTCTTGCTAAATATCAAGTATATTACATATTTATGTTTTAATTTTTTTTAATACATTAATACATCAGTTAAGGTGTGAAAAAATTCTTAAGCGGAGTTTATCCAGATATGTGAACAAGTGTTTGGATACACTCAAAATGCTGTAAATAAAAATAACTGGTCAAGTTACAAGTTATGTGAATATTTTTTTTAAATCAATTTTTTTTCCCTATCCTTTTTAATCTATGTTGTGATGTCAAAAATGTTAAAATAATGCCTAATTTTATTTTTGGTAAAATCATATTGAAATCAATACGTACCTACTTGTAAATTATTACCTTTAAAAGAGGCGTATCTAGGGAAAGTGAAGTTTAATTTATGGTATAGTCTATGACTTGTCTTGACCCTTAAAGAAAGAAACAAGTTTCATGGATATACCTGAACTCACCTCAAGGTTGGGCTTCGGGTGAGATACCTTTATCGGTATTCTTTGACTTTCCCTCTTAAATTGTTGTTAAACCCTTCGCCGCTATGGGATTTTAAATGATACTTATACTCTTATATGCCTGGGGTTCACCCTGAACATAATAGTATCAACTACCTTTTGACCGAATCTATTAGATATACAAATAAGATAATAATATGTATATACATTATACTGCATATTAATTGTGATAATAGACAGGAATTTTCTTTGAAGGGTTCATTTATCGGATGTTTTTTTAAAGGAATAACCAGCATAGCCTCTACTTTTTTAGAGGTTTGTCTGCAGGTAAGATAGTAAGGATACGGAAGGTAAATATGAAAAACGCATCATAAACGCACAGACCAATTGAAAATAAATCTTTTTTTAATTTATTTTGCAATTGGCGGGATTCGAACTCTTAATTACTTTTCGTACTTTAAAAAAATCAGAAAAGTACATATATACTTATCATTATTTCAACCCTTGATTGAATGGAATGGGGGTCGCTTGTTTATGTCATACGAAAAAGGAATAAATAAATATATTAATTTTTATATATTTTTTATTATTTTGTCTTAAAATTGTTTATGTTTTCAATTTAAAACAGCTCACTATTTAATTCTGTTAATATTTGACGTAGTAATAAAAATCCATACAAAAATACGATATTAGGTCGTATCTCACATCCTGCATCCCATCCTTAGCCTGATGAAATCCACTTTCGCTATTAGTTTTTATACATGAGTGAGTATTTGGGACCTAAAGGGCGCATGTGATCTCTTGGCTACTCTGATATACTCATTTGAAATGTGCAAATAAAAAAAAACTTAATACCTTTATATTATCTATTTTATATAGATTTCATTTAGTTTCCATATGAATGTTCCTGCAAAACTAGAAAGTAGTCGATGGATTGACTTGATTTTTTTTACAAATGGGGCCTTATATTGAATCAGATTTATGAATGTGGTCTTAAAAAAATGAAAATAAAAATTCAGAAACAGAAATGGAATTTAAAAAAAAACGAATAAGGCTTGAATGCAGGGGGTAAACGTAGACATAATATTTGTTACATGGAGTTTTCGTTGTTAGAACAAATATTTATAGGATTTCTGAATACGGATACAATTTTAAAAAATCGAACAGACTGTTAGAGTAAGCTCTCTTCGTCCTCGGGTTGTAGATCCTTCTATCAAATACAACGTCACCTAGGTTATGCCTTATAATCATTTTTAATTATTTCGAATTATTTTTCGGTAGCATCCATGAACTTTTTGGCCTTCCTCTACTGTCTAACGAGGAACGAACTTCTGTCACTCGTAGAATTGTATTAAATTGTATTTTTATTGCTTTTATGGTATATTTAAATTATGTTCGTGAAGATATCGATATTGTATATGTTTACAGTTAAGTGTAAATGTGATAACTATTTATTAATATTACCATAAAGTGAGACAGTAAATATTTTTAACATTTTTTTTTACAAAGCGTCACGGGAAAGTGTTGAACTGACCCGCACTTCGCCCATAAAATTACTAATCGTGCTGTCCGGTTTACATATAGTGTTTTCACTTTGGCTTACAGCTTAGACCGTTTGAACATCTTAACGTACCTACAAGTATGTATTGTAATAGCTCTTTCTATTACGAGCCATAACTTCGCAAACAACTCAATCAAATCATAATATTTATTGTTTGAAAAAATACCATTTTTCATATACATCAATATCTCGAAATGACATTTTTGATTTGCGATAGTCTAAGACCACACATTCATTTTTTCTACTTCTTCTTACCCTCATCCGCACCCAATGGTGCATAGGGCACCACTGCATAGTAGCGACGCAGTGTCATCTTAAACGTCAATTGCATGAAGGCAAGGTGATCAGGCCTTCTTGTACCAGTCCAGGGTGGTATTAAATCAATATGAGAGTGAGAAATTCACCCATATTTATTTCGACTCTACTGGGAATCGAAACCGTGACCTCCAGCATGGTAGTCAAATGCGCTGACCACTAAACTACGGAGGTGGACAAATACCCAAATACACTACGAGTAATTGGAATTATTATTGTCAATTTGAATAGCATAATGGTTTCTAAGTAAAGTGAATTAAAATTTTATTTTTACCAAGAAACTAATTAAAATTTAATTTTGTAATGTCATTTTTGTTTGAAATATCAGAGAATGAGCTAATAAATTTTTAAAAACTTCAATAATCAAACATTATTTTCAATTAATTACGAAATATATTTTATTGTTGTTGATTTAAATATAAAAAGTGATATAATGCAACGTGGTTGCGCTGGATTTGTTTTATCATTCTTTAAGTATGTATTTATTTTTATTTTTTGTTTGGTAAAAAACTGCTTCAAAGGGCGGATGTTTTCCTTACTACAGTTAAAAAAATTGCTTTGCAAGAGTAGGTCTCTCAGGAAGCCTAGATGCTTCTGTATCAGATCTGGGTATGCGGTGGGTCAGCTTTCAATATTAGTACCTACAGATGTAATTTTTTCAATCTAATTTAATTCATTTTCATATCCCTATCAAATTCACTTCCTATTTCTGCGAATCCGGTCTGTGCAATTATACGTATATTCGCGTTTTAATTTGCAAGATGATTTTATAATTAACGTTCATTAAGTATTTTTTGTTTGTTTTTAATTATGAATATATTTGTCTCGACACCAAACACAACACAATTATATAATGAATGTTACATTCACATTTGATGTTGCATAGCGACATTAATTAGCTTACTTGCATATCAAGTATCTGCATTTGTTTACACATACAAATATGTGTATATATTTAATACTTAACAACATTTTGAATGTGTACAAATATTTGTTCACAGATCTGAATTCTCTCCAATTATTGGAGTTATTTTTATTTTTTATTTTTTGACATCTAAACATAGATGAAGAAGAATATGGAAGTCTGGGTATTTACGGAGCTTATGACCGTCATAGGCTTGTTTACGTGATCACTTTACACACGTGTAACATTTATGGCATTTCTAAACTAATGACATTAGTGTGAACTACAAGGCGCAACAATTTTTTAATAATGTTTTAAAAAAATAATAAAATACAATTTAGTAGATTAAAAAAAATCTGCGTTTGATTTTAAAATTTAATATTTAAATTAAATCGAGTTATAAAAATTAAACGCCCAATCTATAAATAAATCAATCGTTTCTGTATGAAAGAAGATGGAAGCAATGGAAAATTTTTATCACATCAAAATATTTAGGTAATATATCCAAAATTAAACACGGTTATTGGATTAAATTCTACATTTATTTACATTGTGTACAAACTGTGTGTTTGATAATGTCTTAGTAAGACGAAACGCGTCACATATTCGGTTGTCCAAATTAAAAACACAGTAAGGGACATTTTTTTGTAGTACGTTTTTTTTGCATTTATGGATTAAGTAGACTCTACTTAATCCAAAAATGCAAAAAAAACGTACTACAAAAAAATGTCCCTTACTGTGTTTTAAATTTGGACAGCCGTATTATCATATATATGTAAATAAAAGTAGAATTCAATCCAATGGCCGTGATAAATTTTGGATAAATTACCCAACAATTCAAAATGGAATTCTACCAACTGTCTGCAGTTACAATAAATACACCAGAAAATGATTGTTTTACAAATGATTTTAAATGTACCTACATGTAAGTGCATATTTTAACAATGCACTTTCCTTTTTAAATTTCGCTTTCTGACGGCAGCATAAATTATTCACAGCTAAGATTCCATTTTCCGTAGTGATCAGCTTGATTATCACAGTCACACCGCGTTATATTGAAGCCTGGGAAAATTTCTCAATAAGTATGGATGTAAAAAAAAACAAAACTCGTATGTAAAGTCGTATGACTCAACATTTTACCTTTTTTAAGAATAAATGTAAATAGTAATTTTTTTTTAACTACTCACCTTTCAATAACTCTATTCTTTTCAAAACCATATATCGCTCACTCCTTTCAAGAACGTCATAAATCAAAAATCGACAATTTTAAGTTGTGCATACTTTCGGAATGCCCAGAAAATGTACTATATCCCAGCAAAAGCGGCATATTTTTAACTTAATATTTACCCGCTACAGGGCAGAAAGTGTTGTTTTTGTATTTTGAAGAAAAGGTATTGTTTAACTATTTTTTTAAATATACTTAATATTTTTCAAATGGAGAAAAAACCTTTAGGTTTTACCCAAAAAGATCTGTTGCACAGTAAAAAGTTCAATAAGTGGCTTGATATTTATTTTTAATACATTGTATTTTATTTTTAAACTTTAAAATCGTTCTCCTGAAAAATCAAGTTTTTTGATTTATGACGTTCTTGAAAGGAGTGGGCGATATGTAATAATTTCGATGAAAAACTTTTAAAATTTTTTAATGCAAAAACATTGTTTTAAGAATAAAAAATCAATTACATAAAATGTTAACTAGATTTAGACAAAATTAAGTTGCGACTGAATGAATACTGGGCCTTAATTCACCCGGACTACATATGTAGGTTCTAGTATTTAAATACTGTAATTAACAATGCGAATATGTCTCAATTTGCCATTGTGTAGGTACGTCTATTGACGTTATATATGCTTACGTGTATTTTTAAAGGACACAGCATCTGTGCCTGACTTCACCGTGCAAGCATGTGGTAATAAGTGACGGTTTGTGAGAAATAACCGCCTTTTGTGTAAAAATAACGTCCTTGCGTTCATTACGTCATCCAAACTTGCTAAAAGCAATCATGAATGTATTTACATTGAAAGATAAACATGTAGTCATATAAAATTTGCTATTTTTATTACATATTGCGAGCATTTCGAGATATACTTTATCAAGATAACATTTACGTCACAAACGCCGTCCTTAGATGTTTCTTTTTTTATATCGGTGTTCCTTAAATTATCTTTTTTATAGGTAAAATCTGTTATCATCAGTAAAATAAAATATATTTTGGCTAAAATAATATCAATGGTATATCTTTAATCAGAATTAGGTATTTTATTTAAAATTATTTCATTTTAATGTAAACAAATCATGACTTTTATAAAAAATATACTTTAAAGTATTTTTATGCTACTAGGATACTGAATTATAATTAAGTCCCCTTTTAAAGCAGAAAATAAATTCAACATATCAGGAACGAATCGATTTGGTTATTTATGGTCAAATCTATCCATTTTTAAAATGAGTTATGCTTTGTAAAAACCACTATTTCATTTCGGAAAAAGTGGTATTTACTAAATAAATTTCAAATTTCAAATGAAAATTTTAAGATTTACATATAACAAAAAATTATAGGGTGAAATCAGACCAAAGAATGATGAAAATAAATGGTGTCTGAAAATACTTTGACAATTTTTTTTTATGAGACCACAGTCAACAGTCAATAATGAATGCAACAAAGTTCGTATGATATGCGGTGTGATCGATTAAATTAGCAATACATTACTGAAATATTTATCTAAATAAAAATTTCGTATATCAATCAATATATTATATATGGATAGTGTCAATAATTTTTATGAATCACTATAATTATTCAAATATAAAAGCCTATTATCAAAACCACATAATAAGCGTTTCGAAGGTAAATTATAAGTTAATCAATTTGATCAGGCTATTTTTAAACTAGGAAGTACTTTGTCTAGGAACTGGATTGGTGAGTTTAATTGAATACTCAGTGCTGTTTGGAAAAAAAACGTGATACTTTGTGATTTAAAAAAAAAATGCAGTTTGAATGAGCATTGTATATGATTTTTTCAATTCATCCAATATTGTTATATATTTGAATACAAAAGGAATTAATTAATATGAACAATTTTATTTTATTTTGGAAACATTTTATTTTGGAATGACTGAATTTTTGTCATGATTTTTTAATTTTATTTTTTTGTTATTTATATGCTGCATCAAATATTTTCTCTTATCCAGCCTATAATATGATATTTTTAATTTTAATTAATTGATTCGGCAGTCACCTTGTTGTAATATCTATCCATTTCAAAATTAAATTTTACTTTAAAAAAAATAATGCGACATGTGTTTTGATACTTTTTGCATCATTTTCAAATACCGTATGTAAATCTAAGTCTAAAATTTAGATTTGTATCCTTGGGACCTTGAAGGATGAAGAAAGGGTAGGAGCTGTTTCAAAATTTAGACTTAGTTTCACATACGGTGTTTAAAAATTCACTGAAATACGTGTCATATTAGATTTTAAGAAATAGTGATATTTTTAATGTATGGAAGCGAAACATGGAACTGGCAACGAAGGATGAAAGCAGAGTGAACGCTGTTGAAATGGGCTCCCTCAGACGAATGTGTGGAAAATCATTGCATGACAGAATTAAAAACGACGATATAAGAAAGTAATGTAAGACTGAACGAGGAATAATTGAAAATATTAGGAAGAGTTCTTTGCGGTGGTATGGACATGTGGAGCGAATGGATAGCGAGAGAATGACTAAGAAAATAAATGTGACGAATGTGAGAGGGAAAACAGAACGAGGACGACCGAAAAAGACTTGGCACGATCAGATCAATCAGAACCTAAAATCTGGCGGTGTCAAAAGTCTGCGCAATCGGAGGGCATGTACGACTAGATGTATGGATGTGAAGGAAGCGAGGAGTGTATGTCAGGACAGAAGAGTGTGGCGTTCCATCCTCTCTGCCTACCCCTGCGGGGAAACGGCGTGATGGTAGTAGTAGTGGTAGTAGTAGTTTTGGAACCTCAATTCATCCGATGCATCTTAAACTGCTCTGAGTTATATAGAGACTTTTATCCTCAACAATATTAATTTAAAGATACGTGATCACATAGTACGTATAGTAAAGAATTTGAAAAAAGCAACGAAAACGTTTTTTTTTTTAAATTTAATTTTCCATCATCACTAACGCAGGATGAAATGGTTCGAGTCATAACTCAAAACCCGCAGTCATGTCCGGCAATAAATCACAAAAATGTATCAAGTATTATATTTATGAGTACTCGTTCCATTAAAACACTCAAAGCTCCGTGCATAAAGGAGGGTTTTTGTCTCACCTCGGGTTTTTACATCATCTCTTTTACACCTGTGAGCCTATGTACTGGGTGGCGCAAAATTAATCACCATATCAAAAGATTTTTTAATTTTTACAAATGATGTCGTACGTCAGTTATATTTAACATTTATGTACTAGACAGCTGCAGTATACAAAATAATTAGAGTGGTCCAAGTTTTATCATCCAATTTTGTTTTTAAATAACTTTTTTACCAAATAAAACAAAATACATTTTTAGTAACGGAAATCTTTATTTGGACATTTTTCTCTTAAGTAAAAAAGATGATATCCTTCAAATGACTGCCGCTAGTGTTGATACACATTTATGCCCATTTCATCAATTTGTTTGTATACTGCAGCTGTCTAGTTGACTAATGTCAATTGCGATTGACGTACGATACCATTTGCAAAAATTATAACATATTTCGATAGGGTGATCAATTTTGCGCCACCCTGTGTGAAGGTATTTGAGAAAGAATAATAAAAGAGTTTGTCCTGAGACAACTCTATGCCGTTTGATGAATGCACTATGGACCGAACGTGTGAAAACGACGAAAAAGAATTATCTATTAGACATGAGACATGAGACGTATTGGTTCTGAGTTAGAGTCTTGTCTCGTACACTCATGTCAAGTCTGACCAATCGCTTCTGTAATTACTTAAGGCGAACCGTACAGAGCCGCACTAGGATTGATCAACGTATCATTTTTATATTAGTCATCAATCTCTACTACCTTCTGTCGAAAATCTCGATACTGGCACCGAAATCATCATTTCACGTTATTAGTTTGAAAATTTAAACTCTCTGAAGATTTCAGTAATGGAGTTTATTTTAGATGTTCACGAAAAGTACACAATCTACCTTTTTGTAATTATAAATATTGTTTTGAGTATTGATTTTTTAACTCCGTTATAAAAGTTATTAAGAGATTTAATTTTTTTTTAAACGTATTTATTATTTAACAAAATTATCTCACGACGTAAGCTTTTTTTTTGGTGTTAGAAACTATCATTTTATTTTTATTGTGAGTTATAATTCTAAATTCTTCAAGTCTTTAATGAATATTTTATGTCAAAAGATTGTGATTATTTTCAAACGTTTTTTTCACAATGAACGCTTTTCTAACGGTTAGCTGTATTTTTGTTAATTTTGTACTTGTTACCTTTTTGATTTGTTTCTTCTCAACTTTGATTTTCATGTTAAATTGTCAAATATATGTAATTGTGAGCTAGTAATACACTACACGCAACCAAAATTATCTGATCGGCGTGATTAGCTTTGAATAATCGAATTCAAATATCGAAAGAGGGCGTTATTTCATTCGTTTTTTTTTATTTCGAACTTTTTTCAAATAGGTACGTTTGAATTATTAACGTAGATTTGGATAGTATATGGGATATGGGCCATGTTGTGTGTGCGTTAATGATATTTTAAACTAAATACAATTTGATGAATGAATGAAATGGATATGCATGTTTGAAAGGACAGATTGGTGTGGCGTTCTATTCTCTTTACCTACCTCTACGGAAGAGGAATGATGGTGAATTAAAAAATTCAAGTAAACATAATTATTTCGCATATATAATTCACGAATGAGGATTGGCAGTTCATCGAAATGATGTAATTCGGGTTTTTAAATTTCCGAGGCGACCCTGACGATTCTGCAATCAGCTGTGGCGGGCGGCATTGTCGAGCACTGGGTCTGCCCGGTAGACGCGAAGCCTTCTCAACAGAGCGCGAGTTGCTCTCGGATTTTACTCGGCGGTTTTCCAGTATCGGCTTCATCGCGGAGCGCTGCGGTCGTGCGTGTGCTCTGCGCTCGGAATTTTGTCAGAAAAAAATCGCTAGAAAGTCGCGCGAGTTCTTTGTTCCTCAACTTTTCAAATTTGAACTTTTGAGGTTATGTCCCGACTTTTTTTGACATAAGTGGTGCTTTACGTTCAGTGAGTAATGATGTTTCGGAATGAATTGTGCTCGGTCTATTTCTGACCCGTGAATGTTTATTCTCAGTGGATTCGTCAAATTGTCTTTTGTTGTTTGACATGTTTTTTTTTGCCTTTGCGATACTAAATGTTTTAAATTTTTAGATAACGTTAAAGGTCTGTGGGTTAATGGATTTTGAACTGCGTCTGTCAATCATCGTTGTGCTCATTTAAATATTCGTTATTGCTTGAATCACTTCGCTCGGTGATACGAAATACGATTTATTAACCCTAGATATCTTAACCGTCCGCCTCCGTAGTGTAATGGTCAGCACGCTCGGCTACCGTTCTGGAGGTCCCGGGTTCAATTCCCAGGGGGGGGTTAAATAAATTTAAGTGATTTTTTCAACTCTTATATTTATTCAATATTAACCTGGACTGTTACCTGAAGCGGAGGGCTGATCACGTTTCCTTCGGGTGTTGTCGATCAAGATTACACTGCGTTTATATAATGCAGTGCCCTAGGCACCATTGGGGTGCGGATAAGGGTTTGAAAGATACCTAAACTATATTTGTAGATACAATGCCATTTGTGGATCGCCCAATATTGACATATCTAGTAGCTGTGCGGAATACTGATTTATTGTTAAATGCCTCTTACATTCATTCCTAATAAACCAAACTTAAGGGCCATGTAACCGGTTCCTATTTTTAATAAATACTTTTGATTAAGTTTAACGTTTTTGATTGCGTCAGACGAATGTTAAGTTATAAAGGGTTAAAACGGTTCAAATAAACGTTCGCAAATATAAAACACGTTTATAAATATTAATATTTATTTGTGTTTGTTTAGTTAATCAATTCCAAGGCCGAGATTTTTTTAATTCTAGGAAATAACCACAGTCTAAACTAACGTCAAAAATAATGATTTGTTTGACGTTTTTAAATCTCGTATACGTATCTTGTACAACGTCAAAGTACCCGGAGATTTTTTTATGAAAAATAATTATGAATAATCGAGTGTAATAAATATATATCTGTGACGTTGATTCTTAAGACAAAAAAAGGATTTACGCAAATAAGAAGTAAATATTAAAAAATAAAAAATTTCAATTAAGGAAATTAAAACATTTTGAGTGTGTCCAAATACTTGTTCACAAAATCTGGATTATCTCCAATTACAGGAGTTATTTTCATATTATTTTTTAACATCTCATCAAAGATAAGTATTGTATCAAATATAAGAGTTTCTGCTTAATAAAAAGCTTCTTTACATCCCACCAATAGATGTCTCTAGTGAAGTTCTAGTGATTCAAGAACAAGGTTTTTAAATTGGTTCATATATATAGAACTTCAAAGAATTTGAGTAGTGTGGTTGTCAATAATGGGTAGAATTGGTGAATGTTACACGTGTGTAAAGTGATCACTTAAACCAGCCGATGACGGTCCATATTCTGCTTAAATACCCAGACTTCCATATTCTGCTTCATCTTTGATGAGATGTTAAAAAATAAAATGGAAATTAAAAATGGATACTTACGTATTTCACGGAATGAGTTTAGTATCAACCAGCAAAAACGTAACAAATACATAAATATTAACTATGAGTTAAAATTCGCTTATTTCCATTTTCCTCCTTACGTCAACGTTTTGAAAAATTATTATTTGGTATTTTCTAAAGCCTGATCTATGTTTAAAATTACAATTTTTCATTTCTATATCTGATATTAGTAATAAGATAATATATAGTTTTCTACATCTAAAATATGCTCTTTTATTATCTAGTTAAATTGTTGTTCCGTCGAACCATTTACTACATTTATATTTTATATAACATTTCAAGTTAGAATATATTTTTTTCTTTTATTTTAATAGATTGTATTATTCAATGTTGTCCTGGATAAGTAGAGGTTGATGATTTAGCCTTTGTGATATATATACAGCGAGATTATTCTGCATTTATTAAGTGCAGTTATTTATGCAACACTATAGAGTAAGAAAATATCAAAATAATAAATACCTTATTGAATTCCTGAAATCTGTTTATCGGTTCATTTTAATAAAATGAATTATTCGTTAATTTTTAAAAGCAAACCAGAAAACGTACCCGACACATATCAGGTGATATTTTCATGGAGGTTTCTGTCACTTTTTTGTCATACATATTCTTCTTATTTAATATTGATTAATATTGAAGGGGAATCAAAATAATATTTAATTATTCTTCCTTTTGATCGATTGAGTAAATAGACGTAGATGTGTGGGGGGTAGTTTATACAATACTATGTAGTTGAGTATCTGTCCGCCTCTGTGGTGTAATGGTCAGTGTGTTTAACTACCGTGCTGGAGGTCTCGGGTTCGATTCCCAGGGGGGTGAAAAATAAATATTAGTGATTTTGCACTGCAATATTTATTTAATATTACCCTGGACTGGTTCCTGAAGCGCAAGAGTGATCACCTTGCCTTCGTGTAAGTAATGATCAAGATAACACTGCGTCAATTCGATGCAGTGCCCTATGCACCATTGGGTGCGGATAAGGGTTATAATGTAGTTGAGTTTTTTTTTAAAAAATGGTTAAACAAGATGAATCGTGTCCTTGATTATATACACTTGCTTCGTTTTTTAGCATACATATTTTTTCATGAATTAGGGTAGTGATGATCTGTTATTTTTTTGTGTATGGCCTTGAAATAATATACTGGTGAAACTTTCAACGTGATCGAAGAATACATGCAATGTTCTGTTACTTTTTATGCAGGTAAATAATGAGTTATATGGATGTATAACGCGTGTATATTAATGTAGTAGCGTGCACACACAGTGATTGCATAGAAAGTCGAATAAATAAAGAAGACATATAATGTACTTATAAACGTAATGCACCTCTTGACTGACAGCATTTCTCTATTACACTAGTATAAACTAGCCGCGGACAGGCGACAAGCCTGAAATGCCGGTTTTCAGTTCCGGAAAAATCTTTTCACATCTTTCTCTCTGTATTGCATCTTTTCTTGAATATGTAAGATTGAAGATACGCCATACTTGGCGACGTTACATGATGCGAGATGACGTTGTATTATTTATACTAGAACCTCTATACTAAACGTCGGTGTGGCTCGTTAAATGTTGAACGTTTATATCTCTCGAGCAATTTTACAGGACTAGTCCTAAACATGTTTTTTTTATTTTTTATAATGCAATGTTTATTTTTATTTTTATAATACTCGTACATGGGAAAATCAAACGGGAAGGTGTTTTTTTATGATTCATCGAAAAATTCTATTTAATATGTATTTTTAAAATCCATATAGGACATATATTTTTGATGAGACGATTTTTAGTTTTTTCACATGTAAAATGTAAGTAAATGGAATTGGAACTTTACGATTGATTGATTGTTGATACCTTATTCTACCTCCTGATTTTTAAGAAGTTTTTTAATTGTGAATAATTTTTGATGAATTAAAATACACCAAAAAGTATTTTGTATTATGCGCAAAAAATTTAACTCATCTAGACGTCGATTATATATATGTATAAATAAAAGCTATAATAAGCATAACAATTTACCAATCTTGTATATGTGTATCTTATTGGTAAAATCTTCCTTTTTCTTTAATCTGTTTTTGAATTTATCGTCTTTGACTCAGTTTGCCAAAACATGTAGCTAATCTGTTTCTTTATTGAGTAACCAACCTCTTTTATAACTCCTTATCCTATTATTTTTTGACATCTCATCAAAAATGAAGAAGAATATGGAAGTCTGGGCATTTACGGGGCTGACGACCGTCATAGGCTGGTTTAAGTACTATCCTATTTTACTCCCCGTCAATTCAAATTACCTATAAAATCTGACTGATCTATACATTCCTTAGTGTAAATGTCGAGAGGGAAACTATTTTTCTCCTATTATGCAATTCTCCCAGTCTCGGGAGTAGAATGGACGGGTTGTCGGTCACCCGTCAGTTACCGTTATCGCTCAGCCACTATGCGGTTAGACCATCACCGCGCGCATTACATTTGATGGGGTGATTTGCAAATTGAAAAATTACACCTGTAATACTGCCAGTAATTAGACTTGCTCTTTATGTAATGAAACCAGATTATGCCACAAAGATGATGATTGCCCAGCGTAAGACGAAAGATGCAAAGCATTGGAGATTAGTTTTTGCTACATTGCACTTTGAATGTCATCGATATCGTATGTTTATTGCATGATTATGTCATATTTAATTGCAGTCATTATGCCTTGATAAATTGCATAAACGCAACCTTAATATGCTCATTTATTTTAATAACGTTTTTAGATTCAAATGTAATCAATCAATTTCCATATAACTTATTATATTATGATAAATTCAATAGGAGCGTGGTAAACAATCGTAAATATAAAAATTTAAATGTTCAAGAGACACGAATTGATGATTTTTTAAAAAGAATAATGCTCTGCTAGTTTATATTAAGCAAAAAAAAAAATTGAACGTAATATAAATATATGCAATAGTTTTATCAACTTCCTAATAACTAACACCAAAAAAAGCTCTCATACACATTTGATATTTTGGATGTACGATTGTTACCTCGTACCTCCAGAATATGACTTGTACTATTCACAAATTGTCCAATGTAATATTATCTCTGTTTAAACTCGATCTTTACTTAAAAAAACAGGGTTCACCGGAAGCTTTGCATCACATCTTGGGTACCTATAAGATTTACTTGTTAAACATCTCAAGTTGTTCTTTCACAGTGTATTAAATTCCCTTTAAGCTTACAATATGTCATGCTTTTAAGTAGTTGTAAATACTACTTCTTCGCACCTGTTCACCCTATTGTCCCTCAACCTTTTTTTCTCTCTTTTATCTATCCCATACCTCACCGGGTCTCGAGTAGATTTAGTACTAAAAAAAATAATATGCATAGGTTTTTCGTTATTTGCTGTTTTTTTTTTCTTCAAAATTTCTTAAATCTACCGAGTGACTTTTGAGCTAAGAATCTGTGAAGTGCCGTTTACTTAGCCTGCCTATCTGACGAGATGTTTTTGTCATTAGTTCAACATCTGGGGTTTTTTAGGTCGTCGCACTTAATTTGATTCCGAAACGGTTGGTTTCATTTCGACAAAGCTATCTCGTTATCTGTTTGACCGTTGTGCAAATACCATACATGATTTAGGCTTTTAATTGACGTTGATCTTAAAATAAACTCGGAAATCAGTTAAAGACTTGTCTAGATTGGTACGCCTACGGCGAAAGGATGTGTATTTTCATATCTCCGCCGAGTATCGCCCACTGATTCGTTTAAGGATTGGATGATTCACATTTCTTATGTCCTTTAATACCAGCAATATTGTTCGTCACACACGACCAAAAATGTTGAATTTATCCTTCATTGAATTACGTAATAATTTCAGTATTCATTTAATTCATCTTACGGACGATAAATCAAGATATGTTCCCCAGTAATATTTAAAAAAAGTGTTGGATATCACTAACAAAAAAATAAGAAAAATGTCCATCTGTAAGCATAAGAGCATATAAGAGCTTTTTTTTAAGAGGCTTAGCGCAATTAAAATAGTAAGATTGTTGTATGTAGAAATGTATGGAAATTGTGTTAAATTGTATAAAAAAACTACAAAAAAATATATAAACAAAGTTTCTATCGTTTGTAAAGGAAAAAAGATGTAAGTCTGAGGATCGCAGGGCTTACAACCTGGCGTTTGGCTGGCTTAAGTGATCACTTATACTTTTGTGTAACGTTTACAATGTTGCTCATTATCGAGCATCAGTCTCAGCTCATCTAAATCTTTATTATTATGTACATTTTTTTAAATGAAGTTTTTATGTCGAATAATGCTTATTGAAAATATGTCACCAGGTTTTTACGCACTTGATTCAATCAAATAATCAAATGTCTTCGTCATTGTTATTCAATACAAATATCTTAAACATTATCGAGTACTTACTGGTTATCCTTGATAACACTTTGACATGTTTCTCGAGTTATTTCATCATTAAGAGTATGCTAAAGAGAGTTGGTGTGTAATAACAGGGCCCCAGACAGGACACAAGACCACATTCCGGAAATAACTCATTTAAACAATAGGTTGGTTTCTTGTGTAATAACAAAATTTACTGCTATTATTTGCTCCCACTTGTAGATTGCTCGGTAACCTATGTAATGTATTGTATTAATATGAGATGATTCACATGTCAAGGTTTACAAAACGTGCATGAAATCTGATTCAAATCTTAAAACCGTATTATATTTAGTACTATGCCTACAAGTTCGCAAACAAGAAGTTTGAAATACCCTATGCCTATAATTCTACTTAAAAAATATTAAGTACTAATTTTGATAAAATAATAAAACCCTTATCCGCACCCCAATGGTGCATAGGGCACTGCGTCATATAAACGCAGTGTTATCTTGATCGTTTACACATGAAGGAAAGGTGATCAGCCCTCCGCTTCAGGTACCAGTCCAGGGTAATATTGAATAAATATGACAGTGAAAAAATCACTTATATTTATTTTACCCCCCTTGGGAATCGAACCCGGGACCTCCAGAACGGTAGCCGAGCGTGCTGACCATTACACTGCGGAGGCGGACAAAACTTTTGATAAACCATACATTATAAAATTTGAAAATATATCGAAAGGAAAAATGTACATTAAAAATAAAAATTGCATTATACAAACGTTAAAAATAAAAAAAATAAAAATTTCTTTAGTACGACTTTGTTTGTCTTAAATTTTTTTGTCATAAATTTAAAAACATAATCGTTTTTTAAACGTATTATCATAAAACAATGAAAATGAATATGTCGTATTTTTTGACACTTATTGGTACATTTTTACGAACGTTTGTAGTAATCGTTTTCCCCTTCAATGGCATTTTCGAACAAATGACGATAGTGCTGACTTCCAACATTATCATCGTCATATGTACCCAATATCAGTGTTTATTTGGAATATGCTAGGTTTTAAAATTTGTCCTTAAGTCGAAGCAAAAACGTGGGATTTATTTTTACAAATATTGAATTAACATTAGGTACAGTTATATAATTCAGCGATTCATTATTAGAATATACCCTTTTATTTTATTTACTCTTTTCGTCTTCCGCATTTAACTGACCTTTTAGTTTATCAAATGACCCTCACCAACTCTCATAACTCTCAATTGTCGTCATTTTAAACATTAATGAGACGATTTATCACTGGTAATAGCGTCCCTTTCTTTGCATTTCACCCGGATAAGTCTTTCTTTTTCCCTCTCCAGACGCGGACGCAATTTATGGTTATTAATTAGGCGTCGAGTGCAACGACTTGTTGCAGCTATCGGCCGCGGTCCAGCAAATGTGCACTCTATTCACGGGGTCCCAGGGGGTATTTTCAATAATTTTGCCTCGATAATAGCATCGTTGAACCCACGAACTGACCCACGATGGCCTGCAGACGGAAATATATGCATTTCTTTTATTCCGCATTTATTTGCGAGTTCCTTATAACGATCCTTTACAAATTCAACTCAAAATTGATGTTTTAAATAGGCAAATTTAATATTTTCACTGACATTCCTTGGTGAATATTCATTTAAAAAAAAAGATGACTTTATAGTTTTTCCCATATATATTTTATTTAATATACTTATGCATTATTTTATTCCGTATCTTTTTGCGAGTTCCTTATAACGATCCTTTACAAATTCAACTCAAAATTGATGTTTTAAAAAGGCATTATTTTATAAGATTTAAGTTTTGTACTGACATTTTTTAGTAGAACTGCATTTTACAAAATAAAATAACAAGTAGGTATGCAGTTTTTCTCACATAAATTTTGTTTAATATATGCATTTCTTTTATTCCGTATTTATTTGCGATTTCCTTATAATGATGCTTTGCAAATTCAATCTGAATTTTATATTTTAAATAGGCATTATTTTATTACATTAAAGTTTTGTACTGACATTTCTTGGAGGAACTGCATTTTATAAATGAAAATAACGACTACATACATAGTTTTTTCAACAACTATTTTATTTTACCAGTGACCGGGTTCCGCCGTTACCGACATCATCAGACATATATATTTTAAGGGAGGATTAATAAAATTATATGTTTTATACACAATCAGGGGCTAAAAACCATTATTTTATATATTTTTTCTGACAAAAGAATTTGTATGTAAATTCATATAATATAATTGTCAACCAGCGGTTCCAGATTCATTCATATATTACTTAAATTTACACTCAAAAATCCATTTCTAAAATAAAATTATATGAAATCATACTTAAGATCTTTACCATAAGTAACATGTTATTATTATTATAAAACACCACTTAAGTTCATTAAGTTTAAATTAATTTTGTCAGAAAAAATATAAATAACCTTGGTTTTCAACCCCTACCTTGTTTTTGGTAAGACATTTAAAAAAAATCTAGTCTTTCACCAGTCTGGTGATGTCGGTAACGACGAAACGTCACTAGTCAAATAAATCACATTCAAACCCTTTTCCGCACTCCAATGGTGCATAGGGCACTGCATTATAAACACAGTGCTATCTTAATCGTTAACACACGAAGGAAAGGTGATCAGCCTTCCGCTTCAGGTACCAGTCCAGGGTAATATTGAATAAATATTAGAGTGAAAAAATCACTTATATTTATTGGACCCCCCCTGGGAATCGATCCCGGGACCTCCAGAACGGTAGCCGAGCTTGCTGACCATTACACTACGGAGACGGACACTTGTGATTTGTTATTACCTACTTTTATATTTACGTTCGTTTTAAACCAGCTGGGTTATGTTATTTGCTAATTTATAATTTTAGATTTTTAGATTCGAATTACAATAATAATAACTTAAGATATATTCAGCGCCATTTTTGTAAAATATATACTACCTCAAGGCCGATCGAAGATCAATTCAAGCTTTCTATTGGAGCTGTTCTCTGGAATGCCATCAATGACTATTTATTCTCCGCTAATCTATCCTAAAAAGTGGTTTCTCTCTCCTACAAGATCATTGCCATATTTCGATAAGCCTGTAATGTTAAATAATTTCCTTATAAGATAGTAAAACGATGTTCATAAACGATGAATCATTTATGAAACTGTAAACAGTTAGAATCATGTTTGTTTTTATGTGTTTTCACCATTCCAACGATTATATTCGTATTAAATGTTTTGTAATAATTGATTCTTAATTTTTAAATGCAATGAATAGCAGTTTACCCATAAATTTTATCAAGCATTTGGTTTGTCAAAAAGAAACCATGAAGGACGTACAATTAAAAAAAAAAAGCAATATAATAATTTGTGGTTCCTATATGCACACGCGTATGTGTGTAACATACAAACGTAGTGAGTATTTCACTCGAGTTATGGACTAAGAACAATGCAATATAAATTCTGAGAGCCGTGTGAGTATGTTAATAATAATTCATACTATATTGTTATCAGTTTGAGTACTTATCAGTCGCGGTGCGAGAAATAATGACTTATAAATAGGTGTGTCATAATAGTTTTACCCACGCATTGTTCTTAGTGGGGTCACCATTGGTCCTAAGGTCGTAAGCGAGAATTTCTTACAAATTTTAAAGAAAGATCCCATTCGTTTGGTGTAACAGAAACGTTTTTATATTTCTGTAAACATATTTTAAATTTCGCGTATCTCGTATCGCAAAGGCAAAATTTAAATTATTAAAATTGTTTATATATGTTTTTGTTTTCTACTTTAGTAGTGTGAAAATGATCGAGACTATTAGTTTAAAAGCTACATGTGTTATACGTGCTTCATATGCCGCTTTTTACTGTTAAAAAATGCTGATTTGATGATAGAAACACAAACATGAAGATCAAACACTTTCCCGGAAAGGCCATCATGGATGATCCTTGGATGGCTATCGGAGACAGAACCATGGAAATGGTATACGCCGCCAACTGGGTGGATACTCATCGCCATCTGGCAGGGAGCTCCCCGCCATACTCTGGGGAAGAAGACCTGGAGGAGGATCAAGAACGAGAAAGGGAGCGAGAACGACAGCGAGAACAGGAGAGGGAAAGGGAACGAGAACGGGAGAGAGAATTGGCGAGAGAAAGAGAGAGGGAACTACCGAGGCAGACGCGAATCAACTCCATCGCTCGAAGCAAATCCTGTAGAGACGTAGCAAGACCTTCTTTGAAGGATTTTGAAGCTCACGAAAACGATTACTCGGGGTTGAATAGAGAATACGGAGATATGAAAATATCTCAATTAGCCAAATATCAACATCATATAGAAGAACAAACCAGAGCGAGTAACGAAATGATATCTAGTCAAAGAAAACTGCAACCCAGTTTTAGTTTTAAAGGATTCAACGGATATAAACCATCCACCCTGAGGAGGATAAAACGCCGACAATATAAAGAATGGGATACGGATGATAACACCGAATTGCCTCCCGATTCATCCGCAATTCCTCACAGGAGAGATTCTAAAAAATACCTTCAAAGACAGAGAAAACATGACGAGTACGACATTACGCCCGAACCTCCCGGCGCAAATATAAGTAAAAATATTTACAGCGTTATTGAACCGGATCCGAATACGGAGAGTTATTACGACTATTATTCCCGTTTGAGTCAACAAGAGTCCCCTCAGCAAAAAGATTATTCTTTGAGAGGGAAACCGAGCTTACCGCAAATGAATAATACCGATAGAAAGCCCCCCACTCCCATGCCCCGAACCACCGTTCCCTCCCGGGAGTCCCGGAACTTCCAGAGTTCCTCCTCCAGCGGGCACTCCAGCGCGTCCTCGTCCCCGCCCCTGCCGCCCCCGCGCACCGTCATCAGGGACGAGGTCAACGAGCGCCGAAATGCCTACTCTCCCACGGACAATGACGTCGATTATCGAAAGTCGATCGTCAGTTACGACGCGGTTAAGTCGAACGGACATCTGAATGGATTTCATAACGCGCCAACTCGCTACGGCAGTCACTTTGGAGACCGCTCCGACTCTGAGGAAAATTTACCTATCGAATCGTCCGTCGATCCGATAGACGCGTACGAACGGCGCGTGCCGGCAACGAGAGACAGCGAAGTACCGTTCCCTCGTGGGAAAAGTTATCTAGATACTAGATTGTTCGCGTCGGAGAACAAGGTGAATGGGAACCTCTCGGGCAAGCCGGCGAACCGTTCCAAGTCGCTGAGGCTGAAGAGCGACAGTAGGCCTCCGGCGTTCAGTGGCAATGGCGACGTTCGACTCGTCTACGACGATGTAGCCGGTCCCATGGCTCACGGCGTCACCGTGACCCAACCCAAAAGGACTATTTCCCCCATCGAGCAAGTGAACTTGAT
This sequence comes from Brachycentrus maculatus, assembly GCF_059751285.1. Classification (NCBI taxonomy): domain Eukaryota; kingdom Metazoa; phylum Arthropoda; class Insecta; order Trichoptera; family Brachycentridae; genus Brachycentrus; species Brachycentrus maculatus. Next base: position 1,026,825 of record NW_028280778.1, read on the forward strand.
GCACTCTCGGTACGCGGCCGAGTCTAACGGGGACTATTCCGAGCTCGACGGGTTCGACGCGTTTCGCAATAAGTCGGCGGATAGTTTTCGCGCTCCGCAACGACCGAACGGAATCGCGGAGAAAGTTTTATCGGCGCTCCAGAGAAAGAGTAAGAAGCCTCTTTTGCAAAAGTTTAACACGGTCCGGGTCAAAAGCTACGCGGACGATAGGACAAACGGACTGATAGGGAAGTACGACTTTAATCCTCGGAGTGAAAATGGGTTCATTCAGAGCAGTGTGGACGTCCGCAAGAACAAGAGTTCCTCTAGCGGAGCGGACTCGGACTCGGACTTCTCCATTCCTCGGCCGAAGCTGATAGTGCCGGTGCACACGTACGGCATCAGGAAGCGGCGCACGGGGAACCTGGCGCAGGCCCCCCCCGACGCGCCGCCCCCACCCTTGCCCTCCGCCCTCCCTCCCCTGCCGCCCCTGCCGCCCCTGCCGCCGCCGCCTCAGCAGCCGGCACCGCGAGTACCTGATCACCACAATGGATTTTCGCAAAACAAAACTGGTATAGCAATATTTATTATTTATTACTTTTATATTTAAAAAAATAATATTAGTATACAACCACTCGCCAAGAATTTTTCTCTCCCAATTTCGAGACGTACCCGTCTCTTCGTCAGGGCGATTACTACAACATAATACAAACAATACTACACGTCACTACCATACCACTATTCACACACTTGTAACTACATAAAATGTTAATCGCAAGCGATTTTGGTCGACCCGAGGACCAACATGCACTAGAGATCGCAGAACAAACATTCACTAAGGGCCGATGTCTGAAATGCACTTTATTTTTAATTTACATTTTTTAATTGCATCCACTTTTACTCTGATTTACATTTTCAATTACCGCAATCCGGATAGTCTCATATAATTTATTGAAATATGGCTTAAAACATCGGCGTGTAGCTAATAATAGCTTTACAGCTAATTATAACGTAATTCGAGCGCTCGAGGTCGTCTGAGTAGCGCAGCCAATTTTTGATCTCTTTAGACGTTAGTAGTTTCGAATGGAGAAATCCTTGGAATTTTTTTCATTGCGTTATGGATTCGGTATTAGATATAACATACTCAGGAAATACAAACGCATAATGCATTAATTACTCGTTTTCTATATTGTGTTTCTAGTGTTTGTATATATTTTAAATTAAACGAAAACCGACGAGTACCAATAAATGTATTGATTACCGTACTTTGTTGCAATACATGATGCCTATCGCGATCAAAATGTAATATATCGTTTTATTAGCAAGTAAATTAAACTGCAAATTTATACCAAATTGCACTATTTCCATCATGGCAACGTAGTATTTTCATACATTTTTCTTTTTACAAATATGAATGATTCATTTATAAAATTATAAGTATTTATAAGTATTTTTTTAAATAAGATATGAACGTGTTTTGATGAATAGCCTATACAGTGTCTATAAGTGGTTGGTATATAACATTTGTGGCGCGTTTTGGACTGTTTTTTAAATTTTTTAAAACAAATTTAAGCGCCATGTATATGGCGATGTATATCGGTCCGCCTCCGTAGTGTAATGGTCAGCATGCTCGGCTACCGTTCTGGAGGTCCCGGGTTCGATTCCCAGGGGGGTTTAATAAATATAAGTGATTTTTTCACTCTATTATTTATTCAATATTACTCTGGACTGGTACCGGAAGCGGAGGGCTGATCACCTTTCCTTCATGTGTAAACGATCGAGATAACACTGCGTTTATATGAAGCAGCGCCCTTTGCACCATTGGGGTGCGGTAAGGGTTTTATATATATAAAATTATATGCTTAAATTAGATGACCGTATATCAAATTTTAATATTTATGAAAAAATACTAAAAAGAGATAATCATTTAAATTTTTAAAGTTATTCATATTAATAATATCAAGAACTTACTAGATAGAAATGATTAACATAAAGTAGTTTGTCGGAGTTCTGAGGAGTTGATGTTGACGCAGAAAAAAAATCGTATTGCAAATAATCCTATAATTTATCTTTAAAAATACTACCCTGGTTGGTCAGGCTATGCAATCAAAAGATACGTATTGTATAAAAAACAACAAAAATACAAAAGTAGGAAAAAATGTGCTTATTTATACCGTATATCGCTCACTCCTTTCAAGAACGTCATAAATCAAAATACTTGATTTTTCAGGAGAACGTCTTTAAATTTTGAAAATATAATACAATGTACTAAAAATAAATATCAAGCCACTTACTGAACTTTTTACTGTGCCACAGATCTTTTTAGGTACAACCTGAAGTTTTTTTCTCAATTTGAAAAATATTTAGGATACTACAAAAAAATAAACAATACCTTTTCTTCAAAACGCAAAAACAACACTTTCTGCCCTGTAGCGGGTAAATATTAAGTTAAAAATATGCCTCTTTTGCTGGGATATAGTACATTTTCTGGGTATTCCGAAATCATGCACCACTGAAAATTGACGATTATCGATTTATGACGTTCTTGAAAGGAGTGAGTGATATATTCAAATTCAGTGTTTGATACAACCAAATCACATAAAAAATCATACAAATCAAATATTGTAATAAAAAGTTAACATTTATTTTTCAATGAAAAATTGTGCGGAAATATTATTTTTTGTACATTCTTTTTGATCTTATTGTATAAATATATCATTGTTTTTTTTTATATTTAAAAATAAACTTGCACGAAAATACTCGTACCTGCATAAGTATGTAAATTGTTAATAAAATATGTACATATAAACTCTCGTACCCATTTAAATAAGTATTATTTATCAGCCCACAATGAAATTGTCGTTTATTGGACGCAACAGACGTCGCGCTATTAATTTATGTTGCAATCTATTCTAACCATTCCGTTTCCCTGACAGTTAAAATCTTATAGAAAGCCGATTTTGCATTTTGTATACCTAAGGCAAGATTCGATCAAGCTCCGTCCGGGTTTCTCGCCTAGCCGCTCGTTGGAATTTCGCATGACGTAGGCTTTGTGTACTCCTTTAGACGGAAAAATACATTAGATTTTAATTCAACTGGTGATAAATGTCCCATTTCGGTTGACGTATCTTATCTCGAATGGTTCTAATTTTACTAATGGTATAAAAAGAATATCACGAAATACGAAATATTTTTTTTGTGTGTAGGTATATAACGGGTCCTAGATTTGAGTTTTGTACTAACATCTTGGTGAAACTGCATTTAATATGATAAAATAACAACTACAATTTGTTTTCAGTTTTATTTTATTTGACCAGTGACAGACTATTAGATGTCGGTAACGACGAATCTACTAAAAAGTCTTCAAAAAATTCTTCCACGCATTGAATGACAAAAAATAATTTAAAATATAATAAACAACAAGTTTATAGTTTTTTCCACATTTATTTTATTTGACTATGGCCAGGTTTCATCGTTACTAAATATACTGACTAATAATACTACTGACATGATAAAAAAAAAAGTTTTTGATTTATTATATAGATAAGCACTATCGATAAAATTAAGAAAGGTGTGTTGAGATGGTTTGGACATGTAGAACGAATGATTGAGGAAAGAACGGTAAAACAAATTTATGAGGCAAATGTTAGTGGGAAAAGAAGCAGAGGAAGACCGAGAAAAACATGGCACGATCAGGTATGCCAAATACTTGAAAGTGGTCAGGTTAGGAGTCGTAACAATCGGCGGGTATGTATGAGGAGATGCATGAGCGTGGAAGAGGCGAAGAATGTTTGCAAGGACAGAGTGGTGTAGCGCTCTATTCTCTCTGCCTACCCCTGCGGGGAAGCGGCGTGATGGTTAGTTAGTTAGTTAGTTAGTTATATAGATTGTAGATCCACCAATAAATGTCAATACGAAACTTAAATCTAATAACTTAGTTTGTATAGATTTTACTATGTTTAATTAAGTATTGTCATCACCATAATTATAATAATGTAAATAAATGCCTAGATACTGCGTATCCCCAGTGAGGTATTCATAAAGAATTTTTTTTAAAGTATTTATAGATTTGCCATATTATTTGTAGAGCTTCATTTTTATTTTATATATGTAAAATGTTAAAATAAAACACTGATTTTTGGAGCCTACTAAATTGTATTTTATTAATCACTTTTTTAAAAATTTATTCGCCTTGTTATGGCATTTTCAAACGAATGTTTGATATTCGTTTGAAAATGCCATACTAATTCGAAGCAAATGTCAAAAAATTGATTTTTATGCTCATATTATTTTTTTACATCTCATAAAAGATGAAGAAGAATATGGAAGTCTGACTTCCATATTCTTTTTCATCTTTGATGAGATGTCAAAAAATATGAAAATAACTCCTGTAATTGGAGATAATCCAGATTTTGTGAACAAGTATTTGGACACACTCAAAATGTTGATTTTTATGTGTTTTTTTACCAATAAAATACAATTTTGTAGACTCAAAAACTCAGTATTTGATTTCAACATTTAATATATAACGTATGCTAGTCTTTATTACGTTATTAATGAATTAACAAATTTTAATAAAATGGCGGTAAATTCTTGGTAAAGAGAGAAGTTGATAATGTCTTTAATATTGAGGTAGGCACGACTGAGAAGCTTTAAAAACGTTCAAAGTGGGATTAGTTAAGATTCTCTTAAGTCTTCATAAAGTGCTAATTTATGACCACACGCTCTATTTTAATGAGTAAAACACTACCAGTTGATGTTTGTGGTAAATTATGCATTATTATTATAGCGAGGCGGATGTTAGTTTGGTCTCATGACCGTATCAGACAGAATACTTTGAAAGTGTGACTATGAAATCGTTTGATGTAACAACGGTGAGTTATAGCCTATTTCTTTAAGTTCCTGTATCAAATATCATGGTGTTGCTATTTTTGCACGAATTTTGTTTCAAAGATTTTTACCTAAGTGTGTTCTAGTTCTTTAGGATCGAGGGTTTAGTTTCATTTTTAGGGCGAGTGTTTTTGCCTAGAATTTTCATTCATAAATTACATGAAATTAAAGTAACTTTTAACTTAAAGAATAAACTAAAATGTAGGAATAAGGTTTAAAACTTTTGAAGTTGAAACCTAAGTAGGCCCATGATAAGCCGTGTTGTATAAGCTGTAGCTTGATTTCAGTCGCTTGTACGTTAGGTAAATCAAAAATTCATTTTTGGTACCTAAAAAATATAAAAAACCTTATTGAATATAAATAATACTATTTTATTATTATTCTATTACTTTAGTTAGCTTATATTACATTTAATGGAAACTATTTTTTACACTTAATTTACATCATACATCTCGTGTCTTACTGTATACAAAACATTTATTTTTGAATTCTTTCAGACTCTTTTAAATCTAAATTTAATTTTATTATCTAATTACCGCATTCATAAAATAATTAAATATGATTTATTTTATGTCCATTAATACAGACGGAAATAATACGAATAGAATTGTCGCTAAATATCAAGGTTTTTCGATAGTTTTTTTAAACGTGATAAATAATGAAAGTCGATTAAATTCGCAATCTATTTTTAAGCTATGAATCAGCGGATATATTTTAGCGAGACGTTTCTTATTTGAACTGAACAATATACCTCACAGCATTGTCTATAAGATTCAAAATCGCGCGACTTTCTCGCTCTCAAGGTGAACAGCCTGTATCCGTCCTTTTTATAGAGATAGTTGGTGACCACCCAGTATAAAGGGATAGAAAATTTACATAAACCTTCGAGAAAGAAAATTATAACAAAACTTTTTCCTTTAAGATTAAAAAAAAATGATTCGGCAGTCACTCGTTAGTATTATATCCATCGAATTTTATTATTTTATTTTATTTGGTAAATACCACTATTTCTTGAAATAAGTCTACTGGGACACGTATTTCGAAGAATGCCGCATTAAACACTGCAAAGAAGCTAAGTTTTATAATAAAATAATAATAAATAATAAATTTAAGAGCTCTGTCCTAAGGACGTTGAAGGATCAAGGGCGAGTAGAAGTTGTTTATTTGTTCCCACTAATAAAAAAAATGCTGCTTCTATCCCTTAACATCCTTCGATGTCCCAAGGATACAACTCTAAAATTTAGACTTAACTTCAAATATGGTATTTGATAATGATGCGGGTTCCAACAGAACACGTGTCACAAATTATTTTAAGATATACTGGTAATTTATTTATTAATTTGGTATTCTGCAAATGCAGTATTTTTTATCCAAAATATTGCTAGAATTGTTAGAATTATCCCGTTGTTTGGCAGCATTTTATTGCAAAAATAATTACACTTTGCAGCTCACACGTGTGATGTATGTATCACGTCCAGGTACACCGGACGTGTAAAGTACAGTTAAGTTCGTCCTTTGAGCTTTTATGGAGCTTATTACTACCTGCCTTCTCGGAACGAAAGCCTATTCGAGCCGATATTCATTTACCTCTGCTTCGATACAATGTATCGGTGAACGGTGAACGGTGAACGGGGGATCATACATTAGTATGTATGACAACTTGATGATAAAAAACGGGCATTGACAGATGAAGCTTTATGCCCATAATTGAGTTGTTATTTTTCTCGAAAGTATTATACAAGTCAGTAACTATAATAGTGTGTTGAGACAATTGATGTATTGGCTAGAAAATTGCCGTTATTGCCAATGTGTATTCGACAATCATTCTATTGTAAAATTGTATTATCAAAATAATGTCACTAAATACTTTATTGAGTTCGTATTTCAAATGTGACTTGTGACAAATCTTTTTTAATTTGTTCTGGCTGTTTAAACATATAGTATAGAAGTAAAAAAAGACTGAAAGTTGAGACTTTTTTTTTTGGCTTTTTACTAATTTAATAGCGTATTAATTATTTGTCTTATGCAAAAACAAAAAAAAACACATTCTTATTAACGGCCTGAAATCCAAAAAGTCAATAAAAGGTAATTTAACAAAAGTCTACTGGCAAATTTACTGTTGAAAGTATTATTTGAAAATGTAGGAATTATGTTTTTTCAAAAATTCTTCCAAAATTTTGTTGGTGATTTTGTCAAACATAACGAATCGGGTTGTGTTAACATCAATTTTCGGCAGATAAAGTGACGGTAGTATACTTTATTTTTGAAAAAAAAAACGGATACAGGGAGTGAGGATGTGGGAAAACTCTTTTATGATGGACTTTTTGTTATAAAGTCAGAGAACGTTAAAAAAACGCCTAAATGTTTTATTATAAGTGCTGAATTTACTTTACTAAGGAATAATTAAGATCAGAATTTTATTGTTATTTGAGCATACACTAAATATGTTTATAAAAAATAAATAAAAGGTATGTTGTTGAATCTACAATGTATAACACTGTTCTAATGGTTGAGTTATGTTTATATAAAAATAACGTAAGATTTTTATATGGTTTTCGTTAGTTTTTATTATTTTAAAAATTGATTCGTTAGTTTTCGCAATTACTCGTATGACTGACTTTATTTTAGGCTCGGGTTAAAGGTGCATCACTAATTTTCTCATTATTTTAACTGAAATAATAACAGTCTATTATGTGAATAGACACCAATCATAATCTTTCATCAGCTAGTATGCAAGACGCCTAATAATGTAATTAGAATACGGTTTTGGTAAAGTATCGCTATATGTAGCTGTTGATTCATTCTTCCGTTCTTTAGCGAATACCGAAATAATGGCGCCATACACTGCTAACTGTCCCTCTAACATATATTTTGTATTCAAACTGGTTTTCACTATGGAAAGGCATGGAACTCACCTAGATACTAATTTGATTTACAAATTTCTTTTAGTGTTCATACTACCTTATCTTTTGCTGTTTAATTTTTAATATATTTTATGACATTGTGCCCTTAATCTCTCCATTTTTTACGTTCCTTCTCTATTGAATTGCATTTCTGTGCACGAACTTTAAGCATTATTATTATTTAAATCTAGGAATCTCAAACCAGGTTTTAAAAGAAAATTCAGATTACATTTTTATCTGCCTTATTTTTTGGTTGTTGATATTTTATTAAAAAAAGATTTTTTATATTATTTGTAAAACGCCATTTTCGTAAAATACTACCTCAAAAACGCTTCACTGTGATTAAATTATGGAAAAAACTGTGGAAATGATATATCAAACTGGGTTTTCAGTTTTTTTTTTCTAAAAATCATTCTCAGTATTTCTAAATAATAGTGGAAGAGTATTCCATGTCATCGGTCCTGCAACAACAAAGATACGCTTGCCAAATTGAGTATGCTGATAACGAGCTGGTTAGATCAGTTTACCCATAGCAGTTGTTGTAGCGGAACGAGGCGTAAGACTTCTATCAACGAATTCGTTTGAAATACACAGCTCTTTTAGATTCTCTGGCGCCATATTTTATATTGATTTATTCATGAGTAGACAGAGTTCATACTCTACTTTTTCGGGAAAGCATAACCAGTGCAGTTGGTGAAGTAGTGACTGAATTTAGAAATTCCAAAAATCAGTCTCGCTGCAACGTTCAACACTGATTGCAGTCGAATCGTTAACTGTTTGGTAGACCCGTATACACAAGTATACTGTTACAATAATCGATTCTACATACTACGAATCCATTTATTATTGGATGGACAACATCAACTGGCAACTGGCAACTGGCAAATTTTTGCGAATGCTCTTAATTTGCCTTAGCTGATAATTTGAAATATACATTTTTAATAAAAAACAATGTTTGAGTCGGTAACTATTGTACTTAGAAAGAGTATAGCCATATGAATATTTCGTTGAATCAAAGTTACACAACCTTTTCTGCAGGAAATAGAACTTCAGAATGATCCGTTTCAAAACAAGTTTTTAAAAATAACGGTCATTCAGACATTGCAGCTTCCTGCCAGTAACTTGCCAAGGAAATTAATTAAAAGCTAATAACTTTTTTCAACGCCGTATTTATGTACTTACATCCGTATTAACATGACTCGTTTTCTTCTATGTATGTAGGTACTTATCAGACACGAGAAACACAGTATGAGAGTTAATATGGTAAACGATATAAATCTTTTAAAAAGATACTACGTTTTATCTCCATTTAATAGATTTTGAGCTCAATTCCTGGTTGGATAACATTTAATTATGTTTTGTATCTACAACATTTTGCAATACTTGTTCAGAAATCTGGACTATCTCCAATTATAAGAGTTATTTTTCATATGATTTTTTTTTATATCTCAACATGATGAAGAAGAATATGGAAGTCTGGACATGTTACACGTGTGTACAGTGGTTACTGTACACAGTGACACTTTTTTATGGTGTAAATGCGTACGAAGCCTGAATGATTTTGTAGTGTATTTTGCCTCTTATATTACCATAATTTTTCTATTGAATAATTTTATCTGACAATGGTTAGTGGGCGACAAACAATGCACAAACACATACAACATGTGTTTACTATAATATGAAGACAGGAAATTTGGAATATTTATCATATTCATTTGCCAATGTTTTGATTAATAGTGACACCCATATCGGGGACATTGACATTGAAATATCGTCAAACCTGTATCATGTAACACTGATATTAAAATATAATCTTCATTTTATCTAATAAGTAAGAAGTGTTTTACAAGAATGTAAGAAATATAGTTATATTGTGATTCCTTGAAACGGTATTTCGTTCTAGCACTATTAAACGAAAGAAATTTGATGCAGTAACGTATAAAAAACTGAAGTTCCTATATATTGGTTATGAGAGATAAGATATGAGATATTATTGTAAAAAATTAAATTTAGTTAAATTTAAAAATTTAAATACAAAATCATGCAATTTTTTCACTGTAATATTTATTCAATATTACCCTGGACTGGTACCTGAAGCGGAAGGCTGATCATCTTTCCTTCATGTGTAAACGATCAAGATAACACTGCGTTTATATGAAGCAGTGCCCTATGCATGGGGTGCGGATAAGGGTTTTAAAAAAAATGTAGTTTTGATAGTGTTAAGGTAAATAAGGGTCTATTTTTACTTATATTATTGCGATTCTGTGTTTTTAAGACTGTTTTAAATATTTTACTCTTATATATTTAGATAATTCATTTAAAAACAAAAGTCATAAGTATGAAATGTCACACATAATTTATTTATGGATGTACATTTCTAATCTCTGACATATATGATGTTTTTTTGTACCTTCAAAAACTAATATATTGTCCAGAAAAGCAAACAAATACGTATTTTTTCTTAGGTAAAATATCCAAGGTAAATGAATATTATAATTCTTTTTAATGCATTAATTGTTGCTATCTACAATTAATCAATAGTATATTTTTGAATGCTCTATTAGGTTAGAAACATAAGACCTTGTTAATATATGAAGAAGGTTAACTCTTAATGGAATCGTGTCGTGAGAAAAGGTTTATCTTTTTCGGTATTCTTATTTTTGCCCATTTTTCTATTTTACTGATTGTGAAGTTTTATTTGGTAATTAATTTGGTACGTTTGTGCATTCTTCTATTTGACCTTAACTTAATGAGATTTAAATTTTAAAATATAAATACACAATTCAATTACAATGTGTGATGAATCGTGTGCAGACTGATAAAATCGTGTGCAGACTGATAAAATGCATTCTCAAGGTTTATAGAATATTTTTGTCTTCATATTCGTGGTTTTGTGCATTTTTTACAAGGTTTTTTATATTTATAAATTTGGCGTTTAATTTGTTTGATTTTTTTAGTCTACTGAATTATATTTTATTGTTAAAAAACACGTAAAAAATAAATTTTGTGACAATTGTTTCACCTTGCTATAGCATTTTCAAACGAATAATATTTAATGGCGTTATAATAACGCCATAAAAAGGCGAAATGACTGTCACAATTTTTTTTATTGTTTTCTAAAAAGTAGTCCCAAAAAATCTGTTTGATTTTAACATTTCATGCATAATTTTTTTAGTACCTCCAGTAAAAATTTCAGTTAATGGTTTTTTAAAAACACTTCTGTACAAATAATACTTTCCTCATCGATTTCTTGACAAGCTATATTTACAAATTATAAAATAATTTTTGATAATTTATGTAGCGCCATTTTAGTAAAGTACTTCCATATAACAGTTACTTTAACTATTATATAAATAAACCTTTATAATGCGCGTTTGAAAGTAATCTTGGAGTTTTCCAATATATTGTATTATGCAGATACGAGTTCATCTGTATTTGATCACGATCCCCCTCGGGTTGTCTTGCATCCATCGTGGCATTGAGTGAGAGAACGGGCAACAGAGACGAGAGAAAGAGACGGCCGAGATATTCACCATAGCTACTTTTGGTATAGTTGTGCAGTTGCGGGTAAATTACGAGACATAAATCTGTGTACAAACATCAGGTTTGAGGTTTTACTACTGCACGATCCAGTCGCAGTCGGGCGATCAAGTTTTTATACTATGACTCTTGAGTGAGGACGTTCACGAGAAAATATCTCTGATATATTTACATAAAAAAATAATAAATGGATAGAAATACACGATAATATTGCTTTCCGACGTCTTACGAAACGTTGAAAAAAACTTTAAATTATGTCACGCATGTTTAAAATGACCGGATATGTATTTTATTCACTGTCCTAACGCATAATTTGCCCCTACGGGCGTAGTCTGTCTCGGTAATGTCACCGTCCCAAAAATTGAAATATTCTCATATCATGATAATACAGAGTTTCGTGCAAACTAAAATATGCACGGTAACTCATTTGTACATTCGCGGAGGTATAGAGTGTAGTTTAGCAATAACGGGACCTTTCTAACTAACCATCACACCGCTTCCCCGCAGGGGTAGGCAGAGAGAATCGAACGCCACACCACTCTGTCTTTGCAAACATTCTTCGCCTTTTGTACATTCATGCATCTCCTCATACATACCCGACGATTATTACGACTCCTGACCCTTTTGGACCTTTCTCCTGGACCTGACTCCTGTATCTTTCTTTGTGCAAAAAATACTGTATACTGAATCACAGATATTGGTACATTTAATTATGTATTAACAAGTAGTGCATTGCACATACGCACATACTGAGATACCACATGTGGTTTGATAAATAAAATATACTACGTTATTCAGCGAATTTCTAGTGAACGTCCACAAATAAACCTATGAATCGGTGGGAACGCAAATATCATTTCCTCTAACAGAAACGTTTTCCTCTGGTCTCTTATGAAGAAGCTTCTCGCATTTAATGAAGTGCTAATCAAGACTCCATCTAAAAAGAAAAGGTTTAATCCTCGCTTCAAATGATTGATCGTAACGTCTAATGGACGTGCTAAATCTTTTCCTACATCAGACGTATTATATGATAAATTTTATGCTTTGTAAAAGCACTTATTGTCTTCAATTGAGTACGTTAATGCCGTAGCCTAGTCCTCTGATCGCCATCGAGCTTACTGCGCGACTAACTGAAGGTTAAAACACGTTATATATTTGAAAGATTTATCTTAATTCTTTTACTGAAGGGTGAGTGACTACTACGTAGTCTGTGTGTATGTTTGTAACATCAGAACGACTGTCGTACTTCAATGATAATTGACAGGCGTTGTCGGATGTGACATTGTGACGTTTCTGTCAGGATTCGTTCCTTAAGGATCCTTTACTACAATATATTCTCCAATACTCCAAGTATTCTTTACTAAATTCTCATACTTTATTTTATAATATTGTAAGTGTTTGATATATTTATTGTGATGTAAATTTTTAAGTAATTTTATGATGTTTTATTTGTAGCTTTAAACTCCTTGTAAATAATAAATAACAAAACTTTACAACTTAATCCATAGATGTATGTTTTATGTTTATCTTATATGTACATGTACACCACATGTACAAACGAAATAGTTATTAACTTTAAAATATTTAAGATGGTCTACTTAACTTAGTCAACTTTTTAGAATTTTTTTATTTGTCAAACGTATTTTTTAAATAAAAAAGTATTGGTTAAACTCGCTTAGGTCCAGTCATGATTTGGATGTGAAGTGGCAGGCGTAGTAGTAGATCTTTAAATGCGATACTGGCATCGCAGGTTCGATTCTCACTAATTGCTAAATGAATTTAATTTTTTTATTTTATTTTCTATTGATCTGAATGCTAATGTGTTTTTCATATCAATGTTTTCCATCCTTACGACTCTACCTTCGTATAAAATTTTGAAAACTGATACTTGTTAAAGAAAGGACAAAAAAATTAGTTTTTAATGTTTTTTTTACAAGAAATTGCTGTCGTTTTTTTTTGAAAATCCCCGTGAACATTAGTTGGCAGTTTCAAATTACCACTGGATTTAAGCGAGTTTGTTATTTGCCGGCACAACTGATGGTCATTGTCTGTTTTATGAAATTTAATTAAAGTTTTTAATTATAAATAAGATATAGCTGTATCAAAACCGTTCAATACATTTTTAATAAATTAATTTGAGATGTGTGTAGGCTTCGGATTATAATTAAGCCATGGTTCTAATTATCCATAAGGCACGCTCACGTGTTTTTTTTAGGTTGTCTGAGATTGATATAATTCCAAGGTAGGTGGATAAGTATGATACGTAATGCTATTCAGCGAGAAATAATGACTGACGTACGGACAATGAAGATGGGAAGGTTGGTATCGACCATTATTCATCTTAAGACGATTTGAGCCACGAGTTCTAGTTAACGAAATTGCCCACTTCAATCTAAAGGTTAACGCTACATTAATATTCAAACCATTTCTTAGCTGTAAGTTTGTGTTATTCGCAAATATGTATTTCACAAAAGAGTCTGATTGTTAACTGTTGTAGTCCGGCACTCGTACCTGCTTCGAGTCTTGTCTATTAGCGCAAGTAAGCAGGTGTATGAGGACAGCAAAACTGCAGTTTTTGCAAACCAAAATGCACCAAAACTTCTTGAAAAAGTATTTTGTGCAACATTTTGTACAAGCCCTAGATATTTATCAATTTATATTAAAATTGTCACGAATATTGCAGTTAATTTTTGTAGCTATAGTGTAGGGGAAATGCATTCCATATAGGTGGAAAAGTACTTTAACTTGGACTACAACTCGTATTGGAATACAACCGAAAAATGACACGTGTCTCGATGCATTCCGCATCATTCAAACTCAAAATGATGCGAAATGCATCGACACACGTGTCACATAGGATTTTAAGAAAAAGTGGTATTTACCAAGTAAAACGTACATCAAAAGTGGATAAATATTACTGCCGAAACAATAAATGAATAAATTTTCTGCAACAGTTTTTTTGATTATCGCGTATTTTTTCTCGTATTTGTGTCAGTTAAGTGTAAATAATATTATCTTTTTGTATTGTTTCTTGTAATTGTGACCAAAAGGATAAAAAATCTACACCGGGTTTCAAATTGATACAAAAATAAAATGTTTTATCTCATCAACCATAAACATTACTTGCTTTTTTGCTTTTTCTCTGAGAGTGTTTAATGATCGTGTGATTGAAATCTTAGTTACCTTTAGTGATGTTATCTAGTATTTTCTGGTAATCGTATCGTGAACGGAGTTTTACGTCGCTATTAACGGTGACTTCCTAATTGGAGACCTTCCTGTGTAGAGAAATGGCATTGTTAGGCGCTGTTAGGTCATCAGACATCCGGCACTTGTCCACATGACCTCTTCACCCTGCTTGAAATTCGGCACACTTAGCAACAGACTTAATAGGATATTAATCCAATAGTTAGTGGGGAATACACATTAAGAAATAAAATTTCGTAAGCACATAGAGATTTATATAATATATTTTGTATATTAAAAGTATGGTTAACTTTGTGGTATGGTAATATAGCACCCTCCTTATCATTCATCGTATAAAGTGGTATTACACAAAGTGAACGATGATAAGGAAACGATAAGGAAAGTGTAACATACAGATTTTTCAATTATTTTTTTATTACAGTTTTTTCTGAGTGTTTTTAGATCTTTGTTCATAATTTCTGGCTTAGTCTCCATATTTTAGTTTTTTGCGTAAAGATTTTATTAATATATTCTTAGTAGAATATGAAAGTGTGTACATTTGTAGGGCTTACGATATGTCATAGGCTGGTTCATACATCGCTCACTCCTTTCAACAACGTCATAAATCGAAAAACTTGATTTTTCAGGAGATCGTTTTTAAAGTTTAAAAATAAAATAAAATGTATTAAAAATAAATATCAAGCCACTAATTGAACTTTTTACTGTGCAATAGATCTTTTTAGGTAAAACCTGAAGATTTTTTTCTCCATTTGAAAAATATTTAGTAAGTATATTTAAAAAAATAGTTAAACAATAACTTTTCTTCAAAATGCAAAATCAACACTTTCTGCTCTGTAGCGGGTAAATATTAAATCGTTTTTGCTGGGATATAGTACATTTTCTGGGCATTCCAAAAACATGCAAAACTGAAAATTGACGAATTTTGATATATGACGTTCTTGAAAGGAGTGAGCGACATGTGTGTAAAATTTGGTACATGAATTTCGTTCAACATTATTTTAGGTATTTCTGAACAATGATGATGATATTGTCATGAATACAGAAGGTTGATACAGTCGAGGTTGACAGGTGAAAGGATAAAAGGTGCATTTAAGTTTGTATATTATGTTAAAAAATATTTTTTTAAAGTAATAAAAAGTATGTTGTGTAAAAATAAGTTAATTTAGGTGAAAAAATATATAAATGAATGTTTATATGTATGTATATAGACGTATATAATCAACAAATAAATGTAATTAAAAAAAAATCTTGAAAAAACAAACTGTCCGGTTTTAAACGACTTACCCCTATTACTAATGATCATTTTATTTTCTTAAATGATTTTTTATTTTTAAATAAACTATATGAAGTACTACTTACTTTGATCTCCCACATGAACAGTTGAATAATGTGGGTGTATTCGTGCTTACTTAGTGTGAATACATTTAAAATTCCAATTTGGTTTCATTGTACCCAGATATTTATAAGACGTTTATCGATTTGCTGTGAATTTATTAATATATTTATTTTTCTTTCCGTTAGATTTAAATTATAACGTTGAACATATATTTAAACACTTTTAGTCGTGATCTCAATTTATATACGATATTGTAAAGAAATATTTTAAGAGGTCAGCATGTGATCTAGTCAATGCGTTTGTTACAAGATGGAAACGGGATAAAAATTGTGTACTCAAATATTAATTGAGAAATAAAAGAGTTTAAATTAATAATCATATCGTATACTAAAAATTGATTGCGATAACGCCTAATAACTGTTGCGTTCATCACTAACAACTATATGAGAAATATCTGATTTTAATTTAATATTTCAACTGCTCCCAATCCATCTACTATGATTTTTTAGAATGCAACTAAATAAAGTTAACATATAATTAAAATGTAACTTTCTTTTAAAATCACTATAAATATTTTATTATACTTTAATTTTAATGTCTACCGGTTTCGAAGTTAACCGCTTCTTTATCAAGACTGATTAATATTAAAACACTATCTGCTTAGCAAAATTCAAAATATTTTGACGGTTAGGAAAAGGAGCTTGGGTAGATCTCAAGTGGCTTTATTTTTTGTGTTGATTGGCAGTCACAGTCAAAAAGGATCAGGGATGATGAGTGATTGGAGTCATATTTAACAACAGACTTTTAGAAAAATCATTTACTTGTGTATTTATTGGTTGTAAAGTATTATTAATTACCTTTTTAATTTATTATATTTCTAAGTGAAGTGTGTAATATCTTTAGACCTTTATTTTTATCAAATGATTGATTATTTTCTATTAGGTGATTGGCAAATTCAGAATAATTATCATTATTTAGACATCTTAGTCCGCCTCCGTAGTGTAATGGTCAGCGCTCTCGGCTACCGTTCTGGAGGTACCGGTTTCGATTCCCAGAGGGGGGTCTAATAAATATAAAATGATTTTTTCACTCTAATATTTATTCAATATTACCCTGGACTGGTACCTGAAGCGGAGGGCTGATCACCTTTCTTTCGTGTGTTAACGATCAAGATAACACTGTGTTTATATGATGCGGTGCCCTATGCACCATTGGGGTGCGGATAAGGGTTCGAAAAATTTAGACATCTTGTATGCTGTTTTATTTCTCAAAATAATATAACTAGCATGCTCTTTACATCGGATATTAAAGTTTCTAGATGTTTTTCTTATATATAAGCTGGTAGACATTATAATTAAGTTATAATAACATATTTTAAAGTTAAATAAAGTTTCATTTTAATTATAAAATGGAAAATCACTAATTAAGTGCTTCAAATATAAAGTTAACATAAATTATTTGCGAAATAAAATTCACATTATTTTACTGTCAAACAGTACTATATTCAGGTACTCTAGCTTTAGGTGTGTCCAAATCCTTGTTCACAAATTTGGGTCTCTCCACTTAAGAGTATATTAAATAAAAGAGTTTCTGGTAATAAAAAGCTTACTCAAACCAACCATAGACGGTTCTAGCGAACAGCGTGTATTACTAAGACTTCCATATTTTTCTTCATCTATGTTGAGATGTCAAAATATTAAAATAACTCCTATGTAGAGAGAGACCCAGATTTGTGAATAATGATTTGAACTCATCCAAAAATGTGAATGATGTGTTAAGTCGAAGAATAGAAAGTGTTCTCCCTTGAAAAGTAAAAGATTATTTAGAAAAGTGCATATTTTTAAAGAAAACACTTGTTTTTTTTACCACTTGTGTTTATTTTATGACGACCAGCTTCGGAAGCTAAGCTTCCATCTTCAGGTCTAAGTGTAAACTTAAATGTAAATGTTCTTTAATAATATCAACATGTCTTACCACAAAGTAAATGCCGAAGCAATGAATACAATGGAAAAGTGAATTTTGTTAGAATTTTTAAGATATGTAGAAATTTATTTGCAAGAGTAAAGTATTCAATCGTCAATAAATACATGAGTGATTAATATACCATTCAAAATGTCTTACATTATGCAGTATTCGACTTTAATATCAATTGTATTCACTTACTAGTAGTTGTTTAAGTAATTTTTCGAATTCTTAAATGGTTTCAACCTAAATATTATTACAAACTGCGGTTTTCGTAATCCGCAAGGATTTCTCTTGAATAAGTGATTCAATATCCGTTTTGTTATTAGTCATATTTGTACTGCAACCGCAGCCAATGGAATATACATACATAAGTATATAGCAAGTACTTCTTGGCTCTACATGTACCCAGAGTTGGCCTTCGTGAGGCTGTATGGGCGTTTGTGTTTGCTTTCACCCGTTCTTTGTCCTGCCCAGTACAATAATATTATTTGTGCCTTGGCGAAAAGTCAAGGATTTTATTCCTTGTCTTACCACAGGTCGCTCCCGGTGAAACGTGCTCATGTATAATACGCCACCTGGATTTAAAATAAAATAAAAATCATTACTTAGATCCTTTATGTAATGTAATTTTTTTCTTACAGTTAGGAAGATTCTGAAGAAGTTCTATATGAATTCTCAAATTGATACTTACGCTTACAAAGTTTATCTTTGCTTACGAAATACTTGTATAGAACAATAAAAAATCTGACAGCCGAAGTATTTTCCTTAAATATAAAGAGTATGTGCGTTTTATAAAAACTTAATTCGTATTTTATATATATTCATTTATATATTTAATATTAAAATCAAACTCTGATTTTAACATTAAATATATAAATTAAAATGGAGTTCTGCAAATTAAACGCCAAATCTATAAATAAATAGCTTTATTTGATCATTAATTGATTATATTTTATCAATCCATTTTTTATGCATCGATTCTATCTATCCATTTTGAATTTAAGTTTTACTTGACAAATACCACCATTTATTACAACCTACTGTGACAGTATTTTGATGCATTCCGCATCATTTACAAAGACCGTATACGGTGCAGAATGCATTAAAACACGTGTCACAACAGATTTTAAGCAATAGTGGTATTTATCAAGTAAAACATAAATTTAACAAATTTAATCCTTTTAAAAATTACACTTAAGTTTTTTTCAACACTCAAATTATTCGCTTGTATTTTTATTTGAGGAAATTTAAAGATAAATTTATCGTGTTAAAAACGTTTTTTCATAAAAACTAACATAAATAATTTTAGTTTATGACACTTGTTTTGCAGTATTGATATTGTTTAATAAAATAATTTTGACTTAAAACGTTTAAAGATAAACGATAATAAAATAAATTCAGCGAATATAAATTAGACGGTTTCGTTTTTTAACCGTGCATAACTTGTATACGACCATGAACCTTGATATGAAAACAATATTTCCCGAAAAACTTCCATTTTTATTTGATAATAAAGGAAGTAACAAGACGTGTTGTATCATTTTACCAAAGAAACACGGGTTTTAATTGGCGTGAGAATAGAATATTGTTGTAAACTGACAGAAAAAAATATATCCCAATTATTTTCTTTTAAATTGAAAATGTAATTATTGTTTATTCTATTATATTTTAAATATATTAAAAAGGTGCTGTTTTTTATTGCTTTAAAATGTATTTAATTGTTTTCATGTCACAATTACAAACCTATTATTTTTGTGTATGCGAATATTTTTATAGATAAATTTATTTGTTCAAATAGTGGATTAGAATATTTATTTATCAAGTTTTATGGTTAACATCTTAATATAGATCAAGAAGTTATTTCTTATGTTAATAAACACGTTATGGTAAACATTTTAATTCTTAATTTTAGTTTTACTTGGTAAATACCACCGTTTATGGTGCTTGAATGATGCGGAATGCATCGAAATACGTTTCATACTAGATTTTAAGAAATAGTCGTATTTACCGAGTAAAACTTTAATTCAAAATGGATAGTAGATAGCCACAAAGTGACTGCTGAATCAATTATTGAAATTAAACATTTTAATTTTTTAAATATTGAGTATACTAGTGCCTAATTAATAATAATAATAATAATTTTTCAAATTTATATAGCGCCATTTTCGTAAAATACTACCTCAAGGGCGCTTATAAACTTATACTCAATACACATGTTTAAATATAATAATAAAAAAACCCTTATCCGTACCCAATGGTGCATAGGGCACTGCGTCATATAAATGCAGTGTTATCTTGTTCGTTTACACATGAAGGAAAGGTGATCAGCCCTCCGCTTCAGGTACCAGTCCAGGGTAATATTGAATAAATATTACAGTGAAAAAATCACTTAAATTTATTTTACCCCCCTTGGGAATCGAACCCGGAACCTCCAGAACGGTAGCCGAGCGTGCTGACCATTACACTACGGAGGCGGACACATGTTTTAAGTGAACGTTTTTTTCATGTCAGTATTGTTGATTTTGAATATTTAAATTGCAACGCACACAAGTAGTATTTTGAAACATTTTTTTTCGTGAATTCAAAAGATTCAATAATTTATATTCACTTAATAAACTTTTATGTACAATTAAACAGTTTTTTTCTGTTTAGCACTTTTTGCTTTGATACGAGTAGATAGAAAAATAAACACATTTAATATCATCAGCTGTTTCCTGTTACTAGTACTTTGTTATTTCCAGAAATCAAATGTTTTAAATAAATAGCTATTGAAACTAGTTCAACATCCTGGAGACTTAACATCTGCCCAGTCATAATTAAACACTAATAATCAACTTAAATGGAGAAAGATATTTTAAAAATATCTATGGGACAGCTGTACTTTATAGAGAGAAACATGCGATTAGGATTTTTAACAAAAAATCATTATTAAAAACATAGTAAATACAACTATTTCTTAAAATCTACTGTGACACGTGTTTCGATGCATTCCGCATCATTATCAAACACCGTTAATTAAAAATGGATAGATTTTACGACAAAGTGACTGCCGAATCAATTAATGAAAAATATCTTTATTTTGAAATTAAATTTTATATTTAGTACTATTTAAAAAATATATATTTTGTCAGATTAATAATAATAAAACCCTTATCCGCACCCCAATGGTGCATAGGGCACTGCGTCATATAAACGCAGTGTTATCTTGATCGTTTACACATAAAGGAAAGGTGATCAGCCCTTCGCTTCAGGCACCAGTCCAGGGTAATATTCAATAAATATTACAGAGAAAAAATCACTTATATTTATTTTACCCCCCTCGGGAATCGAACCCGGGACCTTCAGAACGGTAGCCGAGCGTGCTGACCATTACACTACGGAGGTGGACAAAAACATAGTAAATACAACTATTTCTTAAAATCTACTGTGACACGTGTTTCGATGCAATCCGCATCATTTTCAAACACCATTAATTAAAAATGGATATATTTTACGACAAATTGACTGCCAAATCAATTTATGAAAAAAATCTTTATTTTGAAATTAAATTTTATTTGTTAAGTACTATTTAAAAAAAAACATATTTTGTCAGATTAATAATAATAAAACCCTTATCCGCACCCCAATGGTGCATAGGGCACTGCGTCATATAAACGCAGTGTTATCTTGATCGTTTACACATAAAGGAAAGGTGATCAGCCCTCCGCTTCAGGTACCAGTCCAGGGTAATATTTAATAAATATTACAGTGAAAAATCACTTATATTTATTTTACCCCCCTTGGGAATCGAACCCGGGACCTCCAGAACGGTAGCCGAGCGTGCTGACCATTACACTACGGAGGCGGATTAACCATGTAAAATTTAATTTTAAAATGGATAAATATTATCACAAATTACATGCCGAACAATTGGTCGAATTGATTATTGTCGAGTAAATAAAAAGTTTTATTGTTATTGATAAACCAGCCTGTTGAACTCTGCTTTATAGAATACGAGCATTTAATATTTTTTTATTGATACGTTGAGTATCAAACAAAAAGAAAATAAGATGAAGAAACGTCTAGACAGGGATAACGATATGAATGCTTAAAACAGCATTGAAATTTTCCGGTGTAAACATATTTTTATTGATATTTTTTATATTTTTTCTTATATCGTGTTGAATTTATACAAGTGCTATCTGTCCGTCCACCAATTCAACATACATTAAAAGGTACATACCAGGCGCACACACACACACATATGTTTATAAACAAATAACACTATTATGAAGTGATATTTAAACCAGTCAATGACAAATCGCAATGCCTCCATTTACGTATTTTGCGGATCTTGCGACTTTTTTGTTAATGAATTATCTGAGTAAATCCCTCTTCTTTGTTGAAAATTTGTACGAGAAGATTTGAATATTTAATGAAAAAATATTGTTTAAACATGTTGGATTTGAGAAATTTAACAATATGTTATATGTATGACATATATTTAGATGTATAATTTATTATTAGATTAAAACCAATATTTTTAGCTTTTCCACTTTTTTTATTTGACCAGCGACCGGGTTTCGTCGTTACCGACATCATCAGACTGGTGATGATCCAGACCCAGTCTGATGATGTCGGTAACGACGAAACCCGGTCGCTGGTCAAATAAAAAAGTGGAAAAGCTAAAAATATTGGTTTTAATCTAATAATAAATTAAAAATGCAATTCCATCACGAAGTGTCAGTGGATAATATAAATCTATTTAGATGTATGACATTTACTAGCAGTTATAATAGTACTTACTTTGAAGCTAGAAGTTATTGAATGTGTGCATTGTTATTGTTGATTTTATGTGAGACTTCACTCTTGGCTCTACTCTATTTAACACCAGCATTACTTAAGCGTAAAGTGGTGTACCTACAAGTTGTTAAGTGGAACTTCGTTGCATGCTAAGAAGGTTTCAACAGGGTTGTGCCAAGGACAAATATTTTACTAATTATTTTAAGCTACTAAACTTGTGTAATTTTTTTTTCTTTAAATAAACTCGATATTATTTATCATTACTTAATTAGACAGTCACTTTGTGGTATTATTTATCCATTTTTGATTTTACATGGTAAATACCGCTATTTAAAAAAATATCGAAAAATGTGTCACAATAGGTCTGATGAAAAAGTGATATTTACCAAGTAAAACTTTTATTAAAAATCGATGTTTTTCTTTTTTTTTTCAATTATGTTGTGCCATTAAGGCAATAATTTTTTCCCCTCTTCATTTGAAAAATATTATTAGATGTTTTTTCATTAATTTTGGATATAATAAACAAAAATATAATAATTGAGAACTTAAGCAAAATTTAAGAAGAATATTTACCTTTTTCACTTTATGTGGTAAAATAATATTTCTTCTTCTTCTTCTGCATGGTGTTGACCTTGTGGCCTGTTTTTAAGATGGGTTAGCTTCCAGCGATGTCGATTCCAATCAATACATATATAAAAATAATATATTTTTTGTAATTTTTGTAAAGTGATCTGGATTTTTAATTTCTCAGTTTACATCTTTCCTATAGATGGTATTTATTATTGTCTCAGGCATTTGTAAGGTAAACTGGACATGTTTTTACAGGCTGCCCGTATTGATAGACAAATATTTGTAAATGCATCTTTTAAGCAAGTACTTTTAGACAGTGGGCGGTCTGTGGGACACTACATACACAAACATTTTCTGGGATGTTTCTGGAATATGTAATGGATCCAATCAAATGGTTCTATAGCGTTACTCAAGTCTCTGGTAAAGAAGAAACACGCCTGGTCTCGAGATGGATACAAAAATATCGACATTAATCTTCACTTGCGAAAAAATCATCGATTGCGCCACCGGAACCGCCACGAAAAGTTTATTGTTGGAATATATCGAAAGTGAAAACTGTAATACTTCTCTAATTCAGCACACCACATTTTGTGCTATTGCACAAAATGTAATGAAATCGCTTATTGAACAAACTTGTAAATTAGGAAATTTAATATCTGATATGAAATAAAGAGATATTAATTAAGTCATGAACGGTGAATGTACAAAAATACATGTAATTATATCCCATACACGCTGAAGTTTGTGAAATACATAATAATAACACAATATCGGATACAAAATAGTGTCTTAACGATACTGTTTTTGAATGTATTCTTTGCTTAAGAATTTTATGAATTATAAAAAATATATATGAAAAAATAAAACAATTGTGCTCCTGTATGATCAAATATACAAAACTCTCAAACTTCAACTTTAGATGAAATATGTTTTAAAAAAAAATCTAAATCCTTAATCTTAAATTTTGCTGATAAGAAAAAATTCTTCAATATCAAAAAGTAACCGACCAAGATCATAAAGTACTAAAGTCATGCATAAAACCACAGCAGCAACAATAACCACATCAACAACAGCGCAACAACAATATAAGTTTGTCGATAAAAAAATTCTAGTCGTCAAGTTTGTCGAGTTAAATTTTATACCAGAAGAAATGAGAATGAAGAAGATGACTAGATCTAAATGGAAATTATATGATGTTTCTACCATTGAAATAATTTATCAAGATTATTTTTTTATTATTTAAAGTGATTTCATACTTTTTCCACATTATTACAAACTTTATGGTTAATGCACATTTTTTTAAAAACCTTTATGTAGCTTTACTTTATTTTATTTTAGTTTTATTCTACTTTTTGTTTTACCTAAAAATTACAATTAAAATTAAAAACATTTTTGTAAAATGTATTTCCAACCTAAACACGGGAGAAACTCTACTGAAATATCTTCGTAAAGCATTATTTTGAAATCAATTCATTCCCCATGAATCTTCCTCCAGAATATTAATTATATAAATGAAATGTGTTAAAATAAATGATGTCACACCGTAAAAGGATAGAGTTTAGGGATAATAAATTAACTGTAGCTAGATTACAACATCCACAGACATGGATGGTCCAAAAAAAATGTCTCAAGGACAGTGTGGAATAGAAGATGACTAATCTAACCCACAGTTGTGAAGGCGAGACATCGCTTCAATTAGCGAGTATGGCCATTGGACTAAAACATAATAAAAAACGTATAACATAAATAAGTCATTTATATAATATTCCCGATGCGTAATTCCATTACTAATTTTGAGATATAGATTTACAAGACTGAAACACAAATAAGAAAGTTAAAAAAAAACATTAAAAATTAACAAAACTAGCACAGGGCAAAATGTAAAATAAAAAGCAATAAAATATACAGTAAATAGGCAAATAATAAAAAAAAAAACAAAAATTAATAAGCAAGTTTAAAGGAAAATAGGAGAAAATATAACTAATCACCAACACAAATATCCTTTCCATTAAGTATTTTTTCAGTTCATTCATTTTGGATCCGTGATTGGGTTCTATTTTATACATGTCAGGCAGCTAGTCAATTTGGGTCTAGGCAATATATTGTAAGGACCTTACTCCAAACTAAGTTGTGGTTATCGGCTCTATGTATTTTATTATAATGATGAATTTTTGTGTTAAAAATCGGTTTGGTGTTGCTGTGATTCGTTTTAAACATTATTTGAACAACATTATTCTCCACATTTTCCTCACGACCATTAAACGAAAATTAACATGTGACGATTATGTTTTATATCTCGCATTGTAGCATTTATAGTCACCGCGTCTATTGCTGTCAGTACTGGAGTGGTGTTGCGCTGTAGAAGAGTGCGCAATGTGATATGATTTTGTATGCATTGTGCAAGGCCCGTGGAAATCGAGGTAGGTAAGCACTGCGGACCATGACGGAAAGTGTCTCACTTGGTGTTCATTAACATTTGCACCAAATACTTGTAGAAATAGTGAAAACACATCGGATTATTACATTTTCATACCGACATGTTGGTTGGGTACTTGCTATCGCATATGGGTTAATAAGTATCCGCGATTTAATTTTAGAAATGCAATAAATTTTCTTACTGGTCATTATTTGACGAAATGCGCATTTAATTATAATAAAAAATTCTATAAATCATGCCTTTTTCATATATTTCTTACCTCTTTACTAATTAAAGAAATTATAGGACACTTTCCTTTATTTGAAAGTATAGAGGCCGCCGAGGAAAAAAGTAAAGAAAATATATATTATCTAAATGAAGAGCGAAGAAATTTATTTGAAATTTACGGAAAACATATTTGGCCAATTTAAAAAGGCCTACAATTAAGTTTAATTTTTTTTTTCACTATAGAAAACAATTTTTTCGCGTTTGATTCATTGATGTTCTAGATCTATATTATACTTCGTCGATGAGATGTAGTGCTCTATGCACCATTGGGGTGCGGATAATCATCAGAAGAAGAAGAATAATAACATAAGTACATTGGTATTTGACAGTATTCTCGAGATTTTTTTGTATAAATGAAGGGTTTATGATAACTTTATATAATTATTTAACTTTGTTTTCACCACTTTTTTATTAATACATTTTAACCTACCGGTTTCGACAATACTTTGTCATCATCAGGGTTTATTTTAAATCAAAAACATTAAAAACATTAAAATACTCTCATCAAAAACTTCCACACACTCCATAAAAATCCTAAAATAGGATTTTTATGTATGAATAAAAAAATAATGAAAACAAAGTTTATTAATTTTATAAAGATGTCATAAAATGTGCCACGAAATATTTGCGGAAAACATTCAAGAAATGAAGGGTTTATGATTTAAAGATGTGTAAACAAGCCGAGTTTCTATGATTTATTATAGAATTCGGTGTTTTATTGATAATATTTTGGTAGGAAACAATTCTTACGATACCAAATGACCTCGTTTTCTAAGCAGCGATAACCTTTGAATAAATGATATATGAGATTTTAATAAAACTTTGTCGAATCGAAAGGAACTTGCTTCATATATATACATTAAAATGTATATGAAATATATGAAAAATATTTTACAACACAAAGAAGTATTGCAAAATTTTTCATGCAATTTTGAATTGAATTAGTTTTACAACTGCCATAAACCTCCTAGGAATATATGAGACCACCATAATTTATTGCGAATAAATTGATCATATCATAAAGGAAACATCTCAATTTCAAGGCATATTTAGATACAGAAGAAAATATAATAAAATACGTAAGTATCTGTGTGATACAGGGGAATTATCACCGATTATTTTGTTCGCAATAAATTAATAAACATAAAAAAATCACAAGATTACAATTGTCTTATTTAAAATCTCTAAAGAAATATATGGATTTAAAAAAAAAATCATTTCAATATTTAAAATGGCAAGAGAAACACTGCACGAGGGTGACGTCGCTACATTTAAAAAAAAATCGCATTCTAGTTCGTTTAGTCAAAGTTTTGGTATATTTTATAAATACCATAAATAAAGGACAGAGCTGTATCCTTCAAAGTGATTGATTAATTTGATAAGGTAAGATTATGTTATAAAATAATAGATTTAAAAAGTATTTCATATTTACATTTAAATAAATTATTTAAAAAATGACTACCAGGGCATTTCAGCAATACAGTGTAAATAAATATTATATCATTACCATAAAGATAGAAGATCTCATTTTTAAGCGTCTCATATTCTTGGTTGGCATAAGAACACATATACATACAAACATACACTCGCACACAAACTTACACACATATATATATATATATATATATATATATATATATATATATATATATATATATATATATATATATATATTGCATCATTAATCAATAGATAACCACATTATATCCAAATTGTTCTTAAAATATAATTATAAATTATATAATAATTTAATCTTTTCATACAGTTCGTAAATGAAATAAAATTGAATGCAGACAAGGCTATTTAAAATACGGAAGATATTAAACCACCGTCTACATCTGTAATTATCATTAATAAAAATAATAATGATGAGTGATAAATGTGTTTATACAGTATAAGACACGATGTGATATTAATGTTTGAATTGGGAATTTAACACCATATTAAAAATGATTGCTTATTCAATTTCTAAGAAATCTAAACAAAACATGTTTTTTCGTCCCTTTGCATTTAATAAAGTATATATTTAATAAGTCGTTGCGAAAATAGATTTTAACCACTGTTTTATGTTTTAAATATCAACAAAAAATCTCATAAAACTTATAAAAGGACTGTTCAAATGTTTTAAAAAGATTAATGACTCTCCTCATTATCTTGTATGATCTAACATTATCCTTAACACGTTGGTTTCCTTGACATTTAACAGTCCAAAACACAGCGTTTTGTTTGGATGCAACTTTTTCCATTTATTTATCTTTATTTTAAACCTCGAGGTGAAGTGTTCAAGTCTCTAAGGTTCATATTGGATATGCATCATATATAAATCAATAAAAAAAGAACATAACATAAATGATTAAAAAAATGATAACGAACTAAAATTGAAATCAATGGTACTGTCTATATATTATTTAATGATTCTGCATTAACTTTGTGGATGATTATTAAAAAAAAAAACACTTATAAAAAACCACTTTATGAGTTTTATTTTTTTTATATACACGTCGAGTTTTGAAACCTTACAAACGTTTTCCATATCAGATGAAAATTAAAACTATAAAACCTGTAGATGAAACCATCTATAAGTTTTCGAAACTAGTCGTGTATAATAAAAATTAAACTCATCAAGAGGTTCATCACAAGTGTTTAATTTAATAAAAATTACTGTACCTATATAGGTATAAATATACACGTAAAAACATATATACAAACACATACCCACGCAAGCACACACACGCACACACACACTCGCAAACACACACGCACACGCACACACACACACACACACACACACAAATTGTAGAAGGCGCCAAGTCAAGGGGTCTTAATGAGAGACAAAATAAGAGAAGTTAAAAAAATCTTAATTGTCTTATTCGGGTTTGAAACTATATTTGGTTATTTAATACAGGTCAAGTTTTTTATTAATCTCGTATGCTAAAAAATATTGAATATTTTAAATATGTTATTACGGAGGTCATTATAACCGGGATACACTGTAAATTAACTCTCTATAGCAATGTTCTTGACAGATATTGAATTCATAATGCATGGTAATTATGATCTTCGCGTTCGATATAATTTGCTTATGCTTCGATGAGAAATTGTTATGGACAGGAAAAAACATTCGAGTACCTACCACTTTCTCCGGTGAGCAGAATAACATCTCTTGAAATGAAAAACTGGTTTCGCGTTATTATTATTAACATTGCCATTCAACTCGCAAAATCGCTTACCACATGACATTGGTCCTTGCGTGATGGAGTCATAATGTTTAATATCGAGAATCTGTAAAAATTATACGGATAAATTTGTTTATACATAATTTGTTATTTGAAATTGATGTTTAACTCATTTTTCACATGTCGCTCACTCCTTTCAAGAACGTCATAAATCAAAAATCGTCAATTTTCAGTTGTGCGTGTTTTCGGAATGCCTAGAAAATGTGCTATATCCCAGCAAAAGAGGCATGTTTTAAACTTAATATTTACCCGCTACAGGGCAGAAAGTGTTGTTTATGCATTTTGAAGAAAAGGAATTGTTTAATTATTTATTTAAATATACTAAATATTTTTCAAATGGAGAAAAAACCTTCAGGTTTTACCTAAAAAGATCTGTTGCACAGTAAAAAGTGCAATAAGTGGCTTGATATTTATTTTTAATACGTTGTATTATATTTTTAAACTTTAAAAACGTTCTTCTGAAAAATCTAGATTTTTGATTTATGACGTTCTTGAAAGGAGTGAGCGATGTGTGGAACTGGATTAATTCTAATAAATGTCTGACTAGATATGAATAACAGCTTTCGACGGCTTAGTGTCTAAACGATGTGTCTACAAAATGTCATATTAATATATTTTTAATCAGTCAAATAACAATACGATTATATCTACATGTCCATAATAAAATTGATTTATTAACAGTGAAAATGTTTATTTTGACAATTTCATTACTTTATGTCCCAAAAACTAATTCATACCTACTCATTTTGAAAAATCAGTCAAAGGTGACATATAAAATTCCTACGTTTTGTAATGCATTTTTGTGTGGAGTTAAAAATTATAATTTAAAAAATATGTTTATTTTGTATACAAAAAGGCATTGTTAATTTTGTGGTATGGTAATATAACACTCTCCTTATCAATTTTCGTATACTTTGTGTAATACCACTTTAAAGTGGGATTACACAAAGTGTACGATGAATGATAAGGAGAGTGTTGAAAAATATGTATGTGATTAATCGATCGGTTTTTTTCTCTTTCTAAACTGAAATTATTCTTTTTCGATATTACAATCTGCCCTTTGTTGGCTCCTTAATATTTTATTCTATTGGGATTTAGTGACTGTATGACATTTTTTTAAAAAGTGAAATTAATAACAATATCATTAAACGCAATGTCCCAATTTTTTTCAAAATCATTACACATATCGTAGTCGTACAGGAGAAAGTGACCAACTAACAAAACGTAAAATGTTCAGGAGGGCCATTTAAGTCACTTTTGCTTGGCAAAAAAATAAAAATCAATGCTGTTAGTCTTTTTTAACAAGTCAATATATCATACTTCCAAGTTTAAAATCCTTTAAGATTATTTTCAGGGCAATATTAAGCTAATAAGATATCAAATAGTCAATGATCATGTTCAAAAAAAAATCAATCAAAAAATGCACTTGGTCACTTTCTCCTGTATGACTACGATATAACGTTTTTGAATGTAAACCGAATGTTTCTCTTTCGTAATATAACTACTTATAATAAATAACAGTTATAAATTTTTAATTTGGATCCATTAAAAATACCAGAATTTTATGACGTTCTTCCTTTTCGTACGGAATATAATTTTACGCAATGCACGATACATAATAAATGGCAACCAAACAGTTAAGATCTTCTTAGGGAACGTTTTACTCATTAAGTAGCATCATATATATTTTTTAAATTTAATGAGTTATTTTTCGATAATATTCTTTTCATTCAACCTTTTATTCCATTCTTGTAGTCTTGTAGAATGGAAAACCATTATTGTACGTATGATTCGGTATTGGTACGTAAAAAAAATATTTATTTATCACATCTTGTCCGCCTCCGTAGTGTAATGGTCAGCACGCTCGGCTACCGTTCTGGAGGTCCCGGGTTCGATTCCCAAGGGGGGTAAAATAAATATAAGTGATTTTTTCACTATAATATTTATTCAATATTACCATGGACTGGTACCTGAAGCGGAGGGCTGATCACCTTTCCTTCATGTGTAAAAACGATCATGATAACACTGCGTTTATATGACACAGTGCCCTATGCACCATTTGGGTGCGGAAAAGGGTTTTATTATTATTATTATTACATCTTCAGAAGAGCTGTTTGATTTGTTTTCTGTTAGGCATATCAAAAATTATTCTCGAATAAATATAAAATGGTACAAAGCTAACCTAACTAAACTTGGGTTTGAAATATTCATTGCATTTGAATTTATTAAAAACTATCCATTTTTAATGAATGTTTTACTCAGTAAATACCACTATTTATTAAAATCTACTCTGATACGTGTTTCGATGCATTCCGCATCATTTTCAAACACCGAATTTGAATACGGCGTTTGAAAATGATGCGGAATGCATCGAAACACGTGTCGCAGTAGATTTCAATAAACAGTGGTATTTACTAAGTAAAACATTTACAACATTTGAGTGTGTCCAAATACTTGTTCACAAAATCTGGATTATCTCCAATTGCAGGAGTTATTTTCATATTATTTTTTGACTCATCTCATCAAACATAGGTGAATGTTACACGTGTGTAAAGTGATCACTTAAACCAGCCTTTGACGGCCGTCAGCCCCGTAAATGCCCAGACTTCCATATTCTTCTTCATCTTTGATGAGATGTCAAAAAATAATAAGTAAAACACTTATTAAAAATGGATAGATTTTACTACAAAGTGACTGCCCAATCAATTAATGAAATTATTTAAAATTATTTATCTTTTTAATTTAATGAAGAGGCAAAAGAAAGTGTTTTGAAAGTAATAGACAAGTTTCACATTTTGAAATTAAACTCTTGTCTGTATTTGGATCGATGTGAAATTATTTTTTTTTGCATTATTGATTCAGTTTGATTTAAAATATTATAAGGATGGATAAGGTAGGAACTGTTGTCCGTGATTGCATGAATTTTATTTAAACTTACGACTCACGTTCACTTTAAACACTTTCCTTTTTGAGGAAATGCCCCAGGAAACGATAATGATACGTAAGTATGATCATTAAATTTCTTGTCAGCCTCCGTAGAGATCTAGTCAGCGTGTTTTTATAGATTATTATTATGATTAGGCTAATATCGGTTTCTATTAATATCAATGATAAATTTACATGCAAAACGTGTAAAACGTTAAAGCGATTTAGCTAAAAAATCATTATTATAGCTAGGAATAGGATAAGTAACAATCTCCTTATCATTCATCGTTCACTTTGTTTAATACCACTTTAATAAACACTTATTCGTGACAACCGGTTTCGGAATAATCATTCCATCATCAGGACATTAAAAGAATATGATTACGGTCCAATTTATAAAAAAATAAAAAAAATTGACAGAGAGAAATTAATTGGTGTTTACTAAAGTGATGTTACAGAATGTGAACGATGACCGATATAGAGAGTGTTATATTACCATACCACAAAGTTAACAATGCTTTTAATATACAAAATATTTTTTTGAATTTATAAATTTTTTTCTTAAGTTAGCTTATATTACAACTTATATAAACTATTATTTACACTTCATTTACATCATCTTTATATATATTTACATTTCCTTACAGTAAACAATACATTCATTTTTAAATTATTTCAGACTCTTTTCATTCTTCATACATTCAGGCATCTCATCATACATTTTCAAACCCTTGTACATTTAACAATTTTGCGACTTGGTATTTTTCAACAATGGCAGTCTTATTTTATCCTTATTTCTAGTAAAATGTATGTTCATGACAATTTATGTTTAAAACTATTTTATCCTTAAAGTATTTTGGTAATTTATCGTTAAAAAAATTATGTATAAAAATCAGCATATTAAATTTAAGTCTCTTTTTATATACATATAATTTATAGATATAGGATAAGTAATCCAAAATCGCAAACGAATAAGGGGGTTAAGGATAAATGATTCTTTGCCTGCCATGATCTGCTGCGCTGAGGACTTGCAATGGTTGTTGGATGAAAACAAAACTGGTCCGATGGTAATGAATACCGAATGTTATATCATTTGAGTTCTTGCAAATCATGGCCGTTGATTATTTAAACCTAACTAGGAAGGCGGGCTAAAGTCATGCAATACCGATGGACGATTCACCGCAATCTCGCAATATCAGCACCAAATATAAGTATGATACAATGTGGTTTCGCCACAGTGCGAAATGAAACTCAAAAAAAAAAATTATTCGAAGGACCAGTCTTATATTATTAACAATAAGACGACGATTCTACAAGATAGAAATATTTAGATCGATTTGGAGTCGTGATACTCTCCCGAGTTAGTTCGATGATTTATGCTCGAACTTTCAAGTACCAAGGGAAGGCGAGTTCGATAAATATCAAATAGCACGTATGAATAAAGAACTAACCTTTTATTCTTATAGATGGTCTTGATCCAGCGCTGGGATCAGGGCGATTCTCTCTTGATGGTGGTGATGGGGTCACAAAATACAGCGAGGTATTCACAACAATTCAATAAAATACAGCGAGGTATTCACAACAATTCAATATATAGAGCGCCCGCGTGAAGAGTCAAATTGCAACTGTTTGTTTTACTTTTGTTTTTTTTAAATTCGGGCAGTCGGGCGTCGTTCGAAATTCAAAACGTACTACCGACAAGTACCGGCCAAACCACAATGCGATGCGATTCGCAAATCGTAACTCATTGAAAACCAATTGTCTTAAGAACGGTTGAATCCAAGGTGAATTTTGTTATTTTTTTCAAATTTTTGTGTACTACCACTTTTAAGTGGTATTACACAAACTGAACTATTAATGATAAGGAGAGTGTTATATTACCATATCACTATTTATATTATATTAAATTCATGTATTGTTTCGGCAGTCGATTTAGGGCAATATTTTAATATTTTTTCGATATATTGTTTAAATTACAGATTATAAAGCGGATAGCTTTCTATGCCTTCGTAAGGTAAAACACCTATCACAAAAATAGATGTGAACTAATTCGGAATGAATTTCACCTATGCTCAAATAAAGTAAGCTATACTTTATAAATTTCTCAAACAAGGCACCTTCGTCTGCCAAAAATTAAAATCTATCAACAATCCATTATACATCTTTCAAAATATTTCATTTTTATCCTAATATGCACACCTATATACGTACATGCACTCAAAAATAAATAATAATAAAAAAACATCGGCTGTGGACTCTTCCCCATTTAGAATCACACCTCAGTTTAGGGCCGGTATTTTAGTATCGGGGTATGTTCAGTCACCAGTTCAGTGAATAAAGTCAGTGAACTTGACCAGTACATACGAGTAGTACTTGTATCTACTTTTGTTGCTCTGGGCGAGTGTCGTTTGTTTGACTTTTTGTATCGGACGCTTTTGGCTATCGGGCCTCTGGCCAGGACTGGTTTTTCGCCAAAAATTATATTATACTTTTACATCCAAGTTCATGATACAATAAGCTGGATTTTTATTTTTAAAATGCCATCATGTTTTTTGCTCAGTTTAACTGGAAAGTCAAACCCATTTTCGGATGTGTTGGTTAAATTTTTTTAAATTCCTAGTACCTTTCCTCAATTATTTTTATTATTAAAAATAGCACTATGCTTTGTGATATTTTATTGTTCGGTCAGATAATATTTATGTGATATTTTTCTTTGTGTTTTTAAGTAATGGAAAATTTTTTGTGTATTTTTAGTAAACGAGTCTAAATATTATTTGATATCATTATAAAATCATGATTTTTATTATCACGATGTAAGAATCATAGGTAATAAAGTTGTACAACCTGCCTCCATCACCTATAAAGTCATTAAAAATTGAAACCAAATATGAAGAGCTATTCATAAATGAATTATGGAAGCATTAGATCTAAAAGTGACCGTATTATCAGCTATGTCGTATTTGAAAATAATATTCTTTCTTTCCGATTTTATAAAGAAGAATTGTAAAATGTGCCCTCAGTAAAAATCAGTATGGAGAATCAATTGTATAATAATTTGTAATTATGTATATCATAAAATAAATAAATAAGACCCGTACGTAATTTTTAACAACTTACGTATGTCATAAGTGTTGAATGAGGGGAGAATCGGTATGACAGTATTAAAAATGCCTAAATTAAATAAAAATACCATGAAAATGTCTTAAATGAGATTATCGAAAAGATAAAGAAAGGCTTTTTAAGATCTTTTTAGCTGGATGAAGCAAATGCACGATGAGATAATGAATTGGAAAGGGCATTTGGCTAGTATGAAAGACTTGTCATGAAAAAATCAATCAGAACCTTAAATCTGGCCATGGTTAAAGTCTACGTAATCAAGGAACATGTATGACGAAATAAATGGATGTGGGAGAAGCTAACAGTGTTTATCACGACGTGACGTTCTATCCTCAATGCTTACTATCAGAAATACATCACTTTTACTTTGTTTTTACCTTTTCTGATATTTATTAATCATGTTTATATATGATTTCTATCAATAATATCGCCGATTTCACTTGCTAATAACTGCATTGTTCAGATAATGATGTAGCCAATAGAGGGTGTTTGGTAGTTAGTAAAACATTTTTTGATTCGCAAAAAAATCTCATGAAAAAACACAATGTCTTGTTTGATAAAAAAATCATAAGCTTTCACGTGTTAACGCTTGCTTTGATTAAAAAAAAAACATTTATACATTTCTCACAGCTTATTTGTTTATTCTCCCATGTTTGAATCTTTTTTAATATGATTTGAAACTCACATTACACGTCATTACTATGTATGTAATTATACAATTTGAACAGACAAGAACAAGAATTAATATGCTCCGTTTAACTTTCACACATAACATTATTATGTATCCAAATGTGTTCAAAAAATGCCTCCGGTGCTGGTGGTCCAGACTGGTTTTGTTTTTAAATTTATATATCTCCGGTAGCTCTATTTTAAAATCTATCACAATCTATGAAAAGTGCTATAGGTGGAATTCGGTTATTTATTTCCTTCAGGTGTGACATGAATTAGATTTTTTTCTCCGATTATGCCAAACTGGATCAAATGAATCATACATTTTTTTTGCAAAACTGGTACCAATTTGAAAATTTATTTTATGATTTTTGTAATGTATTACCATTTTTATATCTCGGTATACTCGTATTGTAATTGATTCACTTATATGAGCTTATTCTAAGCTCTTAAAGAGAATTAAAGAGAGGATACCGCTACATTTTTTTGTTTTAAAAAGCTCACATTTTTCCGAGAAAAAAATTGTTATTATTTTTTTTTCAAAGATTTTAGGTTTGTTATGCCAAAGTAAAGGTATTTTTTTCATAAATAATTTCAAATTTAAGCTAACTTAACCAAGCATTTTCATAATATCGTTCTAAGTTGGTACTACTAAGTTTTCCAAAATTTATTCAGTCATATTTTCGTGTTATGTCTGCTCCTTTAAAGTTCACAGCATTTTCAAATCGACATACTTCTGTTAAATATCGTCAACTCTAAGTAAAGTAAAGTCATTTTTTATTATAGGTGTCTCAACTAAGAAAAAACATCTGTCGTTTGTATACGAAAGAAGGTGGAAGTCTCACTATTCTAGGGCTTACGACCTGGCATTTGGGTAACTTAAGTGATTCGTACACTTGATTGCCGTTTACCATTTTACCCATTTTTAAATATTCACATTACATATTTTTTTAAACAATGTATACCATATTTACACTCTTATTAGATTATTTTCATGTGTTAGTTGTTATTTAGATAGATGTGGAATTTAGCTGTGGTTGAGAATTTGTGAAGTTTGCAGCTACTATGAAGTATTAAAAATAGGTGAAGATCGTTAAATCTACTTAAAGTATGTAAATATACGCTTGGTCTGAAAAAATATACACTTTTTAGCTGAGTTTATTTAGAATGGTTTGAAACGTATAATTTTCCACAGAATATTTGTGTACTTATTTTGAGTAGATTTAGAAAAACAAAACCATTTACACACTAAACAATCGGTAACGATGTTTTGAAAAGGCTGAAACAATATGCTTTCAAATAATACTTCATACTATTTTTTAAAAATCTGATAAGACGTATTTAGCACTTCTTTCAATGAGTTTGTTTCAAAATTTTCTCATGGGAGAATCACATGCATAAAAAATGTTTGAAAGCAAATCAAAATATAATTTTTAATTCGATCAAATAATGCGTAGTTTTTTTTATTGATATGTTTTGTTATCGAAAGAATTGAATGCACTTCCCACGAATCGTTGCATTGTTATAATCCATTAAGATAAGTTCCAAATTACCTGCATTGTATTCATGAGAACATAATTTTAAGGTCTACCAGAGTACCTTCAAATTATCATATGGTATTACATACTTGATGAGTCGATGATTATACGGACACATTTATATGCGGGTATATTTTTAAATCGTATGTTAAGAATAAATGTCACTATATAACCTCGATTTTTTTTTCATTTATTTATCCGCACCCAGATGTACATAGAGCACTGCATTTGATCAATGCGGTGTTAATTTGATGTTCAATTGCATAAAAGCAAGTTGATCAATCATGATTCTTAGACACGAGTTGACTGTATTTTATTGGAGGCAGATGACGTAAGTGAAAGTGCTCAGGGTGAAGAACATTATTGCTGTATGGGAAAGGAAATGTAGGAAGAACATTTGGTAGGAAAAAGAGAATAGCAGAAATAACTAGGGGACTCGGAGTTGCATATCCATACCCGTTCTAGCTTGTGTAATTTGGCTAGTGCTTATCTGTACTAATTTCTAATAAGTATGTATATTTTTGTCTTGTATTCTATGATGTAATGTAATTATATAAGTAGGTATTTAATTATTTAAAAAATTTACTTGACCTTAAATTTTTCCTTGTACCATGATACACCTATTCACTAATATATGTATTAGTGAATAGGTGTAATTCAACATAAATAGGTAGATTGTAATAATGTATAAGTAGGAAAACCATAAACCAATACGAATTCTTTAGAGAAATTAAGTTATACATCGGGCTACTCATCGGACAAATGTTATTGACCTCCTCATTCAAATCGTTAAGTGGTAAATTGATAAGGTAATTGGTGAACGCATCAATCATCTCATCAATTGACCAACTCACAATATACAAGAAGAAATCACCGTCATTCATGAGCTGTACAATCTAACGCATAACAAATCCCCTGAAGAAGAAAATGTTACCGAAACCCAATAACTTGTACACTACCATAAACATAATTCAGTTTTAATTTGTACCAGAAGATGAAAACAACTGTCGTTTTCGAAACTAGTCGTAAATAAAAATAAAACTCTATAAAGTGGTATATTCAAGTGTTTAATTTTAATAAAATAATCATGTCATTCCACAAAGTTAATGCCGAATCAATAAATAAAATAATATAATTCATGGTTTTATATGAATGATGCTAGGTTAGAATTATACTTAGGTTAGATATATGACTTTAATATGGAAAATAGTACGAAATATATTGTGCAAAAATGCATGAAGATTTATAGGTATAAAAAAAATACTGATTTTGACTTGAATTTATTAAAGTATTTTTTTGATCATATCTGAAGTGGCACCATCTATGATCAAGGTAGGTTGGTTGGAACACTGGCCGTTCGACAGTCGAGTACTCCGATTCCCATTACGCAATACCCGGAAAGTGAAAGGGGACATTGTCGGTCACTTTTTATATTATTATGACGCCGGCATCGTTGCAGACACCAAACTTCGGAGAATATGACCACTGTAATTCAGTAATACTCGTTACGACGAAGTGTTGGAAGAATATTGCTCGTCTGTGTTGTAAAAATAATGCTTTTTTGTTGTTTTCATCTGCGGCTGTCATGTTTTTCTTCGTTTTCAAGATAATGCTCTTTCCATCAAGTGTTTTAACCTCACAAATTACAAAAATATTGAAAAACAACCTTTTCGAAACTTATCGGAGATGCTTAGTACTTTTGTAAATAATAAATTTTTGTTTTAAAGTATACATTTATTTTCAAATCTATTATGACACGTATTTCGATGCATTCAACATCGTAATCAAACACCGTTTACGGTGAATGCAGCGAGACACGTGTACAAATTTTTTTAAGGAATATTAGTATTAACCATGTTTGTTTGAAAATTGTTTGGAAATAAATTTAATTTATTACCCTTAGGGGACTTGTACACATTACATAAGCTTATACTTTCCTCCATTTCCTTTACCGTAAACGGTAATCCTGCACTGAGACATCCAACAATTACATAATCTGTATTCAGGCATACACATTTCGCTTCTAATTAAACTAATCAGGACTAATTCCTTTACATATTGTTTAATTTACGACCAAACCACATCGATTCGATGCGACGCCTTATGCACCATTGGCTGCGGATAAAAAATGAGAAATAAACTAAAAAATATTTATTTCTATATTTTATTAATTAATTATGCAAAATTGTGTCTTTACACCTGTCGTAAGCCCCGTAAATACCCCCATAGACTTCCATATTCCGATTTAAAAAAAAAAACATCTTCGTCTTTTTTGGGCATGTAGAACTATAATATCTTATTATAATAAATAAAACCTTTATGAAATCTGACTGCTTCGTATACTTACATAAACTTACAATTATGACATGAAAATACGACTGGTCACTCCAATACCTACTGTGTTACTTTGAACTTCTAATGTTCTCATTACTGACTTAATAAATAAACAAAGTTCCTGAATACATGGTGATTAATAATACCTTTTTTGACACTTTAAGTAATCAATTTACCGGAGAGAGTACAATCGGTAAAAAAACAATTATCAGTAATAATAACACCATTATTTTTTTGGGTACATGATTTTTCATTTTGTTTTCTAACGTTGATCGAAACGAAACTTTTGTTGAGTGACATCACAAACGATCGGTCGTTAAGATCGTATCAAAAAGAGTAATAACATTAATGTTTGGCTATTAGAAAGTACCAGTTTCGTGGGCTAATGACAGAAAACATATTGTGCTAACATTGAATAATTTGCTGCAAGTACACTTTTGAAAGTTCACGACGGGAGTGCTAAAATTGTTTTATCTCGTGCCTCAAGGTCATTAGCAGACTATTCAAATAAATAACGTTGGTATAACGTGTATCCACAAATACATTCGTGTATTTACATTCGATTATTAAAACAATTGCATTCAATCGGTTTTAAATACCCCTTTTAAAATCACTAACGAACATTGAATAATATGCAACATTAAATAATTTGCTGCAAGTACACTTTTGAAAGTTCACAACGGGAGTGCTAAAATTGTTTTATCTCATGCTTTAAAGTCATTAGCAAACTATATTATTTTAAACTATTTGTATATATATATATATATATATATATATATATATATATATATATATATATATATATATTAAACTATTATTATTATTAAACTATTTGTATATATATATATATATATATATATATATATATATATATATATATATATATATATATATATATATATATATATATATATATATATATATATATATATATATATATATACATATATATATATATATATATATATATATATATATATATATATATATATATACATATATATATATATATATATATATATATATATATATGTATATATATATATATATATATATAAATATATATATATACTATATTATACAAATATTTTTTATATAACTTTTATCACAAATATGTTCGTGTATTTACATTCGAGTAACTGCAATCAATCAGTTTTAAATACCCTTTTCAAAATCATATAAAAATAATACAAAAAATATCCATTGAGTATCTCAGTAATAATGTAATATTATTTTTTATTAGTAATTGAATTTATCCTTATTTTTTAAATGGTTTATTGTTTTATTTATTTTAGAAGTTAAAAAATTTATTGGCCACTTGACCGCATTTTATAATTATAAATTGTTTTATTGAGACATATTTAAGTACAAATATTAATAAATCGTGGAGTAATTGAAGGATTATTTAGGAATTATACATTTTTGTGATTTTATTTATTTTTATCTTGACTTTTGATAAATTTCATAGAGAGATTTGAATGTATGGCACCACTTTTTGGAATATCCTTTTGTTTCATTTTAGTAATTCAGCACGCTACAGTGAACAGCGTAAACGGAAATCTTCAATTATCGTTGTTAGTCTCGCTTGGACAATTTGACCAATCCGGCATCGAAGTTCGATTCTTTTCTTTGCTGAGAATGTTAACAAACAATGATAGAAATAACGCTACGTATTCGTCATATTATGCTCTTAAATGAAGCGGTCATATTCGAATAGTGTTTTCGTTCCCCGCGACGAATTCACAACAAAAGCGTTTCAAATGTAAAATGCCCATTGCTGGCGTTCTGTCCTGCGTACCGGAATAATGCACAAATGATATTATTCCTCATATGCGGTTCTTTGTATTATAATACCGGGTATGTTATAGCGTGTCTGCTTGTGAACCCGTTTCCATGACAATGTACTGATTCAATGTCAACCACCGCTACAGAAATCACTTGCCGCAACCAACAGTAACTGAAAACATCAACCTTTTCAATTTTGTATACACACAATCTGATGGAACTGATTACGGCGCCCATGCATCAGCTATTCTGCTCGGTCATCATTTTTTCATAATCGTGATCAGTCTAATGTTCTACGGGTGGGATATTTGCAAGGTTACTGTCGGATCATTGCCATGTTCTTATTTTGTTGATGCAAGAATTTCGTAGCGATTACGTCGTGTTTGCAAAATAACGCCTGTTTGCTGACATTGTTCAGCTGTTTCTAACATTGTACGATATCAAGGGTCCGAGACCGGTCCACTATTACGCTTGTTAATCTATTTCGCGACAATTATCATACTCTAAAGTTTCGTGTGTGATCAGTCTAATCTTCTACGAGTGGGATATTTACAAGGTTATCGCCGGATCATTGTCATGTTCTCATTTTATTGATGCAATTATTTCATCGTGTTTGCAAAATATCAGCCGTTTGCTGACATCGTTCAGCTGTTTCTAACATTGTACGGTATCAAGAGTTCGAGACCTGCTCGTCAATTGCACATGTTAATTTATTTTGCTGCGAATATCAGATTCCTAAGTGTCGTTTGTGATCAGTTTAATGTTCTACTGGTAGGATATTTGCAAGGTTATCGTTGGATCATTGACATTTTCTTATTTTGTTGATTTAAGTATTTCGTAGCGATTACGCTGTGTTTGCAAAATATCAGCCGTTTGCTGACATTGTTCAGCTGTTTCTAACATTTTACGATATAAAGGGTCCGAGACCTGCGCTTGTTAATTCATTTCGGGAGGATTATTATCAGACTTTAAAGTGTCGTGTGTGATCAGTCTAATTTTCTACGGGTAGGATATTTGCAAGGTTATCGCCTGATCACTGCGTGTTTGCAAAATCAAATCATATAATAATTGATATCTCGTCGGATCATTGTCATGTTCTTATGTTATTGATGCAAAAATTCTCTCAGTCAGCTCTTTCTAACATTGTACCAAATCAAGGGTTCTAGACCTGTTCGACAACTGCGCTTGTTAATTTATTTCGCGACGATTATCAGACACTAGTATTTATCATACGCGATGCGAATCTGACACACATTACAATCAGCCTGAAACTTCCGCGTCTTTCGAGCTATCAATTTATTCGGTCAACCGTTCGAGAGTTCAACGTTCGGTTTCCGCTCGCTCCTCGGGTAACAACGATGATACTGGTAGCTGGCAGCCGTACCCGATGCTAGGGATCTGTGTCAGCCCCGGGCTTGTTTTGTCTATTCGCCATGGGCAATTTCATCTCCAGTTATGTTGCGAGCAGTTCTACGACTCCCCAAATACGAAATAAACACCATCTTCCTCTGTCGAAGCGGATATTTGTAGCCATTGAGGATGGCCCCGTTGCTTTACGAACACAACTTTTAAGAGCGCTACTACTGTTAAATAAGCAATTATGCAATCGACCCACTGACAAGTGAGCCGCTTCTAAGTGACCGAATTAAAATGATAATAAACGAATCGACGGAACCAATTGCTAAGTATCGTATTCTGTTTCTGAAGCCTAATATATTTTAGAACCTATTCGCTTAAACTTTATTGATGTTTCGCGTATCATTTAATCTCTCACGATTCCACTCGTAACATTATTTTTAATGGATGTATAACCTAAAATCTAGAACAAAATATTATATTTATGGCGTTATCTGACACATTATTAAAGATTTACTGAATCAGGTTAAGTATTTCTATTCGACTTTTGAAGATCTAAAATATTCATTTTCGCAAGTTCAATAACACAAAATTAAATTCATCAATGTGACAGGATACTAAAAAAAACAATTATGAACATAACACGTATTTTGGGTTAATCGATGTATTATTTACATCTCCTGACGTTTCGGTCATGATTACAAGCTCCATCTTCATGGCACTTGGTACTTAAATTGCACAATTTAAACAAGTACTTAATGTCCAATTATTTATTCTGATTCACTATTTTTAATGTTACCTCGTAGTACACCAATTTCAATTGTAATTAATATTGTTTATTGTCTATTTGCTAAAACATATAAATATTATAGAAGTATAATTATTTAATATTATTTTTTATATAACGATAGTATCAATGTTGTGTTGAGATGGTTTGTACATGTTGGACGAATGAGTGAGGAAAGAGCGGTAAAACAAATTTATCAGGCGAATGTAGTTGGAAGTAAGAGCAGAGGAAGACCGAGGAAAATTTGACATGGTCAAGTATTTCAAATATAATACTTAAAGTGGTCGGGCCAGGAGTCGGAATAATCGACTTACATTCTTTCATAAAAAAGGGAAGAATGATACATGTTTCATATCAAGTTGAGACACCTTTAAAATTGACATCTCATCCTTAGGGTGAATAATTTAATACTGACAATATCTTCATTTTGGTATGTGAACTTCTGGTCAATAATTGGTATATTTTTTTGTCTACAGAGGGTCGCGTGGAGGTGTCGAGAGATGGCAAGTACCTCAGCACGATGGCGCCGCGCAAGGTGTTCGGCGAGCTGGCCATCCTGTACAACTGCAAGCGGACGGCCACGATCAAGGCGGCCACCGACTGCAAGCTGTGGGCCATCGAGCGCCAGTGCTTCCAGACCATCATGATGCGGACCGGCCTCATCAGGCAGGCCGAGTACACGGACTTCCTCAAGAGGTAACACGCCTTCAAAATTAAACAAAACCATGCACACTTGAATATCTTGAATCTTGACTTAAGCAAATGCAAATATATCCTATGATAGCTTAACACGTCCTGTGCGAACACGGCTCCCCTGTCGCCAAGTACACGGACTTCCTCAAGAGATAACACACCTTCAAAATTAAATAATACCATACACGCTCGGATGTCTTGAATCTTGACCATAGCAAATACAACTTTATCCTATGTTAGCTTAAAAATCAACTGTTGGATTGCTGAGAATCGATATATCGACAACGGCTTACATCGCCAAAAGCGCTGCCGTCGATTTTAGTGGATATGCAAGGACGATAGTTTTTTTTTACTTAAAAAAAATATGTCTATTTTTCACAAAAAGCAGTTTAATTTGTTTATTTGTGAATTTTATTGACGAATTAAAACTACGACACAAAATTCCAGA
The DNA here is from genome assembly GCF_059751285.1 of Brachycentrus maculatus. Classification (NCBI taxonomy): domain Eukaryota; kingdom Metazoa; phylum Arthropoda; class Insecta; order Trichoptera; family Brachycentridae; genus Brachycentrus; species Brachycentrus maculatus. Next base: position 1,071,586 of record NW_028280778.1, read on the forward strand.
TCGACCAGCAAAATACACTACCATTATTTTATTTATTTTTATTTTTTTGTTATATATCGACGGCAGCGCTTTTGGCGATGTATCCCACAGTCGACATATAGACGAAAATGGTTATGTATTTTGCTGGTCGATCTGGAAAGTTGTGTCGTAGTTACAATTCGTCAATAATATTCACTATAACGATTCGTTAATAAAATTCACAAATAAAGAATTTAACTCATTTTTAGTGTAAAATAGACATAATTTTCTTTGTAAAAAACCCCATCGTCTTAATTTTTTATTATCCACTTAATTTTACATAAAATACGTAAGAGTAAAATATATTTTGTGAGATACAGATGACGTACGTGAAAAAGCTTATGGTAAAAGATAATACCGCTATATGGGAAAGGAAATAGAGAATAAATAGTAGGTAGACATTGGAGAATAGCAAGAATGGTTTAAACCCGCATTCGTATGAGAATGGAAAAACGAAAATTTTTTTCCTGAGGAAATTTTACTCCCAGATTCAATATTTTTTCGCGTTTTTCAAACGCCAGTATATTTTTTTCATAATTAGCTCCTTGGAATTCCGTAATTGAATGTTTTGTGTCAAATAAATAATTTATGAAGTATTTTTGTAAAATATGGAGAATAAATACATTCGTCAAATACAAAACGCTACAATACAAACGACTCTGAAGGAAATCATTGTACAATAATATAAAAGTATCTTTCAACGTAAAATATAACTCGACCTTGTATTAAAACACCTTACGGTTTTCCGGCAAAATATTTGTTTAAACTTAATGTGCAATGTAAATAAGAACTAACAATAGAGACTACTCCCATCAGTGTATATGATATTTACATATAATTCTGTGTGATTAAACAAATCGAAGACATGTATTATGTAAGTATCTACATGATAATTATAATAATATTTGTCAATTATTTTTTTTCACAAAATATCGTTTCAAGAGCGCTTAACATTTTTCTTCTATGCGTACTATGATATACTCGTATAAAAATTTAATAAGAATTACTTCCCTGATATTATATTGATGGTGAGTGTTTGTGTTTGTGTAGGTAATATAAACATAATTGTTAGTTTGATAAAAATCTTACATCTTCTTAAGTTATTTAGATTGCTTTAAATCCAGTTTTTTTTTTATATTTATTTTGTTGTGTCATGAATTTAGATTTCTAGATAAAATATTTGTTTATTTTAAATCTTAGTTTCATTCATTAGAAACTGGTAACCTAACCTTTATGTAATTTTAAATAACTTTCATATGGGTTTAAAGTAAAGATAAAAAAAGATTATGTAATTCCTATAACTCTTCTATGGCTCCGAATGCTAGACAATGTATAACACCTATTCTAGGCAACTAGAAACTGATAAAATGCGAATGCTTAGATGGTCAACTAGAGTATCTCCATTCGTGGAAGCCTGGGTGTAACAGACATCAATAGTAAGGTAGAGGAAAGTCTATTGAGATGGTTTGGGCACATAGGACGCAGAGAATCTGATCATATTGTGAACCAGGCAATTGCCATGAATCTTCCTCGAAACACATCTAGAGAAAAACCTAAAAATTCATGAATGCTACAGAAAGATAACATGATTCGAAGGCATGGCCTAGGTGACGTTGTCCACGATAGAAGGACTAAAATCCTGAGAACGAGGAGAGCTGACCCCAATAGTCTAGAAAGACGATAACTTGGGATGGAGCCAGGAAGAAGAAGAATATTAAAATGCGATTTACTAAACGAAGATGGTTAATTTATAAAGTAATTAAAGATTCTTTCCTTGAGTTGAATCGCTCTGAGACTCGGGAGGTCTCGGTATTACTGGCTAAAGAATGCTGCACTTGTATCTTATATTTTTTACTTTCAAGCCATTAGCAGAACATTCCAACGAGTGTTTATTAGCTTAGTAAAGTACTCCATCTCTTTTATTCCATTTACATTTTGAAGACAATAAGCGATTTGTTTTGCTTCTCCGTACTTCATCGCAATGCACGGCTCGCCCGTTATTCATCGTACGTTACTATACGTTTAACCGAGTGGTCGGCAAACTTATTAGCTAAAGAGCCAAATATGCACATTACAACAATTAAAAATTATTTTAGTCTTTTTGAATGCATAAATTATTGAGATATTATGGGGTTACTGGTATCAGTGTGGCTATATGTCCCTAGCAGTGGCGTACAAAGATTTTTTAATCAGGGCAGGCAGTAGGATTAGGTAAGGATAAGACGTAGTAAGCACTGGTCGTGTTTCTATATGGAATACCAGTAATCCAGGGTAGGCACTGCTTTTCTGCCTATGTAGAATGCACGCCTTTGGTCCCAGTTAACTGATCTTGCAGTGTACACTGTGTGGAGGAAATAATATTATTTTAATCCGTGGCCTAGTTACTGCAAAGGCGCAGACTCCGGTAGACCATTGTCACGATATGGCAGACACGAGTACACCACACGAAGGGCAATATGGAGCAAAGTTTCTACTACAGTATCTACTCAATGAATTAGGGCCACCCATTATTTTTTTGAATACTCTGAAATCTTTTGGATTATTATATTTATTTTACATAAATACTTTAAGTTTTCTATTGACATCTATTATCATGTATATTACCTTCAATAATATGTAAAATTTACCTGGATTATTTAAGCCTTTACAAAATTTCAAACCCTTTTTCTGAGAAAGGTCCCTAATTAGCACAGGTAGACAGATAGTTGAAAGTTAAAAAAAATAGTCCTATCTCATTTATTAGTGAAGTTTCTTGAGTTCTGGTTGTTGTTTTGTTCAGAGAGGTTATATACTTATCATGTCTTGTGAAAAAACTTAATTTTTAATTTTATTTCATAAAGTATAATTTTTTTTTGTAAACACAAGTGTTTTTTTTGAAAAGGACAAAATGGGAAAAAGTAAAGACATTTCTGAGGAAAAAAAGTCTAGTGTTATAGTGCTACTGAAATTAGGAATACTATCTAATAGAGAAATTTCAAAAAAAGAAAACGTTTCTCGTCAAACAGTGGACAGAATTTCAAAATCAATAAAAAATCAGTCACCCGCCTCCAGCAATCGGCGAAAGAACTGTCGTAGGATTAGAAAAACAACACCGAGGACTGATCGAAAAATCGTTCAAAGTGCCTTAGAAAACCGTAGTGCATCAGCAAAAACATTAAAAATAAAATTGGAAGAAGAGGGTATATATATATCGGTATCAACACTGAGGCGACGTCTTTACGAAGTAAATCTGAAATGCAGGCGCCCTGTAAAAGTACCAAAATTGACACCACGAATGAAAGCGGATCGATTAAAATGGGCCAGGCTACATCGAAATTACTCGGTAGATGATTGGAAAAAGGTATTTATTTAAATTGAATTTTCAACATATCATTTTAGTAAATAAACTTATATATTTGAATTAAACTTAAATTTTCATTATTTTTCAGGTCATCTTTAGTGATGAGTGCCGGTTAGAAGCCGTGACAGAGAGCCGTCGATTCGTCAGGAGAACACCAATGGAACGTTACAATGAGGCCTGTGTGGTAAAAGTTATCAAACACCCCACTGCAACAATGATATGGTCATGTATTATTAACAATTTACCTGGGCCGTTGTTTTTCGTGGAAGGAACAATGAACCAAAATTCCTATAAGCAGGTCCTCGAACGAATTTTATTGCCCTTCTACCATACACTCGACCCAACAGAAGGTCCATACACCTTCATGCAGGATGGGGCACCTTGCCACCGGGCTAAATCAATAATAAAATTTTTGTCTAACAAAAATCTGCCTTTGCTCCCCTGGCCTGGAAATTCTCCGGACCTTAATCCTATAGAAAACGTATGGAGCATGTTGAAAAATAAGGTATACTCATTTCCAAATCCGACGGTAGACTGTCTAAAAAAAAATATTCAAAAAATTTGGTCAGAAGACGAAGAAATAAAAAACATGATAAAACAGTGCATTTTAAGTATGCCAAAAAGAATTGAGGCAGTTATTTCTGCCAAAGGTGGAAATACTAAATACTAACTATATTTATATGAAAATATATGCATAATTTAAGCGTAATAAAGTGTTCATGTGTAAATAAAATTCAATGTTGTTTTATTCAATGTTTTCTCTGAGTTATTCCTGTTTGAATTGAGAAATTGCGCGAAATTCTGCGTGGCCCTAATTCATTGAGTAGATACTGTATATTCAATAAACTGCCTTGTCTCATTTCATGCTACTGTAAACTTCAGCCTAACATGTATTCTACTATAGATACAAGTATGTAGGTACGTTATCTGATTATTTTTTTCAAGTGACATGTGAGTATAGTCAAACTCACTGCATTAATTTATGCTGGTATACGAAAAAACACATTCGTGATTTATTTGAATTACGACATTTTAAATTATGATTTCGTAACCATGTCATTGAAAATTTTGACAGTTATAAGTAGGCATCTATATACGCCTTGTTTAAGGCCAATTTATTTTTGATCGTTCAAATTAATCAAGAACAATATTTTGTATGCGTTCAGATCTTGCGTGCGTCAAACAAAAATATGGACCAAAGGGCAAAATACAGGAATGAGTAAATGATCATCAGTTAGTTTTGTGAAAAATAAAGAGTAGTTTTTTTCCTTTCTTTTTGTGTGAATATTTAGTTCAAATAGAAAAAAAATATGTAAAAAGAACTCCACCGACAAGACACATAAGCCATAAATAATACTAATTTTGTATGTGAATCTATAAACGTATGTACCTACTTATATGTTATAATCTTAACTTATTCGTTATGTGCCTAAAGGTGTGTTGGTATTATGCAATGATTAAAGAAAACACTTGTTTTTTACCACTTGAGTTTTATTATAGACTCCTCGATAACTCAAAATCTAAAATTGATTTATTACAAAAAAAGTGGTGTTTATGAAATTTCGTGTGGAGATTGTGATAAAAAATATATTGGCCAAACTGCGAGAAATTTAAAGATTAGAATTAAAGAACATCATAGCGGTCTTGTTAGTAATTATTTTTCGGAATTTGCAAATCACATAATAGATACTAATCACTCATTTCACTCTCATAAATTAAATTATTACACCTTGTTCCATATAAAGGCCAAATTATGAATTATCTTGAAAATTTAGAAATCCAAAAAAACCTAAATTCTAATAATAGTTTATTAAATAATATATTCTTCACCTTTGCTTTCCATTTTTCCTTTGTTTTCAAACTCCGCCCCTTGACTAACCCCTTCCCCTTACTTTCCCCTCTCCTTATTTATAGAACAATTTTATATTTTATATTTTAGTTATTATACAGACCTGAATGATGGAAGTTTAACTTCTGAAACATGTAGTCTATATTAAAACTCAAGTGTTCAAAAACAACTGTTTTCTTTAATCGTTGTGACTTGTCTTACCACAAAGTTAATGCCGAAACAATAAATAAAATATTGGTATTATGCATTCAATTTTTTGATACATTTGGATAAATCTAGGTAAAAATAAATTTTATGGGTGTCTGAACTTGAGATAAAACATCTATGGTTTTTATACGAAAAAAATCTAAGCATTCCAGGGTCCAGGGCTTAATACCTGGTATTTGGGTGGCTTAAACAATCACTTTATACACTAGTGTAACGTTCACCATTCTGCCCATTATTGAACATGCATATTGCATTCATTTTTGAAATCTTCCACATACGAGTAGCCCTGGGATGTTCAGACTTCCAAAATATTTTCGACACATATAATATTGTATTTGTATCATGTGTAGGGTAATATACCAGGGTCAGATAATATACATATTTATAGAAATACACATGACAGCGTATTTGAAGACTTTCCCTCTGAAATAGAAATAAATGTTTCCTCACAATTTGAATGTAAACCCGTATATTTGATTACCCAACAGTGGATCTTAGATTATATTATTAAATAAGTGTATATTAAGATCCAATTGATAGGATCACAGTGGACGCCGGAAGTGGTCTATCCGGTTTTATAGACCTGTTCCATAGTAATTGTATCAAATCAGATTTCCTAAGTGCAGCAAATAAATTCAATAGAAAGCAACGCTAGAAGCTTAATGTAAAACAACCTGAACTATAAATCAAAGTTGTTTTTATTAATAGAATACCTATTGTAAGTAGGTTCTTATACTGGTAGGTACATAATAATACGTTAAGTATTTGCATATGAATATTTATCTAAAAATAAATAATTACCTTCGTATTTCTTAAAAAAAATGAAAATATAAATTAATATACGCTTCAAAACAAACGCTCGTAAAATTATAAAATCATCCGATCTCGCTTTTGTAGTTCAATTGCGGGAGAATTCAACAGGAAACATTGCGATATTTTCTCAAAAATAACAAACTAACTAACTATAATAACTGTCCTGTCAAAAATCACTAACTCACTATTGCGCCGCTTCACCGCAGGGGTAGGCAGAGAGAATATAATATCACACCAATATATCTTTGCACACAATCTTCGCCTCTTCCATATTCATACGTCTTCTCATACACACACGCCGATTATTCCGACTCCCTGTCCTGACCACTTTCATATATTTACAAATACTTGATCATGCCATGTTTTTCTTTGTCATCCTCTGCTTCTTTTATCACCACAATCGTTTCATAAATATGCTTAGCTATCCTTTCTTCACTCATTTGATTCAAGTTCCACCAAAAGTCAAATACGAGTACTTGTGAGTTTACCTAAAAACTCAAATAATATGTGTTTTGTCAAACTTACATTTGCTTCATAATCTTAATACCTACCTATTTTATATTTTTTCACCAAAATAGGGCAGGCACTGTGTTTGTACCTATATGGAACGCACGCCACTGCATATATGAACACACGTACTACATAATATTGGAGGTATTGCTGCAAGGATAGGAACAAAGAACAACCATAAATGTGATCTTAAAACGATTGAGTTGATAGCCGAAAGAGAAAGGATCGCAGTAATACAATTTATTGTGCAAGGGTTCACAGTGTTTAACACCTTTTGTTCGGACTTCAGTCGAGTGCAATAAGGAACCATTGTTAGTGATACAAAATTACTGGTAAAATTATAAGAATTTGTCAACATATTTTATTATTTATTAATTCGGCATTAACTTTGTGGAATGACATGTGGATGATTTTTTTAAAGTAAACCCCTAATGTATATTACTTTATGAGTTTTATTTATATATACGACCAGTTTCGAAAATTTACAGATGTTTTCGAAACTAGTCGTATAAATAAATAAAACTCATAAAGTGGTATATTCAAGTGTTAAATTAAAAAAATATATAAATATATATATATTTTCATTAAAAAGCTTCTTTTCATCTCCCGATAGATGTCTCTCTGAAATTCTAGTGATTCAAGCACAATGTTTCGAAATTGAATCATATATATAGAACTTCCAAGAATTTGATTATTGTGGTTGTCAATCATGGGTAGAATTGGTTAATGTTACACGTGTGTAAAATGATCACTTAAACCAGCTTATGACGGTCGTAAGCCCCGTAAATACTTAGACTTCCATATTCTATTTTCTTCCATATTACTAAATGTTTAGGATTTTATGGAGTGTGTGGAAGTTTTTGGTGAAATTATTTTACTGTTTTTATTGTTTTTTTTTATTTAAAATAAACCCTGATGATGACAACGTATTGTTGAAACCGGTAGGTTGAATTGTATTAGTTAAAAAAATTGTGAAAACAATGTTAATCAATTTTATAAAATGTGCCACAAAGTATCTGCGGAAAACATTCAAGAAAAAATTCCATATTCTTCTTCATCTATATTGAGATGTCAAAAAATAATATGGCAAACTAATGATTATTCACGAACCGTATGTTTATACATTGTGCATATTTGGTGTCGTCCATGTGTCGCTTCTCATCGTACGACCTCCTTCTTGGTATTGCGTAACGGAAGCGACTCCATAAAATTGGCGACATTGTTTCACGTATCACAATCCCGACGTGTGATATAATATGTAATAACTTCAAACAAAACTCTTCCGTGTTCATATACTTATATCGACTCAACGTAGACAAGTTATTCACGGCTCTAAAAATATGACAATGCGTTATGACACCAATTTATTACGTGCTTATACTGTTAGCGAATCATACTATATTTTGAAATAATTTTAATTTTCTGCTGGTAAAGTACAATGATTGTTGTTGGTAAAAAACAACTTTATTTATTATAGGAATCTGTTTATCTAAACACCAAACTAAATAAATACTTCACTAATTTCTCAACTGGTGGCGCCACAATCAGCCATACTTCCAAGCCTACTGATTTGTAACAGCATGTGGAAGGTAATCAAAACCATTGCATATATCAAAAATGAACGCAATTTGGATGTTCAATGATGGGCAGAATGGTGAACGATGCATAAGTGATTAAAGTGATCGTTTAAGCCAGCCAAATGCAAGATTGCAAGCCCTGGAATGCTCAGACTTCCTTCATTCTTATATAAAAAGAAAAAATAGATGTTTCATATCCAGTATGCCGTATCTATCAAAATTACAACTAACATACGAATGGAATCCCACAATAGTGCATATATACATGTTTAAAAATCAATTGTCGTATGGATGTTTAATAAAAGACATTAAAGTAAACGTTTCCCAATTGTATAAAGTGATCACTTAAGTCAGACAAATGCCAGGTCGTAAGTCCTGTAATGCTTAGACTTCCATCTTCTTTTGTATAAAATACTTCTCAGTTTAGACACCTATATCTTTATCATCCATAGAAAAAAAATCCAGTAGTTTCATTAATTGATTCCGCAGTCACTTTGTGGTAATATATATTCATTTTTAATTTAAGTTTTACTATGTAAATATCACTTTTTCTTAAATTATATTGTGACACGCGTTTTGATGCATTCCACATAATTTTCAAACACCCTACGGTGTAAGTAAAACTTACATAAAAACAATCCAGTATCTAATTTTGATAAATATTCTACAGGATGCATACCAAGTGAAAAATAAAACAGTAGAATAACCTTGATTCTGCAAATACAAACGTGTGAATTTATATTTATGTTTTACTTATAAATGAGTATGTTGACATTAAAAAAAAATGTTGTGTAAGGGTAGTTTTTTAAATATACATATTACATAGCTATCCAATCACAAAAGCCTATTTATCGACTATACAGCTAGTAAATGACTAATTTCTACAATTTTATTTTGCACTTAGTTTACCAAGGACAAAACCTGTTAATTTTTTGTAAGCGTACGCCATTTCTGAATGCTGGGAAAATATTGCTGGGATTATGATAATAACGTAATTGTGGTGGGAAAACCGAATGATTTTGATAAACCACCTAAAGTTTCTATTTTGCGAAATACTTTTTCAATGCGACCTTGACGATGTATTTGCTACCTTGGGATCCAACATGAATATTTATACCATATTTCCTATCTACGTTATTTCATCCTATCTAAAGGACATTCATATAATTTTACATTTGAATAAATATCATGATTTTTTTATTATTATAAATACAGTCGAACTCGGTTATAACGAGGATGATGAGACCGACGTTTTGCCGCACATTCGTCTGACTGCTTTTAGTTTACCGTCGTCCTTCTTGATTGACTTAATTTATGCTTAATCGTATATGCATAATACAATTCGTATGTATGAGCTTATAACGTATGTCATTTGATTACATTTTCACGTGTTTGTAGCTTGATGATTTTTAATGATTTATGTACATCTGTTAATGTAGGATCGTCACTAGATGACAATATTTACCGTAAATTGGTGATTTATTACATTTGTTTACGAGTACCGTTATTTGATGTTTATTTTTCAAACTTTTGTTTTTTTAATTGTAAATTTACTGATTGGAATATGTATGAATGTAAAATAAATAAACAAAGAGAACAGCGTATTAAATGACGCATGCGGTGTTTTGAGTTAGTAATGATATATTTGCATATTATAGAAATGTGAATGATACCTACATTCAAATCATAAAAACGATATATGATTCTACTGAATTTATCATGAGAACAATATAAAGAATGTTTAAAAAAAGCTAGTTGCAAGTATTAAATTTTAAAAAATATATTATAGGTGACTCAACTTGAGATGAAACATCAATCGTTGTTTTTTTTTATATGACAGAAGATGAGAGTCTGAGTATCTCAGGGCTTACGACCTGGCGTTTGGCTCCCTGTTAACGCTTGTGTAAAATTTACCATTTTGCCCATTATTGAACATCCAAATAGCATTAATTTTTGGAACTTGTATGTATATAAACTATATATGCAATGGTCTTACATTTTTTTCACATGCGGGTAGCATTTTCAATGGATTGGGAAGTATGACTGATTGTGGCGCACTCTGTTGAGAAATTTGGAATAAATGAGTAATGAAAAAACAGGAAAACAAATTAATGGGGCAAACCGAGGTAGACTTGGTAGTATTAAGTATTTCAAAAACTTGAACATGGCCAGATCTGGAGTTGGAATAATGGGCGAGTATGTATGAGGAGATGTAAGAATGTGGATGTGCCGAAGATTGTTAACAAACACCGTGTTGTATGGCGTTTTATTTTCTCAGCTTACTTCTGCGAAAAGCAGCGTGATGGTTGGTTAGTTAGTTTCATGTTATTTTCTACGTGACATCTTAAGAATGCTACTGAGAATAATTGAAATATTTTTGGTGAAAAAAAGCTCTTATTAATTTTATGTTTGCCGACCGGAAACTGTTCCCTAGACCTTACACGCATTTTTGGATATTTCTTGATTTAATGGGTGGTATTTATGGTTATTTTTACGTATTTTTATTTTGAATTAATTCATTATTGTCCGCCCCCGTAGTGTAATGGTCAGTACGCTCGAGTACTGTTCCGGAGGTCCCGGATTCGATTCGCAGGGGGGGGGGGGTTAAATAAATAAAAGAGGATGTTTTTCACTCTAATATTTATTGAATATTACCCTGGACGGACCAGAGGGAGCGGAGGGCTAATCACCTTTTCTTCATGTGTTAACGATCAAGAAAACACTACGTTTATATGATGCAGTGCCCTATGCACCATTGGGGTGCGGATAAAGGTTTGAAGAAGAAGAAGAAGAATTAATTCTTACATGCTTTATATTTTATAGCTTTTGAATTAATATTATTTAGGCATTGAATGTATAGATCCATATTCGAGGAAGTCGAAATGGTGTTTTGAGCTTAAATGTTGTTCCACATTTTAAGCAAATTATCCGTGTTATATTTCTTGTTTGAACGAATATTTTCGCTTCTCAATTTGTTTGCATTTAACAGCTCGTATATCGTACAATATAATATTGGAAACAGTTCGCGAAGAAGTGTTGTTATTTTAATGTTTTTCAACTAAATTTATTATTCAAAACACATTTCTCGCGCCGGTTCAACAGCACTCCTTAAGGTGTGAGTCTCACAACACTATTTTAAATATATAATATGTATTTTTTAAATTTCCTGTTGAATCATTATATCCATACTCTAATGTGGTGGAATGTAATTTCATGTACATTTGTTGTAACTAATAATAAGTCAGCCAGTCATGAGAGCTTATTTGATATTATTTGTTTTTACCTAGAAATTTTCACTCAAGAAATACATGAAAGTTTAAATTGATTCATTTCTTAAACTTCTTTTACAATAAAAATGTACATTGGCAGGCTTTTTGCTAAGAATCAATACATATATTTTATAGAACCAAAATTAGAATAATATACGCGTAACCAAAAACAGACTAGTATAGTGTCAACCTTATACTTTTGAAATTATCAACTTAGAGGGCAGATAGTGCATTAACGAAAAAAAACATCAATTACTTAAAATAAATCGCAGTAAAATTAAGAAAGGTGTATTGAGATGGTTTGTTCATGTGGAACGAATGACTGAAAAACTGTAAAAAAATATACGAGGCGAGTGTAGTTGAAAATAGAAGCGGAGGAAGACGGAGGAAAACTTGTCATAATCAAGTACCTCAAATACTTAAAAGTGGACAAGTCAAGATGGCATAATGTATGAAATGTATAAATATGTAAGAAATAAAGAATTTTTGCAATGATATTATCGTATAGCGTTCTATCCTGTCTACCTATCCCTACGAAGAAGTGGCTTGATGATTATTTAGGTGGTTTGTATCGTCAGATTGTTAATTTTTTATTAGCTAAAAAAATCACTATTCTTTTGCACGATTTTACGTACCAATACTCGCTTCTTAATAAACTTATACATACACTTAACAATATACGAATGGTTCAAATAAGCAAATAACGGAACAGTTTCCAAGTATAATGAAGAACGATCAGTAATGGAAAATGTATTCCTATATTAACATAAATCCAACTCAAAGTTCAAGTAACGTATGGTCGCATTAAAATCAAATCATTGTCTATCAATATTTTATCGGTACATACCTACATATATCAATTCTTTCATATAACAAAAAAACGATAGAAAGATTTTTTTAAAAAGTAATAACCCGCAAAGCATCTAATTTAGTTGCTTGTCTGCAGGATATGATATGCAGGATATGGTCTGCAGGATATGGTCTGCAGGATATGGTATGATAGTAAGGATAGGGAAGGTAAATGTGAAAATTACATCACAACCACCCAGACCAAATTGAAAATAAATCTTTCTAAATAAAACTAACTAACTAACCATCACGCCGCTTTCCGCTGAAGTAAGCAGATAAAATTAAACTAATTATGGTAGAGTGGGTTCGAACCGAGAAACTCTGACTAAGAGACCGCGACACTTACCACGGGACCACAACCTGACACCCGAGGCGGAAATAAACATTCAAGGACCAAAAGTGATCGGCGCGCATCACAACGCACGATCCGACAGTAAGCATCGAAATCTTGCAATGCGTTGCTTTCTCTGAGACGGTGATAAAAAATATTTCTTTTATTGTACTATAAATCGCAAGCCTCAAATTACCAGAACAATTTGTTCCTTAATTTTTAATTCATTACTCAGTGAGATCTTTACTAGTCGAAAGTCGATCAGCCAGCACGCATCCCATCATATTTTTACGCCAATTTTAATATAATTTTCTGTTCACAGCATTTTGAGTGTGTCCAAATACTTGTTCACAAAATCTGGATTATCTCCAATTACAGGAGTCATTTTCATATTTTATGAAAATGACTCCTGTAATTGGAGATAATCCAGATTTAGTGAACAAGTATTTGAACACACTCAAAATGTTGTAATATAAACAAATTATCTGGTCAAATTATAAGCTTAAATAATAAAAATGAAAATGGTATTTTCTGGCGTGTCTCATGTGTGTGATTATAATCCAGGATTCGGACCTCACATACTAATATAAGAGTTTCTGCTTAGTAAAAAGCTTCTTTACATCTCACCAATAGATGTCTCTAGTGAAGTTCTAGTTATTCAAGAACAAGGTTTCTAAATTGGTTCATATATAAAGAATCCAAGAATTTCAGTAGTGTGGTTGTCAATAATGGGTAGAATTGGTGAATGTTACACGTGTGTAAAGTGATCTCTTAAACCAGCCTATGACATTCGTCAGCCCCGTAAATGCCCAGACTTCCATATTCTTCTTCATCTTTGATGAGATGTCAAAAATAATATAATTTTCTGTTCCATCAATGCAATAATCGTGCAGTTCTTTTCGCCTATAATTGAATGTGTAGAGATATTGTTTTTTGTTTAACATTCACATTTGAATTTACCTACAGAACAGGTCCGCAGTTCTCACTATTATGTTTTTTTCTTCTGATCTTCAGAACATGCGATTCTATCAAAGAAAGTTTTGTTAATGTATTTATAATTATTGGTTGTTATCATCAATTTACAGGAAAAAATACAATTTATAATTTTTCCCACAATTTTGCACAAGTTTTTATAATAAAAAATAACTTGATTTTTTGTGGTGAATTTTATTTATTATACTCCTAATCGTAGGTATTAAAACGCATGTATTTTTTTGTTAATTGAATTTCTAACTAAATTAAACAATTTACAACATTTTAAGTATGTCCAAATACATGTTCACAAAATCTGGATTATCTCCAATTACAGGAGTTATTTTCATATTTTTTTTTTTATATTTCATCAAAGATGAAGAAGAATATGGAATTAATTGATTCGGCAGTCACTTTGTGGTAAAATCTATCAATTTTTAATTAATGTTTTACTTAGTAAATGCCACTATTTAAAATCTACTGCGACACGTGTTTCGATGCATTCCGCATCATTTTCAAACACCGTATGCATCGAAACACGTGTCACAGTAGATTTTAAGAAATAGTGGTATTTACTAAGTAAAACATTAATTAAAAAAGAATATGGAAGTCTGGGCATTTACGGGGCTGACGACCGTCATAGGCTGGTTTAAGTGATCACTTTACACACGTATAACAATAATGGGTAGAATTGGTGAATGTTACACGTGTGTAAAGTGATCACTTAAACCAGCTTATGACGGTCGTCAGCCCCGTAAAAGCACAGACTTCCATATTCTTCTTTATCTTTGATGAGATGTCAATAAATTAAACAATAATTTACAGTTTTTTTGCAATCGTTCAGTAAAAGTATATTTCTTCCAGTGTCAAGTCAGTTGATATTTGCAAAAATTTTAACATATGTTTAATTTTTTGTCACAGATGTAAGATATAATCCACTTAGGAGTTATTTAAATCAAGATTTTATCAATATCACGAATGAAGAAGTCTTTTATAATGGGAATATGGTAGTATTTGCAGGACTTTAACCTGCATGAACTGTCTATTTTCCCATATTACTTGACTTCTTTTTCCATGTTAAGATATCAATAAATCTTGAGTTTTTATTCAGCTTGATTAAGTTAATTTAAAAAAACTAAAAACTAGTTTATTGCTTTAAAAAAATATATAAATTACAAATGAAATAAAATGGATTTAATATTTTGAATATATTCCACATGAATATTTGAAAAATTACTGTCGTTATTCCAGGATAATGATCAAAAGTCAAGTTCCTACTTTTATAATATTAAGACGTTCGCTAAGTTTAAGGATTATAAAAATTTTGAAATAATTAATTTAAGGCAAATGATATCAATTTTCTGCCGTTTATTTTATTATAATAACACAATAAGTATTTTTAAATGGTATAAGAAAATAAGATAACATTTCTCAATATATGGACTTTTACACCACAAAATTTTTGAAAGACACACGAGGGTAACATACAATAATCAAGAAACACAGTATCAGTGCGTTAAAGCCATTATTTAGTAATGAATATGTTCTAAGCAGTGGCGTGTATTCAGTGGCGGTACTTCCCTAGAAGCCCAAAAGCCCGGCTTGCCTAACAACTCCAAATAAAAATGACTAAATCTAGACCAAATGATTAAAAATACATAATTAATGTATGACTATTTTTAAATTATCGCGCGCTTACATGATTATTAAACACCATGCATGCCATTATATGGTGATGGTACTTATTGGTTATGGTTAATATCTGAGAAAGATATTTTATTATAGTGAACATTTTTTTTATTTCAAGGTGATGGCTATACCTTACAAAAGTTACATGTTAGCATATTTTTACAATGATTACAATACATTGTTTATATTTATAATATTTTCTGGGTGCTTACTATACTGGGAATGATATGAGGTGAAGAAATTATAGGTACATCATGTATTCACGAATGTGAAAAATAATGGGCTTGCCTTACTGGTAAACCCTAGGCACGCCACTGCGTGTATTCCACATAAGCAGAAGAAAAGTACCTACCCTAACATACTCGCGTGCCATATTAGAACAAAACTAATGCCAACCCTACCTGACTAAGTAGTGTCTATCTTACATTACTACCCATCTTACCGTCTAATTTAATTGAAACTCCATGCTCGCTACTGATACTAAGAATAAATATATTTTACCAGCAATACTTCAATGAAAACATAACACGCAATAATATAATAATATCATGTTTAAATAAATATTCATGCACATGGCACGTTATGGCGATTTGTAAAACGAAACGTTTAATATTTGAAAAATGAAATTTGAGAATGAGTTTCAAATTATAAATTTTAAAATTAATTTTTATCTTATTAACATAATAATAATGATAATAATAAAACCCTTATCTGTACCCCAATGGTGCATAGGGCACTGCGTCATATAAACGCAGTTTTATCTTGATCGTTTACACATGAAGGAAAGGTGATCAGCCCTCCGCTTCAGGTACCAGTCCATGTTAATATTTAATAAATATTGCAGTGAAAAAATCACTTATATTTATTTTACCCACCTCGGGAATCGAACCCGGGACCTCCAAAACGGTAGCCGAGCGTGCTGACCATTACACTACGGAGGCGGACAAGTTAACATAGGTAGAAAATAAATAAATGTATCAGAGATCAATGCTCGAAGAGATGAATGGAAACTTCCATACAAACATCAATGAAATAGCAATGCATATAAGTATGCGAGTTTTCTAGTTATTTGATTATTTTCACATTCTTTCAACAACTGCAGTGAAATACGTAAAAATAATGACGTCGGTAATTAAAAAAAGGAAGCTATGTTTGGTTTAGCAATTTATCAATCCGGTTGACGAAATGGAATCACTAATTTACTTCATATAGCAGCTGTTAGACTTAATTTTCGGGCAAACAAAACGCGTTTTTGTAAATATATGTTATTTGCTCACGTGTTTCGGAGACAGATTACAAATCACTTTTTCAGCAAAACGAATATTTTACTGCACGCTGCGAATGTGGAGTTTCTCGCTCGTTGTGCGCAAAAATGAAAGTTAAAAAGCGATCGAGTTCCTCTTTACGAGTAATTACCAACTTTCACTAATGAATACTTATTTATATTTTGTACATTTTACTCAAATAAATTGATCTATTTTAAATATATTTACATACATATGCGAGCGGAAATTTAAATAATGCTCCTTTCGTTATCTTTAAATCAAATGACTAAGATATAAAAGTGGAATTATTTATTTTTATGCATGAAATTTCACATATCGCTCACTCCTTTCAAGAACGTCATAAATCAAAAATCATCAATTTTCAGTTGTGCATGTTTTCGGAATGCCCAGAAAATGTACTATATCCCAGCAAAAGAGGCATATTTTTAACTTAATATTTACCCGCTACAGGGCAGAAAATGTTGTTTTTGCATTTTGAAGAAAATGTATTGTTTAATTATTTTTATACATAAATTAAATATTTTTCAAATGTAGAAAAAACCTTCAGGTTTTACCTAAAAAGATCTGTTGTACAGTAAAAAGTTCAATAAGTGGCTTGATATTTATTTTTAAAACATTGTGTTATATTTTTAAACTTTAAAATCGTTCTCCTGAAAAATCAAGTATTTTGATTTATGACGTTCTTGAAAGGAGTGGGCGATATGTGATGTATACATTATTGTGCATGTATGTCAGTTTCGATTTTTTGTCTCCTCATCTGTACCTGACGAGTATTCCGACTCCTGACTTCACTACTTTCAAGTATTTGAAATATTTTATCATGCATATATGTATGT
Source organism: Brachycentrus maculatus (assembly GCF_059751285.1). Taxonomy (NCBI): domain Eukaryota; kingdom Metazoa; phylum Arthropoda; class Insecta; order Trichoptera; family Brachycentridae; genus Brachycentrus; species Brachycentrus maculatus. The sequence continues at coordinate 1,089,132 of NW_028280778.1, forward strand.
ATTATAAAGCATACATAATTATAAACTTTTGTCATATTAAGAATATTGATTGATATTTCAATATAGATAAAGAAAAATATGGAAGTCTGGGCCGGTTTGTCTGTCATCTGTCATAGGCCAGTTTAAGTGATCACTTTATGCACGTGTAATATTCAACGTTCTACCTTTGATTGACAAACACACTTATCAAATTTTGGAAGTTATATTTATGCTTCAATTGAATAGACCTTCCGTGTGCTACGTCTTCGGTGACACCTATGGTTAAAGTTAGTAAGTTTTTATTAGAAACCTTTATGAAAGGTATCATGTCCTGTACGAGTATATATAAAATGTATCATGACTGTAAATCCCCAGACATCCATATTCTTCTTCATCTATGTTGAGATATCACAAAAAAACTCGATTTGAATAACTCCTAAGTGGGACGAAATTAAGAATTTGGGAAAAAATAAAACAAACTCAAAATATTTCTTCATGCTAACAAAATATTATTGGAAAGCTTATCATGAAATTTGTTATAAAATGATTAAAAATTAGAGTCACATTGTGTAAGGAATAGGTAAAAAAAAAACATTCGTTATACTTCGCTTTTAATTGAATTTTCCACGTATAGCCTTGAAAGTTTAGTTTCTATAAAAATTCACCATGAATCGCGATTCAATGACTAATTTTTCACTTTGAAATGTTAATGTTAAATATAACGGTAAATTTTAACGAATAGAAATTTCCCCCACTAATGGGATTACTGAAATATTGCATGTTGTCATCAGTTTAGTACAACTACTACCAGATAATGAGACGGTTGTAAGTGCTCTATGGCTTAATAAACGTACCCATATAATGCAGAAATAACTGTCGAAATTCATGTTACACAATGACGTCCAAATTACAATTTGATTCATCATAAATTGTAGCGTGAAATTCATTGTTTTCCACACAGACTTCAAATCATCATCGTAAAAAATACATTAATTTAACGAAGGTACCAGCAAAATAATCGTATCCATTTTAATTTGGATATTAAAAAGTACTATATGATGTTGAAATCCAGCTTTCCATACCTTTTCATTGATTTCTGAAATACAATATTTGCTGAATATGCGTTTCAGGTGAATTTTGAATTAATAAGTAATTTTTTTTTCAGTGTTCCGATATTCAAGAACCTTCCAGGAGACACCCTTTCCAAGATTTCCGATGTCCTGGAGGAAACGTTCTACCAGCAGGGCGACTATATCGTCAGACAAGGAGCCAGGGGTGATACGTTCTTCATCATATCCAAAGGACAGGTTAGTTACTCTGAAAGCTCCTACCACATTCCCCGGTCTGGTATAGAAACTTTTAGTTTCCATTCGGACTCATCCCTCAAAGAAAACTTTTCATTTACTTAAATTAGTAAATACAAAGAAGTACCTACATAACATTTGGCTAGCTGGGAAGAATAGTGAACGCTATACACACATCGCTCACTCCTTTCAAGAACGTCATAAATCAAAAATCGTCAATTTTCAGTTGTGTATGTTTTTGGAATGCCCAGAAAATGCACTATATGCAAAAATATATTAAATTATATTATATAACTATATTAAAAATATGCAAAAGAGGCATATTTTTAACTTAATATTTACCCGCTACAAGACAGAAAGTGTTGTTTTTGCATTTTGAATAAATGGTATTCTTCAATTATTTTTTTAAATATACGTATACGGTTAGGAGTCGTAACAATCGGCGGGTATGTATGAGGAGATGCATGGACGTGGAAGCGGCGAAGAATGTTTGCAAGGACAGAGTGGTGTGGCGCTCTATTCTCCCTGCCTACCCCTGCGGGGAAGCGGCGTGATGGTTTGTTAGTTTTTTTTATATATTACATGTATCGTATATTCATAAATGTTATATAATGTTTATGTAATATGATGCTTTGAGGTCTGCACACTCCACCTCAAGGTTTGTAATTAAAATATAATAAATAAATAAGTATATTTATTTTATTGTTGGTAGGCTAGTTCACGTCGGAAAAGAAAATCCTTGAAACGTCCGACAGCGATGTGATGAGAGCAATAAAAAACCTTGCATCAATCATTCCCAAGATTTTCTCCTTTTTACTCCACAGTAATCTAGATCCAGTCATCGTATAATTTACATAATTACACGATTATTGAACAATTTGCCCCATTAAACTAGCATTTCGATACACGCAATATTGTAGTATTGTCGATTATAGGTATAGTTTTCACACATTCTGTGTGAGAAAAAGGAGCTACAATGGAATTAGTGGTCGACAATTTTAAGTATATATGTATATACATTAAAGGTGTCTCAACTTGAAACGAAGTATCTATCGTTTTTCAAACGAAAAAAGATGGAAATCGTAACATCTCTGAGCTTAAGACCAGGTATTTGGCTGGCTGAAGTGATCACTTTATGCACATCGCTCACTCCTTTCAAGAACGTCATAAATAAAAAAAACTTGATTTTTCAGGAGAACGTTTTTAAAGTTTAAAAATATAACACAGTGCATTAAAATTAACATCAAGCCACTTATTGAACTTTTTACTGTGCAACAGATTTTTATAGGTAAAACCTGAATGTTTTTTCCCCATTTGAAAAATATTTAGTTCATTCAAAAAAAATAATTAAACAATACCTTTTCTTCAAAATGAAAAAACAACACTTTCTGCCCTGTAGCGGGTAAATATTAAGTTAAAAATATGCCTCTTTTGCTGGGATATAGTATTTTTTCTGGGCATTCCGAAAACATGCACAGCTGGAAATTGACGATTTTTGATTTATGACGTTCTTGAAAGGAGTGAGCGATATGTTTTTCACCATCCTTTTTTCTTTTCATTGGTGTATACAAAATAACACTAAAAACCGTCATTACCCATTGCAACACTCTGTTTATCATCGGATAAACCTAATAGTTTGTGTTGTACTTCGAAACAATTCGTTATTAATTTTCATGGTAAACAATACTTTTGCATAACCCAATGAGTGTATGCACATAACTATGTTGAATAATCAGCTTAGTAAGTAAATATATAAATAATTACCTTAAAATCTGTGACTGAATTCAAACAGAGACAGTAAGCTGAGAAACCATTGTTGCTGGTTGCACGAAATGTGTACGTACAATAATCGGCTTTAAATTACAGTTATCAACAACGCTATTATATATTGAACATTTTAGCTTGAATGTAAATCGGCTGTCCAAACTCAAAACACAGTAAGGGAGATTTCTTTGTAGTACGTTTTTTTTTGCATTTTTGGACTAAGTAGATTCTACAAAGTCCAAAAATGCAACAACAAAAAAACTACTACAAAAAATGTCCCTTACTGTGTTTTAAGTTTGGACAGCCGAAATGTAGGTACGGTGATAAATTGAGTTATAAATTGCATTTTTTTATAATTCGTACCAAGATTTTTTTGCAAAAAATGTCATTTTATACCTCTTACGAATGAATTTCAGAATGTTTTATAACAAATAACTCTTAAACCTTGTAGGTATGTAGTCACACATACACACACACAAACATACACGTTGCATTTAAACACAAGTATGTTTTTATTAACATTTATCTTTATAAATAAAAGTAACGGATGATAAGTAAATACACATTTTTAACAGCTTTTTTATCGTATAGGCAATACCATCTGTTTAACGTAACAACAACTAACCACCGTGCCACTTTCCCGAAAGGGTAGGCAGAGAGAATAAAACGCCACACTAATCTGACTTTGCACACAATCTTTGCCTCTTCCACATTCATACATCTTCTCGTACATACACGCCGATTATTCCGACTCCTGACCTACAAACCTAAATCAATCATTCGTATTGGAAATGTGGGCTTCCTATTTAATTTATTTTTCATTTGACCAGACTTAGCCACAGAAACGCGTGGCAGGGTACTTTAAGCTATTTTTATTTTTTCATGGTATTTTAAGCTATTTTTTTTTATTAGTGATCAAACAATAAGTAAGTTAGCCGATAAGAATCGATTTTTACCCATGGTTCACCGATGATAAATTAGGTATGTGGCAAAACACGTATATTTTTTTTAAATACTGCGTTTATCTATCACCAAATCATATTCTTATACTTAAACAATAACCCATAAATACGTGTTTATTAAAATATATATTATGCTATGCTGTAAAAAACATGAATAGAATGGCTCTACCTTAATTTTTAGCCTTGGGAAGGAACTAAAGTGAAGGAAAAAAATTGAACAATGCAGTCGTTCAAGTGATTAATATTATCAATTGGTTTTGATATACCGTAATAAAAGAATCTGTGGTTGTATTAAATTATTTAAAAATCCTTAAAAAAAATTTAAAATATTATTTTATAAATATTAATTATTCATTTTAGATAACCTTATGGTTACATATTTCATTTTAGTTATTTTCGACGTTTGTCTTATTAACCAATTAATAGTTAGTTTTAAACATGAATTCTTCTAGAGGAAGAAGTTAAAACCGGTCAACTTTATTATTACGTTATTATGATATATATTCACGTGAAAAATAATTGTTTACTTAACCCTCAATCTACCGCAAGCAAATATGTCGATAACTATCGTTCTGTGTCCAATGGACGCTTATGTAAAGTGTGGTCCTTTTTTAACTTGTAATCCTATGTGACAAATCTTGATTGATATAAAATATTGAATCCATAGTTTATATTGTATTGTTGTACCTTATTCATTTATTATTAACTATTAACTACACACATATTTTTTAAAAACGTATTAACTAAATATGCTATAAATCCTTGTACATAATAGACAAGTAGAATTTTCAAGGCAACTAATAAATATAAAAAATAAAAAAAAACTTGTAACACGTTATGTATTGTTATCTCCATATAATTTACACATTATTTTGAGAGTTTCAATAAACCCAACATTATCTTCAGAACGGGTCTGTTGGACCCGCTTGGTAGACAAAGGGTTATTTTTTAAAAAATTACTTTTGATTGTCATGTGCTCTTGAGGTGACTTTTCACTGAAACGGCGCTACGCAAATTATCCAATGAATAATTAGCAATTTTAGTAGTAATTTTTAAAGTAAAATTATCTATAAAAAATATTTGTGATTTTCACTAAATCTAAACACTTATTATATTATCTTTAAATAAACATTTAAACTGACATTCTCCAACATTTAATGTACTCTTAATTCGCTTGTGTTTATGTATTTGAGTGGTACTTTGGTGTTTATTTAAAACCATAGCGTTAATAATTACCTTTAAAATTTTCAGGTGAAAGTGACCATAAAACAACCCAACACTCACGAAGAAAAATTCATCCGTATCTTGGAGAAGGGCGATTTCTTTGGAGAGAAGGCTTTGCAAGGGTACGACCACAATTTGTATTTCGTAACATCGAGTAACAACTCCATTCACGTAGACTAAAAAAAAACATGAAAATGCGTCTTATTTTTTAAATAAAAAATTAAAAATATTTTCTTATATATACATTATAGATAAATATAAAAATAAAATGTATCTATAATAATATTAAGGACTTTAGCATCAATAGTACTAACCTGTAGCGCAGGACTGATTATCGCGTAATTTTAAATTAAATTTGGCGTGACAATTTAACCAATATTTTTCCAAAATCTATCGTGACACGTGTTTCGAATAAAATTGGATGCAAAAAAAAATATTAATTTTTTTTGTTTTTGTTAAAAGTTTCTTGCTGATCTTTTGTGACACATTTTATACCCTTTATAAAAATGAATAAAACACAAACTAACATTGTTTTAAACCACTTCCTTTTAGTACTATTTTTCCAACCGGTTTTGACAATTTTTTGTCTTTTTCATGGATGGAAAGGTAAATATTATATACTTAGCATATAAATGTTAAAAAATCAAGTTTGTGTTCGATATATTTTATACAGAAAATTGCCTGTTTGACTCATCGTTTCTGTAGTCCTCCATTTTTAAGTCCTAATAGTTATTTATTGATTTGGCGTTTAATTTGTAGAACTCCATTTTAATTTATGTATTAATTTTAAATCAAACACAGATTTTTTGAGTCATAATAGACTCAAAAAATCTGTGTCAAATAAAATACAACTTAGTAGTTTTATTTTATTAACAAAAACACATGAAAAATTAATATTGTGACAATTGTTTCGACTTGTTAGGGGTTCTAATAGTAATTGAAGTCGTATTATAATTTTATTATTATAATGTTATAATGTTATTAGCATTAACCGGGTTCTATGGAATACCCTTCCCTACATTTTTTTCAGTCTACTTGTATTTTAAGATATGTATTTTTTGCTAATATGGTAATATTTTTTTTTAATTTTCCAGGGATGATTTGAGGACAGCCAATATAATTTGCGACTCACCAGATGGCGTTACTTGCCTCGTGATAGACAGGGAAACCTTCAACCAGCTGATATCGAACCTGGATGAGATCAGAACCAGATACAAGGATGAAGGAGATACGAGGAGAAGGTATACACAAAGATATTTCAAATTACTTTTAAGAAAAAAAAAAAATTTGTGAGCTACAAAATCCGTGATATAGGAGTCGTTGCATTTTAATCGCAATACTCTATACCAATAGTTGGCAAACTGGCTAGCGAGCCTCATTCGGCTTTTTTGCCCATTGAATGTGACTGATGTGCACCACCGACACCCTGTTTGTACATACAGATGGGCTGGTTAGTTTGATTAAGACATTTTTTTGTTAAAGTTTATTAAGGTAGTAAATAGTAAGTTAATATTATAAATATAAATATTATTTATTGTTTATTAAACAGAGCAAGCTTAATAAATTCTTCATATATTTCTTAACTGATACCACCACAATCAGTGATAGTTCCAAATCTATTGAAAATTGTACCAGTATGTGGGACGTTATCAAGACCATTGCATATAGTCTTAAAAAAATAATGCAATACGAACGCTCAATAATGGTTACAATGGTGAACATTACATGAGTGTGTAAAGTGATCGCTTAAGCCAGCCAAAAAATCCTGGTCGTAAGTCTTGGATTACTCAGACTTCCATCTTCTTTCATATAAAAAGAACGATAGACGTTTCATATAAAGTTGATTTGAAGAAATTTGTCTCTCAAAAGAAACCTCAATCGTTGTACTATGGATATTTGGCCCTTTTGACTAATAAGTTTGCCGACCACTGCTCCATACAATCATACATATATATCGCTCACTCCTTTCAACAACATCATATATAAAAAAACTGGATTTTTCAGGAGATCGTTTTTAAAGTTTAAAAATAAAATAAAATGTATTAAAAATAAATATCAAGCCATTTATTGAACTTTTTACTGTGCAACAGATCTTTTTAGGAAAAACTTGAATGATTTTTCTCCATTTAAAAAATATTAAGTATATTTAAAAAAAGAATTAAACGATACCTTTTATTCAAAATGCAAAAACAACACTTTTTGCCCTGTAGTGGGTAAATATTAAGTTAAAAATATTCCGCTTTTGCTGGGTTATAGTAAATTTTCTGGGCATTCCGAAAACATGCACAACTGAAAATTGTCAATTTTTGATATATGACATTGTTGAAAGGAGTGAGCGATATGTACTTGCTATTGTGGAAGGATCTAATCTTCAGTTGGCAGTGTCAATACAAGGTGAGGGGGCGAATTTCAAATGACAACAATTGTGTTGTCATTTGAAATTATACAAGGACAAACTCTGAAGACATTAATTTTTTAATGATCAAATGACTTATCCGATTATAAAAATATCTTAATTCTTCTTTTAACCATTATTTGCACTCCACTGTGTATAGGGCACTGCGTCTAATAGGAGCAGAATTATCATGATCGTTAAATACAATTCACATTATCAATTATTGAAACATGCAGGGTACTTGCAGTATCAGTAATTATTTTTGTGTACTTTTTTGCTTGTATTTGAAACAGCGATAGTAGCAAGATAATCTTAATTTTAATATTACTATTGCATTAATTCAGTTTCATCGGTGTAAATTTATATTTCTTCACAATCATATAATTGTTATTAAAAATCATGACTGGCGGTCCATATCTTGTATTGTCTTCATCTCAAATTAAAACCATATTGTTACATATTACATTAATACATTATGGAAAATAATTGTTATTAGTTCTACTCAATAAGTCCATTTTATTGAAATGAATGTATTTAATTAGATTTCATTATTTAAAAAAAATATGTTTAATCATAAAATTTTTGATAATATCGTTATTATTTTTGTCTGCTTCATTTAATGGAATAGTGGTAAAAACGGTAAGTGCTATTTTATTTTACTCAAATTATATAAATAAAATAAAAAAAAACTGATTTCATATATAATGTAGTGCGCCATATTTTTTATATCAATTGCACAAGTAGAAAAACAACTATACTCATATCGTTGTTGTTGTATTATATCAAATATAGTTCCACAAAGAAATATCGGTACAAAACTTAAATCTGATAAGGAAAGTGATAGAAAGTGACCTTTTGGTATATAATATTCATATAAAAACATTGGATAGTTCCTTCTTTGAAATGAGGCCGGCGCAGAAGGTAAAAATACCCTTCCCATCCTTAAGCATCAATCGACCGAATGGGTAGAAATACCTTTCCCGTCCTTAGTGTGTTAATACCGATTTCGCAATTGGAAAAAAACTGTATAGTTGTTATTTTATTATATAAAATGCAGTTCCTTCAATAAAAGACAGTACAAACTATGTATTGTAGTTCTATCTGTTGGAAAGTGATTTAATGTATCCAATAGTCAAAAATTACTCCCCCTCTCTGGTCTTTATCCTGTGGATTGGTCTGCAGCAACAAATGACATCTCCTTCGCCATTCTGGTCTATTTTTCGAAACCTTCTTCAGTTCCTCATACGTTGAGCTGCCCATGTCTGCGTATAAGTCGCTAGGTTTTCGTATAGTGAAAATTACTATAATGTTTGAATACAAATATTCCAGGTTGAATGAGGAGTTTGCCCACTTGCGTCTGTCCGACCTCCGCATCATCGCCACCCTCGGGGTGGGGGGCTTCGGGCGGGTGGAGCTGGTGCAGCTGCAGGGGGAGCCGGGGCGCTCCTTCGCGCTGAAGCAGATGAAGAAGTCGCAGATCGTGGAGACGCGCCAGCAGCAGCACATCATGAGCGAGAAGGAAATCATGGGCGAGGCCAACTGCGAGTTCATCGTCAAGCTGTACAAGACCTTCAAGGACAGGAAGTACCTGTACATGCTCATGGAGAGCTGCCTCGGCGGAGAGCTGTGGACCATTCTCCGGGACAGAGGTGACCGAATCTTCCATTTCAAACCAATTAGCTACCTTCACACATATGCGCTTTACCATTGTGTAGGTACAACCGTGTCAAAGAGTTTTGGCATATTTTTCATATAACTTTAAGCGAGTGTTTTTGCCTAGAATTTTCACTCTTGAATTACATGAAATTATAGTAAATTTAAACATAAAGAGTAAATCCATTCATGAGTAGGCATAGGCTATGAAACTTATAAAGTTGAAGCCTGAGTAGGGACGTGATAAGCGGTGTTGCATAAGCCGTAGCTAGATTTCAGACTCACTTGAACGTTAGGTAATTTAAAAAAAAAACGTAACTTTAAAAAAGTACCATGCACTAAAGTGCGTGACAAGGAATTAAGAGCGAACTGCCCATATTAATATGTTGTAGCTAGACTACTTTATTATTAAAGAAATCTATTAACTTTATGCATTACATTTATCACAGGCGTCGTAGCATAGTTGGGTACACACTCGACAGCGAAATTAGCGTCACAAGTTCGATTCCCGCCAATAGCAAAATTAATTCATGAATGATTTATTTACAATTGATTTGGGTATTTTTGACGTATTTTGCACATTTACCTTCCTCATCCTCACTATCCTACTTACAAACAAACCTCTAGAAGTTAGAGACTTAGCAAGTTATTCTTTTAAAAAATCATAAAATAAATAATATTATTCTTTGAATTAATAATAATAACCTTACAAGTATGAATTTTGCTCTCTTAGTAATAAATACATATATTCGATTACATTCATTTAAAGCCAGTTTAAGAATAAAGTTTGTATCTATAGGATATCATTTCATACCAGATCTTGTATGTAGAAATTGTGTTCTGAGTAATTGCAGATTTTTCTGTTGTAGGCATTAGTATGTACTTCACATATTGGGATAATATCAAGTGTTATTTTGATCGACTTGATATAACATTATATGATATGTTGTCATAGATTTATCCTTTAACATATTTGAAAACTGTTCTCTTTCAGGACACTTTGATGATTCAACTACAAGGTTTTACACCGCTTGTGTGGTCGAAGCATTTGACTATCTGCATACTAGAAATATTATTTATAGGTGAGTTATCTGAACACATTATATCATTACTTTTTGGAACTTAATAAATGATAAATTTGAGGTTTTTATGAAAAATAATCAGGGAGAAAAATCATACCACTATTTTTAAAAATCCATTGTAACATGTGTTTTGATGCATTCCGCATCATTTTCAAACACCGTATGATTCGGAATGCATCGAAACATGTGTCATAGTAGATTTTAACAAATAGTGGTAACAACTAAGATAAACTTAAATTAAAAATGGATAGATTTACTACAAAGTGACTGCCGTTCAATTAATGAAAGAAAAAAATGTACTTAAAAATGTTTTAAAAAAAACTCATCTTGTTACGGGTCTTGTAGTTTTTGTAAAAAGCTTTTTTTCTGGTTTTTTATAATTTTTTTTAACAATATCCTACTGTTTTATCAATTTTTAATTTGTCATAAATAAGCTTACACTTCTCTTTATTTTATTTACAAAACCCAAATTTGAATCTTGTAAGTAAAATTTAAAGAGACTGTATAAAGAAGGATAATTATATAAAGATAACTTACTAATTTTAAGTATAGATCTTGCCTAAAAAGTTTTTTTCTGAAAAATAAAACATTTTTGTCACTTGCGACATATATACAACATTTCAAAATTTGAGTAATGTGGTGGTCAATTACGGGCAGAATGGGAAAGTGATTCACAGTGTAAATGCCCTGGCTTACATTTTATCATCTTAATAAATTTCTAACATCCATAACCGGAAACACATTGCGAGACCGAGTAAGAAATACCGACATCCGGAGCATGTATAAGACGGAGGATATCGTGAGGTGGGGACGACAACGAAGGCGATACTGGAAGGAACATACAAACAGAATGTCAGAAGACAGACTTCCACGTGTCGCCCTCCAAGGCAACCCTGAAGAACGCAGACCCCCAGGCAGACCTCTGAAAAGATGGAAAGACAGCTGGGAGAGCGACATGCGGAGGCAAAAACAGATCCCTAGGATCTACAAAAAGAAAAAGAAAAAGAAGAACATAAATAATAAATTTCTTCATCCATGCTAAATTATTATTAAACTCTTGATGTATAACAGGAGACAAAACTAATATTTTTTATGTGAATTCCAGAGATCTGAAGCCTGAAAATCTGTTATTAGATAGTCAAGGTTATGTGAAGCTCGTTGATTTTGGCTTCGCTAAGAGACTGAATACCGGAAGGAAGACTTGGACCTTCTGCGGAACTCCGGAATACGTGGCTCCAGAGGTCATTCTCAACAGAGGTCATGACATTAGCGCGGACTATTGGTCTTTAGGTACATATTCCTTTTGTATAGTTACTTGTTGTCAAAATATACATTTACCCTACCATATTTTATGTAAGGTCTAACAAATGGTAATTGACTGCATTTTATGTGTCATTTGACTACAGAAACATTGTTGATAATGATTAAACTATTTTCTATATCGTGGCTGTACTGGCAAAAAAATATCGACTCAAAAATATGCAATTTTGACTTAATGATGCATATTACAAGCCGCCTCCGTAGTGTAATGGTCAGCATGCTCGGCTACCGTTCTGGAGGTCCCGGGTTCGATTCCCAAGGGGGGTAAAATAAATATAAGTGATTTTTTCACTGTCATATTTATTCAATATTACCCTGGACTGGTACCTGAAGCGGAGGGCTGATCACCTTTCCTTCATGTGTAAACGATCAAGATAACACTGTGTTTATATGACGCAGTGCCCTATGCACCATTGGGGTGCGGATAAGGGTTTTATTATATATTATATATTATTACAATGTTTTCAACATTCCATAAACTGGAAAATACACTTAGTAGTTTAAAATGTCATATATATGTTGTTTTAAAAGTAAATTCAATTTTCAGTTTGATGGCGGGTATTTTGTTCAGGCTAAAAGCTTTAAATACCAGGAATTATTCAAACAGGGATTTTAGAGTTAACGTTTTTTGCCAGTATACCCACAATATATAATGTATCCACTTACAAATTATGAATTAATTTCAGCTTCAATTCCATTTTTGACTGTGAAATACATAAAAATTACTTAATTAAGAAATTAATTTTATCACTCTCAATTTATATTTAAATTTATTTGGCAATAATTATATTTTTCCCACTATTAGTCAAATAATTTTATTAATTTATTTATCAATATCTTGTACAAACGGTACATTGGCGGCTTATGATATAATATGATATCTTCCAAACCATATGACCTGCCAAATTCCACTTTTGTTCCACGATTCTTTGAGCCACACCTTGGTCTTTTCCCTTTTCAAAACATTATTGTTTTGGTCCCTAAGTGATATATTTTGTATATACAAAAATACAAAGTATATACAAAGTAATCAATGCTTTTAATATTAAAAGCATTGATAACTTTGTGGTATGGTAATAAAACACTCTCCTTTTCATCCATTGTTTACTGTGTGTAATACCACCTTTTTTAATAAAAAAAGTGGTATTACACAAAGTAAACAATTAATGATAAGAAGAGTATCCTAAGGGATATGTTAAGCGTCCTTCTCTCCATTGCTCTTTGCTTTACCTGGAGTTTATATCTGATTTGTTTTGCTACGGTTAATGTTTGATATGTAAACATTTGATAATTTACCAAATGCAGCCCATCCTTAAGCCCTTCGCCTTTGCTGTTCGGCTTCCATATTATCCCTTCCCAGTTTTACAGTGTGACCTAAATAGATTATAATGGTTACCGTACAATAAATTATTATAATTACATAATAAATCTTTAACCATAATATCATTAAAATATAATGGTTCCCTATTAAATTTTATGCTTCATGTCTAATATGTCTCTTCATCGTTTGATATCATTCTGACATGTCATGTTTTTCTTCTCCTTGCAGGTGTTTTGATGTTTGAACTTCTCACTGGGACGCCACCGTTCACTGGATCAGATCCCATGAAGACATATAATATAATCTTGAAGGGTATCGATGCCATAGAGTTTCCCCGTAACATCACCAGGAATGCCACGGCACTTATCAAAAAGCTCTGTCGAGATAATCCTGCGGAGCGTCTCGGATACCAAAAAGGAGGCATTTCTGAAATACAAAAGCATAAGTATGTTCTCATTGATTTGTTATTAAATGAAATAACATTGGAAATTATTGAAATATAAATATTGCTCAAAGGTTTAGAAAAAAAACTTTTTTAATATCAATTAGTTAAGAACTGATATAAGATAATGATATAAGAATATCAGAGGGAATTTAGTTAAATTTTGGATGTTTTAAATTTTTCCAAAACAATTATGTGCTATTTAAAACTTACAATGCCCCATCTTTTAGTGCCATATTTATTGTGACTATATATGATATAATGTAATACTACACTGACTTTGTGTTTGTTAGATTAAATCTATTGGTCCTAGGAATACTAACCTTAAGGCCTTACTCGCAAACACAAAATTCAATCAGCGGCCGACCACCAGAGAAGTAACTCGTCTCTTCACGCCCGATTTTTTGGATTTTTAACTCTTTATCTTTCAATAACTCTTTTTCTTTTGAAAACTAAATATGTAGTTATTTCGAAGAAAAACTTAAACAGTGTTTTAGGAAAAAAAAACAATTACGTAAAATGTAACCTGGATTTAGAGAAAATTATGTTGAGACTTTTCGAATACTGGGCTTTAAAGTATAAATAAAATTTTTGGATAATTTATACTGTACTATTTTTATAAATTTGTGTCTAAATCTACCACTTAGCATTTCTAATGTTTTTAATTGAATTGTAATTAATATTAGTAGATTTTAATATTTTCATTGCTTAAAATGTGTGCTGTCTATATTTTCTTTACATTCCATTTAATTAGACTGAGTAAAAGCAATGCATGACGAGGTACGGCAAGTGTGAAATAAATACTTAATTCCGTGTATTTTCCAGATGGTTTGATGGCTTCAATTGGGAAGGTTTGACTCAGCGGACCCTATCGCCGCCAATCACTCCGGTCATCACATCGGCTTCCGACATGAGGAACTTCGATGAATATCCTCCAGACACAGATGGCCCTCCTCCCGATGATCTGTCCGGATGGGACAATGACTTCTAACTTGATATTGCCTTAACATATTCGTAATATATAATAATATTTAGGAAAATTTAATCTGAATAACCTTATTTATACACATAATTTAACCTTCTAAACCAAAACTACGTTCACAACTCATCTTTTATTATGATATAACTTAAAATTAATCATTTGACAAAGCATTCATATTTATTATTAAAGCTTTCATTGTTTCTTTGACAGAATGACTGGGAATTTGAATGCAATTAGAAATCTGGAAAAATGTATCATTTATATATCATTCGTAAAATACATGTTAAGATGTTAACTGCCAATAGGAATTCTGTAATTTTTTGTGCTTTATAGTTTTATTTACAACATTTTGAGTAATAAAAAGCTTCTTTACATCTCACCAATAGATGTCTCTAGTGAAGTTCTAGTGATTCATGAACAAGGTTTCTAAATTGGTTCATATTTATAGAACTTCCAAAAATTTGAGTAGTGTGGTTGTCAATAATGGGTAGAATTGGTGAATGTTACACGTGTGTAAAGTGATCACTTAAACCAGCCTATGACGGTCGTAAGCCCCGTAAATGCCCAGACTTCCATATTCTTCTTCATCTTTGATGAGATGTCAAAAAAAAAAATATAATAGTTTTATTTCATAAAATATAAATGAATAAAATTGTTGTATTTGTTTTGATATAATTTTATGGCAAACTATTAAGTTTTTTATGTGTCAGACACGGGTAACTAACACAGCGCAAATGGAAGAATTCAAAAGATGGCACTGTGGTAATCACCTTGTC
This sequence comes from Brachycentrus maculatus, assembly GCF_059751285.1. NCBI lineage: Eukaryota > Metazoa > Arthropoda > Insecta > Trichoptera > Brachycentridae > Brachycentrus > Brachycentrus maculatus. Next base: position 1,104,336 of record NW_028280778.1, read on the forward strand.
GGTGCAAGCGCAGGGTCGTGTTCATTTTGAATAGCAATTTATGAATCTATGTAATGCGTGTGTCTGACAGCTCTAAAAATAAAGTCAAAATAAGGTATATAGCGTCAGCCATTGGTGGCTGACAAGGTGCAATTAGAATGTCTTGTGTCAGGCACTGGTGGCTGACATGGCAGTCAATGTGTTAATGGATACTTTTAAATAATGGGTTTTCTTAGTTAAAAAAGGTGCCATTACCATTTAATAAAGAATTATTCCTCAAAAGAACAAAGAGGTTCAGTTTTCAATTTAATATAATTTTGTTTTCAATTTTATTTGCCAAACATTTGCATCATGAAATCATTGTTGCAAATATAAATATGCCATATATTGTAAACGTGGAAAATTGTACATAAATAATAAATTCTTAATGAAGGAAGAATCATTCATATTTCGTTATTTTAAACACAAATATAAGTGAAATATTGCAGATTATCATCTTGATAACGACTAGATATTTTATATTATATTTAAAAATATGCATCATAAAGCCTACAGCAAATTGAATGTAAAACAGACTCTTGATTTGCAAATGTATAAAAAATATGCCCTTTAAACAATTTTTCATTGATGCAAACATATCGCTCACTCCTTTCAACAACGTCATATATCAAAAAACTTGATTTCTCAGGAGATCGTTTTTAAAGTTTAAAAATATAATAAAATGTTTTAAAAATAAATATAAAGCCACTTATTGAACTTTTTACTATGCAACAGATCTTTTTAGGTATAACCAGAATGTTTTTTCTCCATTTGAAAAATATTTAGTATTCAAAAAAAATAATTAAACAATACCTTTTCTTCAAAATCCAAAAACAACACTTTCTGCCCTGTAGCGGGTAAATATTAAGTTAAAAATATGCCGCTTTTGCTGGGATATATGCTGTAAATTTTTTGGGCATTCCGAAAACATGGATAACTGAAAATTAATGATTTTTGATACATGACGTTGTTGAAAGGTGTGAGCGATATAAAAAAATATTAATATGTGGAAACAAAAACTTTGATGTAAATAAAGCACAAAATTCCAATGCTTTTTATCTATTTTAAATTAACATTAATACTACTTTAATTGCGGAAAATAAACTGCACGATTCATTTTGATAACTCGACCCAGACAAACTTCTTATGCGGCACCCAGTAAATCAAGAGTTTGTTACGTATTTATTATACTACGTTTGATGATTTTATCCAAAATTCATTTTGACAGTAAATATAAGAACTTCATCGAAACGAATGCAGAAAATGAATCTTTGTATAAAAAATATAGGTGCTATGCAATATGTAATAATATTTTCTTATTATATTAGATGTTATGACTAATTATACACTATTTTACTACAAATCAGTCATAATCTCTAAAAAACATTGTAATTTTGAATATAAAATAATTATGTTATGTTTACCATATAATTTAATAGTGCATTGTGACTTCACATCACTTATTAAATACTAATTATGTTAATATTATCACTTCTTTAATTAATTCTTAACTGCATACATTTTTTATAAATTGAAATACATTTTTGTCAGGACCTATCTGAAAAGGTGCTGTTTATAAAAACCTTTTTTGAATCATTTAAAATGTGCCAAAAAATTATCAATAAATTATAAGAAAACAAAATTCTCATCATTTTTCATTGCTTTTTGGTCACATATCATATTGGAGTATTAGAATAGTTATTTAACATATGCTTTCTGGTATTATCTTACACTCGCAACTTGATTCCCTTAACAAAACTATAGATTTTTGTTAAAATATGGCATTTCAATCTCATTTAATGCAAAGTGAAGTTTTTATTTACCTTAAAAAATGGAAATATTTGTTTGAAATACATTGACCATCTCATTTACACAGAGGATATTTTCACACGATACAGTATTGCCGCATGATAAAGTATTTAAAAGCAAAATTCCTCTCATCCGCCACTCTGGTTGATATGATCATGCTTTAACTGATTATAACCGACTTTTTTCAAAGTAATTTTTAACTTTAAAATACTACTACCTTAAATTTTTATATGTAAATATTACTTTGTTTCAATGCTAATAACAGCTTTTGTGCGGTTTATTGCAATGTTTTTAATGTAGAGAACAATACATACAGGTATATTTGAGTTCAGAAATTGTTTATTTTACTGCAAATCCATATTTTTCTGCATTTTCTGAAAATCAACCTTTTTTGCGTTCCCCAGTCCAAATGATGACGGATTAAAAGGGTTTTTCTTTGCACTAAAAGAAAGTTAAATGCGGTGGATTCTTGTGTAAAAATCAATTCAGGATATCAAAACATAAAACTCATTATTTCTTATTGTATCTTAATTTTAATTTAAAAAAAAACACAGGTAAAAAAGACTATTCACTCCACTATATGACTAGACGAACTAATCAAGATATGTAGATCCTGTTAGTATTTTTGACAAAATTATCAAGTTTTCTGGCTTTATCCCCTTCCGCATACCTCTTTGCTCATAGTACTAACTATGAATTACTGCGAAGGATGTAGAAAATTCTAAATCACAATTACGCATTGTTTCATCTTTAAGTCATTCAACCCTTATCCGCACCCCAATGGTGCATAGGGCACTGCATCATATAAACGCATTGTTATCTTGATCGTTAACACACGAAGGAAAGGTGATCAGCCCTCCGCTTCAGGTAATATTAAATAAATATTAGAGTGGAAAAATCACTTATTCGACTTTATTCGACCCCCCCTGGGAAATCAAACCCGGGACCTCCAGTACGGCAGCCGAGCGTGCTGACCATTAAACTACGGAGGCAAACATTGTTTAATTGCATTACATTAATATCAATTTAATTGCATTAATTACATTGCGGACGCATTGTTTAATAAATGTTTTTTTCTCATTTTTTTTTGCAATAAGAGAATTCAGTATAAAGGCTATCTCAAATAAAATTAAGTTCAATACATTTTCATTTTTGAAATACTTCTCTTGCCTATAAAAGTTACCCTTGCCATTTCAAACTTTAAGGTATGTCAATTGCATTACAAATTACGACGGACCTGAGAATCATAAAATGGCCTCTACATAAATTTGTTTTAATTTGAGAAACTGCTTGAGTGCTTTTTTCTCACATTGTTTTAAGCTGATTTTGAATTAAATTAACATTTTTAGTTTGTTTTAATTTTTTTTAGTTTTTATTTTGTGCTGTGGAAGACAATAAATAATTAAGTTTGAAAACTTTATTTTTGTATGATATCGATATACTTTTTGCAGAAAAAGTCTGTATGCATTAAAGATTTAAAAATATGTTACGAAATTGAAGTGTTTATATTTACCTGTTGTGGAACAATGTAAATAAGATAAAAGTCTATATTCATATACTTTTGTTTAAAAATCTTAATGTAACTTTAGTTTAATTAGTACATATCCTTATTCTTTATACAATACATAAAATGTACTCATGTTTACCCATTAATTAAGAGAAAGTAATGTGATCTTTAAGATACAACTGTATTTCAAGTTGATAATGTACATAACACATATTTTCATATATCAAATGAAAAATAAAATTTACGTATTACAAGAATATCTTTTCTTTAACCCTTTCCACTCTGACCATTTTTTCTCATAACCGTTCAGCTACTCTGATAAAAAAAATGCAACGTTTTTCTACCATTACAATAAATATTTTGATTCTCTTATTTTGGGACACTCTGTCTGGCAATTTGTGTGACCATGTGAATTAAGATTAACTGTACTTATCTGAAATATTTTTTGGTAGAATATACTTGGGTGATAGAGAAATCAGTAATTAAAGTTATACCTGCGCCAGGCCAGATATTGTGGTCCACGGAGCTGCCTACTAGAATCATACAGGCCAGAATGTCTGGCCTACAGAGTGGTAAGAGTTAAATATTCATATGATATAGAATTAAGAAGGTTTGAAGCATTCATAGTAGAATCAAGAGTTCTACGGCGGAGACCATGGGACATGAAGAAATAATAAGTCGGCCCCAGAAAAGACGGACTAATGACATTTGGACCTTGCATTTTATGTACAAGATTTTATATTATTTTTTGACATCTCATCAAAGATGAAAAGAATATGGAAGTCTGGGCATTTACGGGGCTGACGACCGCCATAGGCTGGTTTAAGTGATCACTATACACACGTGTAACATTCACCAATTCTACCTTTTATTGACAACCACACTACTCAAATTCTTGGAAGTTCTATATATGTATTAGAACCAGCTTTGAAACATTATTCTTGAATCACTAGAACTTCACTAGAGACACTATTAGAGAGATGAAAAGAAGCCTTTTATTGAGCAGAAACTCTTTTTTTAGTATGTGACGTCCGAATCTTGGATTACAATCATACACATAAGAAACGCCAGAAAATATAAATTTCATTTTTATCATTTAAACTTATAATTTGACCAGATAATTTATTTACAACATTTTGAGTTTGTCCAAATACATGTTCACGAAATCTGGATTATCTCCAATTACAGGAGTTATTAACATTTCATTTTGTCAAAAAATGATATGAAAATAACTCCTGTAATTGGAGATAATCCAGATTTTATGACCAAGTATTTGGACACACTCAAAATGTTGTAAAGTGGATTTTTGTTTCTTCTAACTAAAAAAATATGTTTTATTTTAATTTGTGTTGGGAACAGGAGGGATAATCTATTGTGGGCCAATCAGGAACTTCTTAGCATTTGCTCCTTGCTTCCCAGCAAGGAGCAATTGTTTCCTCCCGGAAAATACATCCGGTGAAGCTTGTCTGTTGACGAAAGTCAACGGACCTTCCGTTCCATTCCAGCTTGGTTTCTGGTACCAATGTCCTTCACTATTTTTACCATATATGATCTCATCTCTCGTGACAATTATTTATGAATCGGGTGACATTGTCCCCATCGTGGGTGGTAAGTGGATTAAATAAGCCCAAACGAGAGAAGTCTGGAAGGAATTGCATCCTACATCTAGCAGTGGAGAGACGACTGATAATAAAGAAGAGAATGATTTCGGTAGTGTAAAGGCAAAGTGGTATATCTGTCTCAGACCAAATTTTACAGGAGAACAAAAACAAATATGTGAAATTAAATATTTTGTTCGGATGGCATATGTACATATCTTAATAAAACTAAATAAGGATTGCAACTACAGCTTTATCCCTTTACCAGATTATGAAATACACTATTAGAGACATTTTGTGGAACAAACTTAGAAAATGAAAAATTGACAGATATACCCCTTTGCTATTACACTACCGAATTAGACAAAGAAGTTTTTACCTGTTAAACAGTATGAATGAACCTCATAGTTAAGATATTTTTTTCTCAAATAACTGTGAATGATATCTAGCATAAGCAAGAGCTTGTCAATTTATTTAAAAAAAAATGTACTTTACATAATATCTATAGACTTTTCCCCAGATTTTCCTGATGTTTTTATACAAATGTCTAATACTGACCCCACAGTTAAAATTTTAATAAAATTAAAAAAAAGTTATTTCGGTAATTTCGAATTTTAAAAAAATGGTCTGGATTAATCACATAAATGCTAGTGGTAATTTTTTTTATTATTGATGTTAGTCGTTTAAAAATAAATTGCGGTTAGTACATTTAGTTTTTTGTGAAATGAATATTTGAAAAGTATTTATTTTTTTGACATAAAATAAAAAAAGGCATAATCATAAGACTGATTTTATAATCATATATCTTTAAAGATATGAAATATGATATGATTTTTGTAGATTTTTAACAGATATGAAAAAAAAATCATTAGTAACAGTTTCATCAGTAAAAGGACACATAGTAAGCACTTGTATACATATTTGAAATTATAAATAAAATTGTTATTAAAAGAAATTTTGTAAAAAATGCTACTTATGACAGTTTGTCAGGAGAGTGATATAATGTGGCAACTTTTGATCTTGAAAATTACGTTACGTTGAAAAATAAAAATAAATAAATAAAATTCAAAGAAACCTTACATTTTAATTTTAAAATTTTACTTTTACTTTTAAATACTAGGTCCACGACATGACTGGATTTCATATTCTGGACATGTCGCTCACTCCTTTCAAGAACGTCATAAATCAAAAATCGTCAATTTTCAGTTGTGCGTGTTTTCGGAATGCCCATAAAATGTACTATATTCCAGCAAAAGTGGCATATTTTAAACTAAATATTAACCTGCTACAGGGCAGAACATGTTGTTTTCGCATTTTGAAGAACAGGTATAGTTTAATTAATTTTTTTAACATACTAAATATTTTTCAAATGAAGAAAAAACCTCAGGTTTTACCTAAAAAGATCTGTTGCACAGTAAAAAGTTCAATAAGTGACTTGATGTTTATTTTTAATACATTGTGTTATATTTTTAAACTTTAAAACAGTTCTCCTGAAAAATCAAGATTTTCAATTTATGATGTTCTTGAAAGGAGTGAGCGATGTGTTAGATCCAACGATATGATAACTGAAATTTGTTAATCACTTTGCCCGACCATGCTTTGGGTATTATGAAGATCAAACAGGAATTATCCATAATGCCCTATTAATCACTTGGTCTACGACCTACGACATGACTGCATTCCAAATTCTGGACATACGCTAGATCCAGCAGAAACACCAAAAAATTTACATGAATAAATTTTATCAGACGGCCCAAACGCTCGGCGTAGAGACTACGATAAATTATTCAGAACGTAAATAGAAGAAAACGGTGTTCCCTTACCGAAAGTTCTCGAATCCGGAGAAATATTATCCATAGAGCTGGTTGCATGTGATTTAGGTTGCAATAAGAAAGTTGCGGGCACTTTGGCTGAAGGGCGCGCGTGGTAACGTTGCAAGTTTACCTACCATTAATGCCCGGTTCGAACATTATTCACACGGATTTAGCAATTAACACGCGTGTCCCGAACCTAGAGATGGCGCTTAGTCTAACCTTTAACACCTGATCTCCGAGCAGAGCGGAAGTTTACAGAAATAGATTACACGCGAACTCAAAAATATGGCAATAAACTTTTTGTTGTTGCTGAGATTTCATTACTGCAAACTGACTGTTGAAAACTATAGCAAATTATGTGTAGAATGGATAACTGGGTAAACGATCAAGAGTTCAGTTTTATTTTCTTTAATTTTAATTTTTTTTTTTTAAATTTTTTTTTCTACCGTTCTGAAGGTCCGGGGATCGATTCCCAGGGGGTCAAATAAATATTAGTGATTTTAATATTTATTCAATATAACCCTGGACGAGTACCTGAAGCGGAGGGCTGATCACCTTTCCTTCATGTGTTTACGATCAAGATAATACTGCGTTTATATGATGCAGTGCCCTATGCACCATTGGGGTGTGGATAAGGATTAGAGAGAGATTTATTGATTTAATATAGTTACATTATAAATAAAAAAAAAACATTTTTTCACATTTCTTCTTAATACAATCTTATAATTTTAGTTGCGCTGAGCCTCTCCAAAAAAGAGCTTGAGATTTTGGGATCGGAGTTATTTATTTATTTTCAAAATAAATTGTTGTCATATCAATGCAACCGAATAAGATATTGCCGAAGTTACTCGGCTGTCCAAACTCAAAACACAGTAAGGGACATTTTTTTTTCGAACTTTTTTTTGCATTTTTAGACTAAGTAGAATCTACTAAGTCCAAAAATGCAAAAAAATGTTTGTCAAAAAAATGTCCCTTACTGTGTTTTAAGTTTGGACAGCTGTACTATGAAATGAGTTAATTGTGATTTGCGCTTTGCTGGGAGGCGCTTTCTGGTGATAAATGAGAGAAAATTTTAAAAACATATGTAACGATTGTTTTAGCGTATAGTTGTTATACTGTTATAATTTGATGTTTCCTTAATGGGAATCTATCTCGAAACTTCAAGTACGATATTTATTATTGGTTTTAGAGCAACAACAGCGGCATTAATTATTGAAACAATGTATTACATCGATAGACATGTTATGTTATTTTCTTGAATGTTTTCCGCAGATGGCACTTTTATAAACTTAATACCTATTTTTTTTTTGTTTTCACCACTTTTTTACTAATGCAATTTAACCTACCGGTTTCGATAAGATCCTTGTCATCATCAGGGTTTATTTTAATTCAAAAACATTAAAAACATTTTAATACTCTCACCAAAAAGAGTGTGTGGAAGCTTTTGGTGAGAGTATTTTAATGTTTTTAATGTTCAAAAACATTAAAAACATTAAAATACTCTCACCAAAAGCTTCCACACACTTTTTTTGGTGAGAGTATTAAAATGTTTTTAATGTTTTTGAATTAAAATAAACCCTGATGATGACAAGGTTCTTGTCGAAACCGGTAAGTTAAATTGTACTTATAAAAAAATGGTGAAAACAAAGTTAATTAATTTTATAAATGTTATGTTCTAATTGACATGTTGCAAATAAATAAATAATATAAAAAAATGTGTCAAATGAACTACACCGACAAAGCACATCATGCGGGTCCTCAGAATTCTTTAATATGTAAATCAAAACTGAAAAAATAATACACAAATAAATAAGTAAAAATTCTGTCTGCGTGGTGAAAGAGTTAAGTTTCCTTAACGTCACTTATTCGCGCCATCACTCGGTAAATTTTCCCGCTCGCGGGAAATAAATCACTCGATATTACCTCAGTTACTAGATACCTACTAGCTACTGACACCAGCACCTACTCTGACTTCTACGTAAGTCATCGGATGCTCAGAGACGTCACGACAAAGTTTAAAAAAAATAAATCTGACAGGAACCAACTTGTCTTAAAATGAGACACCGAAGTATGTAAATTATTTTAGGACGATACCGAACCAGAAAATACAGTTCACAAAATATTAAACTAGTGTTATTTTCATTAATTGATTCGGTAATCACTTTCTATCCGTTTTTCATTTAAGTTTTACTTAGTAAGTACCACTATTTCTTAAAATTTATTGTGAGTTTCTCCACACACATACACATACACACATACATATCGAAGTCATACAGGAGAAAGTGACCAAGTGCATTTTTTACAAAAACGTGATCATTGACTATTTGATTTCTTACTAGCTTAATATTGCCCTGAAAAAAATCCCGAAGGATTTTAAATATTGTATAATACATTGATTTGTTAAAAATTACTAATAGCATTGATGTTTATTTTCTTGTCAAGCAAAAGTGACTTTAATGGCCCTCCTGAACATTTTACGTTGTGTTAGTTGGTCACTTTCTCCTGTACCTACGACTACGATATGCACAATTAACCATTTAACTAACTAACTAACTAACCATCACGCCACTTCACCGCAGGGGTAGGTAGAGAGAGTAGAACGCCACACCACTCTGTCTTTGCAAACATTCTTCGCCCCTTCCACGTTCATGCATCTCCTCATACATCCCCGCCGATTGTTACGACTCCTAACCTGACCAAATTAACCATTTTCTCGTTCAGATTCCTTTAAAGAAATCAGGTGTTTTTGATTTCTGTTGACTTACAATGCAGGCATTTCTCGCTTTCGAAACCCCGCTAAATTAAAACTTGAATTCATCCCATCCTTGCAAAATTTTAACCACATTTTCGTAAACTTTAGGGACTTATTTATCCACCGAAGCCAACCGCAAGATTTTCACAATGTACACAGTATGTACAGACGTGCGCATAATTATACGGCGCGGTGCAGCGGTTCGCTTTTCCGCTGCCCCTTTCAGAGTATGAACAACTTAAAACTTTTCTTCATCACATTAAGTGAATTTTAGGTGGAGAGCAAATTTGCTGTCGGTAACGATGTTTAGTTTTCATTATGACGGAAGTGCGGCTAAAAACGGATGTTGCAACTGCCGCTCAGCAAGTTCAGCAACATTAATTATGAATTAAATAAAATTGTGAATGATAATTCCAAAAAAGTTTACTTTTTTTTAAAACTGACCCTGAAGTCAGTTTAGACTGAGGATTAATTATATATAAATATATATATATATATATATATATATATATATATATATATATATATATATATATATATATATATATATATATATATAAATAAAACTGTCAGAATTTTATTAATATAATTATTATCTACGATATGTAATCATATATAGATGTCCGCCTCCGTAATATAGTGATTAGCCTATTAGCGTAGTTGGGTAGACGTTCGACTGCAAAGCTTGCGTCGTGAGTTCACCCTCACAAATCCCAAAATGAATTTAATACAAATATATATGTATATGTATATAAACATATATTTATATATATGGATATGTACATAAATATTGTGTATTTTTATTTTCATCTTGGTATTTGTGACGTGTTTTTTTTATATATTTAGATAACAAAACTAACTCTCCTATCTGCGACAAGCATCTAAAATGGAGGCTCTGCGAGATATTCTTTAAGCAATAAAATACAATAGTAAAACATATTGTCTGTTATCATTTTAATGAATCCTTTAAAAAATGCAACATACCATATGTATACAGTAAGCAAATTTCAGAACATAAATATGAGTAAATATATAATCTATGCGAATATTCCTTCATAACATATGTAGTTATTATTTAATGCGTTAATAGAACGAATGCAATGAACGTTCAGAAAATTCAATTTGCGTCGAAAAAAGTAAAAGTTTGTCTTTAATTCATCATTTCAAATGGATTTCCGAGGATTTCTTCATTAAAGGTTACTCGTTGACACGAATGAGCTATAAAAAATCTCATCTTATACAATGCGTGCTTACGTATAAGCATAAGGTAAAAGAAACGCATCATCTGTCCTCATTATGAGAAGAAAACGTTAAGTCAAAAATATTAATAAAAAAAAAACTTAACTGTTATCGTATTGATCTAAAGAAAGTTGAAGAAGACTATGGAAGTCTGAGTATTTACCGGGTTAACAGCTTGTCAAAGGCTGATTTAAGTATTCACTTTATCCACTTGTGTAACGTTCACCATTCTGCCCATTATTAAACAATAAGATCGCATTATTTTTTTTATATTGTATATGATCCTTGTCAAAAATTCCTTTCACGTGTGTAGTAGTGTGTGTTAGTAATTCAAAAGACTTGGAAGTATGACTGATTGTGGCGCTATCAGTTGTGAAATTTACGAAGTACATATAGCTAACTCTATTTGAACAAAGGTTAGATTCATTGCAAATTTGTTCTCATGTATATTTTAGAAAATAAACCCTGAAATATATGAAGGGATCTAGAAAAAATGGATTTATAGTACTAAAATACAAGTTTCAATGTAATATGAATGTTCAGTAATGGTCAGAATGATGAACGTTACACAAGTGATTAAAGTTTTTAAACCAGTCTATTATAGGAATGAATCAAACAAAAATTGATTTTAATTAAGAGAGATTTTCTTTAATAAATTCTACACAACCATATTCGATTATGAAATATAGAAAAAAAATTAACAAATGTGGAGAGAACAATGCATAAAATCAACTGTTTCTTGAATCTAAAAAGTTAAAAGATCTTCTAACGCAGTTTTGCGCAAATATATTTAAACCCGCAAAGCTTATATTTTAGAGGCTTGTCTGCAGCAGGTAGGATATGCAATTGGCAGAAACTGAACTCGCAAAGCCAGTATGGTAGTCAACTAAATAAATAATTTAGATATCATCTAACTAACTAACTAACCATCACGCCGCTTAGGCAGAGAGAATAGTACGCCAGGCTACTCTGTCCTTGCAAATATTCTTCGCCTCTTCTACGTTCATGTAACCTGACCACTTTCAAGTATTTGGCATACTTGATCGTGGCAAGTTTTTCTCAGTCTTCCATCATATATCATATTAAACATATCATCAACTGTCTTAAAACGACTTAGAGCTTTTGTTTTAAGAATGGACTTGAAACGTTTTCATTATTTTTGTGAAAGGATTCATTAGACCCAATTTCTTGAGTTGGTTGTCTCCTGTAGGCCAATGAGAAGTTAAGGACAACTTAAGTGCGGTTTCAGGTTCCGGGTGCCATGTAGGGGTGTTACGAGCACACGTGTCTGCTTACTAGACACGTGAGAAAAGGCCTCACAAAATCTGAACCCTCAAATAAGGGTTGAAAGAAGAATCAGCGAATTATCACCGAGAGATAACACCTACCGCTGCGGGTGAAGGTTATTTATTTGAAATATTTGAAACCACTGGAGTTTTAAGATTTATTCTACTAACCTTTCTCCATCTTAGATGTGTAGGTACTACCGCAACATTTTAACACCAAGGGTAGAAGGTGAGGATGAAATGCACATATTTATAGCTCCCTTAATTTAATTTATATGCATAAACATATTTTATTTATTTATTTAAACTTCATATACAGAAAACAGTTTTATTGCTAAAAAGCAATCTCCCAACCGACCAAAAACAGACTAGCGATATTTTCAGCTGTCAAATCAATAAATGTGACATTTTTACGAATTAGTACAATATAATTTTAATATACCAAATAAATAAGTACTTTTTTACTAATCCTTATCCGCGTTAAGTGGTACAAAGATTGATTATATCTACAAGATGAAATCATGTGGGAAAAGCAAGTTTGGGTAGAGTGGTAAGAATAGCAGAAGATAGCAGCATAAGAGGTACCAGACCCCTAAACGATGGAAGACCACCTAAACGATGGAAAGACAGTTGGTCTTCCACCTCCCAGAAGCGGACTGCGAGAATAAAAGGACACAGTCTTAACTAAAGAAGAAGAAGAAGAAGAAGAACTCCCATCTTAAAAAAACACTCTACGAACGCGGTATCTACTACACTATGGAGGCCGACTTTAATAAATACTTGTATTTAGTAATAATTAGTGTAGTAATTAAATTAACAATAAATAAATACTTGTAAGAATAAACTTGTCAATCTTTTAATATTCAATAACTTAACTATACTTTTCACTATCTAGAAAGTACAATCAAAATAATATCAACTGATGACCCTATTAACAAGGTTCTAGTGGCTAGTCGAAGTCAACTAACTGCCCTGCCTGGGATCCCGGAAATCTCCCGGGATTAATTCCAATTTAATTGGCGCCCATCCCGGGTAGACAACAGTCGGAATGTGCTGACACAAAAGCGATCTGTGTGCTAAATTTAAAGAGCAAGACTAGTGTGCATTATCGCGACCTCCGTTGGTTCGAGATTTATTTGTGAAGCCGGCAGAAAATATTCCAGGCGCGAAAATCAGGGTTAGAAAATAATTTGCTGATTGCGGAATAAGCCGTCAGCAAAATTGAAATTTTCGGCTCCGAATATTTTATGTCAACTCAGAAATTGGGTTGTTGTTCGGAGGCTGTGTGGCGGGTTGGATTTGAAAAATGTAAAAATTACGTAAATTACGTACACAAAAAAAACTTTCTTAAAATCGTGACATTTCTTAAATTGAGAAGTCCGCACCGTAGTAGATATTAGTAGTTGTATTGTATTGTAGTAGATTGAGATATCAACGCCATTGTTAATGTTTTATTGTTACCAACATTTCCGAAAACGATAAGTCAATACATCAAGTATTTTCATTACGTTCAGTAAAATATTTAGTCATTAATGAAACTGTAAATAGTTCACCTTTAAATCCGTTTTGAGTACCTATATTTCATATCGGATAACGTTGAGCCTTTAACAGTCAAATATAAGTAAAAACTATAAGGATTATTTTGTATCATATAAATTTATTTATTTATTTTTCAAAACACATTACATATATATAAGTCATATATTTAATATTCCCGATAAGTAATTTCTATTTCTCATTTTGGGACATGGAATTAAGGTTAACAAGACTGGAACACAAATAATAAAGTTACAAAAAAGATATAAAAAAATAACCAAAACTTATATATGGCAAATATTAAAAAAATAAACAAGCATAATAAATAAAAAAAAAAAAAATAATAATAATAATATAATAAATAGGCATATGAAGCCTTTTAAAAGAAATAAATGAGAAAAATATAAAGTAAGAAGCATATTTAAAGTAAACAAATGAGAAAATATAAAAAAAGAGAAAGTTTAACGAATGAGAAAATATAAAAAAACATAAGGTAAAAATAAAATAAGAAAATATTACTAAACACTACATATATATCTTTCCATAAAGTATTTTTTCAAATCATTTGTATTGGATCCCCGAACGGGTTCTATTTCATATATCGCTCACTCCTTTCAAGAACGTCATAAATCAAGAAACGTGATATTTCAGGAGATCGTTTTTAAAGTATAAAAATATAATACAATTTATTAAAAATAAACATCAAGCCACTTATTGAACTTTTTACCGTGTAACAGATGTTTTTAGGTTAAAGCTGAAGGTTTTTTCTCCATTTGAAAAATAACTAGTTTATTTTTAAAAACTAATTAAACAATACCTTTTCTTCAAAATGCAAAAACAACACTTTCTGCCCTGTAGCGGGTAATTATTAACTTAAAAATATACTTCTTTTGCTGGGATATAGTATATTTTCTGGGCATTCCGAAAACATGCCCAACTGAAAATTTACGAATTTTGATTTATGACGTTCTTGAAAGGAGTGAGCGATATGTCAGGCAGCTGGTTATATTCTTCTTCATCCATGCTGAGGTGTCAAAAAACAATGTAAAAATAATATGATAGGTCATTTTCGAAAATAAAATGTTGAAATATTATTAACACTCAAGCATTTCATATATCGATAAATTTAACAACACATATTACAGAAAACTAAAAATAATATTAATATGTAATTATTTGCATGCATCAGATATCCATCATATTAATTGTCAACAAAAAGCAAAATTTTGTTTGACGAATTCATTTATCGGAAATATTAATTAAATCATTTATTGCGATTTCAAATTAAATTTAAAACGTGTGCACAAGTGATAATAAGCATTTCATTTTGAATCAGTTCTGAAAACGTATTCGTGCGAAATATCAAATTCCAGATCACAATAATAAAATTGTTTTACGGAAATCGCCAACATAGTTTAAATACCTGATTTATCTATTTAAAAAAAAACACGTTTATTGTGATTAAAAGCAGATTCAATGAATGTAATACGTTATCATTCATTTTTCTGTTGATAAGTTATGATGGTGTCTTATCGCATTGCTCAAAAATGAATATATAAGAAGCTGTTTTAAAATGCTCTGCATCATTTCACTGAGAAGTGTTTTTTATTCAAGATGACTTCAAAGAGTCATATAGGTATCCTCTGTGCTCTGGTCCTCCTTCTAGTGCAGGTATAAAGCGTTAAAAATTATTTAATTAACTTTTTATTCTTTGTTAAAAAAATATAAAGTCTTATTTTAATAGATTTATATTATCCACTGACACTTCGTGATGGAATTGCATTTTTAATTTATTATTAGATTAAAACCAATATTTTTAGCTTTTCCACTTTTTTATTTGACCAGCGACCGGGTTTCGTCGTTACCGACATCATCAGTCTGATGATGTCGGTAACGACGAAACCCGGTCGCTGGTCAAATAAAAAAGTGGAAAAGCTAAAAATATTGGTTTTAATTCTTATTTTAATTCTAGTTTCGTTTTATAAATATTCAAGTTTTTTTATTTTAAAATGTGAAACAGTAAATTGAATTATAATATTGTACTTCTTATTTGTGGTAAACTTTACTCAAAGTATTGTGGTGAAGAATTTAGAAGAAATAATTAAATTAAAATAATATTCAAATTTTATTCCACGTAATTTTTCATTCTAATAAAATGTTAATATTTCTTTAGGTGGCTCATTCTCTACCTTGTCGACATTCATCTGCTTGCAATTCACCTGCTAGAAAAATTGTCGTACAGCGATCATCTCCGCTAAATATTGTATTGCCTTGCCCACCATCGCTACCGCCACCGCCACCGCCATCACCATGTGAACCTTGCCCACCACCACTACCACCGCCATGTGAACCTTGCCCTCCTCTACCACCACCACCACCACCACCACCATGTGAACCTTGCCCTCCTCCACCACCACCACCTTGTGATCCTTGTCCTCCTCCACCACCGCCACCATGCGAACCTTGCCCTCCTCCACCACCACCACCATGTGAACCTTGCCCTCCACCACCACCACCTCCATGCGAACCTTGCCCTCCTCCACCACCTCCGCCATGTGAACCTTGCCCTCCTCCACCACCACCGCCATGTGAACCTTGCCCCCCTCCACCTCCTCCACCACAACCATGTAATCCTTGCCCTCCTCCACCACCGCCGCCATGTAAACCTTGCCCTCCACCACCACCGCCATGCGAACCTTGCCCTCCACCACCGCCACCATGCGATCCTTGCCCACCACCTCCTCCGCCACCCTGCCCATTACCTCCACATCCTTGTGTTCTATGTCCGTTACCTCACTTATTTTAGATTAAAGTAGAAATCATATTATTGTATAATGAATATTATAAAAGAATATTAGTTCAATAATAAATATTATATAAACAACTGAAACCCTTTCTTACGTTTAAAGGCGAAACCATACTCGTACACTATTCATTGAAATGAAATAACATAATATATAATTATGATAAATGTATAAACACATATACAGCATATAGAATAGAATAGTAAAATAAAGTAAGAATATAGTGATGCTATGTTTACACGCACTAAATAAAAAGATTATGAAATTTATAAATAACAAAAAAAGTGAAACACAAAAATTACGATGGTCTATACCCCCACTAGGATTCGAACCCTGGACCTCCAGTACGGTAGCTGAGCGTGCTGACCATAACACTACGGTGGCGAATATTCTACACATTTTTTGGAGCGTGTTGTTTCGAAACCGTGTGAAAGGGAATTTAGTATTACCACAATACATAGAGCGATATATTTTCGAATCTTTGTAATAAGGATGAAGTCAATTACGGTAGCCGAGCGTGCTGACCATTACACTACGGAGGCGAACATGGAGTGTCGGGTTGTGGTCTCGTGGTTAGTGTTGCGGACTCTTGAGTCAGAGTTTCTCGGTTCGAATCCACTCTACTACAATTTGATACCTATTTCTAATAATGAGCCGCTTAAGCTCACAGAAATAGTATGAAATTGAAGTATTTTTGTAAATAATAAAAACAAAAATATTTCTCTTTTGCTTCTAAAAAAAACATTTTACAAAGAGAGATTTTTTTGGAACGTGTTATTTCTATGTGAAAAGGGGATTTAGTATACCTACCTACAAAACATAGAGCGACATATCGCTAACTCCTTTCAACAACGTCATAAATCAAAAAACTTGATTTTTCAGGAGATCGTTTTTAATGTTTAAAAATATAATACAATGTATTAAAAATAAACATCATGAAGATTATGTAAAAAGAATAAAACAATTACTTTTCTTCAAAATGAAAAAACAACACTTTTTGCCCTGTAGCAGGTAAATATTAAGTTAAAAATATGCCGCTTTTGCTCGAATATAGTACATTTTCTGGGCATTCCGAAAACATGACTGAGAATTGACAATTTTTGATATGTGTATGACATTGTTGAAAGGAGTGAGCAATACCAAAAATATTAATAAGTGTAAACAAAAACTTTGATGTAAATGAAGCACAAAACGCCAAGCACAGCTGAAAATCGACGAATTTTGATATATGACGTTCTTGAAAGGAGTGAGCGATATATTCGAATCTGTACATATAACAAGGATGAAGTCAAATGACCATTATTCAAGTGGCATAATGGTACAAGTAAGCACGTGTCTTGCAATCTCCCGTACAGGGCTAAGTTCCCGTAATTCCCGCCAGAAGTCCCGGTATAAGTGGCGGAATGGGGTGTCCACAGTTTAGGAGAAGTGGCCCCAGGCCACAGACTATTGGACTTCGGGGAGCGATAAATCTTTTTATTGTTTACCCACAAACGGCACCGCCAGCGCTCTGGCGAAAACCTCGCTGGAGTATTCCCGCAGGACGATTCGGGATTAAGGTCACTCCCGCAAAATCGGGGAGCAATTTAGACACAGGTATTTTTGATGATCGCGAACAAATTTACGAACTCAATTTACGAACTTAATTTAAGATTTTTTTTAGAATAATTTTTTTCACGAAACGAAATATTTTCAGACCATGATTGCATTTGATATGTTTTCATTTAATGTTATCCATAAAATTTACTATTTTTAATTTAAGTTTTACTTGGTAAATGCCGCTATTTCTTGAAATTTATTGTCACACGTGTTTCGATGTTGAAAACAATGCGGAATGCATCGTAACACATGTCACAATTAATAGATTTTAAGAAATAGTGGTATTCAGAAAGTAAAAATTAAATTAAAAATGGATAGATTTTGCCATAAAGTGACGGCCGGATCAGGTAATGAAAATCAAACTTACAAACTAACTAGTCATCACGCCGTTTCCCCGCAGGGATAGGCAGAGAGAATATAATGCCACACTACTCTTTCTTTGCCAACATTCTTCGCCTCTTCCATATTCATGCATCTCCTCATACATACCCGCCGAAAATTTCGATTCCTGATCCGACCGCTTTCAAGTATTTGACATACCAGATCATGCCTAGTTTTTCTCATAAATTTATTTTACCATTCTTTCCTCACTCGATAATACTTTAATACGATAGTGATACGATAATCTCAGCTTTGCATTAATTCCTTATTTCTCCATTCAAATATCTAGCACACATCGTTTTGCACATTCGCCTTAGGGATCGTATTTAGACTGCATTCAGTCCTCTTTGAACCTGCTTTTACTAAATTCATACTTCACTTACAAACATTAGGGTTTGAACTAGGACTACAGTTTAATAATAATAAAACCCTTATCCGCACCCCAATGGTGCATAAGGCACTGCTTCATATGAACGCAGTGTTATCTTGATCGTTTACACATGACGGAAAGGTGATTAGCCCTCCGTTTCAGGTACCAGTCCAAGGTAATATTGAATAAATATTACAGTGAAAAAATCACTTATATTTATTTGACACCCCCTGGAAATCGAACCCGGGACCTCTAGAACGGTAGCCGAGCGTGCTGAACATTAACCTACGGATTCGGACAAATATTCAGGACTCCAGTTTAGCTTTTTATATAAATAACTAAATTAATAAAATGTAATTGCTCAAAATCTAAATTTATTCACCGATTGTTTTGAAATTATAAAAACACGTTACATTAGAACGCGTACATTTTTTTTTTTATAAATGTACTATTCCTACAATTCCCTTCCTAACCCCTTTAATTACATAAAAAAATACATACATTTAAGAACTAAATTATTTAAAAAATATTATTGTAGCACATATAAATTAAAAGTTGAGGTTCATAATAACGTTGATTTATGGTTACAGGTGCTTTTAACTTGGCCAATATTTTAAATGAAGTTTTAGTTTGAACCATTTTTAAAGACATATTTCAATTCTTATTTCGCCTGCGGCTACATTCACAGGGTGACCAACCGTCTGGGATGCTGAAAATTGCGCGAAAGTACCAAGATCCCGGAAGATCTATTACCTAGGAAACTGTCTAATAAAAGTGACTCATATGACTGAAAGAAAAACTTGAGGAAAAATAAAACTCGTATATGAAATATAAAATTCAAACAAATGTCCTTTGATTACGAAATGAGAAAAAAATGAAACGTAAGAACCTGCTTTAAATGCCCAATTATAAGAAATATTTAGATACAATTCTGTGCTTTTGGATTTTTTTATTATTTTTATTTATTTATTTATTTCAAAACATATTATGTATATATATAAGTCATATATACATATAATATTCCCGATGAGTAATTTCTATTTCTCATTTCAGGACATGGGATTAAGGTTAACAAGACTGGAACACAAATAATAAAGTAACAGAGATTTTTTTTAAATAACCAAAACTAATACTAATTCATTCATTCAAGCCCTTATCCGCACCCCAATGGCGCATAGGGCACTGCATCATATAAACGCAGTGTTATCTTGATCGTTAATACCGGGTAATACGGAATAAATATTACAATGAAAAAATCAATTATATTTATTTTACCCCCCTTGGGAATCGAACCCGGGACCTCCAGAACGATAGCCGAGCGTGCTGACCATTACACTACGGAGGCAGACGAGATACTAATACATGGCAAAATATAAAAACAATATATTTTATTTATTGACTTGGCGTTTAATTTGTAGAACTCCATTTTAATTTATGTATTAATTTTAAATCAAACACAGATTTTTTGAGTCTACTAAGTTGTATTTTATTAACAAAAAACACATTAAAAATTATACTGTGACAATTGTTTCGCCTTGTTAGGGCATTATCAAACGAATGTGAATATCAAATGGACTACGGTCCTTATGTAGCTGTACAATTCTAAGTGACAGTTTTAACACGTGCATCGATAATTTATGGGTGACAACAAAAATCTGTGTTTGATTTAAAATTAATACATAAAATAAAAACAATAAACAGGTATAATAAATAGGCATAAGAAGCACATATAAAATAAATAAATGAGAAAAACATAAGGTAAGAAGCATATTTAAAATAAACATAAAAATATAAAAAATGAGAAAATATAAAAAAACATAGGGTAAAAACAAAATAAGAAAAATGATAGTGCAAATTTAAAAACTAAAACAAAACCCTTAATAAGCCTCGCAAAGGAATATGGTCTTTCAGTTCTGATAGTTATAGTATGTTATCGGTTAGGATTTTTAAATTTCGGTACCTTATGCACTATGTAGTGCGGATAATGGCCAGAGGAAGAAAACGAATAACACTTTTTTTGACAGTTTTTGAAGTACCATGATGAGTATGTAATTCAGTAATCAAGACACATTTTTTACAATACATTGACAAAATTGGTTTAGCATTTGTGATATAAAAACAACAGTCTATTTGGAAGTTGATACTGGTTTATGAAATTTTTAGAAAAATATAATAATATATACAAAAAATGGTGTTTTTACTTAGATCCAAGTCAATGATTGTATGACAGTAATAAACATACATAAAACCCTTATCCGCACCCCAATAGGGCATAGGGCACTGCTTTATATAAACGCAGTGTTATCTTGATCGTTTACACATGAAGGAAAGTTGATCAGCCCCCCGCTTCAGGACCAGTCCAGGGTGAATTGAATAAATATTACAGTGAAAAAAATCACTTATATTTATTTGACCCCCCTAGGGATCGAACCCGGGACCTCCAGAACGGTAGCCGAGCCTGCTGACCATTACACTATGGAGGCGAACAAAATAATAAACAACAATATCAAAAAACAGTTTTTCTTTATTAAAGAAATAAACTTTATTAATGAAGTAAAGGATAAGATTGTAAAATGAAAAGGTGTATTTTTTTTTATTTGGTTGGATTAATATAGCTAGCCTATTTCATAAGCTAGCTAGCTAAGTACAAACTTTACATATTGTATAGAATAAAAAAAATCAGAAGGTATGATTGGTCCAGGAGTTAAATAGCGTTGGCTAGTTACAAATATACTGACGAAGACTTAAAAATATTATTGAAACCAAGATTAAATAATACAAGTTTGCAAACGAGGGTTTTTTCCTGTTTGTATCAGAATTCAAATTATTTTGTATTTTTCTTGTATATCTCTTTACACATATTTAAAAACCAGAAATTAATAACAAAGGTTGTAAGTATACATATTTTTATTCAGTATGTAAAATAAGCTGGCAAAACTTTATAACTATGGTAAAATAAACATTTATCAATGTAAGTAATACTTAATGCTTGGCCAAGATTTTAGAGAGGTAATTGGCAAGTTGACGAGAAGAGTAGTAATCTCGATGCTTGTGGTGAGAACAAGGTGCGGGCGGGGGAGGTGGGCATGGTGGCCGAGGACGGGGTGGGCAGGGATTACATGGTGGTGGTGGTGGTGGTGGAGCACATGGAGGTGGGGGTGGGGGGCAAGGTGGTGGTGCTGGGGGTGGGCATGGATCACATGGGGGTGGTGGAGGTGGGACTGGGTTACATGGTGGTGGTGGTGGTGGTGGTGCACATGGAGGTGGGGGTGGTGGGCAAGGTAGTGGTGCTGGGGGTGGGCATGGATCACATGGGGGTGGTGGAGGTGGGACTGGATTACATGGGGGTGGTGGAGGTGGGACTGGATTACATGGTGGTGGTGGAGGTGGGGCTGGGGATGGTGGTGGTGGTGGTGCAGGGGGTGGGCATGGATTACATGGGGGTGGTGGAGGTGGGATTGGAACACATGGTGCTGGTGGAGGGGGAGAAGGACAAGGTGGTGGTGCAGGAGCTGGGCATGGATCACATGGCGGTGGTGGTGGTGGACAAGGTTCACACGGCGGCGGTGGTGGTGGGCAAGGATCGCAAGGTGGCGGCGGTGGTGGGCATGGATCACACGGTGGTGGCGGTGGTGGGCATGGATCACATGGCGGCGCAGGTGGTGGGCATGGATCACATGGCAGCGGTGGTGGTGGGCAAGGATCGCATGGGGGCGGTGGTGGTGGGCGAGGATCGCATGGCGGTGGTGGTGGTGGGCAAGGATCACATGGCGGCGGTGGTGGTGGGCAAGGATCACATGGGGTCGGTGGAGGTGGGCACGGTTCACATGGTGGTGGTGGAGGTGGGCACGGTAGCCGGCAAGGAGACGAATAGACGGCCTTGAAAAAAAATCGTTTGTTAAACTGTGACAAGCAACAAATCATAGCACTAATACAAAACATTTCATTTGTTTAACGATTATTTTAATTTGACTTATTTGAACAATATAAACAAACTAAAATACAAACAATTGTATTTTTTACCTTATTTGGTTTAAGCTTAACTTATTATAATATTACGTTTAATAATTGAGATAAAAAATGAATTTTTAACCAAGTTGTTAGTTACAAGATATTGTGTTACCTGCACGAAGAAGAGTGCCACAATGCAGTGGATAGGTATGTGCCATTTAGAAGCCATTGTGTCTTCAGAACACGACTACTCCAACTGAATAATGATATACTGCAATTACCATCTTTTATACCGACCTAACTTTCGGAAGTTCGTGCGTATATGTACATACAAATACAAATGATAAAAATGTGCGATTTGACAGAAATACTTGAGATATAAAAATAATTTGATATTAAAAATGTTTTTGTATGACTCATGAAAACGTGTGAATATGTAAAATATTTTTTACCAAACTAGCCAATATACTTAACTGTGTAAATTTTTAAAGTAAATGAATCGTCGATACATATTTTTATCATATATATTATATATTTAAAACCATCCTTTTTCCATGAATATTTTTTAACGAAATCTGTATTCAAATTATTCGATACATAATTTTTATTGCGGGAACGTGTAAATATGAATAATAATTTTTCCAAAGTAGCTAGTGTACTAAACTGTGTAAATTTTGTAAATAAATAAATCGTCGATACTTATTTTTTTTACCATATATTCAACATTTAAAACCATCTCATGAAAATTTTTCAACGAAATTTTTATTCAAATTATTCGATACATATTTTTTATTGCATTGGCTCACGGGAACGTGTGAATATGTGTATACTTTTGCCAAACTAGCTTGCATACTTAATTAAGTCTGTAAATATTGTTAATAAATAAAAAGTAGATACTTATTTTTTTACCATATATTCAACATTTTAAACCATCCAATGAATATATTTTCAACGATATTTTTATTCAAATTACTCGACATATTTTTACCATGTTTGAATCCTTATTTAAAGCCATCTCATTAACATTTTTTTGAACGATATTTTCATTCAAATTATATCTTGAATGTATTGTAATTTTCACAAAACGCTGCATTTATTACAATTCGGGAGTGTTATAATCTATGTATATATTTACATAAAAAATTATATGGTCGTTCGCTCAAAATCTTAAATCTCCTCAAGTAATACAAGATTACTTGAAAATTTTTACTCAACGTTATATTCGAATACGAACGTATTTTTATTTTCTGTCTAAAATAAATTTGCAACATATGACATGTGATGGTTATTTTTTAAAAGCGTTATTTTAACCCAATGGCGGCGCCATATGTTGAACGTAACAGCAGCATACTCAATACTTAATATTGTACATGGCTGATGGCTCGTTTATTGACAGGTGCTGTCACTTCAAATGATTGCATTGTTATGTATATTAAAAGCATTGTTTACATTATGGTATGGTAATATAACACTCTCCTTATCATTCATCGTCCACTTTGTGTAATACCACTTAAAAGTGTGATAGCATTGTTTCATGGTTTAAAAATATTTTCGTTGCTTCTCAAGCATCGTTAAATAAGCCACATTAGAAATGTGTACTTTCTATTTACTCTCATTTCCATTTAACCAAATTGAGCCACTGCAACACGTGACTGGGTACAGCTAGACAACAGAAAATATCTATAACATTTATCATAACATAAAAAAAATACGATGAAAATGTTAAATATGACGAGTAGCCAAGTTTTTTAAGAACTGTGATAAAAACGTGACTTGATTCGTACAAAAAATAGCTGCCTTTTTTGCTGATTAGTACGTTTAGGATTGTCAGGTAAAAATGCTAAATAAAATGGACTTTGCAACGTTTCATATGCAGAAACGTGCATCATATTAGATAAGAGAATCAAAATGAATATAAAAAGGCCACAAACAGATTGAAAAGTATTCAGTTGCAGTCTTTTGTTCTCAAGACAAGATGAATTCTAAAGCATTGTTTGGGATCTCCTGTGTGGTCCTCCTTTTGGTGCAGGTATGTATATACAGTTTGTACTTACATACATTTTGGTTATTGTTTCAAATAAATGAAAATTATTTTTATTATTGTTGTATTGTATTACTGCTTTTGGTATTACTGTTGTAAAAAGTTTAAAATCTTTAGCATTATTCTTTAAGAACATAAATTATTTTTCTCTTGTAGGTTGTACATCCGTCACCATGTCGACTGCCATGTCCTCCATCACCATCGTATAATCCCTGTCCAATGCCAGTATCATGCGCAGCTCCACCGATGCCGTCACCACCACCACCAGCTCCTTGTGCACCTCCACCACCAGCGCCGTTCCCACCACCACCACCGGCACCATGCCCGCCACCACCACCAGCACCATGTGCAGTTCCTCCACCACCACCTTGCCCTCCTCCGCCACCAGCACCCTGTGCACCTCCTCCTCCACCACCTTGCCCACCTCCACCGCCAGCACCTTGCGCACCACCACCACCAGTACCTTGCGCACCACCTCCGCCACCACCACCTTGCCCTCTTCCACCACCAGCACCTTGCGCACCTCCGCCACCACCACCTTGCCCTCCTCCACCACCAGCACCTTGCGCACCTCCGCCACCACCACCTTGCCCTCCTCCACCACCAGCACCTTGCGCACCTCCTCCTCCACCACCTTGCCCTCCTCCACCACCACCACCACCTTGCCCTCCTTCACCACCAGCACCTTGTGCACCTCCTCCTTCACCACCTTGCCCTCCTCCACCACCAGCACCTTGCGCACCTCCTCCTCCACCACCTTGCCCTTCTCCACCACAACCACCTTGCCCTTCTCCACCACCACCACCACCTTGCCTTCCTCCACCACCAGCACCTTGCGCACCTCCTTCTCCACCACCTTGCCCTCCTCCACCACCTGCACCTTGCGCACCTCCTCCTCCACCACCTTGTCCTCTTCCACCACCACCGCCAGCACCCTGTGCACCTCCTCCTCCACCACCA